>NC_137541.1:76321099-77521099 GCF_963082525.1 Nesoenas mayeri
GGTACAGGCATAGTTGAGGCTTTCCTTCAGGTTATTTTTGTAGAGAAGAGATGGTATTTGCCACAGTATCTCCTTTAAAGGAGCTGCAAAACTCAAGCAAACCCTTGATAAGAGTCTGAGTCGTTACCCAGGAGGATATTCAAAGGCTTTGAAATGTAAGGATCTTGCTTATTGCTTTAGGGACAACTCTCCCCACACTGGACTTCACCCTCAGAAAGGATAAATCACCCTTCACTCACTATGTCCCTCTCTATATTTGTTAATTCAAATTCAAATTACTTGTGAAGGTAGTCCATAAAAGAGGCAGAAAGACAGTACCTCATGGCTGGTTTGGCGTTGTCTTCAACTGGTCCCACCTAAGTATGAATCCAAGAACAGAACAGATATTGCAGGGAACTTCAGAGCGTCCCACCATGTGAGCTGCATGAAGCTATTTGAGCCAGTGATAGGCAGCCAAAGGAGTGAACTGGGCTGTATGTGGTTTACACCCACCCAGAAATCCCAGTAAAAATACAGTATTGTCTCCAGGCAGAACTAGTTGTCCCAAAAAGATATTTACATCTTTCATTTAGTTTCACATATACTAAGGGTGGAAAAGACCTATGAGCACACATCTTCAGCTGGTTTGAGGTATCTTGAATGTGTCTCCTTCAGAGAAATGACAGCAGCTAACAACTCCAGTTTTAAGGCTAGCCCCTATGTGGACGCTGCTATGGACTACTTCCCATTATTTTGTTCAGTGGGTAGTCCTGCTCATCTTTATTGCTTAGGCTGCTTTCACAATACTCAACCTACATTTCCCCTTTTCCAATGATATTTCATTGGTGATAGTGCAGCTGCACAAAGTCTTTGCCTTTTTGGGGTTTTTCACCCACCTGCTCTATCCATTCTGGTATCACATGCCCCTGTGATTATCTACTGAAGACAAGTGTTTTAGCTCTTTTACTTTTTACTTTTTTTTTTTTTTTTTAATTCCCCCATAGATCAGCTGCTGGATCCCTTATCATTTTTGTACACTTCTATAATTCCTTTTTAGTTACCAATATTTTTCTGGTGATTAGATATCCTAAAATGAACCCAGTATATTTTATTCTAGTCTCATGCCAGCCTAAATCCAGAGGGTCTAGCAGAGAGCAGAGTAGTAGCTAGAAAATAAAAGTCCTAGATGAAGTCACACGTTTGTTGCCTCACACCAAGGTGTCAGGAGTGGATGAACTCTGTGTTGCTTGCACAAGAAGTGGGAGAACTCTATTTACCTGTATTTACTACTAGGAGGAATTTTTTTATAGTCAGTGAAACCTGGTCACACCAGGCACTGGGTCATGTGAACATCAGGATCAGTATTTCCAGCCTCCCCTCTCCACAGCTGCACAAAGGGAATCTTCCACTCCGTGCTCCCTACTCCAAAAGGACAGTGCTATAAAATTGTAACAACTTTTTTTGTTCTGTCACATTGCAAAGGCACCATTGGCTTCCTCCTAGCCTTCTTTCAATGTCATTGCTCTCCATACTTCTCCCTCCGTTGAATGCTATTTCCCCTCTGATAAATTAGTGTACCATTTTCGAAGAGCTGCATCTCACTCATTTCCTGCCCATGGTTCCAAGCTCTCTAGGGCCTCTTGTATTATTTCTTTTGCTCTCATTTGTGTTCCCCTGCCCAAGCCTCTCAACTTAATGTTATCTACATATTTTATTAACCAGCTGTTTTATTCCCCCTCACACATCACAAGTGGAGATGCTTCATGAAATGAGAGCTACCTGTTGTCCCTATAGGGAACTTATGAGACGCAACCCCCTTGCCTATTATTATTCCTTTTTTGCAGTCTTTCAGACAGTTCCTGTGACAGTATTTATTTCTAAGCCAATGGGAGATAATATTTTGAGAGGCACTTCATCAAACACTTTCCTGATTCCCAGCTCTTTGATGCCTGTTGCTCTTCCCACTCTAATTCATTTTGTAGTGCTTTATATGCATTTTTCTCATGGACTTAATCTTTGTAAACCCATAGTTCTCCTTGCATATGTTTCCATAAAGAGATCTGTGTAATTCCCAGGACACTATAGGGAGAGCCATGAAAAGATACCTTTGAAAGCCAGTGTGAAAGCTCCAGTTGTATTCAGAGCCTTAAAGCTGTTTCCAAATAATGAGATACACCATACTGTTTGACTGGGCTTGGGGACAATAACCCCAGATAAACATTAGGAGATAAAAGAGATCACCTTCCCCTTTATGCATTTCCTTGTATTGTGTGAACTGTTTTCCAGTGGGGATTGAATCATATTTTGTCTCATAAAGAAAGCAAAAGAAGTCATTAGCTCTGCTAATTGTTGGAGATAAAGAGTAAAAGGTGATGACAGTTTGCTTTGTGTGTGGTTAAGCTTGTTAAATGCATAAATTAAGCAATTTGATTCATTACTGTTATGGTATTCCACCATGCCAGCACACTAGCACTTGTTTTGTTTTTTGTTTGTTTGGTGTGTTTGTTTGTTTCACTTCACTTAATTTGATTTTAAATTATACCTTTTCTTGTTATACACATTGAATAAACAAAATTACATTGGAGTACACAATACCAAATGTTTTAATTTGGTATTGCATTATACAACATCCTTTGAGTGTACACAGTATAAACACATAATTTAGTAGTATTTCTATAGAGAATTGATGAGCAGTGTGGCAGGATCTGATTTGCCATGAAGCCACAACACATGTATAAACACATTTAGTAGATATGCATGGTTTTGGCCAACTAGGATATTTTGGTTTTGTTGTTTATAATTGAGATACATTTACATACATTTGCTTTTGAGAATATGTAAATATGCCTAAAGCATCTTGAAGGTTATATGTTTAATTAGGTTGTTACCTAATATCATACTGAGAAATGGATGGGAGTTGAGCCATCAGGATTTTCAGTGGCAGCAGGATTCCCTGCATTAGGATTTTCAGCTATCAGCTGTGTGCAAGGAGGGTGATAGTATTGTCACACATGTCCTGGCACTGATGCTTAGAGACAGCCATGGCGTCTGTTCAGTGTGAATGTCACCCTGAACCTTTCCCTGACTTTTGCACCTGAACAGTGTTAAATCTGCTGTATATTGAGGGTGTCTGTTTTGCAGAAAACAATAAAAATAGACACTGACACTTGACATTTTGTGCTTGGCTACTGAAAATCATATCAGTTTCATACTAAGTGCATGTGCTACATACTAAGGATGAGTTAAGTTAAAGCCCTGATCTGTAAGGAACTCAGGATTTCAGCTGAACCTTGGCATTTCAGGCCTACAGTTGCACACGGCTACTATCTATGGAACATTTCACAGCCTTTCACAAAGAGTCAGCTCAGCCTCCTGCCAGGACTTTGCCCATCCTGTCCCCTGAGTATAGTTAAATTTGTTGGCATACAAATAAATGGATTTGTACTTCTGAAGTCAAGCCTTTCCCAACGTAATAATAGTATCAATCTATGATTTTCTTAAAGACTTAACTTAGAAAGTCTTGAATTCTTGGAGTGTTTTATAGTTAGGTTGCCTTATTGTTACCTTTATCAGCGCTCTGAGCAGTTCAAGTGGTATCCCCATGGCAGGTCATAGGGCCATGGCTGATGCATCCCATGCTACAGAGAACACTGACATTTTTTCTTCCCTCTGCAATGTGCAGTGCAATGTACGTTATAGAAAATTTTGGATCCTGTTCCCCCCAGAGAATATCAGAATGTAGCAGAAGAGACTACAGCATCAATACACACTGACCTCTCCCTCATACACTGGAGCACTTTAGCTCCTGTCTCACAGGAACTGGTCCACTATTTTGTAAAGTAAACTAACTTGCTAAGAAAAGCTTTGAAGACTTTAATGAGCATCTCCTTAGAGATGTTGTTTCCTCATTTAAACTCACAGAAGTCTGTTGCCATCCAGCAGCTAACTGGCTACACAAGTTCTTAGAGAAATCCTGCAAGTCTTACTTCACCCACCAGCTCCTTCCCTATGTGTAGGGCTTTGGCATGGGACTAGGAGCTGCAAGTACACTTAGAGACGGTGCAAAAACCAAATGGGTTTGGGGAAATCAATTCAAATGGTGCCTGCACGTTTGGGATTTCAAAGATTGAGGGTAGGAAGTGCACAGGCTGAAGTTCAAATTCCTGATAAGACATACATATAGATTGTGATATTCATAAATTCATAGTTTTCTTTGACAGAAAATAATATAGTGGTACATGAAGGTACAAACATGTGTATTTTATTATAGAGTTCCTTAAAAATAATTGCTGGTAAAACAGGATTTCCAGTTTGAACCAAGAATCTTAGCTTTAGTCAATCCTTTTTTAATTCAGTTACTCTGAATTTCATCAGTAAGGGCTATATCCCCAGGAATTCCTCTGACAAAGGGGTCCCCCAAAATCTGGAAGATCACGCGATTACAATTTAAAGAAACATAAAGATGACTAACTAAAGATAAAAGCCTCTGAGGAAAAAAGTAAGAAAGAGTGTGAGGGAGTGTGTGTGAGAGAACTTCACCTCTTATAAGTAAAGTGTGGAGAATTATACCTGCTTTTAAGTTTTGTGGTGAATGAAGTTAAGGTCCCTGGTGTCAGGTGTGGACCTACCTGCTCTTCTTCCTTTCTTCTTTTCTTCCACTTATCTTTCTTTTGTTACATGCAGAAAAAATTAAGACCTGACATTGATTTAGAGGGTCTCTTTGGGATGTGGGGCCAGGGAAAAAAGATTGCTCTTAATCCCCAGCTGAGTCACGAGAGCAGTGAAACAAAAGAGAGATGCCAGGGAGCCATTACCTTGGAAATCCCACACAAAGCAGGATCATAAGAGCTAACAGCTCCTCCTAGGTTCTTCCAGGTACTGGGACCTGTCCACAGCAGATGGCTCTATATTTGTGCCTGGAAAGAAAACTGCAAGATGGTGCGTTCCCATCCCATGTCCATCAAAAGTACCGTGCTGTCTGAGCTGGCACAGGAGAGCATCTAACTGATTCAGAAGCCTTTGAGATTGAAGGATGATCAAGTCTATTTACTCTTCTTCACCTCTGACAGTTCTTGCTCTCTTTCTTCTGCCAGCATGGCTGTCAGGCAGTGGATTGCCGGGACACAAGCTGGCAGCTCTGCATTCCACACTTCAGCAACTTTCAACACCAAATTCACATGTTCCATCATTTGCTCCTTTACTAGTCCAGTGTGTTGTATTAAAAACTCCTGTCAGCCCATTTTTATGTTCCCAAGACTCCCCAGCTTCACTGGGTTCAGCCTGAGGTCTTGTTTAGGGGAAGTCACACAAACATGGACCCTCCTTATTCACTCCATTATCAACAAGGATTCTGCTGTTTACAAAGTTACATCATAAAAATGACCTTTTGAGACCATTTTAGAAGGTCTCTCTCCCAGCCCACTTTTTCCTGTCCTCCTAGATACATTTTGGCACCCAAACTTTTCTTTCATTTTTTTTTGCAACATAGAAATGGGAGATCAGGAAGATCTTTGCCTTCTGTACAGTTTAAAACTCTTCTCCCATTGACTTAACTGGCTCTGCACCCTTCCAGAGGGTAAAAAGGTCAGGGATTTCTCTTTGTTGCTGATGTCACTCTGTTTTTAGAGCCCAGTGGAGCCCTAGGTCACTGCTCCAGGACTGTAGCAATGTAAAAAGCAACTGTGGATGTGAGCTGCAGCATTTTACATCTGCATGTGTACTGCGTGTATAAATGATGACTTACAAATCAAGGGACCCCAAAGAATCATTCTCTGCATCCGCAATTTGCAAAGTTTTTAAGCGCAGTTGTCCATCCTTTCAGCTGCACTCATACAGCAGCTTGCAGAGACTGACAAAAACACTGAGGGTAAAATAATGTCCCCTCAAAACCTTTTACACTGGGTTATTTCAGCGATCCAGTTTAGAGTGTGGTCCTGTGAGCAGGGGGAAAGAAGAAACACCAAACTGTGGCAGCCAGATGAACGCAAGCAACCAGAAGAGGGTGAATCTGGAGGTGAGGAGTCCCTCAGCCTGGCTGTGCTGCTAAAGCCCATTTGCATCTCCGGGAAACTGTCTCCAGGTCTCTCCATACTGACGTGAAGCACAAATAGAGTTCCCAAGTTTGCAGGAAGGCAGATGAGAGGCAGCCAAGTGTTATGTTCACTATGTGCGTCTTCTCTGGCCAGGGAGGGGGCAGTTCCCTGCGGCTCTGCTTCCAAATCTATCAATGCCAGCAGCAGCCTGGAGGCAGCCTGGCTGTCGTAAGCAAGTGTGACTCACTGCTTTGCCACACAGCTGAATTATTTGGGGTGGGTGGACAGTATTTGTCACACTGTCGATGAGGATTTGGTTATGGTAAGCAAGCACATAGCCAATCTGGGCTATTGAGTCAACCCTTACTGTACACACGGAGTTCTATGACTTAAACTTACCGGAACAAGACAAATGTTGCAAGGGCAAAAGCATTATATGTACTGAAGACAGACAAGACACTGCACCTGTGCTAAATAATAAAATTTATGGCAGTAGATGCTGTATCAAAAGCTGAATGACTCTTAGACTTCATTCACAACCTCTCTAATAAGACCTATGGTGAGTATTACAGTCTGGGACTGGATGTTTAATTTCTGATGGTAACGGATGCTATCTAAGTGCAGAAGAGAAATAGAATATAGTAATTTAAATTAAATGTATTTTTTCAAACAGAAGGCGCTACATAAAATGTAGAATGGCAGTGCTGTAATTACGAGGGTGCATTTATTTACCATTAATTACTGACATCTAGGCTAGTTGTTATAAGGAAATCAATGTATTTTTTCAATTAAGGAATGCATTTACACTTTTGAATCAACTTATGGTCTTTCAGTGCTGTTGGAAATTTGAAAATTGCTGAAGTTGATCCAGGTGGTTATTTTGTAAAGATCCTGAACTGTGGCCCTGAAAAAGAGGAAAGCATTGGGGATTATCTCTTGAAGCAGGATGTCCAAGGTCAACCAGTGGCTGTATTTCAGTTTCCCCCTGAGACCAGGATGGGGCCCAACTCCATCGTGACAGTGAGTGTGGGGGGTTTGAGCGCCTTTTCTCAGCTGGCAGAGCAGGGTACCCTCTTAGCCCAATGGTGTAGAGTCAGACTTAAGTCTGTATTTTCAGAAGGGCTAACAGAAATAACAATTAATTCAGAAGAAGACGCTAACGTCCATCATCAGTACAAGCCTGGCATTTGTGTTACATGTCCAGCATTTCATGTTGCCCAGCAATGGGAAGCTAGCCTGGAAAGTCCTTGTTTGTTACATTCCTTTTTCCAGCCATTACTCCCATAAAAAGTTCCCCATACTCTCAGAATATTGTGTTTGCCAGTGTTTGCCAACAGAAGGTGTGAACCTTGTGTCAGAAACCTACAAATAATCAAACTGGAAAGGAAAGGAGTTTTATATGTTGCTGCTGAAGCAATTAGTATGGTTTTGTGCATAATCTGAGGTATCACTATAGTAGGGTCTCAATGAAAAATAAAAATGATGTTGCTTTCCAGACTGTGCCCACTATCTGAGGACAGCTGTTATCCAACAGCGAAAGCCATAAATCACTTTTCTGGCAATGGAGCTCTTTTTCTGGCTTTGCCTTGGATGACTTCAGGCAAAAAGATGACACTCTGTGCCTTATATCCTGTTCTGTAAAAGGAAGATAGTGATGTGCTCTCCTTTGATGTTGTGGCAGAACTATACGTTAAAAATTCAGTGCATGGGCTGCTGCTCTTCAGAAATTACTTCCCCTCCAGCTAGTTTAGATGTATCTTTTTGCCAGTTTGAATAAGAGCTAGAGAGGCAGGTAGGATCTGAGATGAAAAGAGTCAGATGACTTCATCGTACTCCAGAAAAGCTTTAAATAGCTAACAACAAATATATGCATCTGATACCCATGGCAATGAAAAAGGCTTGAACTAAATGTGACCTGGGCTTAATCACAGGTTTTAGCTGAGGGACACCTGCTGGTGTCTGCACATGGCCTCCAGCAACCTATGGGATGTAACCACACTCAAAGCGGGCACAGCCTCTGCTGTACTCTGTACTTGGCTGGCTGCAGAAGACCTTGCAGATTTCCCCAGAAATGGTTTTCTCTGAGTTGACATTGATGTGCCAGCTGTACCCACCCACTCCAAAAGTAGTCCTTTCCGAAGTGCTCTGATCAGTGCTGAGGTCATTGACAAGGTTCCTGTTCCCGTTATCATTAAAGGGCTTTTGGGTCAACAACTGATGGAGGCAGAAGGTCTGCCAGAGCTTCAGTTTCAGCATGCATAAGCAAAAAATCTCTGCTGGCTTACTAATTTCAAAGGGTTGTATTCAGGCTGCCAACTCTTGCATCTAAAGTTCATGTACAATAGGGTCTGTGTCAGACAGCCAGCTGGACAGGACTTCCAGCCCCTTGTGAGAGCAACAGATGAACCAACGCAAAATGCTCAAGTTAGATGCCAGTGTAGATGGCTGGAACATGGCCTGAAGCTTCTTTTACCACCAGTGCTTGTTTCTTTTTTCTGAGGTTAAAATTGAAGCCTCAGAGAATAAAAGGAAGCAAAGTCCATGCTCATCACCAAGCTCAAGGCAGGTCAATGCAGCCCTGTGTGAGCCCTCTTACAAGAAAGCTGGAAATATGAGCTGGCGAGGGTTGTATTTACGTATGTTGCATGTTCATTACAGCTAATCCTCTTGAAACTTGGTTGGCAGATGCCTTAAGCAGTTCTGTAAAACTGGGACAGATACAAGATTCTGCAACCTTTGGATCTAATTGCAAATAAAGAACATTTTATAATACTATTTTTCCACTTTTTAAGATTCCCACTTTTAAAATTATAAAGAGAATTGGTGTATATAAACAGTAAGTAAATAGACTTTAGTAGTGAGATTAATATCTTCCAGTCTCCTGTGAGAGCAACAGATGAACCAAGGCAAAACGCTCAAGTTAGATGCCAATGTAGATGGTTGGAACGTGGCCTGAAGCTTCTTTTACCACCAGTGCTTGTTTCCTTTTTTTTTTTTTTTTAAGTTAAAATTGGGGCCTCACAGAATAAAAGGAGGTGAAGTCCATGCTCGTCACCAAGCTCAGTGCAGGCTGATGCAGCCCATTTGTGAGCCCTCTTATAAGAAAGCTGGAAATACCAGCTGGCGGGGGACCCAGAAGAGCCATAGTCACTTGCTGTCTTGTGGTGCATGTGTACAAAAGCCACAAATACACCTTGGCAGGGTACCACATGGTGAGCACTTCTGGAAGAGAACATTTTACTTTTTTCAGTAAACTTTTCCTTTAAAACTGAATGAGAATTGGTTTGGTTCCCAGGAAATGGTTGAAGCCGTTTTCTCGCAGATGGCAAATGCCAGACCCTGTAGGAACGCGGTTTGCTAAAGCGTGCTGTGTTTGTCTTATGTATGAAATTTGTTTTCATAACAGATTCTTTTGCTACTGTGTTAGTGACAAAGGTCACAGATAATTGTGTTCACTTTATAAAGCAAAAAGTTGTTAAATCTTTTGTATAAGGATAAAAGTACAAAAAATTTCTAGTCCCCAGCAGACAGAGCTTCTCCCTGAACAGAGGGAATCCAGAATCAAGCAGAGACTGGAATTTTAAAGCTGATATCACAGATCTCTTCCAATCCCCCTGGTAATTCAGAAAATAAAAGAAATGGCCCATTTTTAATCTTTCTCTCAGCAAGCCAGACCAAAAAGCCCAGGATTTACTATCACACCTTGAAAAATGCGCCTTTGCTAGTCTCTGTTAATCCACAGGAGAGGTACTTGAAAATAATCACTATAACTAAGCTGCAAGTCCTGAAATATAGTTCTTTCAGCTTTGATTTCACAGATCAAATGGTGACCAGTGTTACAAAAATCAGAAAGGAAAAGGAAAACTTGACGTTTTTACTGAGTTCTTCTATTGTATAAATATCCAGAAGCCATTTTGTCTTTAATCTAATGCTTGATCTTTGTAGGTTTGGGCAGCAGATGCTGAAGTGCTTCACAAACCTCCCTCAGATTTTCTTTGGAAGGACCTGGAGAGATTTAGGACAAGCCTTGACTGTGCTACCATTCTCTGTGAGCCTGGTGGTCAGGTGAGTGCCCTGAGCAAAATCACCATGTTTCTTTATCCAGACAGCTCTACTGCTGGACATCCTTCAAAGGTTTAGGATAGTATTGTTAAACTCTTCGTAGAATAAAGCACAAGCCAAAAAAGCCGTGATCTATCTCTGTTAACCTTGCTTCAGTGAGGATTGTTAGGATCTGAAGGACTAAAGAAAAACAGTAGATTGATGACACCGCTTGTTGAATAAAGGCTAACGTCCTCACAGCGATTGAAGCCGGGGCTCCACAAGTGTTATTGCCGGACCACTGTCCTCTTTCACTGTTTCAGCCATGAAAGATCCAGTTATGCCCAGGGCTACTCAGCCCATGGCTCCCATTAGTAACTGCCATCAGCCTGGCAACTGTGTCAAATGATTTTGTGCAAACTTCTGTTGACTCGTGGATGAGAAAGAGCCCAAGACCATTTTTTACCCTATAGCTCTCCAGTGGCAACTATGGTTTTGGTCATTTTTAACTAGAAAAACTTGAACTCATGACAATATGGAAAAGACCTGTGATTTTCATAAACAGTGTAAGTTTTACAGCTTCCCCAAGGTAACACAGTCTATACCTCACAAACAGTTAAGTGAATATTTACTTTTGGTCTCATCTTTTCACATTTACTCCTCTTCTAGCTCTTTTGACCATACTTGCTACTACATCAGTGCAGGAAATCAGAGGCTGAAAGGGAACTTGAGACATGACTTTCTCTGTCAGGCTTGCTCCTGGCCATGGCTTGCCTAGATAGTTCTGGAAGACCTTCAGTAATGGAGACTCCACTATGTCCATAGGCATCTGCTTTGGTGCCTAGAGTGAACTTCTGTCTCAGGTTTAGTCCTTTCCTTCTTGTCCTATCCACTGTGGACATGAAGAACAGGCTGCTTTTTCTTCCTTCAGTAGCCTTTGACATACTTGCACAATTGTCATGTCCCCTTTTGTCTTCTTCTTTGTCTGGTTTACTTAATTGGAGCAGTGGAATTTCAAGGCCCTTAGATGATGAAGCTACCCTAAATATATTTAAAGACTGGAAATGGATTTTAAAGACCAAATTAAAAAAAATCTGGAGTTGCCTTTAGTATTTATCTTTCAAATGATAGATGACTCAGAAATACTTTGGAGTGCCCACCCTTTTAGTTCTTTCTGGTTTGCCTACAACAAACAGTTGTCATGAAGAAAAAAATGCAGAATATAAATAAACAGTGATACATGTTTGTGTTTGGTTTTTTTTCAGGCTGTCTCTTGGTACACTCCTCTCTACTGGAACAGAATGCAAGAATAGATGGCGAAAGAAGAAAGTGAAAATTTTGAGAATATGGTTATACCAACTTTCTCGGCAAAGGGATGGGAAAAGATACAGGAATTCACAATAACTGTCACAGAGTGGAAGAGGGCTGACCCATGCCAAACAGGAAAAAGAAGACAAAGCTTCATTAAAAGGCACCTGGCGTTCATTGAGTGTACTCTGTAATTACAGCATTGTCCCGGACTGGCTCTGTAATTGAACACTATTAAACAAGCATCTTGGTAAGCAATGTTGTGCAAAGCTTAGGAGTTTTGAAAATAAGGAAAACGAGCCTAAAACTCCTGATAGGAATGCGTTCATTGTCAGTCAAGACTAAGTGGAAAGTAAAATTCAAGTAAAATTCTTCTTAAAATGTGACTTACTAATTAAATATCGTCCTTTAAGCCCCAAGTGTTTGGATGGCACCATTTGGAGTCCATAAACTGGAAAGCTTTCAGCCAAAAATGTTGATGTTCACAGAACTATTTACCTTTGTCTTGAGAACAAAGGCCTGAACACGGTCTTCTCTCAGGCCACTGGCACTTTGAATTGAGCTAGGGACTGAGAACCATTGCTTTCTAAATTACTTCAGATGTGTTTTCTAACTTTTCTATTAACTTAAATCTGTCTGCGCTATAAAAAATTGTGGTTCGTTGGTCTAGCTGTGGACACTTTAACTTGGGCACTCAGGTCTCAGTCAGGAACTCACGAGCTGAGTTCCTGACTATTTCAAATTGGTGGGGTATTTTTCGAAGTCATCTCCAGAATATTGGTTCCATGGGCTTTTGAGTCACATTTGCAATAGAAAAACATGTGCAGAGGAATTGATGTATTTAAAAAATAAGTGATCAGCCAATCTGCATATATTTTCACAGAAAAAAGTGGTTGACCCTTCTCATTTTTGGGATAATTGCTCTTTTCTAAATTTATTCTCCAGACTGTAGCTGGAGACATTCAGAAGACAAACAGTTTTCAGCATAGGTTAAACTGGCTGTTTTTCACAAGCTTTGTTCTTAAAAATGGCTAAATCACTCTTGCTCAAACTCTCCAAAGAAACTAAGTCAGAAGCAGTGATAAATTATGTAAAAATTCCATGCAGGGAGTTCAAGTCTGGAAGAATTATAACCAATGGCAAATAGTAAATTATAATGTGATATATCAAACAATATGGAAGTTGTAGCTCTTCCACCTACAGCTAAATGCAGAATGTGTCAAATAACGTGTGTACTGTTCGTTAGGCATATGGCATAAATTTAATGTATGTGCGCAGTAAACGCAGTAAATCTATGCAAAATACAATAATAAATATGCTGATGCAATACAATACATAATTCAGTAAGAAATACAAAGTACATATTTCTATATCCTGTGCACATACATGTGTGTGCAAAATTTGTGAAATACACACAGTAAACTTAATTTAATTTTGTATTTACAAGGTAAAAAAGACCTTTACATCCTTTTTCCCTGACCAGAGTGCCTGGTGACAGAGCCCAAACTCTCCCACACACCCTCACTTTTCTCTGGTTAGGCCATTAACCATGGGCAATGACGGCAGCAGTTTGTGCAGGCAGTCCCAGTGTCAGTCGTCACAGCCTGACCCTGTGCCAGGTGAGTTCAACAGCAGATGCAGCATATGCTGAGGCATATGTAGTGCCAATAGGGTGGATTTTCTGACACAAATAGCTTAGGATTTAGAATACATATATGTTGCTACCTGTTCTGTAGCAGTGATCTGCAAACTTTCTAAATTCTGCACTCCTATCATTAAAAAATTGTTGAACATGCACTCCCAATACATGTACATTTATTTATTTGTACATTACATACATTTACTACTGCAATGATGTGTTATTTACATTATAAACATACACGGCAATAGAAATTTTAAAGGATGAGATAAAGATGAAAAATAAAAGTGGTTTTAAATGTAATTTTATCTATTGATATTAAATAAACCTGTAGTTTCTTCTCACAGCCCAAGGGACTGTCTTGCACTCCCCCTGGAAAAGCACTGCTCTATAGAACTGCATATGTTGGTAAGATGTGGGGAGGCTATTGTTATTAATAGTGATGCATTTAGGAAATGAAACAAAATATTAGGAATCAATAAGAGCATATTGTCTGTGAATTCTTAAGTAGGCAGTGGTGAGCAAGTCAGTGTGTAATTCAAGTATGTCAAACCCAGAAAGCTGTTGACACACTAGAAAGAGTTCAGGGGAAGATGACAGAGTGAAAAAGTGTCTAAAGAGATTGATTCATGAAGATTAAAAAGAGATAAATGTGTGTTGGACAAGCAAGGTGATAGTTGTGTGAGGGATTTCAAGAATCACAGCAGGAAAGGAAATAGTCTTAGGTCCAGGAAACAGAACTAGAAGGAATAGGACTAAGTAAAACACAGGTTAGGTTGAATATGTAAATAAAAAGAAGCTTTATTCATAGAATCCATAGAGTAGTTTGGGTTGGAAGGGACCTTCAAAGCTCATCTAGTCCAACTCCCCTGCAATGAGCAGGGACATCTTCAACTAGATCAGGTTGCTCAGAGCCCTGTCCAGCCTGGCCTGGAATGTCTTCAGGGATGGGGCATCTACCACCTCTCTGGGCAACCTGGGCCAGTGTTTCACCACTCTCATTGTAAATAATTTCTTCCTTATGTCTAATGATCTATAGTATAGTCTTCCAATTGTTCTCGTTGTTTCACTTAAGTGTTTTAAACCACTGGCAAGTTTTAAGTGGTCAGCTGACATTAATTTTGAAGTAACTAGTTATCCAGCTCCTGAAGACAGCTTTGTGACACTCATTCTTTCTTCAGTGAACATTTTAAACTAGACTAGTCAAATTATTGAATATACTAAGGAGGTCACCCTGTTGCTGGCAGTTTTCAGGAATTTTTCCCCATTTCTAGGAGTGCCAGCCTAAGAAAAGCTTTTCAGCTTGAGCCAGGAAAGGGTTTATGCACCTGCTTGGCTTTGCACACCCAGAGAGTAATCCTGCAGCCAGGAGGACTGTCAGGAAGATCCTTCTCAACTGTTCAATCCAGGCAAAGTAGATTAAAACCTGATGGAGTCAGTTGTAACAGACCTAATTTCACAGTTTGTTTCCTGCTCTGTCTTAATGACTGGTAGCATCAGCTAACGGATGTTTTTTTGTGTAATCCTGGTTTGTCTAATTTGCTAAAAGTTAGCTTGTCCTTTTTTGTGTCGATCTGGTCTTCTGCAGAGCTGGGTCCTCCATATCTGTTCTGCTGTTTTTTCTGGACAGGGAAACTGTGGTGACAGAAAGGGAATTGGCACCTGCCAGCTGGGAGTGCTGGTGGCATCAGAGGTCGTGTTCACATTAGCAAATGCTGAGGACAAATGGGAGCAGGTCTGCAGAGCAAACCCTTTGGTGCTGCAGATCTGGCATCCACCCTGTACACACTTCAAAGGTGATTTACTTTGTCCCAGCTCTAGGCTGGTACAACATCCCATGAGGGGGCACCTACCTCTTGCACAGTGTAGGTCCTTTTTGGATATGAAACTTCCCAGTTTGCTGTGTAGCCCACTCATGCTCACCACTGAACTGCACAAAGTGGCTTCTGTCTGAATACCCGCTTGCAGCCAGAGTGCTTGAGGTTTGACTCCAGAGGACATCTTCTGGCTGGGTTTCACTCAAGAGGAAGCCAGCCTGTGCACTTGATAGTGCTCCATGATGCGAACATGAGCACAGCAAGTGGGGTGAGTAGCAGCTCCACTCCATGGGTGCACTCCTCTTCGGACCCAAACACACGGAGGACATTCCCCAGTGCTTCTCCCAAGCCAAAGGGAGTTTGCGGCACGCAGTCATGTTTCTTACATTCCCGTCTTTTGTCACATCTCTGCAGACGTAGGTTTAGTTCTGTTGCCATGAGCTACATTTGGTTTCAGTTTTCAAATTTTTTTCCTTGCAACTGTTAAGACTAAAAACTTTTTTTCAGTAAAGCAAGCAATATGAAATGAAAACAAAACACCTCTGAGATGGTAATGCAGTCACGTTGTTCCAGGACCCAGGGCTGCGGGCACAGAGGGAGGACCTTTCTGCAAATCTGTTTCCTGAGTGTGGGAACTCTGAAGGCAGAACTCAAAGAAGGTGGTCTGCCATGCATTAAATATATCTAACTTTCTGTAGGTTTTCACATGCAATCTGCATACCCTCAGTCTCTCTCAGATATTTGCAGAAGATAATTCAGCTCTATTTACTTATGGTTCATTTGCAGTTCTTTCCACTACTGAATTATGAAATTATTCCCCTTAATACTGCCAGGAAAGTTAATAATATCCAAGATCTCAGATTAAAAATTAAATATGGGTATAACCATTATTTTTCTCTGATAAATATTCATGTGTAGTACATATTACTGCCAGATTTTTCCAGAAATGAATATAGAGAGAGATGTAAGCATCATTCTTATTTTATTACAACACAGAAATTACAAGTGCTTCAAGGAGATTTATACAAGTACTCTGCTAGATGTTATTACTGATGGTGGTGGAATTATGGTTTTCAAATATATGATGGAATGATGATTTTGAAATGTATGACTGCTTCCTTTTTTTCTTTTTTATTTTACTTTCCTTGCTTAAAAAAATTTAACTAGTAGGCTTATAATTGACATGAACAACTGGGGTACATAATAATAGGCATAAATGCAGTCTTGCTTAGGTCCTGATGCAAGAAAGCTTCCCTATTCACTAAGGAGTCTTCAACTTGTTCATAAATGCTTCATAATATCAAAGACTTAGAGAAATCAGTATTGTTAACTTATTTGTTTTCCTCTGCAAATACATTTTTAATCACTATTATCTTTAAATATGGATGGTTATTTTCCTAATGGCATAATACAGCAAATTTAGGTCAATGCCTTTAAATCAAATTAGTGATTCAAAGTAGTTTTGTATTTCTCTTTTAGATATGTAGTTTTGCTTTTCAAAATAAGTTTAGTATACGCTCATATTTCAGAAGTACAAAGACCCACTCAAAACTGCAAAGAGATGGGCCTAACAGATTGTACTCTTTAATGGTATTTGCTTATCCATTTAAAGTATTTAGTTTCTCATAAACCTGTTGTATCTTTTCTAGTCCCTAGCTCTCCTCTATAATAATCAAACATTATATTTTCATTGTCTTTTGGGCAGCATGTAAACAGCAGCCATCCACAACATTCCAGCACAGAACAAACTATGTTCAGTGGCTTTATGGTGTTATGAGAGCTGCTTACCTCTCCTCTCCTCATGCAGCTCAGCATTTTACCTTCCTAGCTATAATAGAAGAGGATTTTCACTACCCAGTTCCAGGGACTCCTGTGGCTTTACTTCAGAGTCATTGTGGTTGATAAGACAATGGTAGGGTGTGTGGTGGCTGTTTCTTTCAGCACGTACACATCCACACGTATTTCTTACTGGCACCTTACTGCTTGTCCACTTTGCCTTCTGAGTCCATCCTGAAGCTCTGCTGAACAGTCTTCTGTGGTGCTGACACCAAAAGACCTCACAAGTTATTTACAAATAGGTTCACTTCATCTCTTGCTCTCTTTATAATCTTTTGTATTTATTGTTGAACTCTTTGGTTTCCTCTTCACCCAAGTATCCCCCTTTTCTTTTGAGACTGAGAGACAGGATTAGAAAAGCTGCTGTCATAGGTCACAAAATTCATGCTGGGCTCCTGCCTCCCATTTTCCACAGAAATGTATCACTCCACTCATGGCTTTTTTGTTGTTCTTGTTGTTGTTATTGATGGTGAATTTCACTCTGAATCAAAATGCTCAGCTGTGAATTTTGCAAGGAGTTTAAAAATAACTGTGGAGTGTATTGTGAAGTGAGCACTTTGAAGCCTCAGCCAAAGCCAACAAGTTTTGTCAATCAGAATGTTTCCCTGTTGCCAAGGAATGCTAATTAAGCTTGCAGTGGCAAATTGAACCTGCAGACGAGGAACATATTTAGCATACATTTTCAGTGAAAAGAAGCCAATTCCTGCCACTATCTTCTCTAGCAAGTGGATCAAGCGTGTTAGCTTTTTGTTCTTCCCAATGGTTTTCATGGCTTTTGTCACAGAAACTGAGAGTTGAACGAGATGAGATGCACCCATATCATGATGCTTTGCTTTCTTGACTTGTCCCAAGGACTTCTCTACTCTACAGGACTGCCCATGTAATTTCAATTAGCAGTGAGAAATGGTTGCAGATTCCTCTCTTTGTTCATAGGGCACTGACACATTATGGGCAACACCAAGCAATTACATTGGCTATTATAAATTATGCTACACAAACACACAGATGCGCTTTTTTAACTAGAAAAAGGTCACACAAGTTATTCCAGTGATATCCCATCATGAGAAACTAAGGTGCTTTGTCCAGTAGACCAGTTGACCAATGTGGATCAATGAACTGTTCCTATCATTACCAAGACCCAAAGCAAAGCATCTCAGCTGGCTCAACACAGTGTCGTTCACTCTGGTTGACAGCCAGGTGCTTCAGTAGTCTTCACCTTTGTGTGCATTTATGTGCCCTCTGCCAGTTCAAATTCTTCTGGAGCCTTCAAAACCTTAGAATAGCTTTTTGATTTCTCACTGATGCTGTTATTTATCTGGAATTCCAAGGTTCTGTGGTGCTGCGGAAGAGGATAGTCCAGTAAAGGAGATCACTCTGGTGGCAGAAAGCTGTCAAAATATCCTGACTTTGTTTATTAGGTACCAAATGCTATACTATCATTTCATGAGAAACACAGCAATTCCAGTTTCTTTATTGCCTCTTTCTCAGCTGTGATATCTTACGACCTGAGAATGTATTTCCCTACCTGGCAGGCAGGATGCCAGTCCGTCAAAATAATTTCCTTATCTGTTTGTTGCTTACTGCTTAAAAAACACTGATGTAATGTTCATTTGTGTATTTTCAGTGCTCCAGGAAAACAAACAAAACCAAACCACATTTTGTTATGACCTAGAATTTTGGAGGAGGGGAAAACTTGGGAAAATCAAGGGGATAAACAATAGTTCTTTGTGGCCAAATGTGGAAATTCTGAAAGGACTTAAAGATTACTGTCCACATCTTCAAATAATACAAATAAGCACAGCTCTTGCAATTCACCTCCTTCCATCATGGTCAAATAAGTTACATTATGAATACTTCAGTGTCACTGAAAACAAATCAAAGATTTGTCCATGGTTCTGTTGAGAGAGAGAAGGGGTGGTAATCAACAAGAGGCTTTCTTAAGACTTTAGGAAACCCAGATACCTCTGTGGGTGATGGTAAGGTATGTGTAGGAGGCTCTCCCATGAGCTGCCTCAGCAAGTCAGTAGCGCCAACCTGCTTGTTGTTCATTAGCATCACCTACCAGACAAAACATCATCACTATGCTGAGATGTGCTGACACATTATGCACTTGCAAACTCCGGTTGCCACTGAGAGGCAAATCTGGAGAGCTGCAGTGCCTTTGAGATGTGAACACTTCCAAGCACACAAGTGCCCCAGAAATATCAGCAGAGCTGCCTGAGTGAAAAGTACATTTATTGCCCTTTGCTTCTCTTGCAAGCTGATCGCGATGGGTAAAATTGTGGTTGCAAGTGTCAGGTCAGCCTGTGAAAAAGCAATTCTCTCCTGGATAATTTTGGCAGAACAACCTGACCTTCAAGAAACCACGACTAAGGATGACCCTTTATTTTCTTGTCGCCCATTACAGCACATAGTCTGTGACCGAGTCACATAATGGAGTGATAAAACGAAGTCCAGAGATTCACTTTTGAAAATTGCTCTCATCTAATAGCAATACCCAGCACTTATGAAATCTCCAAGTGAGCTTGCTTAAAGCTGGTGTTCATGTCAGTAGAAATGTGGTCATTTAAAAGCTGATTCTATGGTAAAAGTATGTCCAGGGATGAGACTACGTTTGAATACAGCTCAAGAAACTGACAGAAATCCAGGGTCAAGAAGTGAAAAACTTGTTCCCTCTCTGCCAGGAATTTATGGAGAACTGCAGGCAGTGAAAACAAGGAGCCATAGACGTGATGATTTTTGCAGTGAGACTTGTGAAGTTGAAATAAGGCAGATAGTCTGAGAGCATCAGCTAGAAGGAAAGTGACAGTGAGGTGGAAAATGATGTGATTTCCATTCAGAGGCTGCTAGATGTTTGGAGAAGTACATGTTGATCATGGGCAGCCATCACAACTGTGATTTTGGCCAACCAATGCTTGCTGAAATCCAATTCAACCAAATGTCTGCAAGAGACATTTAAAATAAAGGCATCTTAGTGACAGCAAGTGACCTTGCCTGTGATTGTGTATTTATCCCAATGTGGCTTTTATTTAAAATGTTCTTTGAGAAGGTCAGAGGAAACAGAGTTCTTTTGTTGTTAGCGTGCTTGTTTCCTAAACTGACTTCCTTTTTAAAGTAGGTATGTGGAAATAATGACTGTTGTCATCAACAGGCACTCTGTACGCAGGATCTAGCCAGAAGAAAAATCCTTCAGTTCCCAGCTATGTGAGTGGGGAAGGCAGAAGACAACCAACTCGGTCAGCAGGGGTGAGTAGAGTTGCTACAATTCAGTTTTCAAAATAAACAAACAAACAAAAAATGACAACAACCAAACCCACAACCCAAAAACAACAACGTAACAGTAGAGCTTAAAAAAACCCATGGTTAAGAATATAAGAGTTTCTTTAGTTTGTTGGATTCTTTTAGTCATCTTTCTGTGAGAAAGACCTAAGCCAGACCACAAATACAAAGCATCTGGATTCAGGAATTGCAACTAGATCACAGCAACATGCTTTTAAGTCTAGAGAACTTTGTGTTTGCATCTTGGATTTGCTTGAAGTTGAAATCTATTTACACTGTTCCCCTAGGAAAAAGAAGGTTTAAGTGTGCATTCACACATATATTTTAATCTATTTGAAGGCTCTTTTGCTTGCATTACCCTACCTAAAGACCTAGAATCTGGGGTCAGCAATAAAGCCCTCATATGTAAATATGTGGACCCTCAAACTTGAGGTGTTTCAAGTTCCCCTTTCAAACTTCTTGATTTCTAGACTCATCCTCTGGAGTTGGTTGTTTGATTTTACTTAATATCTGTTGCATGATACATTGTAACGCAGAATATTTTCTCTACATCTTTATTTGTACCGGAAAATATCATTAGATATGCAGATGTTGGAAATGTCTTGCACGTTAAATATCGTTCCAGTTTCCTATCTCTACTTTTTAGGTGCTGTTATAAAATCTGTAAGAACTGATGGATTTTTTTCCATCAAACAACTTAGCTATATGACTTATTATTGCTATAATTATTAAATTGGGCAATATGCATTGAGGTTATTTACAATGGTTAGTGTTTTCCAAAGAGCTATATACATTTATATATATGTCTAAGTAATAAGAAGAGAAAGGATAGTCAGCCTATCTACATCAGGTAGAAATTAAGAAAGCGGAGAATGGTTGCTTGTGCCTGTCTGCTCACTGTGTATATGAAGTGGGGCTCTTTGCTCAGGTACAGATTTAAACAAATAAATACAACAGTCCTACAGTTTTGCCTTATGTAAGATAATGGTAATAACGTATTTCATAGGGACAGTGTGAGTCTGTAGTGTTTGTAAAAAGGCTTTTCTATCTATGAGAGGCACTTTAGAAGTGCCATGAATTCGTGTTTGTCTCAGCGACGCTAGATTAAATACTTCTTGATTAAGAATCTCACAGTTCCTGAGAAACTTGTGAAATTGAAATTACCTGACCACTCAAGAAAACCATGACCAAGTAACTTGTTTTCTAATCTCTAGGTTTGCTACATGATAGTCAGGGTTTAGTGGAACCATTGCAATAGCCAAAGACAGCTAGGTGACATTTTACAGCTTTATGGGGAGGAAGCCCTTAGCACTGTGGGCTAGATGCTGGTTCACACTGCGTACATTTCACAGCTCAGAAAACAGCTCATCCTGTGACCTGTAAGGATAGCAGCAGTAACTAACTCTATGCACACAGTTCTCTCAGAGCAGATGGAAACAAGGATGTTTGCTTTATTTTCAGCAAAAGAGACTTGAAAGAATACTTCAGATTACAGTATTTTAAAAGTTGGGCTTGACACTCACACAGCTGACTTGTAGCAACTCATTAGACCCTGGTGTCACAGCTATGCTACAGAGCCCTAAAAATATATCTACTTCATGATCAAGTCAAGCTTTTATTCAGATATTCCTTACCAAATCCTTTTACCTGGTAGACTTAGGCTTCCAGTCAAGACAGATCGTCAAAAGCACTAGATTAAATCCCAAGAGAAGCTCTCATTTGGGCTGGCTTCTTGTCCATTTTGCCATGAAGAGGTGTCCAAACCAGCTGAGACAGAGAGATGCAGATCTATAAGCTCTTGCACAGGGTAAGGAATAACAGAGCAGCTCAGTTCAGTGCAGCTTAAAGGACCACGGGATGCAATTCTGAAAGTGAGGTGCATAGGGCACCCTTGAAGACGCAGTACCTCAAGTATAGCTTTGCAGTGTGGCCTCTCATGCACTAGCAAATCTACATGCTACTTGCCTTCCAGAATAAAGATAGTTTTATACATCTTACTGTTAGTGGTTGTTATAGGCAGCTGTTAAGGATTTTCACAAATGCTATGTGTATTTGTAGTGCTGTAAAAATGATTATTATTAAGACAACGTCTGGGTGTAAGGTCTTTTGACTCACTTATGTTCTTATCAAAACAATCATAATATTCAAGTAGTCCTAACTTTTCCGTCATGAAACCACATAGTAGACAGGAGATCTTGAGAGATATCAGAGCCTGATGACTCAAAAATTTTGGTCCTGTATATAGTTTCAATGTGGGAAACTGGAATAGGTAAAATTAAATCACTGAATGCAGAATATATGGGTAGTCTTATTCTGAACCAGAATGCCTTTTTTCTGGCTTAACCTGTTTCACTTTTAAAATTACATAAGCTAAAGAAGAAAAAAAAAATCGCTCTTATTTGGAATGGAATATCTACAGAGGCAGTTAAAACCGTGTGACCTCAGTGGTATAACTATACTAGTAAGTTTTCCCATTCAGACCAGCTTGATAAACACCTTCACAAATTATACTACAGACAACATGTTTTCTACTATAAATTAATTGTAGAGGAATATCAGTGAGTATGAGCTAAGCTCAGATAACTTAATAATGACATTAAGTTCCCAGTTTCCCAAAGAAAAGCACTTCAGATTGGTACTGAGTGGCTGTCTGATATTGAGAGAAACTGTGAGCTTCCTTCAAATTGCCAGAGGACAGTATTTGCCAACAGAACAAATGGGTTTCCTTGGTTTGTTATCTTAGTAAACAAGCAAAAAATGGAGTGGGAAAGGACTAACAGCTGGCTCCAGGAGGAGGCACCTCTGAAGCAAGGTTGCCGTGGTGGGATGGAGTGAGGAAGCTTGCAATAGCCATAACATTTAAAAATTCACTTTAAAAATGCACATGTGAGGATCCCATCTGCTTCCTCAGGCAGCCCACCTCAGGGAGATGTTCACATCTTAATATGTGCTACAATTTTACTTTTCTATAGGAGGAGGAAATTCACATCTAGTGAAGAGCAGGATTTCCTGGTGTGTGGTATCCAGTCACCAGCCGTTAGGAGCAAGGAGACATGGCAACTTCTAAGGCACCTGGTTGGCTTAAAAAGGAATAACTTGTTGGACCTCAAACTTAAACTTTCAACTTTTCAAGATAAGAGAAGAGGCATCTATCTGGTTCATGTGTTTCTTAAGTAGGAAAAAAAAAAAAAAAAAGGAACAACAAACCATAATAGACATATCTGCTGCTTGGTACTCATCACATTCCTGACAAACATTCATTCCTTTCTCCTTTACTTGTGCTACTAAGCACTTCTCAAGTGATTTCTGTTGTTCTTGAACTGGATTTTTCATAGCATTTATTATAAGAAAACCTGATTGCAATAATCAAGAGGGTTTACCCTTGAAGTCAATTTACCAAAAAATGCCTTTTTTCTGCATGGAAAATGGACCATTTCCATGCCAAATAAGCACTGGGAAAGCTTAGGATATTTAAGAAGTGACATTCGATTACTTGATAGGGCCAGATCAGAATTGTAGCTGTCCACCCCAGTGCAGGTGTCTGCTTCATTGGTGAGAGAAAGCAGGGTAGAGAGGATAAGGCTGGCCACCTTCCAAACTCTTCTGTGGGGCTCAGTGGGAACCAGATGACTGGAGAAAGGGCTGGCTGAGCTGCGAGCCTGTGTGTGGATTGCAGGGGTCGGGGCAGAAGGAGTTGCCACCTGACCTGGCCCTTTCTCCACCACAGTGCTCCCCACAATTCTTTCTCATGAGGAGTCCAAGTGAACTGGTACCTATACATTTAAAATCCAGATTTCAAATCAACAAGGTCCTTTGGTTGATGATCACTCCTTTTGCCTTCAATTTGCTTCTCTGCAGTAGCTATTGCTAGTTCCAAGGTATTTTTTTAAACAATGAAATAGAAACAGTCCGAACAAGCTGTGTGCAGGCACACAGTGAATTGTCAGAATACTAGTGCAGAATTAATGTTGATATCCTCCTCGCTGCATTTCAGGTCATCTGGAATAGCTCAGGAACAAGTGACACTCCAGATTACTGTTCAAGAGGAGATGGAGCAGGCAGTGACTCCTGGTACCCTTTTGCTTTCTCATTTTCTCCACTGCACTCCAAGTACCTTTGCAGCCATGCTCAGTGCTGAGACTAAACAGCTCCAGCAGTGGGGCTGCCAATGACTGGGACTCAACTGCACAGGTTCTCTCACCCGTGTGTCTGTGGTGTGGACTGTTATGACCCAGTTGTGAGAAGCACACTGCAGCCCATGTGGGACATGTTCATAGGTCTCGATTTACTCTCTAGCGGAGAAGCCACTGCTTTATGTGCTGCTGGTAGCAATCCCAATAGCAAAGACAGAGACTGCATGGGGATAGGAAAGAAGCAAACCTGAGGGAGAGTTTTGAGACAAATTAGATGGGCAGCATAAAAGGTCTGTTTCTACTACTTACCATGTGTTGTGGATTTACCAGTTTATGAAGTTTAGTCTCCAAGGCTAACAATATTGCTTCTTTTACAAGCTAAGTGAGTGTCAAACACCCCAAAATGGACCCAGGCATTTCTAAAGATCTAGGCTTGGTGTAATGTTATCCCATTCAGTTCTTCACACCCACCTGAGGCTTCTTTGGACACTGTAGGATAATCCAGGGTATTTTAAAAAAGTTGAATAAAATCTGCGCCTTATCTATGATCCCCATATTCCCTACAGTTTATGGTTATGAAAATCCTCTATCCAGACTCATTGCAATTAAGTAATATAGGGCAAGGCCATTCCATATTCTGATATGGAGGAGATTGTTTCAGAAAAAGTTGAAAATAAAAGCAGTTCTTAAAAATAAGCTGATAAGGTGGGGAGGGCTTGATATCATTCTTAATCCATGTATATATGTTACAGCCAGAGGCAGCACATCCAGTCTAGTTATGACATAGCTGCATGTCAGACTTCTTACATAGTGGTCAGAAAGAGCAGTAGAGAACTGATGGTGTCTCAGGTGATGTTTGTGCACTAACTGCACTCTGACTTCAGAAGAGATCAGACAAGTTGTAAACAAGTCCCCTGGCTTACATACAGGACTTGTCAGAAATAAGGAAAATGTGAATCTAGTGGCTATTTAGTGCTTTTGAGTTCTTACTAAGAGAATACAGTTGTTCCCCTTGGAAGTGAATTTCTGTCTCTGTCTAAAGTGTTTTGATGGGAGACAGGAGAAAGCTGGATTTGCTTATTAAAATATTATAGTAGCTTAGAAAATGAGTGTATTAAAATATCACTAGCAAATATGCTTGTTGGATGATGTGTTGTTGCACGGGAAGGGTGTGTATGCACAGGAACACAGGTGCAGGGGCCTCACCAGCATCCAGGTACCAGCTCTTACACCCAGCATCGTATCACATGCACTGGCTCTATGTCCCCCATGGGTTTGGGCCCTTAGCACTTCATTCTGCAGGAGTATAAGGTGCAAGTGCCAAACAACAGAAGCACAGACGTGAATCCATTCTGGAATAGCTGCAGAGTCACAAGAGTGCACAGGCAACACATGGTGGATGGAGAGTGTCCTGTTTTCTTTTAGTCTGCCTCTTTTTCTGTTAAACAAAACTCTTGGTGAATCACAATTTTGCTGCATGCTCCATCCAGGAGACACTGTAATGCACAGTGAACTCCCTCAGGGACTTGATATGAGTTTTAAAAATGTATTGTCTGATCTGTATGTTGATATTACTCTGCATAATCCCAGAGAGCTGGTACATGTCCACGTGTCACTGCACATTTTCTTTAGATAGAGCTCTGAAAGTGAAGTAGAATTGCATGCTATTTATATCACAGTTATTAGAAAGACAGCAAATGTAACAGAACTTAGAAAGACAACAGGGGTTCTTGTGAATCTTGGGGCACTGTAGAAGCCTACTTTGTAACCTTGCAGAAAGGAAATGCATTCCCAAAACCTTACGAAAGGGCTATACTTTTGACGAATCTCCTTTTCTTCCTCACAGTGCTGACAGAAGATTTCATAACAAAACTTACAGCCAAAAAAATTCATCATTGTGTACATTTCAAAGCTCAAGCCATGAGCACTGAAAGGATGACTACATAGTAGTCCATACATGTATTTTGTGACTATGTACATGCATGCAGTGCAGTACCAACTTCATCTGTTGGCCTAAATGCTTAGGGGCCACTTTTAAGTTTCAGTGGCACTTTTAAGTGGAATGTGACTAAGGGGTAAATAAAGACTTGGTTCTGATCATACTGCCAAAATGTCCTGATGCATCCCACCAGACAACCCCCGGGCTTCCCAGTCTTATGATGGAACATCATCTAGGACAGTGAGGTGCAATTGCATTTAACTGCTGGTAAAATAATTTTAAATGAAAATATATCCCTTGAGCTCAACAGGGAAACATTACATCTTATTCATTACTTTATTGAAAAATTACACTACACATAAAAAATTAGGTAAGAGGCCGTTCATTTTGCAAAACTGTATAAACAAAAACTTAGAAATGCCAGAATGAGGATGTTCTGTGCAACCTCATTTTAGGTCCCTGAGGAATTACAGCTCCACCCTGTCTTGTTCTACTCTCGATGCCTTGGGTGGTTTATGCCTGGCCCAAGCAGCAAGGCTCAGTATCCCCCAGGTATGTTTTCCAGTATTTTTTACCAAACACTTCCTATCTCTGTCAGCTAGACCCTCTTCTTTATCCAACTATTCCATCCATCCACCCTCTTATGGTCAATTACTGGCTCCTTCCCAAGCGCATGGATCTCAGTCTGTTTCTACTCTTTGTCACAGTCTCTGCCTTCAAAATATTTTGATTTACATCACATTTCTCACCAGCACTGTCTTTGAAAACAGTTTTTGCAGAGATGTACAAAGCTAATACCTGTGTGGATGTTGGAAATCCTCTGCGATCCCAGAAAAATGACAATACAAGTTGCATCATTGCTGGCAACCACTGAGAGGTCACTGTGCTGGCTAGTGATACAGACATAGGAATCCTCTGAAATCAATCACCCAATCTATCCTTATGTTGAGTTGGTAAATAAATTGCTGAAAGGTTTGTTAGATTTTTTTTTCATAGTCCCTTGAAGGGGATCAGTACGACTCAAGTAACAGGAAGTAACATGTTTCTTTTTACTTTCAAAACATGGGATTTGTGTTCATCTGTTCTTTGTTTGCAGTCTTTTCTATCCAGCTCGAGCAGACACAATAGGATGACGTGTGTCTCTTTCCATCATGACAACTTTCTTTTTTGGTTTCCATTTATCTTAAAGTAACCTGAATTGCAACATGAGAAACAGCTGGGCCATAAATACCTTATGTAAATAGCTTTATTTCATTAACTGACAATATTTTTAATACTCCTGTGTTGTCCTTTCCCTTCTTTTGTGGCTTAACCTGAGATATCAATACAACTATGATAGCCACTCACTCACCCCCTCCCCCACTCCCCCCAAAAGTGGAGAAAATCAAAAGGGAAGGGAGAAACTTGGACTGAGATAAACACAGTTTAATAAAATAACAAAATACTAATACACTACTAGCAAATATATATATATATATATAAAATAGAAATAAAAGATACTTAAGGCAATTCCTCATGAACTCTGTCCACAACTGAGCATCCAGCCCCAGCAAGCCACACCTGGTCCCACAGCTGATTCCAGAGAGAGAAAAATAGAGGAAAAAGGCAGAAGAGCCCAGAGGCCTCTGCAAAATGACAAAAGGCAAAGCAAAGTAGAACTGCATGCTATTTATATCACAGTTATTAGAAAGACAGCAAATGTAACAGAACTTAGAAAGACAAAAGGGGTTCCTGTGAATCTTGGGGCACTGTAGAGGACTCTCAGAGTAATTTCCTTCAAATCACCAAGAAGCTTATATACCTGCAGTGGCAAGCAGAGGGGAGTTTCACTTTCAAATGAGTTTTTATGGTACTAGTCTGAAACCAGAATGGTTTCCTTCATCACTTCAGTGTTAGCACTGCCCAGAATCCAGAATCAAACAGCTGGGCTAAATGTCCCAACTGAAATGTCCCCAGCTACCCCTAGAGAGAGAGACAGAGGAAAAGAGGAGAGCAAGAAATCTGAAGGCCCCACTCTTAAATCTGGAGCATGAAGCTAACGGGGTGGAATACTCTCATTGCTCAGTCTGGATGTCAGTCAAGCTCTGCCCTATCCATGCCCGCCTTCCTCGCTGCCTCACACCTGTGGGCAGAGCAATCAGAGTGTCCTTGGCACTCAGACCAGAGCAATTTAAAACATTAACTCTGTTCTGCGGTGTTATCTTCTTGTTCTCAAACTAAGTCCAAATAATGACTGTGCTAGCTGTGAAAAAGAAAGGTTTCTAACTGTATTAAGAAAATTAACCCATTTTCAGTTAAACCAGCACACCTTCCTTGCAGCTGCCGTAGCTTGTGCTGAACCATTTCACAGTGTATGTCCAATACAAGCATATAAACAGCTGCAACACAGAAACTAGACAGAGGATAGTTCCTTCCCTTTCTTTAAGAATGAATTACATTTTGGAAAGATAGCTCCAATCTGTCTCGGCTTTGGAAACAGTTCTGGTAGAGTTGTACAAGATCAGTACATGCACACACGTTTGAAATGACACGTGGGGTAGAAGGTGCTCCATAAGCCTGCAACATTGCATCAATGGCCTAGTGGCCATGGGGAGGCAATTGCGCTGGCCAGTGATTAAATAAATTGTGAGCAGCTGCTTCTTTGCTCTGTGGAACTGCAAGAACAAGAGTGAGAGGTGTAGGCAGCAAACTAGAGTGAGCTTGTCATGACACAAAGTAGGAAGCATAAAGGACACTCTATATGCTCTGTACATGCACAGGAACAGAGTCTGAGAGCTGGTTTTGAAGATGAGACTTTTTTTTCACAATAAATTTCACATTCTTTTTTTTTTTTTTCTCACTTATGTTTTTGTTTGTTTGTTTTATTGTTAACACATGCAGAGTCTCACAATCTAAACAGAATTCATGTAGCCACAGTAAAATCTTGATAATTCTCAGTTAGCTCTTCTGCAGTCCCAATAATTTCCACCTGGAAAGGCAGTCAGTCAGTAGTGAATTAAGAGTGCTGCGGTCAGATCTCCTATCATTTCATTGCTTTCAGAACACATTGCAACAGAATATTTAATGGCCCTCAATGAAGTGTTATTGCAAATACATAAACTTACAATTCAAAATAAATGAACTAAATTATTTTGGCTGTGCAGTATCATCAACTGTTTTAATCATGGGGTTTTGCCTTTCTAATTTGCAAAATTTGTTAAACTTCACTATGTGCGAAAGCCAGGACTCTGAGTTTCCAAGCTGATCTTCCTTAAGATTTAACTTCATCCACAAAACAAAGGGAGCCTGAGAAATGGCAGGACGAGTTTCCTCTCATTGTCTTGCCAATGTGCTGAAAACTGTTCATTATACTTTAGTCTCTGCATCCTTTCATTTGTAGATGTGTCTGCTGAGAGTGTCAAAAGAGATAACAAATAATGCCAGCTGTGTAGTAATTTTATTGAGGTTAAGCAATGTCTCAGTAAGAGTAAGGTTAAGGGCAACTAATAATTCCCAGAGGTCACCAAATAAGCACATTCATCACATTTTCATAGTGCTGGGTGAGTTATTTGTTGCAACTGAATTATCAAATAAACTTTGGCCTTGGCTGATTTCAGAACAGGCCCTAATTTTCAAAAATACGTTAGTCATGCAGATGAGTTCACAGTGTTTGTTACCAGGAGAATATCACAAATGCACTGGTATATTACCATGTACGATTTGTAGACAAGTCTGTGAGCTTACCCATTTTATTCTTCTTTATTTCTCTAGGGAGCCAGATTGTTCATATGAGTTTTAAGCTGTGATTGAACCTTTAATAAAAAGTGGTGAGTGGCAATGAAGCTTTGGGGAGCCCTGGCAATACTGCAATCTATAGGGCAGCCATCAAAATTGGGGTAATTTAGACAGACTCCCTGACCCTGCCTTGTCCCTGTTCCCCATAAATCACATCTTGGGCCTCTCTAGTCCCCCAGGAAGTGCTGAACTGAGGTGTTACAGGGGGCTGGAACTGGTGACGTAAAGTGCTGGGGATTGGACAGAAACCAAGGAGGCAAACTGGGTACCATCTGAGTTCTGATCAGGCGGGTGGGGGGGCAGCTTGAGAAGGTACCTTCAGCTCATCTCCTCCCACTCCTCACTTCTGAGGGTGTTAACATGTAGTAAATCCTGCTCTGTCTCTGGCAGTGTGAAGTTGGAGTTATCAAAATAGGATAAAGAAAAGCCCAGACTAAAACCACAAACAGCACATCCGAAATCATGTAACTTCAGATTCATTCAGTCTAGGTCTGATTTCTCATATTTGAAGCTGTCTGCAGCAGACCAGCTAATCAGCCAGCAGCAGATACATCACACCATATGCAAAAAATCTCAGTGTGCTGTACAGTCACAATTTCATCATATGTTTTTTGAGGTGAGCAATTCACTATCAGACACAGCAGAAGTAACCCTTCCCACACAGTGTGTGCCATCACCTTAACTAGACCTCAAGTCTCTTGATGCCTGTTTATTGCTTTTCCCACAGAGCCCAAGAAAAGAGTAAAGAATTATGTCTTCTGGGTAAGCATGGCCCTCTGTGTCTCCCCATGTAAGTATCTGTGCTCAAAAAAGAGCAAGTTACACTAATAATTCATATAAAGTCATGCAGCCTACAGATAGTTCAAATTTGTTCTCAACAGCTAATGCTTTGTAGTGGTAAAAACAAAATGTAGTTCCTCTCCCCTCTTATTTCCTGAAGAAAGCAAAAACCCAAGGCTGTATTTCTTGGCTGAAAATGGACTGACTTCAACATGTGTTGTGTGCCAGCTGCAAGTCTGGCCCTGGGCTTCAAATTTGGCAGCTCCAGCCCATCTCTGAAAAAAAGCTGCTGCTTCTGTCATGTGCAGATTCTGCCTTATGTTCAATATATATATAAAAACACCCATAGACTAACCAAGGTCAGTGACCTTGACTTTACCATCAGTTAAAGGAGAAGCAAAGAACTCCCCATGACGTGCAGCATCATTTATCAAGGCACACTTGTATCGACCATCTTCTCTCTAAGGAAAATATCTGGATCTCAGGCTTTATTACTGAAACTCTGCAAAAGGTTTGGTTAAGTCTTGACAGTGGAGGCTTAAAAATTGGAAAGCAGTTCAGAAAGTCTGCTACTTTACAATCTTTCTCCTCCATAGTCCCAAGCAATTGCCACGGTGGCCACCTGGATATACAACACCCCGACTTCCCTCACTGTGTGATATATTCCAGTTGCTGCAGTCCTTCCCATGGGCAGCGCATTTCAGACTGCAGGACACAGACTCTGGGCTCTAAAGCAGCTCAGAATGCTATAAAGTGGCAGTCCTTGTACACACATTATAAATTCAAACCCAGAATAATGAGATCTTGTCCTCTTGTAAATCCGTGAAGTTCTGCTGGCTTCAGAAGGCAGATGAGGTTTTGCCTCGGTTGAGGAGTAGGCATAGAGACCAGCAGAGTGTATTTTAAAGGTTTTCATTAAATGGACACAGAAATTCAAACAGCAATTGCATGGGAGCCATCAAACTGCTCTTTAAAACTCCTAACAGCATAAAAGTGCATATATTTATTGTTATATAAAGATTTATGTATCCTTAGGAATACGTAGGAGAGAGAGAGTAATTTTCGATAAATATTCCATTAGATTTTTCTGGTTTTACGGACATTGCCTTTTCAGATCTGGAGTGCACCTCATTGCCCAATTACTACTTTCTCCTTCTTCTCTCAGCTGTTTGCTTTTAAAAGGGAAAGTGACAACTGGATGATCTTCCACTCTTTCCTTGCTCTGTTTTTGTAGATATTATTTCCCTTTGCTGCCCCTGTTCTTTCATTTAAGCACAGAATGATCTGTCACCTCTTGCACCTGAGAAATATCTGCACAATATAGCAGATTAGGTCTGATCCAAGCTTTATTTAAGCAAGTGTGAAATTTCAGTAGACTTTGGATCAGGTCCTAAACATCCCTTGCACAAAGGTTCTCCCCAGTTGGGAAGTTACTTATTTAAAGGCATGCCTCTGTGCTCTTGAAATATTGGTTTTCCTTTCTTCAGAGCAACTTCATAAAACTGAAATCTCTGCCCAATATGTCTCTGTCAAGAACATACTGTGTTTACTTATAGTGTACCTTGATGATGGTGTTGATTTTTCACTCAAAAAAGTGGTCGATGCTTAAGGATCAGCAATGTGCTGGTTAAAACAACAGAAGCTCTGGACTTGGATATTCAACTCAGACTTTCAAGGAAATTCCTTAGCTGCCCATTTACCTTAGTTTACCCATTTGAATCCAGGACGTAATGCCTTTGTGAAGCTTAAATGATGCATGTTTTTAAAGCACCTGAAGCAAAGGCAGAAAAAAAAAAAGTTTAGCAATAAAAAAAGAAAAAAAAAAATCTACAGTATCCCCATGGGCCTGATGAAGAAAAATAAAAAAAAAAAAATATTTGCTAAATAGAGGCTTGAATCCAACCTCAAAAATGTCCTTTTGCTCTTTTTTTGAGGATCTCTTAACAAACATGCCAGGTTCATTATTTCAAAGAAATTACATAATGAATGAGAATCTTACCCATACTCTAATAACGCTTCGTGGTACATAAATCAAGCAGATTGCCTCTTATACTCGTGTCTCTACAGAAGAGCAGATGCAGTCTCACTCTAAATGTGAAGACATGTCCTTTTGGGCCAGAAGACCGTGTCCTCAGCCAAAGTCTGAGCCTTTAAAAAAAGATATTGCAAATGGGAAAGCAATGTGCAGTACTGAGAAACACCAAGTCACGTTCATTCTGTCAAGTGAGGTTTTACTGCAGGAACCTACAGAAGCAGAGTTAAGTGATTCAGCATCAGGGCACCATGCAGTAAAGAAGTCTGAGCGCACAAAAAAGACATAGGATTGTCTCAACCATTTCTATTGCACGACAAATACATTTGTCTTATAACTGTGTCACATTTCGCTGAATTACATGCTCCATGGTTTGCTCTAAATGTATGATGGCATCACCCGCCACAGCCACAAACGACAGTGAATTGACATTTTCTCCGTGATTTCACCGGTTTTGTCATAAGCATGCCCTTTGGCATTGCTGCCAGTTTCACTAAAAGGAAATGTTAAACTGGATACACCATATAACATTTCCACAAACACTTATTTCCAGACTCTTTTAAAGGCATGTGTCTATAGGCAGTGCTTCTGTCTAGCGTAAACCTCATTGCAAATGCAACTTGGGCAGCTCCTTCCTGCCCTCCCAGGTGATGGCACTGGACACTGGGTCACCCAGAACTGAAATGCCACATGCTTTGGGGGCAGTCATGGGCCAGCTAGCCCTTCCAGCTGGCTTATCTAAATGTGCTTGTGGTTGATAACAAATGAAGCCTAGGAGCTGCTCAGTGTGTAATTTCACCTTGATTACTACAGCTGAAGCACATGATAAAGATACCAGCCTGTGAGATGAGTTGGTAGGTGGAAGCCAGGAAGCATCCTGACAGTTGGCACATTTGGGTGGCACAGGACTGGGAAAAGCTGGGGATCAAAATACCTTGTGCTTATTGTGTGCTCCTCTGGGAGAGAAGAAGAATGCCACTGACTTACTGTGAGAGTGGCCAATCCTTCATTCTTCCACTCCCTCCCAGGGGTAACGGCCTTCACTTGTCCAGTTTTTCAGTTTTGATGTCCTTTAGGACATCACATATGCTCAGGCAGCTGCAAAAGGAGCTTTCAAATCATTATTTCAGTGGGTATGGCCAGAATCTCCTAGTACTTGACAGCCCTTATGAAACCGTATTGACAATCTGTAGGGCTGCAGGACTTTTTAAAGATGGCTGGTTCTTCATCTGTGATAGCTGAGGTTTAAGAAGATCCAACTAGTAGAGGTTATACACATACAACAGGTTATGGTGGGGAGCATATTGGAAAGACATCAGAATGGTGCAGCTGGGAGTCAGCTCAGGTTGTCCAGAGTGATGCTGCGCATTAGTGCATAAGCTCTGCTGGTCTCAGGGGATTTTTTCATGAGTCATTCCAGTACCTGCACCATGTCCTGTTCAGCTGGGTACGTAAGGCAGAGCCACCTTCACTAGTGCTGAGTGACGCCAGCTCAGGTTCATTGGGACAAAACTGCTCAGTCTCAGCTCTCGGCACAGCTGTGTTTCTTCTAGAGAAAACAGTGTGGTTTCATTCAGTATAGCTTTATTCACGAGGACTGCGCTCTGCAATGAACCAGAAACCTCTTGGATTTCACCAGATCTGTGGTATGATCTGTCTGTGCCAGACAGGCTGCCTGCAGAAAAGCGAGAGTTGACTGCAGTGCTGTTTCTGTTGGCAGGAATAACACAAAGTCTCATTGCAAGGATGAGAACACATTGCCATTTCTTAGTTAGATCTGTTCTGTGGAAGAACAGAGGACCTAAGTTTCAAGTGCTATTTATCTGGTACATTTTAATAGTGCTGAGATTGCTTCTAAATGATGGAGGAATGGGCTGAACAGAGGTATAGTGAATTATGGGGGTGATTTATTCCAGGCAGTCATGGCATCACTAGCTTGATTAATTTTTGTGTCATCCAGCTGCACTATTTCAATAAATTAGAGCATTTTTATGGCTGAATTGAGCACTGTGGTGCATAGTCCTCTTGTGTCATATAGATAGTTCCATATATATCTCCTGCCAAGTAGGTGGTAAACAAAGGCTATGAGTATCTACACCCAGCTGGAGTAGCTCTGTGTCCCCATTGTAATTTGTGAGCAAAATAGTAGGATAAGTTGTATACTAATGCTATGGAATATATTTGGTTGTTCTGAAAGGGCATCCTCTGAGATTTTGCATCCATATACACACATACACACACTCTCCCATACTCAGATACTTTACCATGTCTGTGGGACATGTGAGGCATGTAAATCTTCCCATTCCAAGAACCTCTTCTTATAAAGAAATTCTTGGCTAGAAACAAGCTTGTATATAGTGGGTTTTCAAAGCAGTAGAGTTCACGTTTCAACTAGATGTGTAACTCACAGGCTAGATTCCTATTTGGCCCTCCTCTGTTTGCAAATTTAATTAAAAAGTGGCAGGACAATCACTGTGATGTTTTTTTCCTCCTAGAATTCAGCAGACTACTTGAGAATATCGAATATATAGGTGGACCTTGTCTCTAACCTGGTCCAAATTTCAGAGTTGCTTTAATTTCAAAGAGAAATAATCTATCTTCAGTCCTGCTGATTCTTGTGATAAGCATTATTAAATACTGAGTTGTTATAATCAGCAGCTATCTTCCATGAATACATCACTCCCTATTTTTGTGTAATTATTGCTGGATGAACAAGATCTGGCAATTTTTGCTTTAGATCAAATGTCATGGAGAAGCTAATGAGTGTTGCAGGTTCCCCAAGGAACCCCATCTCTGTACCACCAGTGGGAGAGGACTCTGTTGGGAAGGGAAGAAAGTGAGACTGACATCCCTTCCACTTCTCTATCTGGAACAGAAGGCTATAGCTGCATGACCTGTTAACCTCATTATTTTTTGGAAGTTCAGCATTCATTTGGTAAACAAAGGCAGGATGAAACCTTCAACTGGTATAAACCAGTGTACGTCTGTTGTCAAAAATGAGCCTTACCAGATTACTCCATCAAAGGAGTTGACCAGAAGTCATGGGAACTTGTTACTTGAATATACGTCGAAGATTTTTGGACTGGATCATTTCTCTTGAACTCTAAGTTTGATGATCCTCCAGAGAGCATTTGCAAAGACAGTTTCTGAAGTAGTTTGAGATCAGGTAGACAGGAAAAAAATCACTGCAGTTGGATGGAACTCCAGCAAGAAAATACCTTATTTAGAGGAAAGGAAAGGGAAAAGGAAAAAGGAAAGGAAAGGAAGAAAAAAAAAAATGAAAAAGGAAAGGAAAAATGAAAAGGGAAAGGAAAAAGGAAAGGGAAAGGGAAAGGGAAAGGGAAAGGGAAAAGGGAAAGGGAAAGGGAAAGGGAAAAGGGAAGGGGAGGGGAGAGGAGAGGAGAGGAGAGGAGAGGAGAGGAGAGGAGAGGAGAGGAGAGGAGAGGAGAGGAGAGAAGAGGAGAAGAAAAAGGAAAGGAAAGGAAAAAGGAAAGGAAAGGAAAAAGGAAACGAAAGGAAAGGAAAAAGGAAAGGAAAGGGAAGGGAAGGGAAGGGAAGGGAAGGGAAGGGAAGGGAAGGGAAGGGAAGGGAAGGGAAGGGAAGGGAAGGGAAGGGAAGGGAAGGGAAGGAAAGGAAAGGAAAGGAAAGGAAAGGAAAGGAAAGGAAAGGAAAGGAAAGGAAAGGAAAGGAAAGGAAAGGAAAGGAAAGGAAAGGAAAGGAAAGGAAAGGAAAGGAAAGGAAAGGAAAGGAAAGGAAAGGAAAGGAGGAGGAAAACACTGCTGTGCTGAAGTTGCGTTTACTTGGCAGAAAGAGGAGGAAGAAGGCTGTGAAATGAATGATTGAAGCCAAGGTGTTTTGTTTCATTTCTGTGGGGTTTTTTAATCATTGGCAACACTATTATTGTGAAGCGATACAAAGATTTAAGGCAGCTCATGCAGCCGCGTCGGAGGGGAGGTGGAGAGAGCCAGCAAATGTTGCAGACAGAAAAGCAGCCTCCACCCTCAAGACGAGAGGTGCATAGTGCCTACGTGCTGATGGGCTCCTGCCAAAAAGTGTATAGCAGCCTTGGAAAGCTTCTAAAAGGTGCACAAGGTGCATGGTCTCTGTCTGTTGGCACCTACACATTCCCTAACTAAGTAGTGATTAGCTTCTTAAACTGTTTTCTTTTTCCATACCCTCTGTGCCCATATGCATAGATGGTGCCTGTTCTTGATATAATCTCCATGGAGCAGAGACCTTTTGCCTGGTGATGTGGTCAGTACTGTACTGTGTACACATGTTTGGGATGCTCTAAAACTCAGTGTTGACTCTGTTTTTTTGCATAAGAAGATAATTCAGAGGGGAGCCAGAAGCTCACAGGGCTGATTTATTTACTCAACATACTGAAGAGGCACCAAGAAATTATATAAATGCAGCACATTAAGAACTTCAAATCATGTACTTAAAGATTATTTTTGTTTACTACAACAGGTACCAAGCAAGAAGAATAACAAGGAAATGCATTATGTATACTTAGAGCTTTTAGTCTATTTGCAAGGAGAGAGTGAAAGCACAGCACTAGCATCTGGCTTTCTTTACTGAGGTTTAAGATTGCCACCTAGTTTTACTCAGATTTCCCTAAGCTTGATCAGTCCTATTTTTAAATTGGCATTTATAGAATAAATAGCACTTCACATTTTATTATCAGGATCATTATAATATCTCCGTTTGCTTGTCATTGTGTGACAAATTGTTGGGTTTACACAACAAAGATAGAAGAACACATTGTTCGGATTGAAACATAATGATACTGTGATTTAGAGTAAAGCTCCATTTAACCATAGGCATTAAAAAAAAAGAAGTCTAGTCTCAGTCTGGACTCTATCAGTAGCCAGTAAAGAGAGAAATGCTTCTAGAAGATGATGAATCCTATCCAAAAATAGGTGTCTAGAACTGACTGTACGATTTTCTGGCTGGAGGTGTGTCTAACTTGGAGAGGACGCTTGCCTTTAAGGTGGTTAGGTATTTGTGAGAAAGGTGTGCTGACAGGTATTTGGTTACAGTCCTTCTTTGTGGCTTCTCTGTTACAGTCAAGCCTTTTGACCCAGCTACAGCTCTAAAAACATTGTAGCATAATTGACAGCAATAGATAGTAACGATAATTTCATTCCCAGGGAAAAAAGAAAAATGAGGAATGCGATATCTGTATGCACTGTGGTATGATTTCACTCACCATTGAGAAATATGGGTGCGTTTGACAAAAACGAGACTGAGCTATATGATTTCTGTCAACTGTCAAAAAAACCCCTCATATTAAAGATTTCGGAACTGAGACTGCTTGAGGCCAAACACATCGCGAGTGGTCACATTAAGCAAGTTGTGAAGATAAGGATAAAATCCAGTTGTCTGGAGTTCACAGCCCTGTTCCCTAGTCAGTACAAGTCGATGCAATCTGTATAATGGACCCGTGCCCACTCACTTCTTTCTACAATTTGGCATCTTGTTTTGTGCCCCAACCTTCCCTTACAAAAGGCCCCATATGAAAGAGCTGGCCGTGCAATGAAGCATGCACTGAGTGATGCATGTGTGGATGAAGGGGAGCAAAGAGCCTGAACACAGATGGACATTCCTCTGCACGCCAGAGATGCTGATTGTTTGGTGGGAGCTGAGCTATCATGCAGTATGGTTTTGGACCTCGTGAGAGTCTCTGAAAGGTGTGGTTTCCCACTGGATCTTCTGAGATGGCAAATTATAACTGTAAAGGGTTATCTTCCACATTCAATTTATTACATTGACTTCTCAACACCTGGGGTTTTATTAAAATGTTCTAATTTCTCCCTTTTTATCAGTAATTAAAATTAAAGTGGTACAGCCCACTCTCTAAATGTGCTATTTGGTAATCACCATTGTAAAAACCCCTTTGCTGTCAGTAATAGATAGTCTCCTTTGCAGAATAATTAAGCTGAGCCACATATTAGGGTGATGTTTACATCTGATTCATTCCATGTATAGAAGAATAGCACAAGTAGCTATTTCTGTCCTTTTAATATGGGCAGAAGCCAGGCCACCAGGACCATGCCATTTCCCTCAGACAACCACCTAATCCCCCTGATGACCCCAGGTGCCAGAATGGGGTAAATGGCAGATGAATTGATAACAAGCAAATAAATAGTGCAAGTTGAAACCCTGTAAAATTCAACATTTACGTTAACATTCTCCCTGAATGAGGATGCTCTTCTGAGCAGAGAAAGACATTTTATGAAGTTTTACTGCTCGGACTGCGGACAATTAGCTGCAGTTGCAGCTGCCGGAGCGAATCGCTGCACAGTAGATATTCCCACAGTCAGTGGGTCACATTGGCAGAGCTCAGAGGATCGACTGCCTCTGCTGCATTTTCCAGAGGTGGGATGCAACATTCTGTCAGAATTTGTACATTTTCATTTTAATCATTAGCCATATCAGACATCCTACCCCCCAAAAAAAACCCACCATTCTATGAGAATGGTGACTTTATCCTAGACTAATCACTTTGGCTTTAGAAATGCACTCATTATTCCAGAGCAAATGCATCTCTTGTCCAGCATGCAGAATCAGCACAGAGAGTTATTTTGGTCAGTATCCCACACAGAAAAGCTTTGCATCACATGAGTCTATACTGACTACAGATAACCCTGAGCTGAATTTAACTTGGTCCTGTGGATGAGAATGAGGTATCCTTTTGCTGCCCTCTTTCTTTTACTTGCAAACATATCTCCTGCGTGTGTTAGCTTAGTCACTTCCACTTTCACCCAAGGTAGTCAACACTTTGAAATGAAGGGATATACTCAAAATCAGATTATTTCAGAAAGATTCAGTGTAGTCAAAGCCTCTTGAATCTATAGCCTTACTAAATCTCAGCATATAGCAGTGTTGGGTGTTTTTTCAGACAGTTTTTAAAGGTGGTTTCATGTACGTACAGAAATGATCTGTTCAGAATATTGGTCCCAGCAGATTTATTCCTAGAATAGATCTCCTGGTTTAACAGGTAAAGAGAAAAATGTTTTCCCTCATTGTACATAATGGAATTTATTTTTCATTGAAAAACATTTGTTCTTCTCAGATATGTATTTAAGACTTCTATTTTAATAAAGAAAAAATATCTGGACAGTTTTGATCACCACATTGCATTGAAATACAGAGATCAAAAATATCAGCAGGCTGTCTTTATATTTCCCCATGATATTGTCATTTTAAGGACTAATACAGTTTGACATTAGGAGCATAAAGAGAATACACAGTATGAACAGAAGATGAGAATCATCAGAGACAACTTTTCATATAGCAGTTCTTATTCAAGGCACTTTCCATTTAATCTCATAGTGCCAATATCTGAGAGTTATTATTTGGGTTTGTTGTCAGTATCTTAAGCAGCAATTAAATCACTACTCAGTATTAGAAATTAGATAAGACAGAGAAAATAAGGGCTGAAAGAAATTGTACATTTTCACATCATTGGCAAAGGATTAGCAGCAGATGTTTTAATGATCCATACCACCAGATGTATTTTCTGATGTTTTAATTAATGGACTGTAAAACTGAGTAAGCAGTGAGTTAAGAAATTTTGCAGATGACACAAAAGGGTTGAAGGACACTGAAAACTGGGGATGGCTATGAAAACTTTCAGAAGACTCCATGAAAGCAAAGTGAGGTAAAAATATGAGAGCAAGCAGAATCTTCTATTTTGAATAAACACAAATTAATCGGGACGGGGTGGGGGGAGAAAGACAAACAGATGTCAGTTACTCTTAAAAGCTGAAAATTACTCAGAAAAAGAAAGTGGGTCATCAACAGTGGCAGCAAAAATCCCTACTTAAAATGCAGAGTCATCAAAAAACCAAATTGTGTGAGTACTGCACAGCCCAGGATGGAAAACAGGCTCAGTAAATATTACAACACTGCTTTATAAACCAAGCAGATTGGCATATCTGAAATACTGTATTCATTCCTGGTTATGTTTTTTCTAGAAGGTATTTTGCAGAAATAGAAAGGTCTAGAAATGGGGCACTGAAATGACTAGATAAAAGTGTTCATAGGAAGAGAAACAGAAAAGATCAGAGCCGTCATTTAGAGATGAATAAAAGGAAAAACATTAGAGAGAAGGCAACCTTCTTACTTCAGCTTATTCTTCCTTCTCAAGAAGAATAAAAGGAATGTAATTAACCTGGGCATTTAAAACAGACCAAAGAGGACTCTCCTCTACACCATACAGTTAATGACAAGATCTCCTCTCTACAAGGTATAATTGAGCCCAGGAGTCACCTTGTGCGGGGGCTGCTCCATAAACTCCCACCTCTGCCTGCGTTTCCTCTGCTCTGGGAACTTTTGGTCCCATCCACTCTGGGAGGCTGGGGATTGAACTGAGTGAGTCACTGCCCAGCGACCAGCACCGTAACGGGCAAACTGCAACACATTTTTCTTAAATTAGGCAGCTGATCCTGAACATAACCAGCTAGAGGGCCCAAATTATTATAATACTGTTTTTCAACTCATTTCTGTGTATTTGAGACTTCAAGACTCTGATGAATTAAGCCTCTTGACTACCCTTATGTTCTAGGTATTATCAGCATAATGCCTCACATAACTTTTTCAAGGTCACAGTGTAAATAGTACTGCCAGCAAATACATTTCGGAGTTTCTCCTGAAAACTACAGTGCCCCTTCAGCCACTAGCCCAAACCCTTCCATTGTAACATCTCTTTCTTTCTCCTCTATGAACTTCCAGTCACAGCACTGCAATTGTTACAATCATCAAAAATCATCTTGCAGTCTCGCATCATACTTGGCATACCAGTGAATCTGGGCTAAGATTTTTTGACAAGTGTGTCAACTCACCTGTGTCTTATATCTTATCTTCTAAGTAGATGGACAATTCCAGCTGGGTTTGAGCATAGTATAGGACAGAGATCTGGGACTTGTGGTGACTTAATGTCATCTTCAACCTTACAATAGCCTTATGGAAACCCCTCTGACTTAAAAAGAGAACATAGCATTTTCATTTTTAAGAAAGAGAACTATGCAGTTTAGCAAAGTATTGCTAAGGTGCAAAAGCCCATATGAGCTGGTGTTAGATCCTATTGACCTTGATGAACTCCACATTTTGGTTCTTCACTTTGTGAGTGCTTTAGCAGTAATAACATCACTGAGATGACTTCTTACTCATACAATGATGTTAAGTCGCTTCATACTCATTTCAGTCATTCAAGAATTACATTATTCATTTCCATGGTACTTCTTTATGCAACCATCTAAAAAATGCCTCTTGTTCTGCTCAGCTGCTTGCATACTGACCAGACCTTAGGAACACAGTTAAAGATTGCAAGGCCATGAAATTATCCATTTGTTGGCATGAGCTCTTGGGTGCACTGGCTAAAATTGGAACACATTTTTTCCCAGCTGTACAGTGGTAAATTTAAACTTTCGACCTTCAGAATGTTGTCTGAATGTTAATATTTTCAACATCTTAGGTCCTTTCTGTTTGGAAAGGGTCTGGTGATCTGCAACGCATTGTATTTAGGTGATCACCTCGAGTAACCACTGATTTTTCCAAAGCTGAATATTCATCACTCACTGAAAAGCAGGCCCTGTTAGAATAATGCCACCTGCATTCTCTGTCATCAGTAGAACCCTTAGAAAATCTCAGTTTATCTCTCTGCTTAACGTTTTTTGCTCTGATGTAATCCCAGAAAGGATCTAGGCAGAGCAAGTATGTATCAGAGAACTGGGAAAGACAAGTATGTTTATACTGTCAGGGTCTCAACTTGACTTTTTTTCCGATGTGATTTACTAGTAGTGTTTAAATAACAGCTTGGAGAGGGAAGTGTTAAATATAAAATCATATGCAGGCCAATTCATAGTGAACAAATGCAAATGGAAATAATGCCACAATCTTCTCTGATGGCAATTAGCCTCCCCAGTATTAGGAAAAGGACCCAGACACAGAATTGACATTTGTTGGATCCTTGGTGTCAGGGCTGAGGCAGCAGGAGTGGCACAAGAGATATTTCTATTGTCATTTGACCTGCTAAATACTGAATAAATAATCAGAAGCATTCACGAGCATCTACATTACTAAGAGGAAAGAAAAGCTAAACTAAATCAGCAGGGATACCATTAAAAATTATTGACTGAATGCTGTATGCACTGCCAGTACTTACAAGATAACTTGTTTTTTCCTTGCAGCCTAATTCTGGAGGAGTGATAGACACAGGGTCTCTCCCCCCTGGCTGGCATTGCTCTCCAGAAGTACTTTGTCACTCCATCTTACAGCTCCATGCTACAAATGCATCACTTGCTGTAGCTTCCAGCACCTCTTCCATGATCAGGAAGAGATCATCTGGGCCTTTGAAACAAAAAAATCCTTTGCAAACAGTTGTGCCAGTTGTTGCTTCAAGAAATGAGGAGATTTGGCTTGGTGGTGACACCAGAGACTGTCAACCTTATATAGTACAGACCAGCATGTCCCATAAAGTTTACTCTAATGGATCTTATCACTAGCATTTCACAGTAATTCCATATTAGTACTGATGCACACTGAAGTGTATATAGTTTATAAACGTCATGTGTATACATGCATATATGTAATGCTTAAGAGAAAAAAAAACATTGCCACGTAGGTCAGTGATTTTACCTCTAGAGCTCTTTAGAAGCAACATCCATTTTGCCTGCAGAAGCAAGGCATATTGAAAAGATTTTGTACTGTACTATCTATCCTGAAGTCACTGTCTCCTTTCTGCTGTAGCCTTATAAGCTACTGGTGAACTATCCACTGGAGTGGAAGCTGCTCTTATATTCAAATGGGTGGGCAGAGCTGGTCAGATGGGGTGTCCTTGAGGCCAGCAGGATGTAGTGATCAGATTAGCTGAGTCATAATGGCCAACCAAAGAGACAGACAGATAGATAGATAGATAGATAGATAGATAGACAGACAGATAGATAGATAGATATGGCTTCCCTTCAAAGGAACTCTCCTAATCAGATCTTGGCTTTCAAAGCAATTTTTTTTTTTTAGATCCCAGCTCCCTGTAAACCTGGGAGTGATGAGATCCCAAAGGCCCTTTTTATTTTACTCATTGTGAGAATGTTATGAAATTTGAGTCCTGACTCTAAATGCCTGGTTATCCTCCAGACGTGGAAAGCTGCGGTTCAACCCCAGTCCTACTGTCACCAAGAAAAACTTGTTCCAATTCTTTCCGCAGATATGTACAGATATTTTTTTCCACAGAGTTTATTAAACAAGTCCCTTCGCTTTGAGCATCTTCTCTGGATTATGAAATCACTCCCTGATGTGAATGTCAGAGATCAGCTGCCTGAGAGGAGACTACAGAGGTGAGTGATTCCTGCCACCAGGAGAAATGCCTGTGCTTCCTCTTAGCGGCAAAGGATGAAGACAGTTTTCACAGGCTTGCAGCCTGCATCCCCAGAGAAGCATTGTTGACCTCACTGATTTTTACATTCCAGTGAATGACCCAACCCCATAGCAGCAGCAAAGCCAAAGAAGCTCAAAGCTTTCAACTGGTGACCCTGAAATGTGAGGAGAAAGTCAGCTGAAATCATACAGGAGGAGGCGAAACAATTCCCATTTCCTGCCTCTGACGTCCAGCTTTCTCCTTGGCCACTCGCATTTGAATGTCTCCTCATCATTAACCCCTGCAGTACTGTTTAGGTAACCTGCTCTGATACTTTAAGGCGTAATGTAGAGAAATATGTGTGAATAGGCAGTTCTGGAGTTTCTTCTCCAAAATCTGTGTGCGTGGATTGCACCAGCACATCAGGTGAGCTGTCTCCTTCTTCCCAGGCAGCCTGTCCATCTCAGCTCTGTAGAAGTGTTGCTTCTTACCACTAATATGACAGTGCAGCAGTTTAGAGCCAATGAGCTCAAAATTTTATAGCTGTTCATTTGCAAAAACAAAGTCAACTTTTTTGTCTGGATTTTGAGAAGTGCCTTTAAACCCTGGGTCTAACATGTGTGCAGCAGAGAAAGGGAAAGGACCTGAGAACAGTGACATTTACCCCAAAACCTGTGTAGATATTTAAAACACAGTTTTGGAAGCAGCTGGAACCAATAAGCCAAAAAACCTCTGCAACACTTCAATAGCACAGAGGCAGCAGTACAATTCCCTATAAGCCAGGGAGAAATAGCGCATCTCTCATCACTAAAGCCATGCCTATTTACTCTCTGCTTTGCATTGCACTGCATTTGTAGCCTCGTGTTTGTCAGCTTTTCTTCCCTTTTGTTTTGCCAAGTTGTTACTGCTGCCTAGAAGAAACACAAGTTTCAAGTACTTTTTGGTTTGTGATTATGACACAACGTTGCCGTTGTCTTCTCTGTATGCTTGTTCATCCAGAGGGAAAATTTAGCTTCTGTTAAACTCAATATCCTTACAGTAGAATCGTGGAATCATTTTGGTTGGAAGAGACCCTCAGGATCATCAAGTCCAACTACAACCTAACTCTAGCACTAAACCATCTCCCTAAGAACCTCATCTGCACATCTTTTAAACACCTCCAGGGATGGTGACTCCACCACTTCCCTGGGCAGCCTGTTCCAACACCTGACAACCCTTTCTGTGAAGAAATGTTTCCTAATATCCAATCTGAACCTCCCCTGGCACAACTTGAGGCCATTTCCTCTTGTCCTATCACTTGCTACTTGGGAGGAGAGACCAACACCCTCCATGCTACAACCTCCTTTGAGGTAGCTGTAAACAGCAATAAGGTCTCCCCTCAGCCTCCTTTTCTCTGGGCTAAACAGCCCCAGTTCCCTCAGCCGCTCCTCATCAGACTTGTGCTCCAGGCTCCTCACCAGCTTCCTTGCCCTTTTCTCAACTCTCTCCAGCACCTCAATGTCTTTCCTGTAGTGAGGGGCCCAAAACTGAACACAGGATTCCAGTTGTGGCCTCACCAGCACCAAGTACCATGGCACGATCACTCCTCTAGTCCTACTGGCCACATCATTCCTGATACAAGCCAGGATGCTGTTGGCCTTTTTGGCCACCTGGGCGGGCACACTGCTGGCTTGTGTTCAACTGGCTGTCACTCAACACCCCCAGGGCCTTTTCCCCCAGGCAGCTTTCCGGCCACTCTTCCCCAAGCCTGTAGCGCTGCCTGGGCTTGTTGTGACCCAAGTGCAGGACCCGGCACTTGGCCTTGTTAAACTTTGTACAATTGGCTTCAGCCCGATGTCACAGTCCATTCGGTGACAGACTTGTGATAGTACATTTTCCTTGATCTCGGAGCGCAAAATTAAGGCAACCAAAATGCCAAGAGGTTAGAATTCAATCAAACATTGTTACTTTATTATTTTGCCCATAAAGCAGCACATGATATAGAGAGAGTAAGAAAAAGGGAAAGGAAAAAAGAAACAGGGAAAGAAAAAAAGAAAATGTGGGAATGAGGATGCGTTTACCACCAGACGAGTTCCAAAGGTGTCCCTCTAGTCTCCGGTCCCGTGGAGTCCTGCCGGTCCTCCATTGTGGTTCGGAATCCTCTGGTGGGAAGATCTTAACAGTGACCATTCGGGAGTCATCTCTTATGCTTCTTAACCCCACCTTGCTCCCATTGTTTGAGGCCAGACTCCACCTTTGTTTCGCAACCCAGGCTTAAACAGTGCAGGCTCGAGAAGTCCTCACCTGTCTTGCCAGCGCTTGTCTGCGCTTGCGTGGCCTGCATTCAGGGGTCTCTCTCTGGTCCACTGGGTGACCTCAGGACCCTTGGCAAGCTTCTGGGCATGGTCTTCTTTGTTAGCTTTCGTTCGAGGGAGCAGATGGGGGACAGGTGTGACTGAGGCTGCAGGTGAAAATCCATCTTCTGGATGGCAGTGATTGTCTCTGGGTTGAAGAGACCCGCATAACAATCCGTTTTTGGAGGCAGGGGCTAGTTTGGCTGAGGCAGCAGGCAAAGTCCATACAGCAGCCATTGTAAGCAGTAGCCCCCCTGGATCGGAGAAACCAGTGCAACACAATGCTTCTCCTTGGGCCTCTCTCCAAGTCACTGTCCATGCCTTCCTTCTGTCAGGGCCACAGTTCTCTCAGTTCCTGATGACAATGTTTCAGGCAAATACTGTTCCATCTTGAGACTAGCTCTTACACCCAACAATCCAAATCCTTCTGTATGGCCTTCCTACCCTCCAGCAGATCAAGACTCCCACCCAGTTTGGTGCCATCTGCAAACTTACTAAGTGTGCACTCAGTCCCTTCATCCAGATCATTGATAAAGAGATTAAACAGAACTGTAAGCCACGTGCTCACTGGACCAGGAGGCTTCAGTTACCAGTGGTGGTGTTACCATGAGTCTTCAATACCTGAAGGGAACAGGGAATAGAAAGCAGGTGGTGTAAGATGATCCTTCAAGACAGCAGCCCCTGATGCCATTTTACACCCCTGTGCTCACTCCTTATCCAAAGGATGATGGATGACACAGTAACCTGACTCTTATAATGTAACTGTTCCCTTACTCAACGCTGGCTCCATCGACCCCCAGCAGCCCCGCTGCAGGCTGACTTCCCCCATGCAGAACAGCAATTGCTAGCTTTGCACCGCGGCACCATCACTCTGGGCAGCCTTCAGTGAAAGGGAGCTGCACGTTTTAGCCAGGTCCAGCTGTCTGCCAGAGAGCTTTGCTCAGACCTGTGAAGTTCCCAAGATCCCTTAAGCCTGTCTACTTGAGTAGCATTGCACCAGGTCAGGCACAGCCAGCGTGGCAGCAAACACCCCCCTCTTTCTCTTCACTCCCACAGCTGCAGCATCATGCCAAGATCACTAGTGCAAATTGTTCTGCAGTCTAGACTGAAAACAAGCTTCCATGTTATTTCTGTGCTGGTCACCCCCTCCTTTTCTGATACGTGTATGGACAGTATCAAAACAGGGAGGGAAAGGGAATTGTTTAGGGTGGGACAAAGCGTAACTAGGGGCAATGGGAGGAAACAGGGCAGAGAAATGTCTAGGCTGACTATCAAGAAAAACATCCTAGCATTGAAGCCTGAAAAGGCTGTTTAATGATCTCCCAAAGGAAGTAGTGGGAACCTTTATCAATGAGTCATTTCAAACTGTGAAGGACAAAGCTCTGAGCGTGGGGAATAGTCATGTGTTGGCAGGACATGAAGGGTCTTTCCCATTCCTCCTTGCTGACTTCATGCCCTCACCTTTCTGAAAAAAAAAGAACCTGAAAAACACAATATATGAGAAGTGGTTCCCTAACGCATGCACAAAAAGAAAAACAACATTCTTAAGTGATCCTTTGAGACTGGGACCCTGGGAAATGCTTTTTAAATTATCTTCAATAACATGACAGATGATAACAAGTTTTAGCATAATTTTATTCTTTTTTTCTTTTTTTCTTTTTTTTTTTGTGTGTTTTTTTTCAGCCTCATTGCCCGAATGTGTGTCTATCCTGGCAGTAGCTTTCTTGCAAACTAATGAAACATCAAGGCTGCGCTACCAGCCAGATTGAAAGTGTCTATTTCCAGGAGAGAGCTTGAACTGGCAGATCATCAGTTGCTACAAATGAATTAAGTTCCCTTGATTCCAGCGCAGAGGGCCACCAACTTAGAGCTGCAGAGGATCTGGCCCTTTTCGTGTTAAAAGAGAAATATGGTTTTCATTTCACTGAGAGGTGGACTATTTAAAATTTAAATGCTGTTAAAATTTAAAATCCGTATTTAATATTCCTTTTGCAGTTTCTTTTAGTCACAGTGTCCCTCATCCCTGCTTCAAAGAGCTGAGACCTTACACTTCCCTGGGACCAGGGTTCTTTGATCAGGGTTTGCAGGGCTTGGGTGTCCTCTGGCCAGCAGATACAACATACCTTGCCTTCAGGTTTTTTGCTGATCCCAGTTTCTCGCTCCCGTTTGTTAAAAAACTGTAATAAGAATGAATAGCATTAAATGTGAGGCAATGCTCACCACGTTGTCCAAACCCCTGGAAAGCAGCAGTGTGCTGCAGTGGTGGAAGGGGGGTGGAAGCAGAACAGAAAAGGACCCTCTTGCCTATGGAAAAGTGTCAGCGGTGGCTTTGAGGCTCAGGCAAATGACTGTGAAGAAAAAGCTTACTTCTTGCCAGCATGCCCCAGCACTGTGTGCCCTGCGTGAGTGCTTGGAGCTTCAGTTTTGGGAAGAGGGGATTCCCCCAGCTCCCTAGACAGACTCTTGGCCCTCAGACTATGTTGCAGGGCTGTTGCAGTGCTCACATTTGTAGGGAGTTTGACCACAAGCTGTGAAGAGAAGCCTGATGGCTGACCGCGCAGACCCTGGCAAGCCACATTGCGTTTTGCTGTGTCTCAGATTGACAGGTGAACGTTTTGCCTTATTCAAAGTTACTTCACAAGGTCTGGTCCCCAGCTAGTTGGGTACTGGGGCTGGCATCAGCAAGGAAGAAAAACCTCATCTCCCTCAGCCCAAGGCTGTGAAAGATGGGACTGTCCCAGCAAACTGCAGAAAAAAGCAATAGAGAGGCAATGGTGTCCAGAGACGGGGAGTGGGGGAAGGAGACCAGGAGTTAAAGGAACCAAGAAAAATCAGGGCTGTAGGGAGCGTGAAGAGGCTGGGGAGGTGCTGGGAGACCGGGCAGACCTCCAGCATCACTGTAGCACCTCTGCATGGCCCCAGCAGCTGTGCCCGTGCCCACGGGGAGAGCTGCACCCCTGCAGCCAGTGCTGCACTCCAGGTTGGGTGACTTCTGTTCAGTTCACCACTCAACTTCTCCTAAAAATGGAAGATTTCACGATTCCAACTTGCAACTGGGTTTATAATTTGGCAAAGAAGCTATTAAAAAAAAAAAAAAAAGTAAAAAAAAAAAACAAAAAACAACCAACACAAAAAACAAACACCAAGGCATGTCATTACAAAGTGTTACAGCACATGCATTAGTGCCTCGCTACAAAGCTCAGCCAAGAGCCAATTTTTCAGTGTAATTTTCCTGCACATCTGCCAAGCAGTGCATGGAAAGAACCATCTGCGAGGTCTTACAGGGGCATTTCCCAGTCGCAGCTTCCAAAAGGTTACTAAAAACTGAGTTCTGTAAAACATACACCACCAATCAAAGGGGCTTGAGTTTGAACAAGAATCTAAGTTAAAAACTGAGAAAATAAGTGATGTCTCCCAGTGTTTGGCCTGCTCTGTATCTGGAGCTAATCATCCCACTCGGCAAAATTAACATCTCCTAAGTATTTCATAATCCAATTTATATTTTAAGAATTTTTATTGAAAGAATTAAGAGCATGTCTGTCAGGCACTGTTAATTAAACATCTTTGGATCAGACAGTATCTTGGATCACCAAGATCCTGATTATGCTTACAGTTTAATCTCAAAATGACTGATTACCCACGGAAATAAGCGATCAAGGGAAACGGTGCATTGCCCATTCCCTGGGACCACCGGTCCAGACTGAGCGCCTTTCTGGGATGCAGGCTTCTGCCAGGCACACCTTGTGCAGCTCAGAAGAAGAAGGTCTGGATGGAAGTCCATGCACAAGAGGCCAGACTACATGATCTAATGGTCCCTTTTGGCCTTAAAATCTTGAATGAGTGAATTGAAATCTATGAAAAAGAGTCCCCAGCTGCAGGAATGAACTGGCTCAGTTGCAAATAGGTCAATTAAACTCAAACTGACAACCTCTTGGGTCATCTTTATGGTTATAAATTGGACTGAAAGAGATGTAAGTATAATTAAACTTCCCCTGCAGTTTCAAGCTAACATAAAATTTCTCACTTCCTATATGACACACCTGTGTAACTTTTCTGTGCTCTCCTAAAAAGCTGATAGATTACTTTCCATATCTTCTCAACAAAGGCTGGGCTGCAATGTGGTGAGTGCAAGGCTGGACTGACCAAGTGAAAGCCCCATCCTGCCCTGGGCAGGTGGCAGAAACAGATGTCCCTTCCAGCTGTTAGGCCAGGTAATTTTTGTGGTGAGCAAAGAGGGGAGGCAGGAGTGACCCCCCCAGCCCAGATTGTGCCACTCTAGCTCAGGCTGAGCTGTGTTCAAAGGTCAGGTTCGCACATTGACACAGTAATGGCCATTTGCAGGGCTGGACATTGCAGGTAAACCTCTCTGCTTCATGTGGGTGAACCACGGAGCAAATCGGTGGCCGCGCACTTCCTCTGTGTTCTGTCCCTAAGTCTTGCATGAGACTACATCCAGATCCTGGTGGACCAGCTCACCTAGCCCATGCTAGCGACCACCACGCCACAGCAATGCAACTGTGTGATGCTCCTGTGCAAAGGGCTCTGGTTCATAATGCACCACTGAGCTTAGCATAGAGGGATTGCAGGGCCTGGGAGGAGGTTTTTTGTTTTCTTTTTTTTTATGAGTATCTGCACTTGGGCTATTAACTCTCATTTATGGACTATAGATAGAAATTTCTCTCCTTTCTTCATCCCTACAAATTAGTCACATATTCAACACAAGAGCAGGGCAGGAAGAGAAATGCGAGCAAGGCCAGTTTAGCATCTCCCATCCCACTTTCTTCACTCTGTTCCTTCTTCTGGGGGCCTTGGATCCATTTGCCTGCACGCTGACTCCTCTCTCACCTTCCTCTCTTCCCTCTGCTGATACGTGTCCTACCCCCACATACTCATCCACTCCTTTTCCTTTCACAACTTCTCTTCCCCTCACCCCTCCCATAGAATCATAGAATGTCCTGAGTTGGAAGGGACCCACATGGATCATCGAGTTCAACTCCTGTCCCTGAACAGGACAACCCCAAAATTAATCAGCAGGGCATCCCATGCCATGGGCTGGAAAACAGCATTGAAGCTGCCAGATTTCTTCCCTGTGGCACAAGCCTTTCCAACCACCATGAGGTACCCCAGTCTGGTACCACAGACTGGTACTCCAGTCTACTGGATCTTTTCTTCTAGCAAAAGGCAGAGCACCCTGCCAGTCCCAGCATTCAAACCAGGCTGCTCTAGGTATGTTGCACTGATATTCTGGACTGCAACATAGGAAAAGTGAGGGACAAGGACCTGTCTATGTATTTATTTTGCCTCCCTGCCTCTCCTTACTCACCACAGAGAATTAGCCCACCTGGGACCCTGTGAGGATTTCACTTTAAAACACAACTATTAGCTGGATTTTAGAGAAATACTGCCTGAACCTAGACAGTTTCTAAGCTGACAACCAGGTATGGACCACACTGCTAAAAGGCCTGCTGCCAGAGCACAGTGGGTGGTGAAATCAGGAATTTGGCAGGGCAGCATTGGGTGGGTGCTGAAGGGCAGGACCCCCAGGAAGGCGCAACCCAGGCTGCACTGGTGGCCTCTTCCCACTCTGGTGCCGCAGCGGGCGCTGAGTGCGGCTGCAATGTTAACAGTGCCATCTTTTGGATAAGGGAAAAAACTGTACTCACTGCTGGGGCCAGTTAAAAACTTTGCAGGAAACCCTCACGGAGAAAAACACTTTTTTTTCCTGCTCTTACCAAGATCTCTGCCTCGATTCCTCTTGAAGTTTTCATTGGGAAAAGTTGTACTTCTCTTCAAATCCAGAACTGCTCTGTGGTGTGTCTGCATGGGATCCAGCAGCGCTGCCTCACTTCGGTCAACTGCATTTCAGTGATATAGCACAGGAAAAAAGAAATCACTTTGAATGAGATTTTTTCAAAGGAGCTGGCGTGCCTGATGAAAGCTGCTGTGGCTTGTTTAGGTACATACCTCCTGATGACTGAAGTCTGGCTGCCTGCAGGAGCAGCATGGATGCAAAGGGGGCAGCAGTTCTAGCAGTTGTCCACACTGCAATGCGCTTTATAGAATCATTTCAGTCAGAAGAGACCCTCAGGGTCCTCGAGTCCAACCATAACCTAACTCTGGCATTAAAGCATGTCCCCAAGAACCTCACCTATGTGCCTTTTAAACACCTTCAGGGATGGTGACTCCACCATTTCCCTGAATGTGATGTTGGGGCTGAATAAAGGGAAAAAGGCTAAAAACCAAAAATGTCCTGTATACAAACTTATACTAGTCCATGTAATACACAAGTGGTGCTATTGTAGAAATGAATGCTGCATCTCCACTGGAACTGAGCTTTTAAAATTCCATAAAATGTCCTGATTCCTGGAGGGGACTTAACTGAGAATACACTCATCCTCGGTAGTCGTGCTGATGCTTTTTGCATCTGAGCCAAGATTTTGTAAACCTAAGTCAGCTCTGTCTCTTGTGCCTAATAATGTGAAGAAAGAAATAGCCCAGCCTTATAAAAACTGTGGATTTTGGCTTCAGCCCATATTGACTATCTAGCTTATAAATGAAGACCAAAGTCCTGGTTCTTGTCCAAACAACAGTCATCTTGGAGCTTCATGCCTACAAATCAGGCTGGCAGATATTAGCTGTTCTGAGTTTGTTGAGACTCAAATTTTCCAGTTTAGGCTGAGCTTTCTTTTGTTTATGTACAATTTTTCTTAAGTAAAGTCTTTTTTCCAGTTGCATGGTCTTCACAGAATCAAAATACTCACCGACTTCTATAGATTTTCTCTGGTCAAACTCTACTGCCATGAAAATAGTGGCAAAAAGCTGCTGATTTTATCATAATCAAGATTTCCTCATAGGAAAACTCAAGTCTTCAAGGTAGCTGCTAGAAAGCAGTGCTACAGGAAACCAGGACTAACTAAGCGATGCGATGAAGCAGAAGATGTTAGGCTACCCATGCACATAGCCCCATAAACAGGAGCTGAACAGAAACATCTGAACTACTTCTATCAGCTCTGCTACGAAAAAGCATAAGTCTGACTAGCCCTGGTCACCCTGGTATGCCAGCCTCTGTCATCAACCTGCAGTAAGTATCATGTCAGCCCATGACTCATTCCATTGAAATCAGCATAAATAAAGGTGGCAGAATGTAGCTTAGGGCACTTCTCTGTTACTCTGGGTAGAAACCCAGGACAGTTTCCTCGTGTTTACATTGCTGAAAATTAAGGCCACTGATCATCTGCAGCAGCTGCACCCAGCTCAGCGCTCCCCTTTTCCTGGGTGCCAACTGCTGTCACACCTGGAACCCATTCATGCCACTAAAATACCATTTGTAGGTTTAAATGCCATATATAAAAGGTGAATTTGAAATTCTGCTTCTAATTTTGCCACATTAAGCATGTGTTTTCAAAGAGGTGAATCATGTCCACAGCATGCTTTAATATGCTGGGTATTGATGGGAGGATTTTGGCTGCATGGGTAACTGTGCCCTTGTGAAATCTGCTTGAAACCAGGGCCTCTATCAGCACACTTGTGGCAGAAGGACAGCCTCATCTTGAGGGCTAGTTCACCTTCTCATCCCACTTTCCCTGCCACATCCAGCTGGAGCTCTCCAGAGATGAGGGGGAAAACACCTTCACTTCGCATGGTATCACAGATGGAAAGCTCTTGAGCTTGGATGACTTTCCATTCAGTTGGAGAGCCCTTGGATGGGGAGATAGATGCTCTCAGGCTGAATTAGCCTTCTGAGGACTGAACACCAGGGAAGGGATGAAGTGGTCACCAAATGGGGAATGTGGATCAGGTAGTGGATGGCACTGGTGCTTTTAAAATGAAGAGTCCCTACTACAGGGCAAGCTTTGCTGGCTGGCCAGAGTGCTTATCCCAGGGTACTTAGGGCTTCTCCCCTATCTGGGCAATTTAGACCCCAAGGAAAACCTTGTGAGCCATGGAGTACACTAAGCTCTTTAGTGGACTTTGAGGGTAGCCCTCAAAATAGTGAGGAGATGCCTGTGCTATTATATATGCACTATTATCCTCTCTAAGCCTTTTTTGTGAGCCACAAAGATGATTAAGGGAGTGCAGCATCTACCTTATGAGGAAAGGCTGAGGGAGCTGGGTCTCTTTAGCCTGGAGGAGATTGAGGGTTGACCTCATTATGTTTATAAATATGTAGAGGGTGAGTGTCACAAGGGTGGAACCAGGCTTTTCTCAGTGACAACCAATGATAAGACAAGGGGCGATGGGTATAAACTGGAACACAGGAGGTTCCACTTAAATATGAGAAGAAACTTCTTCATAGTGAGGGTGCCAGAGCACTGGAACAGGCTGCCCAGGGGGGCTGTGGAGTCTCCTTCTCTGGAGACATTCAAAACCTGCCTGGACACATTCCTGTGTAACCTCGCCTGGGTGTTCCTGCTCCAGCATGGGGATAGGACTAGATGATCTTTCAAGGTCCCTTCCTATCCCTTACATTCTGTATGCTGGCTGAAGTACTTTTTGATCCCTTGGAAAAATGTATGCATCTCTTCAACTTCACAGGTCCCTGCAGAGGTGGGTTGTGTGCTGGGATGCCCTCAGAGATGATGTTCTGAAGCCACATCTGTGAGTAAGTGGGGGAGGAAAACCCTCCTGGGGCTCATGAGGGTGCTTGTGCCGGGAAATGTCAGGTCCTGCCTGTGGACGCTGTTTGTGTGCAGCAAGTGTGGCAGGGGAAGCCAGGAAGAGCAACCCCAGAGACCTGCTCGGATGAAGGGAAGCCTTAGAGAAAACTAGTCCAGCAAAAGGAACTCTACCAAGTTTCTGTGACAGATGGATTGAATTATTCAAGCTTAAACTAATACAAACTTTCCATGTCAGACACAATGCATTTCACTTCATGAGGACTAAAGTGTTTTGGGCAGCATCTCTTTAATGTGCTGCTGAAGTTTGCAGATGCAGATACATATCTTGAGCTGCTAAAATAATCCTGTGTAAGAGGGAAACTATGAGCAACTGAGGGAGGAAATAACACTTCTGAAAAGTAAAATCTGCTTCAGAAACTGATGCATGGATTGGAAAAAAAGAAAAAAAAAATCACTGAGGATTTCTGGCTTTTGACCACATGCCAATCTGAATCCAGTTTTGCAGTTTCCACTCAGCCATATCAACTCTTACTCTCAGTGGAATTTTTGCCTGAGTGGAAACAGAAGCATTGGGCCCTTTGACAGCAGAGCTGTTCCTCCCCAAGAGAGATCCTGAACGGTGCGGTACAGCAGCGATTCTCCTAAGAACGTGACATTGTGAATGTCCACCTCTATTTGGCAAATAGGTTCACCCTGGCAACATACTCTGTACATTTTTGGCCCTGTTTATTCAAGACTCCTGCTTAACTTTACGCTTACAAGCAGCCTCCTTGAAACGAAGCTCAGTGTGTGCTTGTGTATTTTGCAGAACAAGGGTCAAAATTTTAATAGCCCGAAGCCCAAATAACAGGTTTTTTTGCTTTGTAAGCCACCATGCTCTGGAGCTAAATGCTATCGATTCAGCTGATGGAGTTAACAGCAAAAATGTAGAAGGAAACAGAGCTGGCGAAATAGCTTGTGATTATTATCTGAGGGCTGGGTGGAGTACCTATTGGAGAGGCAGCAGCTGGGAGCTGGCGTATCCAGAATAGAGAAGTTGACATTACAGAACTTTTTTCCCCCCTGTGAAATGCTTCGGTTTTCTCTGAACTTCCTGACTTCCTGGTGGGGGTGGCAGCTATGTGACCTGCAAACCCCGGGGAGATCAGTTCCAGATTTTAGATCAAGGAACTCAAAGTGACAATGGGAACAGAGAGAAAAACAAATGCTCTTTTTTAAGGAATACACTCTGAATTATTCATCTGTGTGTTACTGAAATCTGTTCTGTTCCTCACTGTACTAGCTTTGAGGCACTCAAAGTATTTAAGACACACATAAATTACCTTGCTGGTCATGATGAATGCTGCTTTTAAAGCCTAGAAGTATTATTACTGCAGCTGCACTCAAAATCCTTAATAGACCACCCGTTAGGTGAGACTCAAAAATGATTGCTAGCGTGTTATAATACAAATAATTGGAATTCAGTGAAAATAGGTGAGACTTGTGTAGTGTCTTGGAAATCTCAGGACATCTTCTCTCTGTTTACTCCACACCTAATTCCAGTTTCTCAGGGGTGTAGCTGGGCTCATTTTTAACTAGATGCTTGGAGAACGGGTGAGGTACCAATGACCTGGCCTTGGGTGGTTGTTTGGACAATAGCTTTACTATTCAAAAACCACAGGAGCACTGTACCAGGCTTTCCCTGACTCCCCACCCATTTTCACTTTCCTGACAGCCTGAAGAAGACATTTCGTGACATTCCCACCAATATGCAGTGGTTATGCTGGGGAAAAAATGACAACATAGAACATAAGTATTGACATGCAGCCACTCCATGGCAGTGGTGACATTGATAGAAATGAACTTCTGAAAGTACATGACAGACTTCAAATGTCAGGTTGCTTCTTGAGCCCTAAATAAACCTGCTTAGACTACCGCTTTTGTTTTGTACAGCTGCAAATTGAACTCCTTGCAAATCCATCCTGTGATCTTTCACTTAGTTCAAAGCTCTGGGTAGCTGTGTGTTTGCATCTCAGACATGCTGTCTTCCAAAAGCCCCAAAATGGCCTGAAGCAAAGGTCCACTGTGGCTGGGGGAAAAGCACACTTGCAATGGTATAAAACAAACAAACATAAAACAACAGCAAACAAACCAAACAAACAAAAACCAAACCAACCAACTAAGCAAAAGAAACAAATCAAACAAAAAAAACACACAAACACCTTGCTCAGGTTGCAATTGGATGCAAAACCATATGCCTGGGTTGCAGTCGGGTGCTCTCTGGTGATGAGCAGCTGGGGGCAGTAAACACCGCTTGGATGCAGCCAGAGCCACAGGTCCCACTTCCAAAAGTGGCTGGCTCGGGGAGGGACATTTTCAGCCCACAGAAACTCGTATCTGGGTCATACAAGGTCTGTGTAATTCTCTAGGCCTCAAAGTAGACTTATATAGGACAAGAGTGAAGCCTAGACCTCGTGTAAGGTACAGGAAAGGACTGGACTTGCTTAGCCTACGTACAGTGCCAAGGAATGGCTACCTGCTAGCTAGCCCGAGAACTCTGTCCCTCGATATATGGCCTCGAACCTGGGCTGAATGAAGAGCCTGCGGCAGGGTAAGATGCATTATTTAACTGCTGTTTGGACTGAGACCACAGGGACATAGGTAGAGGTGTTGCTCCACCAGCAGCGAGTGTCAGCCAGCTGGAATTTGCAATGTAAAGCATCAAGCCAAACTTCAGAAAAGTTTCTGAGGACTTTTTCTGGGGCAGGCTGTGGTTCCTTAGCAGTTTTGGGAAAATGCCATTGGGCTGGAGAGAGCTGACAGTGCTGAGCAGCCAGGGGCACTGCTTTAAAGCCTTTTTTTGATCTGCATTAGCACTTTAGTAGGGAAGGGCTGCAGGAGAGGTTCACCTACTGCAGCTCCTCGGGCCCAGCACAAGCTCAGTCTCTCTCATCTGCATATCTGCAGCTCTGTAACTTGCCTTCAGAAACAACTTCACACACCAGCTTGGTGAAATGAGGATTTTTCAAAGGATGCAGTCATGTTCTGCACAAAGCATTTGCCAAAGCAGAGGTCATGGTGCTCTGCTTTCTGCAGAAAGCCTGCAAATCGAGGGACAGCCCCCGAGATCACCTCAGCAGTAGAAAGGATGGCACCAGACAATTAGCTCTTGCACCATGCAGCACCGTTCTGCCTTCCCTAGCAGAAAAGGCCAAGAAATCATTGATGTTGGCAGAGCATGTAGTAGTGAGTGCATCAGCCAGGGCCTGTTCTCTGGCCCTTAGGTCAAGCAAGCATATGCAGAGCCCAGCTCATGTCCTCGGGGCTGACCTCATTTTCTCCCCAGGACAGGGTAAGCTCACCTCTTCTGCAGTCAAGACTAGCCCCAGGCTGCCAACTGGGAAAGCCCGGGGTGTCAGGGGCCAAAACTGTGGCAGGAAACATGCTAACAGTTAAAAAGCACGGAGGGCTGTGTGTTGCTGCTTGAGGCCATGACCCAACCCTCCTCAGTTCACTGGTGTAGGTATCATCACTGGAAATAGGAGGAGCTGGCGGAAGCGATGCTCTGCTCATTTGTAAATGAGGAAAACCTTAAATTATTGTCCCTTACCCTAGCAAAGTACCTGCTTGTACAGGCTGGCTGGGGAGAGCTTTCCTGAGCTACATGGCTGTGTGGTCTCTCCTCTGCCCTGGCTGCTCACAAATAGGTGGGAAATGTGGCAGAGACATCAGGCACAGAAAGGCTCATCTTTCAGATCCTGAGAAAGATGGCAATTTTACAATTCTGTGCTATGTGTGGATGAGCTTGCTGTGGCCTCCCCACTGCACTGGTGTTTGTGTTGCATGGTGTGGCTGAATCCAACCCCTCCAGTTGAGCTGCATCCTGCTGGCTGTGCGGGCAGCCAGAGTTCAGAGCCTGGCCAAGCTGCTTCCCTTGGATGACAGAGGCATGAGTCAGTTACAAGCTTGGTACAACCTACTTATTTATAAAGATTGTATACAAAGATGATTTTTTTTTTCCCCTCCTTGTCTATGGCAGACACTTCCAGCAGGGAGGAGCCTCTTTGCTCTGAACTCGCAACGAGTCCCCTCAGCTCTGACGAGACCTCGCTTTTCTTCTTTGCAGGATCCAGTTGGATGGTTTGCAATCCATGGAGGTAGCAGTGAGCCGCGAACGCCCCTCTGCACTTTCCAATTTGCAGTATGTGCCTGAAGCAGAGCAATGGCTGCAGGAGTCAGGCTGTGGGCAAGATCATACCATGCGTGTAGATACCTACGGCACAACTGAGAGAGAAGTCAAGTCCAGAGTTGTGACCCCCCCCAAAATACCTTACCTGTTCAGTTACCACTGAACTCTAGAGGCAGTAACATTAATTCCTCACCTTAGTTTTTTCTAAGCACTGCATCTGTGTAGTCCAGTAGACCAAGTCTCCCTCCCGCCATGGAGCAGGTATTGAAATGACATAACAGGGCAGGGTTTCAGGCATGCCAATGCCGTGTTCATTTGCCTAAGTGTAGTCACGTAGTGCTATTTTAAGGACATTCGTTTACCCTACCCAGCCTCTAACTGGTTGTTTTAAACATCCTACAATACCCAAAACACCCGTACGGGTCTGGCATGTCTGACACAACCCATGAGAGTCCCACACCCTTCTGGACTGGCAGGGAAGGGCTGAGTGGGATACACACATGTGCCTAAAATAGCACTAGACATCTCTGCTTCAGCAGCTAAATCCTTCCCATCAGCAGCTTCAGAGTTTCCCTGGCTGGTCTGCACAGTCCCACTGGTCCAGCTGCTGAAGTCTTACTAGCATGGGCTAATTTTCCATGTCAGTGCAATTTTAATTTGTTGGAGTTGCACCTGGTTATTTATTGTTTCAGCAAGAGCAGGATTTGATGAAATGTTCAAAGCCACATATAATACAGTTCAGGATAACCTGGCATGCACAAGAGCATCAAACAGTATAGAAATGCCAAGAGCAATATAGGATTTGAAAGGACTTGGCTGCCTGCACAGTGTGACTACTTACAGATCGCAGACCTGAATCTTCATGGCACTGCACCTTGTGTGGTCATTTATTAAAGCATAAAATGAGAATAAGTGTTAGCAGTCAGCCTTAGAAGTGCTTCATAGCAACTTTGCACTGGAATAAATGACTGTAAAGCATGCTATCATTTGGTACTTTAAATCTGCTAATGTAACAAGATCTTCCTACCTTAATGTTTGTATTTTTCACTATCAAGTTGCAGTTATATTTGCCTTTTGGAGGAATATTGGCAATCTCTGGATATGCCTGTACACACAGGTAAAGCGATAAATTTGCCTTGCCAGTTGCATCACAGAAGTAGATTTTGATTACAATGCAGCCCTGGTGCAAAAAGTATTTCATTACACAAACCAACTGTTGTGGTAGAAAGAGCAAACAGACCCACGGTCTGAGTAGGTTTGAGCTGGTGAGACGGGGCTCGCTCTCTGGTAGAGTGACTCCAAAAGGCTCCAACTTCCGAAATTTTGACATTAGCAGGAAGCAAAGGGGAAAAAGGGCAGGAATGCAAGAGCAGCTCCCCCTTTTTAACCTGCTCCCTTAAACCGGACTGTGTTTTACTGCTGGGATAGAGGGTCTGTGTGCAACACACAACAATGCATTAGCACCTCGTGGTCACATACAGTGAGTTTGAACACATGGGTGCAGGGGTTCGCACCTACCTCTGGCCAAGGCACCGCCACCATTACACATGTCAGATGTCTCAGGAGAGGGGCAGAAGGATGAGGAGACTTGAGGGACAGCTGAGGAAGCTGGCTAGCCTGCCATGGGCCCTTGAGGGGCAGTGGGATGGGAAGGTCCATGTGTGGAGAGGCCTTCACCACCTGCCCCTGCCTGAGAGCCGTGCCTCTGGTAGTTTTCCATGTACCTACCCCACCCTTAGCTCTGTAAGGATCTCCTGCCAGTGTTGGTGTTTTGAGAGTGGCCAGAAGGGCAGGGTTACGGGAGGAGGTGATGTATGGCAGGAAGCCAGGCAAAGGGTAGTGAGCCCGCACCAGGAGAGACGCTGGCAAGCAGAAGGTGCTTGGCCACCACCATCCCCCCCACCTGATGGGGACAGACTTTTTAGCAGTGACTGTTACGAAAGGAAAAGGAGTAATGGTTTTAAACTAAAGGATGGAAGATCCAGGCTAGGCATGAGGAAGAAATTTTTCACACTGAGGGTGCTAAAACACTAGTCCAGGTTGCCCAGAGAGGTGGTAGATGCCCCATCCCTGGAGACATTCCAGGCCAGGCTGGGCGGGGCTCTGAGCAACCTGATCTAGTTGAAGATGCCCCTGCTCATTGCAGGGGGTTGCACTAGATGAGCTTTGAAGGTCCCTTCCTACCCAAACTATTCTATGATTCTACAGTTCCCTGGGCTGACTCAGTGCAGCCCCACCACTCCCACCAACACCCCACAGGGTATGAGGCTGGGTCTTACAGAGGTTATTTAACATTGCCAAAACAGGGCAAGGTCTGACCTGTGGCCCTTTACAAGATCCAGCCTACAGGTATGTCAGCTTGAGCCTGTTATGAACCTATACCATTTCTTGGGGAGGCAAAGGCAAAAATGGCTCATTCTTGCAGAAAATGAAAAAAAAAAAAAAAGGTCTGGAGTCTTCTCTCTGTCACCTGAAATGGTGAAACCAGAAGAGGGGATGAAGTATGAACTGCAGATTTTTAACTGTTACCTTCTAATACAAGAACCAAGTTGTGTGTTGGGTTGTGAACACATTTTCTGTTTTTCTCTCACATGCAAATGCAATGGAGCCATGAAACATCAGTTAATGTGACAACTGACACCTGCAGCCAGTGGTTCTCAGCTATTTTTTGTTTCCTTTTCCTTTTTATTCTGCATTTCCGTCTCTCATCTTCGTCATACAAGCCCTCTGACAGCCTGTCAGGCTCAGACAAGTCAGCGGGGCTGCAGCGAAAGCAGTTGCTTTCAGGTTACAATGGTGGCAACTATTTACCTATTACACAAGATCACATCAAGCCATGTGCAGAAACTCTGCCTGTTCATCCCCCTGGCCCCCACTTTGTACCATGTCTCCCCACTTCAGCCTGATGGTGCCTGTACAGGATCTGTGGGCAGCACCTTCACTTGCTGCAGGTTGAGGCTCCTTTGCATGGCTGCTTTGGGTCAACCTGCTGGAGCCCAGCAATGCCTTGTCTCTGAATATGTCCCTGGAGAAGAGTCATAGGAAAGCTGGTAGGCTTATTTTCAGACTAAACAGACAAAATATTGAACATGGGCAGTTTTTAAGCTCTCAGCACTTTTTGTGATCTAAAAAATGAAATTATTGTTGCCGTTAATAAAACTCGGTCCTGACACAGCATCCCCTTTGCAGATCAAACCCATGTTTGTCACAGAAGCAGGACTCTTCTGCCCCGAGAGATGCTGGATGTGTGATTCGAACTTCCAGATCAAAACTTGTTTTCAGAGAGCCACTCCCCCAAAAGAATGAAGAACAGCAAAAGACAGAGGGATGGAGGAGCAGCAGCCCCCCTTCCTCAGTTCATTTATGGCACAGCTCCTCTTGTGAATGGCAAGGAGTCTTCACACTGAAGACCAAATAGCAAGGGAGCTCTGGATGTGTTTAAATAAAGCTAGGTTTAATTAGAGCTGTTCAAAAATTAAATGCAGAAACAGAGTGTATTTATGTTTGCACTCAAAAATGTATTAGATCCCTAGGCAGATCTAGGTCAGCACAGCTCAAATAAAATTACTGGGAAACACAGCGTGTGGGAAAGAAATCAGTTTTACCTGTTCAGTCCAAGTGGGCTAACTCCTATAAGTGCTACAATATCCACACCCACAACCCCTGTCTTTGGTATCGTGATGCAGCACAGATGACGTCAAGAATTCAGAAATCTTGAATTATCATTCATTATACAACTTCTGGTTGGTTTTGCATTTTGATTTGGCCTCTTTCACTCTCCCTGCTTGTGTCTCCTTTATAGCTACCACAATGCACCTTTCTGCATGGTCACGAGATCCAGAAACGTTTTCCTTTTCTTTGCTTAAAGCTGAGATTCTGCTATAATCACATGACTCAGAGTACCATAGGTAGAAGAAAAACACCCGATATCTGAGCCTTGAGATAAATCCCCATATATTGGCATCTCCAAGTTGCATTGCTAAGCTGTTACATACCAAAAAGTTTTTTAAAAAAAAAAAAAAAAAAAAAAAAAAGAAAGAAAAAAGGTATTTTGCTTCCTAAGAAATACTCAGGCCTCCTGTCTTCCAAGTGCCAGCCTCAAGGTCTAGACTGTGCCTAAGGAAATATTGGCAATATGGAGGCGCTACAGATCAAAGAGTTGGGGAAGGATGAGGATTTTGTGTGGATGGGGTTTGGCATGAGCTGGGATAGAGGTAAATGTCCTGTGAGTGCTGCAGGGCATGGGGGATCTCTCTCCAAGGGGCCCCAGGGATCTCCCCTTCTGTTGGCAAAGGAGGGAGGGGCTGCGCTTGGCTAAGGAATCAGGGCAACAGTGTAAATTCCAAGAGTTGTCGAAATTCCAGGTCTTCATGCCAAGAAATCTCAGCTTTTTCTATAATTATTTCAGAGTGAATCAGCAAAAAGTCAGCGGCAGTCCTCATTGCTAATTTGGCCTCGTATTTAAATAAAAGTTTGACTAGCAGAAATTATAACAGACCTAAACTAGCAGCTTGAATGGACTCTTGCAATATAAAAAAGCGAAACTCTGCTGCTGCTGCAAAGCACCTTGTTTTTTGCTGTTGTTTTTTGCCTGGCAACTATTTCAGAGGGGAATAGTGTTCTCAGAAACTTTTGGGCTACTCCAGTAAACACATATCACTTCATTTCGCAAATGCTGCAGGAAGCAGGTGCTCAAGGCATCCTGCATTTATCCTCTGGGCTTCCCCCAGCCCCGGCCCAGCTGCTGGTCCAGCCTCAAGCAGGCAGCAGCTTCCAGCTCCCTCTGCCCTCCCCCACCTCCACAGCCCGGCTGCGGTTTGCGTTGTCATCTATTGACCCTGGTGTGACACACTATTGACGTCCACAGCTTCAAGGGCCTTGTTTGTCTTTCCCACCCCACCTAATCCCAGAAATACATCAGCGGGAGCGTGAAACATAATGCTTTTCGGCCCGGATCTGAACCCTTTACGAGGCAGGGGGGAATGGCTTCTGGCCGCCTCTTGCAGTCTTAGGCCCCTTCCTAAGCGAGTCTCAGGAGCACGGACACCACCCGAGGGTTTGCAGGCGGCGTGAAAACGCAATGCGAGTGCACAGCAGAGCAATGCAACGCAAAGCAAAGCAGTGCAATGCAATGCAGAGCCGATCTCCGCGGCGCAAGGTAAAGCACTGCAGGGCAGGGCAGGACAGGGCACGACATGGTATGGCATGACATGGTATGGCATGGCATGGCATGGCATGGCATGGCACGGCACGGCACGGCACAGCACGGCAAACCCGCCTAGCTGGCCGCTTCCCGAGGCGAGAAGGCGGCAGACTCCGGCCCCGGTGCCCCACGGCCGCTACCGGGCGCTGCCTCCCCGCCAAGCAATCGGGTCACGGCGCGCTTGCACAACCCGCCCCGCCCCCACGTGACCCGAGAGCCGCGCCCCCGCATGCAAATCAAGCCGGGCGGCGGCGGCCAATAGCGAGGCGCCGTCCGCCGTTGTATTTATAGACGCTATTTAAAGAGCCCCTGGGAGCCTCCGCACGGCGCTTGGGTGGCGGGTGGTGGCGGGGCCCGCGGGCTGCGGCGGGGGCACGTGCGCCCGGGGCGGGGGGGAGGGGCCGGCCGTTGGAGCGCGAGCCCAACCGCCACCTGAGGCCCGGCGTCCGGGAGGGTCCGCTGGTGGCCGGCGGGGAGCCCGGGCGGAGCAGCCGCCCGCACGGCCGCTGCGCCCTGGGGAAGGGCCCCCGCTCGCTTTCAGCCGGGTGGATTTCGGGATTTGCCCTCTCGGTGTGTGCGGAGCTTAAGGTTAAAATCCGGGGCTCGTCAAAAGGTAGTTTTCAGTCAAGAGCCACCGATTTTCCAAGCGGTTCGGGTGGTTTTTTTTTCCTTTCAGATTATCCTTTCTGGCCAGGAACTTGGAGAAGTGCAAATCCTCTTTGCTGTTTCCCTTTCTCCCCATTATAAAAAAGAAAAAAAAAAAAACAAATAGTCTCTTTATTGGATCTTTTTGTGCGGTGAGAGTTGGAAGGGAGACATAACACTTTAGGGCTGATGGGAGGTTTCCCGGCATCTGTGTCAGCTCCCGGCTACAAGGCGTTAAAGGAGCTGCTGCATTTTGTAATCATTCTGCACTGAAATAAATGATTAAGGTAAGCGAATGGCAGTGGTGATTTGAGCCCGATCTCGCAAGCTCACTCTTACACAAGTCAGCTCTGAGCAATTGGGACCCAAAGAATTTTCTGTCAGAGCTTGGGCATGAGAAGAACAGTGGTTTTGTGAGTTATATCTTCATAGGTTGTTGTTGTAGTTGGACTTTTTATTGTGTTTTTGTTGTTGTGGTGGTGTTGGTTTTTTTTTCCTCTTATGCAGCATTTGGTATACAGCTGGCCATCCTACTGAAATCAATAGCATTTTCCCCTTCACTTGGAGACTGAGCCTTCTGGTGTATGTGTATTCATACAAATCCTTTCATCCAGTTGGTATCTGCACTCCTCTCTCTCTCCTTCCCACAGTACCATTGACCACTGACTGTAATAAGAATTGCAAATGCCTTTACTCCTGTTTTAAAGAAGACCTCCATGACAAGCTGTTGGCAAGACAGCTTGGTTACATTGCTAATGTGTAACTGAGGGGATGGAGATGGGCACAGCAAGTGCTTCAGTTGTTATGCTTGGCCCACCAGAGCCAGAGTGGTAGGTTTCCCTCTGGTTTTTTTTTTTTTTTTTTTTTTTTTTTTTTTTTTTTTTTTTTTTTTTAGGATTTGCCTCAAACTAGAAAAATAATTAAAAAATCCCAAGCTTAAAAAATCCCACAATGACCTCAAACCCTACTCCTGGGTTGAGAGTTGACTGCCTGCAGGGCTTTGAATAGTCTCCAATAGCTACTGCTCATTCCTAGCAAGTGCTTTACATAGATGCAACTCTAAATGCACAGATTGCCTTGACCCCTATTTTAGTAGAGCATGTTGATGACACAAAATCGGGAGGAGTTGTCGGCACTCTTGAGGGCAGGGAGTCCCTGCAGATGGGTCTGGACAAATTGGAGAACTGGGCAATCGCCAACTGCATGAAGTTCAACAAGAGCAAGTGCTGGATTTTGCACCTGGGACACGGCAACCCTGGCTGTACATACAGACTGGGGGACAAGAGGCTGGAAAGCAACTCTGTGGAGAGGGATCTGGGGGTTCTGGTCAACAGCAAGTTGAACATGATCCAACAGTGTCCCTGGCAGCCCAGAGGGCCACCCGTGTCCTGGGTGCATCCAGCACAGCATTGCCAGCCAGACGAGGGAGGTGATTGTCCCGCTCTGCTCCGCACTGGTGCGGCCTCACCTGGAGCACTGGGTGCAGGTCTGGGCAACACAGGATAAAAAGGATATAAAGCTACTGGAAAGTGTCCAGAAGAGGGCCACCAAGTTGGTGAAGGGTTTGGAGGGGAAGCTGTATGAGGAGCAGCTAAAGTCACTTGGTTTGTTCACTCTCGAGGAGAGTGTGGGGAGACCTCATGGCAGCTACAGCTTCCTCACAAGGGGAGGAGGGGCAGGCACTAATCTCTTCTCTCTAGTGACCAGTGACAGAACCGAGGGAATGGCAGGAAGATATGTCGGGGAGGTTTAGGTTGGACATTAGGAAAAGATTCTTCCCCCTGAGGGTGGTGGAGCACTGGAACAGGCTCCCCAGGGAGGTGTCACGGCCCCAAGCCTGACAGTGTTCAAGAAGAGACTGGACAAGGCCCTCAGACACATGGTGTGAACTGTGGGGTTGTCCTGTGCAGGGACAGGAATTGGACTCGATCCTCCTTTCCAACTCAGGACATTCTATGATTCTATGATAGTATTTAGGAAATAAAACCTAAATGGACCTCGGATCTCGGAAAGGGAAAGACATTGTGAGTAAATCAGTAAAAAAGACAACAGATTGCTCATTCTTCTTGTGTGTTTAAAACTATAACCTAACCAATGTCTATTCAATAAGTGCAGAGACTTACTAGAACAGTAATTTTAATAGAACTTGGGTCAGGCTCTTGAAGAACCTGTGTGCTAAAATATTGTAATGAGTTAAGTGCATTTTATAAGGGCTTTTTGATACGCTTAAGGTGCCCAATTTTCTTTCTTGTTAAGGATCCCATCACTGCCACAGTGGGAGAGAGGAAAAAACATTTTTCATAGATGGAATGTACTTCAAGTGAGCTGTTTTTGTTTGGTTGGGTTTTTTCTCTAGTTTTTTCTAACTGCGCTTTTGTTGGCATCTACTTGAAAAAGGACTGCAATGTTTACATTCAGTTTTAAAGCTGTAGGTTTGAATACCCCCCTGCAGTTTAATTAAGTGAATATACATAACGAAATGCTTGACTGCTTTAGTGTATGAAGTTGACTAGCCTGGTAATTCTGCACTTTCCTCATGCTCTGAATTCTATTTCATGATAAATAAAAGCACAAACCAACCAGATCCAAAAGGAGTGGAGTTAAACTGGTTGTAAAGGGTCACTGGCAAATACCATCTACGTAGTCATATTGGTCAGTAACATAAAGGATTCCCAATTCCCTACCCCTCTACTTGGTATTTACAAAGAAATGAACTGCTTTCAAATTTAAAATTACCAAATACCAGTGGGAGGAATGAAAGGAAAGAGGCTTCTGCACATTCCATGTTAAATGAAATGGAGGTGGGCAGCAAGGAACAGACATGCATGCCAGTCCCCCATGGCTGCTGAGCAGAAGGCTTTTGTTCTGCAGGGCAAGATCAGGTGGAGAGGCAGGCCCTGTGCTGGCAGAGGAGAGGAAAGCAAGCTCCATCTGTGACAGGGCAGCCTGTGACAGTAACTGACTTTCTGAAAGTCTCGTGCTGAAATTTAACAGCCCCCAGTGTGTTCTGGCAGCGACTCATACTTGTTGGTTAGCTACCTGAATTGGGGACTGATGCTAAAATCCCTCTGTCTCTCTCACAGGTTCTCACCTGAATGTGTTTGCCTACCTGGTGTTCTACTAATGACTCATTCAAGTTATAAGCTCTGATACAGTTGTTTTTTGAATCACTACCCCTGAAAACTGAATAGTCTAGTGGATGTCTCAGGCTGTCAGTGTCTTATGAGCAGGCATGCAGCTCCACTGGTACAAAGTCCCTAATAACCTTGGAGATGGCACATACTCTTGTACCCTAATTGTGTCCACACTGAGACTTGTGCCAATAAAGGTCTTTAGTTAAAGATACTGAATACTAATCAATGTAGCTATACCTATATATAGGTGTATAGAGAGATGTGTATATACATACATATAGAGGTGTGTGTGTATACATATATATAAGGGAAAAATCTGATTTTGCTTCTTTGCAAATGTTTCACAAAGGTTTAAGTTTGGAATTCTCTAAATGTGGAATTTGTTTGGTTTGAAATGCATTGGTAGAATTAAAGCACTATGTGGGCTGTGACAGGGATACTGTTCTGGATACAGAACAAAATAAACGCAAGTATTTGAACTTTGTAGCTACGTGGCAGGGGCTGTGCAGATCTAATGGCTTGCTGGCAGCAGAAGGGAGGTGACCCGCTCCCACCCTTCCCTACAAGGCTCCAGGGTAGGTAATACTGGTCTGTCCCATATATTCACTGTCTCTGATGCTTGTCTGCTGGCAGATAGAGCTGGACACATTCACTCATGCAGCAGAAGACTACTAGTACTAAGGCTAATCACAGAAAAAAAGTCACTATTTCTCTGCTAAATCAATGAGCTAAATTATTTCCCACGTGTTTTGATGAGCAATAGAAGCAGTGCAAGAGGCCAGACAGGGCAGCCTGGAGAGGGACAAAGGGATACACTGCCTGTTTTGGACACCACAAGCCACTAGCTAGGTGCACAATGAAGCTGTGCAGCAGAACTAAGACATTTTTGTACCAGAATTGCCACATTTGCTTTCCCAGTATGGTTATTTCAGCAAAGCTGTAGGAAGATGTCATTTTTCATATGCAGCTTTTTGGCTGTTTGTCTCCTGGCTGAAGACTGCTGTTCCCATCAAGCTGCTGGTCTGTGTGAGCACATCCTAATTCTTTTCAAGCAAAAATCAGGCAGGGTGGTTTGAACAGTTGCACTAGTCAGTCTGAGCTCATCTGAAGTGAAAGGAGGAGAGCTTGCTGGAACTGCTCCATAGGCAGTTGGCTGAGGCCAACATCCAGCAGAGGGGCTCAGGGTGGTAACAGATTTTACTGGCACAGCCAGATTCAGAAGATGACATAAGTTCACAGCCAAAAATTAAAAATCACCTCTAGATCCAAAATACATCATACCCTTACAAAAAGCAGTATTCAAGCCTTTTTTAGAGTAGCACTCAGACTACTTTAATGTACTTTTTGTTGAATTTTTCTGACTGTAAGTTGCACTAGTCTTCAGATGCTTATACCAACTTTAATTTTGTCTGTTAGTAGTGGTTCTGAGGGAATTTGAGCACGTGAAGAGGAATCAGAGTACAAAAATTGGACTTTGAGTTGTGGAGTTTGTCTTGCCATCTGCCTGAGAGCGTCAAGAAAAGCAGGAGTAAGGGCATGCTGAGTGGGATCCCAAAGGAAACAAACCCAGTGGAGTTGCTGAGGAAGGTAGCTGCATGTTTCGCTTACACTAGAAACCCAAACAGAGTTGGTTTCTAGCTGAATGAAATATACTCCAAAGGAACATTGTAAGAATGGATTTTGGACTTCTGGAGATAGCCCAAAGTGTGGTTCTCAATGCGATCTTTCTTCTTTTTTCTGTCCTTCTGTCTGTCTTGTTAATTATTAATCTGGTGTGTTGAGAGCTACGTTCTTATGAGCGACTCCACCCATGTTTCCAACCTGGGCAACTTGTCTTTCATTAATAGTCTGTGGACTAAAATTGCTCCTTCATAAACTACTGTACTCTGAAAAGAAACCCAGGTGGCAGAGTGTACAGAAGGTGTGTCATGCAGGCCTTGTGGTGTGTTACAAGAACTGCCTTGCTTATCCATTATGCTGCTTTCTTAAATGACCTCTGCAGCATTCATTAAAATGGCCTCAGGTTGTTGAGGACTTTGCGGTCTTTTCAGCACATGCAATTAATCAGGAGGGAAAAATAAATCTAGCATCAGACTGAGTATTTTACTGGAACTGAATTGCAATTTCTGTGCATAATTTAACACTTTGAGGAGTGAGCGTTCTCTGCTTGCTTGAAATAATTTAGAGGTGGTTTTGAAATAGAATGCATTTGTATAAACACGTCTTGAGACTAAAGACCTCATATTTAGTTTTCTCCAACATTACGTCTCTGTCTATAGGATGTGCCATGTAGTAATCACTAACCTCTGTTGTGCAGACTGTTTCTCTTGTGAATAGATTTTAAATAGTCCTCCTAGCATAATTTCATTTTTGTACCCTGAATAAGGGACTGTAGGATAAAACCTGATGCAAGGTAGTTCTCTGGCTGTTTTATAGACGGGAAAACTGAGGAGAAGGTTGGCTGAAAGTGGCCTCAGGCTGGCAGTTCACATTTTTCATTACTTAGCAAGGAAAGCAGCTGTTTTAACACTTGGGTTTCCCCAAAATTGCAACCCTCAAAGTTACAGATAGCTTTATAAAGCTGACCCAAAGTTATCTGATTAATTTGCAGTAGACCAGAATGTATAGTTCAAAGGACAAGTATATAGCTCATTCTGTGTCCTCTCCTGCATGAGTAATACAGCCCAATTTATGGACCCTTAGTGAGAGATCCCACATTGATAAAGTTGATAATAATGTTTGGTATGAAATTTCCATGAAATCTAGTGTGAAATTTGCTTGGGTCAATTGACATGTGTTATTTACAAACATCTTTGTATTGTCCTTCTTTCTTGTTTCTTCTGAGATGAGGTATCTTATTTGGTAACAGAGGTCATTAACCTGACCCCTTGGAAATCTCACTAATTCTGCTCAAGGGCTAAAGGATCTCTCAGCATGCACCACTGCAACAGGATCTGGATCTTGGGCAATAAGCATTAGTGATGGCATTTAGAGATCACTTTTTGCTGTGATGATGTTGCGATGTTTACTCAGGTAAGAATAGGACGTTTTAATAAGTTTTTTGTTAATGCATTTTTAAAACTAGGGCTCCTTTATTTTACAGTTAAATAAAACCTGTTGGGCAGGTTAGGGTGCAGGCTGCCACACTTCAAACTACAGTAATTTACACTCCTTTGCCAGTGGTCTCAGCATTTACCTTCACATGTGTTACCTGTAATAAAGCAGAAGTTTTTAGTTTCTCCAGGATGAGGAACCACCTTGGTTAGTACAAAAATGCATTTTCGCATTTCTGGGTCAAGCAGGTTTTCTGCAGCATCAAGTGGCACCCTGGTTGTACCCATTGCATGAAGGGAGTGGTGCTGCATTACCGTGTTGTGCTGGTGACTGGGAGCTACACAAAGCACAGGAAGAAAAACAGAGAGTTCGTTTTCTATGTGAGATTGAGGGTTACAGTTGATAGATGGTTTAGGGGGCAAATTAGTGTTTAAGTGAAAACGAAAGGGCACCAACTTAAGACTGTCACCTAAAAGTCCATTGCTTAGCTGCCACTGAACTCCATAGGTGTCTGTGCTCAATGTTGCACTGCCCTGTTGGACTGTGTGGTTTTGGGTGCTGGGGGTTCTGCCTCGGGCACTGGCAGGGCTGTCCCAGTCCCAGCTGTCCTGCACCTGCCCCAGTGGGGCACGGCTGAGCAGGGTGTCCACACCAGGTGGCCCTTCTCCTGGCTGGCACTGGGGCTGCTCAAAAGGTAGCCTCAGCCCACCTTGTTTAGAGGGTCAGGGTGTTTTATTCACCTCCGTCAACTCTGCAGAGGGGATGTAATACCCAGTGGTTAGAGCACATGTGTAGAGATGGGACATAATGAGGTGTGATAGCCTCTCTGCCAAAGGAGGTTCAAAACCATATCTACCCCTCCCAGGAATGTGATCTTACCACTGTAATATCAGATATTCTGAGTAAGGCCTCTCTTTTTTTGCCTCTTCTGAAGGCTCTGTGAGTTTGACTTTTTTACTCCAAGTTTCCTAATGATTGTTTTGCAGACAGGTAAGCAGCTTAGCTGTCGAGCTTGGCATCTCTTATGGCCCCTGAAGATGAGGCATGTGAGACTTTCATTGGACTCGGCTCTGTGCGTTCTCATTTGATACCCTGAAGTTGAATCACTGTTGATCTGTAGAAACCTGCTGCTCTGAAGCCTGAATCTGATAGCTTGTTTGTGGGGTTATGCAGTCAGGTTCCCAGTTCATCAGATAAGACGAACCTTATTTCCCTATTGATCAGCTAAGCAAGAACTTTCGGTAGCCTGTGTTCAGGGCACAGGATATTCAGGACTGCCGCAAGGTATGCTACTGTCTGGGGCAAGATAATAATTCAGCACTCACCTGCTTGCCCCCTGCTCCATGGAGGCTCCCTTCAGGGTCTCCCACTGATCTCCAAATTCACAAGGAGATGCTGTCTTTTGTTCTTTCTTACATTTTGTGCCTCTGTTGGAGGAACATCCAGAGCTGGATTGCTTTCTCCCATACCCTTGGTACAGCCCTGAATACACTACTGGCCCATGGTTCCTGGAGAGACCCAGAGAGGAACCACAGGATTGATTTTGGCTGTAAGTGGTAAAAATGGGGATTTTTAAACAGATGTCACAAATGCTACTTGTGGTAGGTTTTGGAGGGGGATGATTATTTCTTCATAAAGCAAGTTCCTACTAAACCTCAAAACTGACAGGAAAACACCACCAGTACAAACAGCAGTTTAGTCTGGAGAGCTGGTTTTAATAGTCAAGGGAAAGGTACTTCTGCAAAGAAGACAAAAACTGCATTAAGTTACCTGCATGCAGTGGCACACTGAGAAAGAAGAGCATGTTTTAGAGAGTAGGAAGTAGTTACATCTATAACAGTGACTAACTTGTGAGATTGACTTGCATACCCTGAGCACTCTTCACTTGCTCGGCTGGGTTGTGTGCATGTATTTGGAGCATGAATTCTTGCACAGTCAAACCTGGAATTAATTTTCTGCAAATGCATGTACCACTGAGGAAGTGCACTGAATCAACTTTTTTGTCCAGGCAACTCAAGTGCTTGCAGAAAGCTACCACAAAAGAGCTGTGAAGACTGACAAAAAGAATAACTGAATAAACCTAATGTATTACAATATTTGTATTTTCCCCTCACCCCCAACTATAACTGCATGTTGTACCTGGCATTTGCATTCAAAATGCACAGGTAAAGAATACAGAAGCAAAACTACAGGAGTTACTGGTTGCTTCAGTAAAGAGTTCACACAAAAAGTTAAGGCTAACAGTTTCACATGGACAGCTGCTATTCTGTAATGTGTTATCACTCATCGAACTGTGAAGTCATGCAAAAATGATATGCCGACGGTTCCTATCATTATCTCATACCTCTTAGGCTTTTTTGCTGGGCTGTTGCAGGTTTACTGTGCCATCTTGGGCAAGTGGTTTGAACCTGTAGTGCCTCAGCTTCCCCTGCTGCAAAATTGAGGCAACGCCCACAGCACAGGGGTGAATTGTCCTTGGGAGGCAGCTTGCAAAAGCAGTCTGAGAGTCTTTGTTGAAACAGTCCACCTGTAAGATTGCAAAATGTTGTTCCACAGATTGTTTCTAAAAAGATCATAATGAAAAATCAGCTTAATTTCTTTGAGTCTAGACATGAGCCCAAGGTCCTGGTCAATACCCATTGTCTCTCTAAAATGTAGAATGTGGTATGTGAGGTACTGCTGAAAACATGTCTGCTGCCACACTGTCTGTACTGTTATGTCCATTAACAGCTAATTCATTGGCACAAAGCCTCTCAAATCTGCAGTAGAAGACACAGCGTGCTACTAGTGCATCTTCTACTTGGTTCAGTTTGTATCACAGGATAAATCGAGCTCACCCTTCCCTCCTTCCCTCCTTCCCTCCTTCCCTCCTTCCCTCCTTCCCTCCTTCCCTCCTTCCCTCCTTCCCTCCTTCCCTCCTTCCCTCCTTCCCTCCTTCCCTCCTTCCCTCCTTCCCTCCCTCCTTCATTTGGGAGCTGTTTCTGAGTTCATTGGACACTTTCATTCAACACATGTAAAAAGTGTTGGAAAAGTTAAATGTTTCAGTTGATTTTGAAACTTTTTGTTTTGTTTTTGTTTTGGGAATTACCAAAATAAAGCAGCAGCAAGATCTAGGACTCCGGAAGGAAAAACCTTTCCTTTTTGCACTTTTTTTTTTTAAGTTTCTTTGAACTAAATTGAAAGCATTGGGGTTTTTTCCATATCCATACAGAAGACAAATGGAAAAAACAAAAAGGCATGCTAATCATTGTAAGGCATTATAAAATAAAAATGTACTTATGGTAAGGCAAAACAGAGTCTGAGAATAAGACCTAATTCAAACCAGAACCTGAGATCCGAACACTGAATGCTTTTAAGGACTTCTGAAATCCAAACATCCGCACTGCATCTTCTAAAAAATAAAGCAGAACGATGTGAAATGTCAGAAATTGAGAATGATTTTTAAAATTTGGCTCTCTGTTCTTCCATCTTTTGTCCTTTGTTGTCTAATTCTTTTTCAGTAGCTATAGAGACCACTTAGGTTGTCTCTTCGTTCCAAGGATATGCTATAGAGGTAAAAAAAACAGGGGGCCCATCCTGTCAGTAGAAAATTTCCCCTGAATCTCTATCACATGGTGACAGTGCTACTTCTCTCAGCGATTCTGTCATCTGTTATGACGCAGGCGGTCAGTCAGCTTGGAGTGGGTGTATCAGAAGGCAATATAACACGCTTTGATGTGGCCTGCGCTAGGATATATTACCACTCTGGCTTTGAGAAATATCAGCAGAAGGTGGTTTTGATTAGTTGCTATTATTTGTGCAGTCATTATTTCAGAGTATCTACTAGAATACTGAATAAAACCACTGCTTTGACCAAGTTGTGAAAAACCTGCTGAGGTTTTGGAGAATTGCAGGGATTATTTCCCTTCTATTAAATACTCTTTTGCTTATCATATTATCTTGTGATTTTATAGATAGCCTAGTCTCTACTTTTATTTATGCCAGACCTTATCTACAGCTTTTCATGTGTTTCAGTTTTAAATGGAGACAGTAACTAATGGAGGGTACGGCCTATCTTTCTTTTGTTGTTGTCTTTTTAAAAGCATAGTTTAGGCATGATAAGGAAGAGAACATCACAGAAATGTTCTCTCACGGGGGCTTCAAAGTCTTTCTAGCACCCTGTGGCATTCTCTCTTGTGGTTTATTTGGGGGTGAACATCGGGAAAATGCCTTTGGAAGTTTTGTTATAGTTTTGATCACTAAAAAGAGAATGGATGTTTGACTCCAGGGTGTAAATGAGAAACAAAGAGACCAGTTCACCCCCCCCCCCCAACACTGTGACCCTTTAATGCCTGTGAAGCTGTTCAAAGGGGACATCACATGGCAGAACTGCCTTTCTTTGGAGTTCCATGCTGCAAGAGAAAGTAAAGCAACCACCAACTGCCTGTGGTCCCTCTGTCTTGCTCCCAACATGGGTACATGCCAAGCATGGAGACAGGGTGAATGGGGCAGAGGTTAGACTGAGAGTGTTTGCCTACTCCTTTAGATATAATCCTCCAGCTGTTTTAATTTATGCTGAACACAGGGCTGGTCCTGGAAAGAGCCAAACATTAGAAGCCACCATGGTGGTCTAGAAAAAGGGAGGTGCCTTGATGTAGAGTCTGATACAAGCCTGGAACAAATCATATGAAATCCTTTGAGCTTACCATGAAGGTACTAAGGGTGAAACTGATGGCATTAAACCCCTTTCGTTTCTTAGTTGCAGAGCAGGCTGTTTACAGCAAAGATTATAGACCATGCAAAATTGATTCAGGGAGCACTGACCTTGCATTACTTTGTTGGAATCATTGTAGAACCATTAGAACTGAGTATTGAGTGCGCATGTTTCCAGTGCCGCAGTGGACATAAAGAGTCTTTACCTGCCCAAAGGGAAATGTCAGAATAGATGTATTATAGAGCTAAATTTCCCAGTTAATGCAGAACCAGTTTGTAGTCACACACATTTTTTTGACAGCTTATATTATATAACTTGGAAGCACTAATGTAGACCAGGTGGTGGGCTCAACTTTGGTGACAGGGCAGAAAGTGGCATTTCCAGGGACAGCTGTGCTGGAAAGTGGTTTGTTCCCATATATCCACACAGAAACTCCTGTTCTTCTGTAACTATACTTGCTTCTTTTTTAATTGCAGAGCAGAACAAAGAATTAGCACTTTTGCAGTCAGCAGTTGTAAGTAGACATGATATAAGGGCTAACTTTGACTCACGCGAAGTTCTATTTTATGCCTAATTTATATGTGTAATTGCCTGTGTAATTGCATGTACAGATTGAGAATGTAAATAAGCATATGCTTCTTAAAACCCATTCAATAGGGTAAATTTTGTTCTCCCTCTTCCTTTGGAATGAGAGTCTGAGCCTCTTCCCTGGACTTCAACAGGCTGTGCCTAAACCCTCAGAAAGTTAGCACTGCAGCTGCTAATGTTTCCCAGGTAGCCTGGTGCAGTTGGAGTGGATGGTTATAAAGTTCAGGGATGCTCTGGTCTGTGTTTACTCTCCTGTCCTAGAGAGGAGTTGCTAAAACGGCAAAGGTTATGCCATCACACTGACATAGGTGAGCTCCAGAACCTTGACTCTGAGGCAAACTCTTGCCAGTTCTTTGGATGTCGGCCGTGTTGGATATGTCTGTTAAGGCATACTGTTTTTTAGTTCTTGCTGGATGCTGTTGTTATTGTTGCTTTATAGAGATGAGCTCAGCTACAGTTCTAGATTTCAGTTTCCTGGTGGAAGAGTAGAGAACAAAATGGGACAATATGTTTAAACATAGGGGATGAAATACCAGATTCTTTGTCTGTGTGATATTCCAGGATGAGAGAAATACTCTTGTTTCATATGAAAAATGGCATTAATGAAGCTGAGGATGGTGCTGTAGGGCGGGAGACTTTTGTGGTAGTCTCCAAATATTTAGCTTTACTGTGGAAACAGAAGTAAATGCAGGAAAAAGGAAGAGTCATTCTTGAAGAATACCTCATTAGGAGATACAAGAAGGCTGCCTTCTGTTTTGCCAAGAGAGCAAACTTAGTTTAGGTGAGGCTCCATGACAGCTGTAATACATGTGAATGGGATGAATGCTGTCCCTGTAGCCTTTCTGTTTGCTTGTGAATCTGCCCCTGGCCAAGTGGTGCAGTCTTTGGCTCCAGCATAATAACTGGGAACACATGGGCAAGAACTGTAGTCAGGACAAAATTCCAGTTTAGTCACTGATGGCTTGTAGGTGTAGGAGCTTGCTCACATAGTTTTAATTGCTGGATCTGGGTCTTAGCTGGCAAAAATTCTTCTGGATTGCTGGTCCTGGAATCTGTTATTTCTCAATCTTCCAAACATGCCAGAACTTGGCTGGCAATATAGTATGCTTGCTGGACAGGAGCATATAAAACTTTAATAGAAACTTCGTTGATCAAACTGATCACTTGATTAGATTGTCTCCCAGGGAACAGATTTGGTGTAATAATCATAGTGAATGGAAGTGGCTCTTGCTTCACTGAAACAGAATTGTTCTGCTGCAGGTCTGCTCATTGGCGGGACTCTTTGATCAGTGTTCAAGGGTTACGCTAATGGAAGTTAGCTAGTGTGTAACTAGGTGTTGAGTAGCTCTTACACTCTCAAGTGCATATTTGATAAGGGAATGAAGAAATGAAGATGAAATATGAGTCTGGTTTTGCTCTTGTCTTTTGAGTCATCAGGGCATTCTCCTTGAACTTTTAGAAAATCTAACCTCTGAAATATCTGAAGTAATATACCTAGCAGAGATAACCAGGGAGCACAGGAGATGGTGTGAGGTTAAAGCAGGTGACTTGAGTTCTGTTTGCAGCTCATATACTGATTTTTATGTCAATTTAAGAAGTTAACATACAACATCCTGTGTCTTATATTTCTATACAATAGGGATAATAGTATTTCCTTTATTTAAAAATAGTGTTCTGTAATCCTTCGACAATGTGCTATGGCAGTTAAAAGTACTTTGCATGCACATTAACCTGTATAGCTCCCTTGTGATAAGGCATATACTCCTCACTATATTTTGGATAGGCCAAGTCATCTGGTCCTCCTTCACCAAGGTACAGTCACACATCTCTGGTCCAGGTTCCTCTTAGTCTGAAGAGTAGGAAACCAGTTCAACAGAGGCTTAATGTAGTGATGACCTTTGCAGCTGGAGGCCAGCTGCTGCTCCTTGCTGCGAGCTGCAAAGAAGGGAAGGTGGTGGAGAGAAGTGCTGCTAGTCCAAAAGTAGGAAAGGCTCTGCACTGCAGAAATTAAAAGTCTCTATGCTCGCTTGCCTTTTGAGAAGCCCATTGTATTTCATTTTCCCCCTTGCTCTTTTGGGAAAGAAGAGCCCTTTCTGAACTCGAAGGTATCCTGGCAAAGATTGAGACCATCCTCTGTAATGGGAGCAAACAAAGCACAAACTGTGCAGAAGTGGTGCCTGAATATGAATTTTCCCATACTGAAGACTCACCTATGCCTGGCATAGCCTTGGATCAGCTCTGACTTCAGCCTAGGGCAAAATGGGTGGTCTTTGTCCCAATTTACCTTCCATTCACTTAAATGGAAGATTTTTTCCTGGGAATGGCTGAGAGACTTCTTCCATAAACCTGTATTTTTTCAGATATATTTCTATAGGGGGTACAGAGAGAAGCTTAATTGATTTGTGTGGAGTCTAGGAGTTATAAACGCTAAAAAATGTTTCAGAAATAATATCATTACCCATTTTTACTGTCAAACATTGTTTCCTTAGAGACCTAGAGGGCTGACAGCCTCTCTTTAATGTGACATTCAGTTTTTACATCTCTACTCAAAGACCTGAAAACAGACTATATGTTCACTGTAATTATGAGTCAGCCTTTACCGATGGTGACTCAAATATGCAACGCTGGCATCTGCTTCATGTCTGTCTGGGTTTTGGCTAGCCTTGATAGTGGCACACAGAGCAAAGGTAAACATGAGTATGTTCCTTCCCAGAAGCTATTTGCTCAATGCATTGGATGATAAAGAACAAAAGCTGCTATAAAAAGGTGCTTACAAAACTGCAGCTGTAATAGTGGGGCTTTGTAGGGGGTGTCTTATATCACTTGCTTCATGGAGGGAGTGGCCCTAGGACTGGATGCCAGTGACTCTAACACTTCCTTTGGTGTCTCATTTTGCCTGTTCTATGTACATTCAGGGGGAAGGAGAAGGAAGAATTAAGTTAGCTAATTGTATTAACACTAGTGAGGCACCTTGTGGATAAAAAGTGCTATTTAAGTGTTCAATATGAATATTATCAAGGGAAAAAATTACTCAAGAGGAGACTGTTCTGCATCTTGCAGTCACACAATTGTAGACATGTGAAGGGGCAGGAAATCAAGGCACCATTTAATTTATGCTTGTACACAAGGAGGTACCAAGTGTTAAATTTAGGTACATAATGCTGGTTTTAGTCTACCCTGGTGAATTTATGATGTACACCTGAAAATAGCAGCCCCAGACCCAGAATTGGTTGCTCAGCTTTCCCATGTACTTTATTGCCTAAAGTAATTAATTACTGTTGTGTGAAATCTTGGTCAGGAACCAGCACTGCATGAAATAGGCCTGCATAGGTATCTGTCTTAAATGTGGTTGCTCATGTGCATATTCATGTGAAAAATAAGTTTAAGTGTAGGGAAATGCTCCTCACTAAGTATTTCACTTGGTCCTGTCAGGTGAGAAAAGGCATTTTACACCTCCTCAGGGACAGTTGTGACATATCAGGCCTGGCAAAAGGTTTTGTATTTCCACAAAAGGCACAGTTTCAGGAAGTAAGATTTGAAACCAGTTCTTTAAGAAGAGGCCTATAATGATTGGAAGCAGGGCCAAGATGGGAGAAGTGTGACATGTGAATGCAAGTCCCCCGACAAACTCCAAACAAAGGTCAAACTACAGAGCTGGTTTAGTTCTACTCCCTGAGGCACAAGGATCTAGACCTGACCATGTGGGTTAAGAGTGGATCTACAGCTTATCATCTTATGGGAAGAGGGGGAGAGGATAATGATTTAAGGATTTAATAATGGGATAAATGGTTTTCTTTCTGTATTCTTTGTCATCTCTACCTTTATAAAACTTTACAACTTGTTATGGATTTTGGATTTTGTACATAAATGCTCTTATTTGCTTTTACCTTACTGTGACTTACGTTAGAGGCAATTGCAAGGTAAGGGTCTACCATCAAGATATACCCTACCTGTATGAATGACAGTCTTAAAATCAGGATATTAGAATACCGTCACTGTGCCCAACAGCTTAAAACCTTTCTGCAGGATATCTGAAATCTCTCTGGTATATATCCAGTGATCCACATGGGCCTGTTTATGTCTCATAATTGAGGAGTCCACCTACAAATGTTTTCTGGTAGCTGACATTAATTATGACAGTCAGAACAATGCCAGAAGCCTAGAGCTATGGAAGGGATTTCATGATTGTGGTAGAATTGCGTAGGACCTGTGTTTGTTTGCCAGTTAGCATGAATCACAGTCTATTCCTGATAAGTCCAGTGACAGACGTAGTGTTCCAGTAGACAGAAAGGGAAAATTACAGTGGTTTTGTTTTTCCTGTTTCCTTTACTTGCATAAAATACAGTTTCAAGAAGAAGCATTCTTCCAGGAAGGTAGGGCAGAATGACAGAGGAAACCTTTGGGAGAGAAAGGTATGCTTCTGCTTATCCTAAGATGTGCTTGTTTGGGATTCTCAGGGAACAGAAGATACCATCTTGCACCTCCCATGTGTCAGAAAGAGTATTGTAACTGGGGAGAAGCAACCCCGTGCAGGTACAGGTTGGGAGCCAACCAACTGGAAAGTAGCTTTGCAAAAAAGGACTTGGGGCTGGTGGACATGTTAACTATTAGCCAGCAATGTGTCCTAGGGACAAAGAAGGCAAGAGCCTCCCTGCATACATTAAGAAGAGCGTTACCAGGAGGTTGAAGGAGGTGATCCTTCCTCTCTGTTCAGCACCGATGAGAGACATTTGAAGTGCTGGATCCAGTTCTGGGATCCCCAGCATAGGCGAGACATGGAAGTACTAGAGTGAGTCCAGCAAAGGGCCATTAAGATGATTAAAGGATTGGAGTATCTGTCATGCAAGGAGAGACTGAGGGTGTCTGGTTTAGGAGACTTGGTGCATTTTATCAATGTGTATAGACAAGAGAATGTAATGAAAATGGAGCCAGGCTTCTCCCAGTGGTGGCCAGTGACGGGACAAGAGGCAACAGGGCAAGCTGAATTACAGGAAAATCCACCTTAAACATGAGAAAAAGCTTTTTTACTGTAAGGGTAATCAAACACTGGAAGAGTTTACCCAGAAAGGTTGTGGAGTCTTTGTCCATGGAGATATTCAAAATGCAATTGGGCATGGTCCTGAGCAATCCGCTCTAGGTGACTCTGCTAGATGATCTCCACCTGGAGAAGTGATTAGCTTCGTGTGAGACCAGCTAGACAAATGATGTACCATGTTGGAATACATGTAGAGTCACTAAACCAGACTCTGACAAATTTTGAAAGCTCTTCAGGGAGACATTGATGGTGTGAGGAAAAGCTATAATGGACTCAGAGTGTTGCTAATTGCATGTGACCATATAGAGGCTGTTGGGTCAGGTTTATGCCTGGTTGGTCAGCCATGATTTGGGATAGACAAAAGCATCTTTAGCTTACCTGTCTGGTTGTATGACAGAAGGGACTGAAATCAAAGCAAACAACTTGGGAGGCTTAAGCTATTCTTAGTCAGGTGTGGGAAAAGCAGATACCCACCAGGAAGCCTCAGAAGTGAGGTTTGGGGAGGTAAGTGGAACAGCGGGAACAGGGACAAGGAGCCAGACAGGCCAAGTAGGACACATTGCAACAGAAGCAAATTAGCATTCAGCATCTCAGGAGAAGCTCATCTGTTTCATCATCTGTCCGCAGGGGACTGTGTTACAAGGAAGACTCTTGTCATGGTGATATCTTACATCTTTCAGAAGGCTGAGTGATGGCTCCATGTTACCTGCATTAATTCTCACAGTGAGAAGGAGGAGGGTTGGCTGTTTTCAAGCCTCTAAGTCCATAATGACTATTACTTACAGAAGATCCTTTTGCCAAAGTTTTGCATTGTTGTAGGGACACTTGACCAGAAAATCTGAAGCTTCAAGAAGCAAAAGGATACAAGTATCATGGAAGCATATGTTAAATTTCATACCTATGCTAAGAAATTAGTTAATAACAAGAGAGCAGTTAGAAACAATGCATTTTGCTTAAACAGGGGACAAAAATGGAAGAAATTTAAGGTTATCTACTCTCTTCAAGAACATGTCATGAAAGCAAAAGCCCCTTGCTCTTTCTGCCTTCCCTACAAGCTGTAGAAACTTTCTAATAAATACATTCAGACATTCAGTCCTAGGGTACATCCTGTGTCTTTAGATTGTATTCAGATAGGAAAATCTCAGTCTGGGAAGATATTCTAGCTTTCTTATTTCTCCCCATATTTGTTTGTGTACCCTATATTTACCACCAATTTATATCTAAGGCAGGCAGCTGAACTGAATTTTTCCATTTCTACCCTTTCCCTCCTCTCCAAATGTTGACCAGATAGCAATTTCATAATTTCCTATTGATTAGCCAGGCTCAGTCACCTTCTGGGCTTTATCCCTGATAAACTGGTAACCCATGAAGATTTAAACTGCTCTCTGCCCTTCTCAGCAATGTGCTGACCTCAGTTTGAGGTGTGTCCTCCCTAAATGTATAGATGTGTGAAGTGATGACCGTACCTCATGCACAGTCACATCTGGGATCCATGCATTGAACTCTTGATAGAAACCACATCCCACAACAGTCAGCCACTCTGGTTGACAAAGGGTGTGGGCTGAAGAACATCCTATTAGAGAGAGACCTCTACAAATAAACAATTGGTGTTTGTGCCACATGGGTGGGCTGCTCGGGTATTTTTAAAGGCTTTCCAGAACTTAGAAGTGTTTCAGAAGCAGTGGTGTGCTTTGCCCAGAAGCAGAAACGAGAGGACAGAAAGTTCTTCATGTTGTGGAGAACCCAGTAGCTAATTAACAAGAACGACACACTCCAGATGGGGCCTTGACCACACCTTCACCCTCTGGGCAAAACCCAGGGAATCCAAAGGGACACAAGGCAGCTCATTGAGCTGCAGGATGCATACGTGGAAAACTGCCACTGAGGTCATAGTTTTTTTGTGCTAAAATATTTTCAACTTACTGAAAGAAATTTAATTCTTCCCATACACACATCAACAAATAACTTGATCCCACCCACGAATATGCAAACAAATGTTTAAGTTACGCCAAGTATTTCTCCTTCTAGCTGCCAAGTAAGAAAGGGAGATTGTTACTGTGACTGCTATTTTTAAACACTTGGGAGGTGCTCCAACACTACAGCTATGGGGACTGTATAATAATACCTAGGCTCAAGCTGAAAGAACTCCAACAGCAGCTCAAAGGCTCGCTGGAATAGCTGAGTAGTGAGATTCTTCATCTAAATGATGTTAGCAGAACCGTACCTTCTGCTTTAAGTGAACGCACACATCAGCCTCCTTGAGTGTAGCTACCTTGCTAATTGCAAACAGGCTGCAAATGCCCTAACTGCTGTCCCTCAGCTTCGTTATACATGAAACCCAGCCTATTAAAACATAGCCCAAACCTTGCCCAGTCATCCCCCTCCTTACTCTATTCTATTTTGGGCTGTGGATAGGTGTACAGACCGAGCTGTTTGGTTGGACAGAAGCTTGAAGAAAAGGCCTGTTGTTCTGAATGGGAGGTGCATTATGTGACACGCTGTACGAAGGATGTGTGCTTGGAAGGGCTGATGTGCAGAAATCATGAGTAGGGCGTGTACAGCACAGAGTGGGGAACCCAGCCACAGGAGGAAGGAGCCTGGGAGGGAAGAGGAAGGGAGGATGAGGGTGGAGGGACAGAGACCAAGACAGTAATTTGGCCCACAAAAGTCGCTGCTGGATGTAAAACACCTGAAGATAACATCAAAGACCTTCTTTGGGGTGTCTAAGGGGGTGATCATTGCTCTTAAATGATTATTTGATCATCTTAGAAGAGCTAGAGCTTCAGGCCCAAATGAACTGAACCAAATGCAGAACCTGTGGTGAGCGTTAAGTCTGTCGAAGTCATCTCTCTGTTCCCTTAAATCTTTGCAGGCCTGGGATCAATTTGGCTCCAGGGTATTTAACCCCATATCTTCTTTAAAATGGTTTAATATGGGTCATCCTGTTTCAGGGAGTGCCTTAGGTCTGGCACAGTCAGCATCCTAAAGAGTCTCCTGGGTCTGAGTTTGGAGCAAGTGGCATAAACCACCTTTATATCAAATCTGGATTTCTCATAGTATCAAGAAAACACCAGCTACTCTTTTAGGACAGGCCTTCGCCTTGCTGATCCAACAAAAAGAGGTTAGCACTAGGAGCCAGAGCTGAATTTGGCCCATGATGTTAAAAGGAGTCTAAATCACAGAAGGGAGATTGTGCAGCAGAAGCAAACAAGCGGGTGTAAGGTAAAGAGCAGAAATGGACCTTCCTGTTTGCTCTGCCTGTTCCACACCTTTTCTGCCTCCCTGCTTAGCTATACCAGTGGCTGAATTCTGAGTCTCCCTGGAACCACTAACTCAAAACCTGGCAGCATTGACTCAGCCCCTCTGTAATTTTGAGGTTGAACAAAATTGTAAAACCAAAGATTTTGTGGCAAAGTGTTTGCCCCAGTATGCTTGACCAAAATTGTCCTAATGCTTTTTTGTACGTGGCATGCTGAGCTGATTGGTGTCCTCTCATTGGTTCTTCATTTCTTCTAATGTATTAGTTACTTCAATTACTTTACTGCCTCAGTATTACTGAATTAGTCACGTGTTTTGACGGAGGTAATGTAGTGTATGTGTATTATCCACATCTTCATCAAGTGCTAGCTGATGTAGTTCTGTTGCCATTTCTGGAATTACAATGACTTGTATGAGCTGAATATAATAATTAAAATTAATAACAGTGCCTTGATTCCAGTTCTTAAGGATTATTAGCTGAGATAGATTATTTACTTTTGAATATGAAAGAGGCCTGTGGGCAATTTGAAAAGGATAAATCTGAAGTATCTTTTATTATCTGTCAAGCTAGGGGGTTTGTTGCTTTTCTTTAAGGGGTAAAACAACAACAACAACAAAGTGCGTGTCAAAATGTGACTCAAGCCATGTTTTTTAAAAATCTCCCTTTAACTTTCTAAACTTAAAAACAACCTTCTATATGTTTCCCTTTTTTTTTTTTAATAAAACATTGCTAAAAATATTCTCCTGACCTGAAAGCTTTGACTGCCAAGATTCAAGTATTCCACTATGCTTTTATAGCCAAGGTAGAAATCCATGAAAAACAGATTTATCACCTGAGTAGAAATTAACTTGAACTTCCCTAAGCCCAGGTCCGCATGACTCCTTCATGTTTCAGGAAGAAATGTCTGTTGTTCTCCCTTTTCCCTCTCAACTCTTGCAAAGGCTATCTAGCAAAGCTGGTTGTAGAAGAGATGAAGAGAGAAATGCTTTCTAAAACTCAGGTTGTTAAAAGATCAAGCTCTCTAACATAAAAACAACTCAACACAACTTATCGTTCCCTTCTTTCTCCGAAAGTCTTCCATGCCCTAAATGAAATAATGAAAACTAACTCATGATGTTGCCAAACACAATGGTAAGTGAACTCCTGAGTAATCACAGCAGCAGCAGTATTTAATTTGTTGCTCAGGAGTCCATTTAGTTGCATTTCTGTAAATGAAATTACAGCCCCGTGGGATGAAGATTTCATTCTCCAGGTCTGTGGGACTCCTGGTGAAGAAAATCTACATCGCTCTTCTGATATTCTCTTTGGGGAAAGTGGGGAGAGCAGGGTCCTGGCTGTGTATCGCAGTCTGAAACCCCTTGTGTTACAGTGGTTTTCCAGCACTTTAAGCTATTTTTACTGTACCTGATATTCTCTGTGTCCCAGTCTAGCTCCTGGTCAACTCTGAATTCAAAAGTGAACAAAGTCATTAACAAGTAGCTTTGTGCATGGATATGCAGCTCACACAGCTCTTGGAGAGGCCCAGCACCCCTGCAACCACTCCAGAGAGCCTGCAAGTCCTTTCAAGTCCGTTGCTGAGGTCCCCAAAGTTCAAAAAGGCTCCACCAGCAGTAAGCACAGAGTTCTGAACGGAGCTACTGTTTTTCTAACAGTAAAAATGAGGAGGAGGAAGGTAAAGGTACTTGATAGGGTAAGTAGCATTAAGTAAACTTAGTCATACCGCGTTAGATCCCAGGTGTAACTGGGAATGCCTGTGAAGGAGTATGTCCCAGGCAGATCCAGCTTTGTCTGTGCCCTGGGGAATCCAGCTATCTACCCATCTTGTCTCAGGAGCCCTCCTGCACTTCCCAGCCAGAGCTTCCATCCACGGGTACTTTTCTTCAGTTGCCCAACATTGCCTGGCACAAAGAGGTCTGCTCCTCCCCTTCCACTGCACAGCCCTTCAGCCCTTCCTGTTCCCCTCTTCCCCCTCTCTCCTGCCAGGATTGTCCTTCCTCCAAAACCTTTTACCCTCCGGTATGCTCCACTTCTTCCTCAGCCCAAACCCCTTCCTCTGAACATGCCCCAGAAGCTCCAACCTCTCACTAATGATGCATCACCTCTGTCTTGGCTCTGCTGAAACACTGTCGCCTTCACGTGTTGGCTCTCCTTGCCTCATACCTGCTGCTGTCACACTACTGCCTGCCAGGCTAAGCAATAAATGCCAAAACCATGAACCTGCTCTTGTGGGAACTGCAGAAGCCTTGGCTCAGTTTGCACTTCCTACAAGTGTGCCCAGATGGGATGCTGGGAGAAAAAAAAAGGGCACATCAGAGGAAAAAACGGGATCTGTGGTGGCTCCCTTCAAGAGTCTTATTTGGTGGTTTGGAGCAGCTTTTCAGAGTCGTAAAAGCTGAAAGTATTTGTCATTTTCCCCCCTCTCATCACGATAGTTGAAGATTAAACTGTTTACATTTTAAGTATTTCTATAGCAACATCTCATCAGCATGATGAATTTTGCTAATAAGCTGTGTTTTATCTGTGGTATTACTGTAAAGTCTGTAAAATATCACTCATTGAAGGTATTTTGAAATGCTTGTGAAAAAGGGAAATCAGGGAAGATCGCATTTTATACAGCTGGGTAAAGTTGCTGTCAGTTGGTAACATAAAAGAAATAATAGAGACAAAATAGATTTTTATGTAAAACTATGCAAGATTTAAGTAACCAATTCCAACGTGTGATTAGGATGGAAATAACCATCTCCAATGAGGAATACAAGCTATTACAAGCTATTTTTTTCCATGTAGATGTGTCCACACAGCTTTAGAATAGGCTACTTTGGAAATGTGTCAAATTAAACCACAAAAAAGGGCACTTTTAGTACAGGATAAGAGTGTCCACGTGGGCACTTAAACCACACATAAATTCACTAAATTTACACCCTGGAAGGTGTCACAATAGCTTCCCCAAACAGTAATGCCTAATTCTTGCAAGCTATTAAATTGCAAGCTATTAACTGCAGCTGAGAGGACACACATGAAGGACTCCCGTGATGGAGAGGTAGTTAGTGTCAGTTGTAGGCTAAAAGAGCTTGAAGCGACGGAAGAGGAAATGACTCAGGCTAAGAGAGGAAAATCATCCGATGGCACTGTTTATTAAAGGAGGTGGAGGAAAAATATACATAACATCATCAGGTCTGTGCAAAATATTTTCAAGGTGTCAAATTGCTGGTATGAATTACATATCAGTAGATCAGAAGATCCTGTATTTAGAACATAGACAACAGCTGAAACTTCCACACACCCCCCCCCAGCATCCTCTCCCTTTTCCTCTTCTCCCACCCACTCTTTTCCCTCTCTGTAAACTTTGGTGGTTCAGATAAACTGAAGCATGGATCTTCCCTCATCTCCCATTAGAGTTTGCAAAAGGAAATATCTGCAAGCAAGATGTTATAAAACCAGTACTTAGCCATGTGCATCCTTCCTTTATAGTAGCTCCTCAGTTGTGAATTCAGCCTTCAAGTTATAAATTCTCAGTGCCAGCAGAATGTAAAATTTGAAATTGACAGTAGAAACAATTTAATTGTTATTTATTCATACTGCAATTTGCAAATGCACAAGTGGCATAACTGTTTACATTAGCCTGAGACAATATACCACAAAAAGAAATGCCTTTAAATGAACAAAAATAGATTTATACATAATTCGTAGAAGTTCCTTCACACAAAGATATTTCAGAGCCATGCGTGTACAATATACACTGAGCAATTTTTTCACCCACGTTTGTGGCAGTGTCTGAAGTAGAGCACATTTTGACAAAGATTCGGTACATTTATGTTGTCCAAACTTTGTAAAACACTACAACATAGAACCTGCGGCATAGCTTTTTTCTGACTGAAACTAAGTAGGAAGGCTAGGTAGGCAGAGTGCATTTATTTGCTGAAGTTTGGACACAATTTTGAGACTAATATTACTCCTGCTAGGCTAGGAAAGGCTAGGGATAGACTGGGAAGCAGGATTTAGATAAAAGGTACAGTGATTTTTACGTAGGAGCCAGCCCTCCTACATGATGGGCTAAAGGGCAAGTGGGGAGTAAGCGTTCACAAACAAAAGCTAAATCTAAGCATGTAAGTCTGTATCTGGAAGTTTGCGTTGACACAAGCACTTCATACTGGTTTTGGTCAATCTTTGTGTATAGGGTAGGACACCCAACTTTGTTGAGCCTCAGTTTGAAAATTGTCCTGCATGCATTAGACTTTGTAACACTGGCTTCTTTCCTGAAGTTTCTGAGCTACTTGTTTGCCACAAAAATGGAATGTTTAATTTATCTTAAATTTTCTCTCTGTTTCATGCTTGTTTTTATCACAACCAGTTTACCAGTGAAGGAGTATGCTTTGAAAAACCATGTTTGAAAAACACAATAGCATCTCTTAAGGGCTGAGGAGGGAGTCTTGACGTGACTTCATTAAATGCCACACAAAGTATTTCAAAAATTTGTGAGAACTAGTTCTTGAAATGCTGCTAAAGAAAAGATACATTCTTACCCTGCCCCCACATTGCTAAAACTCTGCTTTGTAGCTCATGCATTCAGTGAAGTATTTGAGTACCTCAGCTCACACTAAAACCCAGAAAATTCAAATAATGAAGTTCCTTTTCTTTTTCATAGGAAATCTTGTTTGAATGAAAATACATGCTTGTTATTCTCAACAAAAATATCTTATTTCTACAATCTAATCCTCTACTTCTGTTCAATATAGATCTTCCCTGACTACCTGCTTCTGTCCTAGTACAACTGTTAAGACATAATGTGTTTCAGGAGAGTGGCAGCAATTAAACGAATTAGCTATTGATTCCATTGCCAAGTGAAGCCTGCATTCATTTTTCGGTATAATCACATACACTGCTGTGCATATGTAGCGTCACTCCAAGACTTACATCTAAGTAAAATGTGTGTATCTATAAACATACATGGAACGAGTTTCTGTGCATTTCTGTGCACACATGTGCATATGGACACATATGATCTAAAATGAAGGGAAGTCAATGGAAAGACCAGCACTGACTTTACTATGCTTCATGTCAGGATCTATTTCTATTAAAATGGATTCATTATCCCTTTTGCCTTTACTGACTTGCCAGACAGGAACTATGTTTGTCTTTGTTTGAACAGTGTCTTGCACAATAGGGCTTTTGAATAAAATTTAACATCTGATTACTCTATATTAACATATGTGATATAAGTTTATTACTCACCTAGCCAGCCTTTATCTTGTTTCTCCTTGAAACAAAGGAACTGTGGAGCAGAATAGGCTAAAATAAAGTCCATTGAATTAGAGTTCTGTAATGCACTCTGATTGTACTGTTTGATCACATATGTATAAACAACCTTTATTGCTGATTGTAATGTCAGATGATAGTAACTACTTTTCTGCCTCCAGGAAACAAGTGTTTTACTAATGAACATTTAAAGGAATGGATGGGCATAAGCTACAAAGTTCAGGTGCTAATATGAGTTTATATTTTTCAAAAAGTAATGTTACTTTTAACCAACAATGTTTTATTCCAAATTTTCAGAGAAAAAATATCCCAGAAGAACAGTGACTTGAGCTGATTGCTCTCACAATGCTCAGGGAAACTGAGATTTGAACTTCTTCTAAGGAGCATCACTCTGTTAAATGGAAAGCTTTGATAAAATTGTAAGAGTGATGTACTATGATACTGGTCCCTAAGGAGCAGGGGCTAGAGAAATATCTGTGAGACATGTGCAGATTAAAGAAGAAGAAAAGCAAAAGGTTTGTGAAAGCAAGTAAGAAATTGCTCTTTCATTTAGGACTCCATGTGGCAAGGAGGAATTTTCATCTCAAAGAGAGCTATTGAGAAAAATAGCAAGCTAAGCTCATTCCCTGCTGCCTTCTGTCAGTCTGACTATAGGTTCTCAAAAACTATTTGAAATAGTAAGATCTTCTAGCTACAAGATGATACAGCAAGCATGAAATGGAAGGGTAGAAGGCAAAAGCGAATAGAGGAAAGTAATCTCACATAGCATGTGTTAGCTGTCAAGAAAGCAAGAGTTAAGTGAACCAAATGGATAGGGGTGAGGTTCACTTTGTTTCTATGATAGAAAATCTGGGAGAAAAAGCAAAGAGGGGAGAGAAATTATTTTATTGCCTTGATTATTGCCCACCCCCAAAAAAACCTCTTTGTTCTATTTTTCACAACCACAAGCCCAGAATAAACACTAGCATCCTTACTAATTATGTATGTCAAGGTGCTCCAAGAACTGCCTGAAGGCCAAATTTGTTCCATGGTGTCCTAAGCGCCATGCTCCACAGTCACTCCCTCCCCATAATTGTAGGGTGAGGACAGGGGCAAATCTTCAGGTTCTTATTTTTGGTGAACTACACTATTTGTACAATGACATACTGCAGTCCTGTATCATCTTCCTTTTCTGGGTCTCAAATAGATTTATAAGCTTTACCAGCTGTGATGTTTGACAGGAACTTTAGAGGAATTCTTCAAAAGTCAGTAAGTGACTGTAGTATATGAAGAATTGTTCTTCACAGAAAGCTGAGCTATACTTCTGTGTTTCTTTGGGTTTTTTGATAGAAAATATACCCGTCAGCTCATATGCTTCTACTGATCTACTGCTGTCCTTGCCTTTCACATCAACAGGCTTTCACTCTTCCCCTGGCCCCATCCATGCTCCCTGGTGAAGCAGACTGCTCTCCTCATTGGCAGCAGTGTTGCCAGGTGAATGAACCCTCCCTAACTGGGGGAAAGAATGCAAGAAATATGGCTCCTACAGAGATGTATTCGCCTCAGTAGCTTTAACCCTTTCTACCACAAAGCTTAAATCTGTCCACGGCATGAAGAAAGATTTACTAGCACTAGTAGGTGACTCCTTTAGAGGCATGTAAAAACTCATGGACGAGCTCAGAGCTTGTTGCAGAAATGCCTGGGTGAGCTTGGTTCTGTGTTGTGTGAGGGGTCAGACTGGCCACCATCTGCGAATGCAGAGAGTTCAAACCATGATGGTTATAATGCTCATGTCTGTTGATGCCTTACAGGATTACTGATTACAGAGGGCCACTAACCCCCCCCACCACAGGACCTACTGGGAACAGAGAATGTAAATGAATCATGGTTGTCCCTTCAGGCTGACTCACATGTGCAGGGTGCCATAGAAATGGTCTTGCCCTACTGAATAGATGTGAAAACTTAAATGAGGCCGTACAGAGCCTCAGAGTCCTGTGCTGCCAGTGTACGCAGGAGCACTCATCTTCATCTGCCTTTGTGGCTGTCATGAGCAAGGCTTCCAAACACACAGTGCCTATGATATGTAGCTTATCCCAATCAAGAGTGAGGTGCTTCCAATAAGAAGAATATCTGAGGCTTTAATTAACTCTTAGTCTATGTCTTCTATAGAACTATGTAGTCTCTGCCCCTTAAACACCAGCTAACATCAGTAACCAGAGACTGCATCTTCCAAACAGGCCAAGCGAAAAAGAAGCTCACACAGTGAAGTCCCCATCAGAAGCACACATTCTGTGTCTACACAGACAGTTTAGCCTGACTCTAAGTTCTCCAGGTTGTTTCAACATAGTTTGCATCCAGATGGAAGAAAGCTCCAAACTGCATGTAAGTGGCATTCCCTAAGCACACCTGTCACCCTGTCTTATCTCCCCACATCTGAGACACAGCCGGCCTGTATCTGCCCCTTTGGTCACAGCCAGGACTCAAGTCACCCATCAGCACCAGTGCTGGTGCTAATCTCCTGCAGGACAGTGCCCTGCTGCTCCCCACTCCCTGCAAGGTCTCAGTTCAGCCTTCCTGGAGGGGCAAGGTACAGACTGAAGTAGCTTACTTCATCAGGTATTGTCCTCTGACTGCCACTGCTCCTGTTCCTGGAACATGCTGGTATCTCCACAATTGGCTGTACCTCCTCATGGCCGCTGTGCTTGATGGGAGCTGTGTGAGTCAGAAGCCCTGGCCTGTCACTGAAGTTCTGTGAGAAGCAGGGATGCCTGCCATCTGGACAGACTTCAGACATGACCAGCAGTATGGCTTGGCCACATCTCGGTCATGCTTAATCTCGAGCCGAATGTGAGTGTGAATGCCGCAATTTAAGAGTTGACAGGATGACAAACCCATTGACTCATGTTTCTTCCTTAACCACAATACTTCTCATCTTTCTACCTCTACCAGGGAAGGCCCACTGACAAGTAGCTGTTCTAGATACAGAAGTTCCCTCTGACACAAATTGAGATGTCAGCTGTTCACATGGAGTTATTTAGATGTCTTTGAAAAGTAAAAATGTGAATCAACAATTCAAAGAGCAAATTTGAATTATGGCAGGAGAACAGTGTAAAGAATTGTTAGTGGTTAAGTCTTATTAAAACTTTAACTGTATGTGCATCCTCGGTATATCTCCTGCAAAACTAACTTGGCTTATTTATTGCATTTCCTCCAAAATACTGGGTGTTGCAAAAAGATGGACCTGGTTTCAAAGCAGCATATTTCACAATGGCAACATGTTACAATTACACAAAAATTTACAAACGATTTCATGAGTTATCAAGCAGCAATCATTTGAAACTCCATGCCCCACCCTTTCAAGTGGTAAGAGTTTCATTTAGGTGGTTTATGGTGGCAGAGATATAGTGATTTCAAATTTGGTCCATCTTTTTGAAACACCCTGTATGTATTTCTATAAATGGAAGGTTTTTCAGGGAAGTCTGATCAAAATCTGACAAGTAGTGAAGGAAACATACTAGAAAAAATTAACTTCCCCCATTCATTCTGGTCTTAAGTTTTAACATATATATTACAGTTAGTTCTGTTCTCACTTATAGGAGGGACATTACCAAGTGGCTTCATTGACTTCAATATCCTCACTTCAGGTTATACAACCAGATTCTGATGCAAAATACTGTGTAAAAAATCTAGCATATAATCTCTGTCTTCTGTTTCTTGTTTATAATTGCTAAGTTCCTGACTGGACTGAAATAGCAAAATACAGTTTAATGGATGTGTGTAATGCTACAGTTCATGATGCCTTTTCAGTGGCTTTTTCTTTCCTTCTCTATACTAAATGTGTACATATACAATATTTTGGAAATCACATTTTCCCAGACACCACCTGGTTATGAAGACCTCTTTGGAGACAAATATTTCAGTGAAGCTCTTTTTAGAATTACTGTCCCAAGCACTATGTCAGTTTAACAAACTACAGTACAAACCTTTCTTCTGTAGATATCGAGAAAGAAGGAAGACTGGCTTGTCTGTTCTTCTGATCAACTGCAACTCTATATTGTAATTTTTCTTAACACACTCTCTGGTGCTTTGTCTTGCCTAGTTCTAAATTATTCATACCATAAGACTTGAGTATCAGATAAAAGAGCAGTTATTTCCTAGGAAAAATACTTGAAAATATACACTTCCATATTTAACGGCAATTAGTGAGAATAAATGAGGACTCTATAAACTAATCGATTACTTGGTCATATCCTTCTTGCTTTACTTAGGAAGCAGTTCCTTGAGGCTTGGTTCTTTTCTCATTGCCACTTGTGTAATTATGGAGCAACTCCACTAAGTAACTGGAGTCACCTCGGAGTAAAACTGACATGTGAGAGCTGAAACAAGCGTGATGGAGCTACCTCTTCAAGAAAAGAAAGCAGTAGTTGGGCCTTAGCTAACATATTTCTGCCCCTTCACCAAGTTGCAGCAAATTTTGTTGCCTTGTAGGTCAGGTTTCCTTTTTAAGAGCAGGATACAGAGGTGCTGACTTGGATGTTTCCTCAGGGTAATGTGTCTATTTAAAGAATGTATGGACACTTGCTGATTACCACAAGGGTGGTTATAAACAGCAGACAGTTAATTCCCATTTGCAGAAACACCAGGCTTTGTCCCAAGAAACAGGGGCTGTGGTATGTTTTCTTTTCAGGGTGCTCACAAAAACTAGAGGCAGCTGTTTAGACAGATCCAGCACCTCTTTCTCTCCTCTGTTCCTACCTTTGAATGGAGGAAATCTTTCCCCAAAGCTCTGACCCCGTGGTGTGGAAAAGCGGCTGGATCACTAAGCCTGGCTTTTGTATCTGTGCTCTGCTGTACAAAGGACACTCAGTAAGGCCTAAATGTTCAGACAAAGATGAGAGCTTCAACCCACTGAGTATCCTTAACAATTTTGTGTGCGTGGGTACTGCTTGGGACTTTTAACTTTACTGTAAAGAATTTTATCATGGGTGTGAAACACCATGTGCAAACCATTAACTCCTCTCACCATAGACATGTATTTTCAAAACCAATAGTGCTCTTTATTAAAGCATTCTAGTGCAGAAGGTTATCCCATGCCTTTCTACTGTAGAGTATATCAGCAGCTCTTTGACAGTTTGCAGGGCAGGTCAATGATTTATTTGTGAAATTTCTAGAGAGTAGAGGCAAGCTGCATAAAGTCTTGATGCATCAAATTCAATGATGTGTAATAAAAAATGTAACAGTTGATAATGCAAACATATTGAGGAGGTCGCGAAGAATACACTTGAGGTCTGCAGAGCTGTTGAGAGTTGGGACCTAAGGACGAGCAAACGGGAATTGTTGCAAAGCTTAGAATTTCATTTTCATGTGGTCAGGAAAGGACTTAATAGGGTGGGGGAAAGAGAGGAAGAGGCTGACGTTTATGGACACATAACAAGGGACAGGGGCTGCTACCTGGCTGCACAGCTCCACTGCAGATGAGAGCTGGATCTGCTCCTAGGCCAAAGCCCTGGTCTTACCCTGATGCAGGAGTCTGATAATGCTGACTTTCCTTAGGGCCTCTAATCACCAGCTAACGTAAATCAACATTGCTGTATTGCTTTCTATTGATACAGCACATGAGCCGTTTCCAATAATTTTAACCTAGTCCGCAGATCTATACCAACTGAAAACCTGGCTCCAAGCAGACTGTGAGGGAATTTCCTTGACTTTTCTCCCCCTTCCCTTTAGAAATAAATTACTGCTACATGTTTTCCATTTTCCTATAAGCTTTCTATCCAGTGATACAAACACTCCAAAATAAACATGTACATTTCCTTCCTTGGAACTCTGTGTCAGGATCTATTTAACTGCCTCTGCAAGAGCAAGCCATCCTAAAAATCCCACTGTTGTGATTAAACAGAAGTTTCTTTTATTTTAGAACCCTATCTGAGTGTAAGGGTTATACTGCAGCAATACTGCCCACCATATTCACATTCTCGCAGTGCTTCTAGGTCCATTTTCTAGGGCTGCACACTGCTACTGGACTTACTAATCACTATTAGACAAATTTTGCTATAACTTGTTCTAATTCAAGTCTGGAGTAAATTCAACCATTCCCAAATAGTTCTGAGTGTGTAAGTGGATAAACGTACAGTGGAATCTCCTGAAATGAAATGGAGTGAAAACTGAATTACAGCACACGAAAGTAGGACGTGTGATCTCGAGTACAGTGACCTTTTCTTAAAATGAAATTCTAGCATTGGAGCGTGTGTATGTGCAAGGAAGCAGGTAACCAAACTGCTGCTGCTGCAGATACATATTACTTCTTCCTGTGTTTATTTATTTGTCATCGCTTGTATGGTAGTAACACCCAAAGGCCTAAACTGAGATCAAAGAATTGTTTTGTAGGCTGCTATAAAATACATATAGTAACATAAATAATGTATTTGACCTGGCTGTAGATGTAGAACAAGGACAGCAGACCAGGACAGTAAGGAAAGAGGCAGGAACAGTGTGGCCCCACTGTCTTTTTTGCCCACACCTGTGACACCGAAGATGAAGATGACTGATATGGTTGGGGTTGGCCATACCCAGCAGCAGCAACCACTTCCCTGTGCATCCTTGTGCCTTGGCAGCAACGAGGATGGACAGTTCATCTTGTCAGAGGTTTTGTCCTAGTTACATATCCTTGTCTCCTACCTCAGAAGTGTCAAGAGCCTCTCTGCCTCTGGCCACTATATCATTTTGAGTTGCAAAACTCATTTTCACCTATAGCCTTGGACAGCCCAGAACTGTCTGCAACAGAGTATATCACTCTGCACACATGGTATTCCTTTCTGCTGGTGTAGGGTCTGGCCACAGGGGCTGTCCTAGACCATTTACCATCTAACTTAATGTATCATGTAACCAAGAGGGATGAGCACAGTATTTGGTATGTTCAAGCTTGGGTTTTGGTTTACAAAGTAACAGAGAGCAGATGTGTTTTAAGTGCCTCATGACTGAGAATGTGGGTGCCTGCTTGGCCTTCTCCTTGCGTAAAATCACACCACTTTCATTTAGTGGTCTTGTAAATGCACCTTGCACACACAGATTTTGCCATTGGTGTGCACAAATGCAGAAGTCACAGGGCAGAGGGAGACCAGTCCTGCATCATTTGGGTAGACCAAAAATAGCATTCAATGGGCCATATATTAGCCTTTGTGACAGCGGTGAATGAAAGTCATTGACAGGGGCTTCCAGCCTTCCCTAAATCTGCAAGTTGTCCAACGTCTCCAGTGGCTGGGTTTCCTGGGCTGGCTCGTAACCCCGAAATAGCTGACTCCCAAGCACAGTGGTTTGTGAGGAGGGCTGCCCTGGGATTCTGCTTCCAGTTTCCCAAGGGAGGCAGGAAAACACATCCTGTCCAAGAAAAATGCAAACTGCTACTGCTGCTGGAATGCTTTTTACTTCTTTGAAAAATGTTAGGTCTTCATGCATTATCCTGAGCTGTAGCAACATGCTTGGCTTACAAGTCTAGGCAAAATAGGCAAAAGACTGTTGGGTGGAAAAAGGGATGTAGTTTCCAAAGTGCTGACAACACTTCGATATTTTTTTTTTTTCCTGAAGTAAAAAGTCTGCAGCAAAAGAGTAGCTGTCTTGGAAAGAAAATATTTTATTCTTTTTCTCTTTATGCACCATTTCAATATTTTTCCATGTGTTTTTGATCATTCCAGAGAGATGTATAGTTTTACCAGACTCCAGAGAAATAAAACCCTTGGTGAGCTAGAAATCAGCTAGATATCAAAGATTTTAATAATACCAAGGGATATGAGTGGAGGCTAGTGATGCTGAAGGGCAGACAAGGCTAACACATAAACTCAAGTGGCAGCGCTGCCATTCACTGAGAGCAGGACTGAACTCTAGGTCATGCCAAAAGGCAAAGTTAACCCAACATTTCATTTTGGCATCACTCCCAGACTGGCTCAGCCACACATGCAGGTTCCTCTCGCCCATGGACAGGGTGTTTTTTAAGTAGGATGGACTTAGGTGGAATGAAAGGTTTTGCTCAAGGCCTCTCAGTTCTGCACTGAGAGCACAAGCTCTGCAAAGACACTAGTTATTCCCCACAGTTCTTCTCAGCTGAAGAAAGAAAGACACAAAATTCATTAGGAGAGCGTCAGGGAGCAGCTGAACCTAGCTCAACGCTAAAAGCATGGGAAGTAGCAAGGTATGCTGCCGTGAAGCACTGCCATGTTTCCTCAGCTGCCCGCTTTCTACCACCAACTTAGAGCCAACTCAGGAGGATAAGAAGAGAAAAACATGCCAGAGACAGGTGGGAGCTGCTTGGGAGGAGTGGATCATGCCAGGGCTGGCATCCTCTGTTCACCTCCTGCAGGTTCCACTGGAGGAGCAGATGGCCTGGCGTTTCTCAGGACTACGTTGTGCTACAACCGACCCAGCTGAACTGCAAGTGCGTGGTGTGCAGCCCCTTCCACTGCTCTGCCATGCTGCCTTGTAGGAGAGATCTCCTTACTTACGTCCTTCTTCCTAGTGATTCTTTTTGGCACCCTAAAGGCGTGGGTGCAGCAGGATGGTGAACTTCCACCATACCTAATGTTCTCTTTTTCTCCCCATGAGGTAGGCTTCAGTCCCTTGAGACACCCGTTAGATCTGTAGTGTTGCACACTCAGTTCGTTTTGGGTGCTGAGCTGTGGGTGCCAATAATAGAAAGGAGGCATTGAATCGCTTGCTTTAGAGAGGCGATTTGGACACCCCACTGATTTTTCCAAACATTTCTGGGCCTAATCGGAATGAAGCCTATTAACTTCAGTAGGCTTTGGATGATTTCCTACATACACAAAACTTGCAAAATTATGCTTTAAAAGAAATACCGAAGTTAAATTGGGAAACTTTAACTATTCTCTTTGTATTTTAATTTAGTGGCTGTATGCTGACAATATAATTAGAGAGGTGCTATGTTAACTAATGCCAGATCACATTAGTGGGATGGCAAAAGCATCCAGTTTTCTGAAGAACTGTTCACAGTTGAACTGTTTCTCTCTCCCCATCCATTTTCAGCAGAGAACTATGTTCAAAAAGTCAGAGACAGCTGAATTAAACCAAAAGTCAAACCATTTACAAATACTAGTAATGTGGTGTATCTTAGCACGTTACTTTTAAGCCAAATCTACTGTTATTGCAGAAAAATACATTAACCATGTTTCCTTAGTGCCTACCTATAAAAAAGAATAAAAGTTTTCACAACCTTGTGCTGTTCTTCTGGACAAGCTAGCTACCACTGAAGCCAAAGTAGCAGAACCTAAAATTGCGCTTTATAAAGCTGAGCATTTGAAAGATAATTTTTTGTTTAGGGTTTGTGGATTTCTTGGGGACGCTCAGATAATTCGAAACTGATTTGCAGTGACAAGGCAAAACATGTTCATATTCAGTGGGAGTACATATATGCTGTGTTCATATACTGTGTGAGTTCATCTGCGTTAAACTTCTAAGTATACACATAAAATCACTAGGAGTTCCATACCACTATGGGAAATTTGATAAGGCACAGAAATGAACAGCCCATGAGAACTATAGCCTTTATTTTAATATAAACTCACATATTTAAAATTGCATCTATATAGATAATTATCTATGGATGTAAATATTTATATATTTAAGTTTGCTGTATGCTATCCCATATGTCTTGTAGATCCTGTCTTGAGTTAGTGAGTTAAAAGTCTTGGGGAATATAATTGTCTCCTGCTGTGTCAGCAGACAAAAATTTGTAAGGACATTCATACTGCTCTAGATAAAAGTTAAAAAGAAAAATCTTCTGTAGGTGGTCTGAACAATGGCAGGACAGCATAAGAAGTTGGCAGGACTTCCTTAAAGGTCTTAATTTTCCTGGGAGGAGAAGGGGAGAAGCTAAAAACTGAAGGCTAGTACATCCTGAATGACAGAAATGTCTCAAATACTGCTCCTGGGTGGCACGTGGAATCTCACACCAAAGCAAAATACCGTACCTGCATAAAACAAAACACACAGCTCATATAACCATGACCATGCAGTCAGGTCAAATGTCTTCTAAAACCCTGTCATGTAAACACTTCACATGTGCAGGCTGATCAGGTAGCGTCTGTTCTTGTGCAAAGTGCCAAAATGGTGGCTTAAAAACATGAAACCACCATTAACGCCAGTATCGTGGCCCCTGGCTAAACCAGATGAAGTATGATCATGTGCTTATGCATGGCCAGGACTGAATGTATATTGCGGGTTATCTCACAACATATTAATCACTGCTGGCCATACTGGCCAGGGACCCTGGGCCTATGTATGTGCGATAGAAAAGTTCTCTTTACTAATATTCCTAATACACGTCAGGCAAACTTGGAAGTTGCACAAACCCACTTATCTTCCTGTAGCAACTCTGCATTGGCTTTGCATCTGCTTTGCATAGAGTTCAATGCCAGGAAAAGCCACGGGAAAATTAACTCTTGTCTCAGCTTGTCTGACACTCTCTGTTACAGGGAAAACTTACTATTTATCTTGAGGTTGGAGCTGTATTTTACATTTCCTCCCTGCGCCCCCCTCATAACTGTTGATGGGTGGTGAAAGCTCAGGTATTCTCGAAGTTAAAATGTATAAGACTTAGGATTGGGCAAATCTGAGTAGTGTAAATATGTGGCTGATGGGATTATACTTGCCCTAGTACTTGGTATCATAAGCGAAGCATCTTGTCAGAGTTAGGAGCTGTGACTGGTGATTTGCCCTCAAAGATCTATATCCACCGAGGATCCAGGACTGGAATATTTTAATGCAAATGTGCAGAAGCCTTTGAATTGATGAATGTGCTTTAACTTAAGAAAACTATTTAGTTCTAGCACACTGAGGTGTTTTGGGATTTGAGAATGTGCATCTGTTTTGCCTGCATTCAGAATTCCCTTTGCAAATTGCACTGAAGAAAAAATTACTGAAATGAAGTCAATAACTCATAGAACAGCATTTCCACAAAATCTAGGAGGTTTTGCATTGCTTGTCCCAACTTTTCAACAGCTTTCATATCAATGCAGTGTATGTATTGGCACTTAATATTTTTGATCAACTCATTTATTTCAGCTTGTTTTCAAACCATTTCACACACAAACCTGAAAAGGCATTTCTAAACACAGTCTAATTAAAGGAAACAACAATTTCAAAATAGACATTTATAAACAAATCTGTTCACACAAAAAATAAAAACAAAAAATCAAGTTTTGCATTCTGCTTTTTCCAGAATCCTAACAATTCATTTTCCCTCCCAGCGATATGCAAAATGATTGTTTGCACATTTCATTGAGATCATATGGAGATGGGATGATTCAAGCTGTCATCAGGACCTGAAGTTTTCAGAGAAGGTTCTACCAAAGGCAGCAGCTCTCTGGATACTCTTCTGATCCCAGCTGTGACTGTGTGGGTTTAAAGATGAACAGCTTCTCCCCATATAAAGCCCTGCAGATGAGAACAAACCATCCAAGCTGTTTGTGGAACACCAGCACTATGTGCAGAACTGGGCAAGTTTTCCTGTTACGCAGGCATTTTCCCACTGCATTAGGAAGAACCACAACACTCGAATAGTTTTCCTAGGGGGAGCAAAACACAAAAGTGAGATCCAGCTATCCTAAAATTGCTGATCAGGGCGTTTACCTCAGTTACCGAACATCTGCATTCAAATCCTTTCTTTGCCTCTTTCACACCACAGATGGGAATGTGGGTTTCCCACATCCCAGGCTTGTGGTTTTACCACCAGGCTACTTGTTCTTTGAAAGCAGGTCTTTCTTTTGGTTTTTGCATCTGCTCATGTGAGGCAGCTTACTTGATAAGAAAACTGAATCACTCAATTTTAACTCTAATTTGCAAGATGATTTCATGTTACACCATCACACGCACTTTTGTGAGTCTTTTCTTGTTGAGGCTGTTGGGAAATAACCTAATAACATTTTTCACAAAAATGACCAGGTTAGTAACAACTAAATCCCTGGGAGAAGTGGGGGTCACAAAGAGTTTCCTGATTTAATTTTCTCTGTAGTTTATGGTGGTATATACCCTCCCACTGTGTATAAGTATCCTTACAGAAGCACCCACAGGAGTCCATGGGACTTTTGTCACTGATTTCAGTGACAGAAACTACTAATTTCAAGAATACAAGAATTCTGATCTTTTGCAGTCTCTGCCTGAACCAACACCGTTTTTCACACAACAGCTCTAAGAGGTGTTTGTTGCCCACCCAAATCTTAACACAAATCTTAACACAAGGGTGTAGTGCTGAACACCACCACAGCGGCTTGGGCTTATTTATGTGAATTAATCACGGGAACACACTTCCTAAATGAGACAGCGTAGTCCCGGAGGGTTAATGCTTTCGATGATCTGCTGAGTACCGCCCAAAACCAGAGCCCTTTAGATGCACACTGAAAGGCAAGGAGCTGCAAGTTGTCACAGGCAGTTGCATAGAGCAAAGCTCCAGCCTCTTTAAATTAAGATTCTCGCACACCAGATGCATAGACACGACATATTTATTTCTGACACTCAAATTCAAAGAGAGAAAACAAAGCTGGCCAAATTAATCCGGCCGCTCGACACCACTGGAGTTACCCTCGGAATAATCTTCATTAGGAATAAGGTTCGCTCCCTTTGGCCGAGACCTGGCGACCTGTGTCAAAGAAGCTGCTTACGTGACATTAAAATATATTTGGTATTCCTCAAAGTGCACGGGTTGTTGATCAGCAAAATGCCCCAAGTGATTTAGGAATACAGGCATTCATGTTTTTGTGTTCCTAAATTGCTTACACAGTTCTGGCTTTGTATGACAACTTTAACACAGAAACTCCACAGCACTTTTTGTAACACATAAACATTTACATAAATATTTACATACATAGATAATTATCTATATAGATACAATTTTAAATATGTGAGTTTATATTAAAATAAAGGCTATAGTTCTCATGGGCTGTTCATTTCTGTGCCTTATCAAATTTCCCATAGTGGTATGGAACTCCTAGTGATTTTATGTGTATACTTAGAAGTTTAACGCAGATGAACTCACACAGTATATGATGAATACATTCATTGACACATTGGAGCCTTTTGTTTACAGGGAATTACGTTTTTGACCTTTTAGTAAGGAAAAAGGCTTTGCTGTGCAATTGTTAACTTGCTTCCTAAGAAAAAAATCACCTTTGTTTATTAACAGAGCATCCCAGTAGTTATAAAAATAACAACAAAACCTCGCGCTTCATTTTGAAACGAGCGAAACTTTAAGGCGCGCCCAAAGTTTCCCAGCAATTCCACAAGGCCTCTGCTGACACCTTTGTGACCAGCTACGGATAAACACGTTGGGGTTTATTGTTTGATTTGCTTTGTTTGTGTTTGTTCGGGGGTTTTGTTGTTGTTGTTGATGCTTTTTGTTACGATTAGCGCGTAATGCGCCCCCCACGGCGGCCGCTCAGCGCGTTCCCCTCACACCCCGCTCCGCGGAGCCGCGGCGGCTGAGGGGAGGGGGGAATGGCGATGAAGCGCTGGAATTGTGCTTGTTTCCCTCCGCCAACCCTCGGGCACACCGCTCCTCGGCCAGGCGACCCCTCACGCCGCCACTGAGCCCCCGGTGGCCGCAATGGGCGGCCGCAATCCTCCGCCTCCTCCCCCTCCTCCCGCCGCGACTCCTCAACCGCCAGCGGCCGCGGGCGGTTGAGGCGTCGCGGCGGGAGGAGGGGGAGGAGGGCGGGGCCGGGGCTGCCGCAAAGGGGAGCGCGGAGCGCATCGATCACCCCCGTCCATCCATCCATCCGCCCTCTCGGCGCTCGGCTCCCTCGGCAGCTCCAGCCCTTCCCGTCCCCCGCCATTTCAGACCGGGACGGAAAGGGACGCGGAGCGGCCGCCGCGGCGGGGCGGGCAAGGGAGGCGCCGGCGTGCTCCCGCGGCCCGCTGCAGCGCCTGGCAGGTACCCGCCTCTCCCTACCCCCAACCGCTCAACCGTGAGCGAAGCGCCGCGCTTGCTTTCTTCCCTCCCTGCCTTTCCCTTCGAGGTGGGGCAGGGGTAGAGCGGAGCCGGGCACCCACCGCGGAGGGTGGAAGGAACACCGGCGGTTGCGCGGGAAGGGTGGGCCGCCCCGCTCCGTGTCCCGCTGCCGCCCGCGGGGCTGCGCCCTGCGCCGGCATCCCCCGGAGCAGCCTCCGCCGGCCCCGCCGCCGTCCTTCCCCGCGGCGCGGGCGGTGGCTCGGCGGCCTCGGGAGGGGGCGGTGGGACAGGTGGCCAACGCCCTCCGGGAGCCCGGCAGCGTCTGCCGAATCACACCCCTCCCCCCTTCCACCCCCCCCTTTTTTTTTTTTTTAATATATGTATATTTTTAATTCCCAAACGGTTACAACCGCCGTGCGCGGGGCTGGAAAGTTTGGGCGGCCCGGCCGCGCCGCTGCCTCCAGGCTGAGGGGAGCCGGGGTGGTGGGGGGGGCAGCGGCGCCTCTGGGGAGGTGGGTGAGGGGTCTGGGGGGCGGTCGCGTTGAGCTCGCCCTGCCTGGCAAAAAAATTAAAAAAACAAAATTAAAACCAATTATAAATTGTGTCGGCGAACCCGTGGGGTGAAGCGGCGGGCGCAGCCGCGCCTGTCCCGTCGCGGGCGTTTGCAGCGAACGGGTGTGTGTTCGAAGCCGGGGGGCGCTCGGTTCGGTGCCGGTTTCCCAGAGAGTAATCCGGGCTGTCTCCCACAGCCAGAAAGCAGCGGAGAAGAAAATCTTCGCTCTGCAAGAAATACTCTTTGACTTTTTCCAGAATTTAACGTATAGTTGCTTTTTTCTCTCTTTGTAATGGGAACCTTTCAGCTTAGTGCCCAAGCTACATTCCCTATGTATAATTTTATTAGAGAAATAGCATTCCCTCATAGCTTTTTTGTCTTGTCTTTCAGGGAGGGAGTTCCTTTCCGGTAATAGTAAAGGAACGTGATACTGAATGAAAATGCACCAGCAGCATCCTCGTTAGTTGGAACCTGACTCTTTCTGCTTAATGTTGGTTTCTTTGTCATCAGGTCTGCTAAAAAATGACAGAATATAAACTTGTTGTCGTTGGAGCTGGTGGTGTAGGCAAGAGCGCCTTGACAATACAGTTAATTCAGAATCACTTTGTGGATGAATATGACCCTACAATAGAGGTAAACAATTTCATCTTATACTTCTTGTGATTACAGATGATCAGTAAAAATGATAGTTGTTTGCTTCTGGACAGTTATCACAAAAAACATAGAACAATGCTTCATATTAAAAAGAATGCAAAGGTAATGGTCAGCGTTGGAGAGAAAATTGCTCTGTGTCTTCATCTGGCTGTGGAACAACAGTTACTGTAAAAAATTAACAATTTTGATCAGTTGAAGTGTAGTGTTATTTGGCACGTTTCATTGGACGTTTTGGATGCATATTTTTGGGATCTTGGTGACAAAGTATTTGCCAAACTCACTTCAGAATGTTTGGCACAGCCCTCCATGGCTTTGCATGCAATCTCTTAAATGCGACTTTCCCTTTTGATATCAAGAAGGGAAATTTGTAGTTCTGAAATGTACACGTCAAGCTTTCTCAGCTCCTATCATTCGGATCTGTTTCACATGGTGAGAAATGTGTTCTGGAATGTTATGGTGCAGAATGCAAAAATTTGGAGCCTGATTTATTTTTATTTCTTTTTAAATAGGCCAGTGCCTGTTTCTGTATCTAGAAAAAAAAAAAAAAAAAGTTGAGAGAGCTGCTGTAGTGGATTCTTTGAAACACAAGGCACAGTTCCTCAAAATTTGAAATTGTATTTGAGCTATAAAAGTTGTGATATTTTAAAGGTTTTCAATGAGCAAGCAAGCTCTACTTTTTAAATACAAGAAAAATACCAGTGTTGTCTGAAGTCTCATGTGGATCTTTGGATTTAATAACCTCAGACTGTATAAAAGGAGAACTGACACTATAGTTTACCCAAGATTTTTACATTCCCAGCATTGAACCTCTGTATCTTCTGATTTCATTTATATGTTTGTATTCCAAGCTTACTTGAAGGAATCACAAGTGTTTAGGCTTAAAATGTTGACTTGGAAAAGAGCTGTGTAGTCATTTTTAGGTAGACCAAAGGGGCACAAGCCAGTGTCCTGAGGTGGTAGGAAGGTGCCTCACTTCATTGAAGCTCAGGCCTGAGTTACTGTGCCCCAGAGAGAGATGGGTCAGCTTGAGTTCACCTTCCTATGCCTGTGTGTCCTCCTGTCTCTCCATTGCTTGGCTGAGTACCCTCATGTACGCTTGTAGGAGATTTTGTCAATGGGCCTATGGAGAAAGGAAGAGTGTTTTGATTTGCACTAGGAGAGCAGGTCTACTACAATGTGAAATCTTAAAACAACAGCAACCCAGAACATGCTTAAAAAACAGGAAATGCACACGCAGAACTGGTTGAGGGGGACAAGCAACATGGGATCTTAATTTTTCCTGCAAAAGGAACCTAGGGGGATGTTGGCCTTTGTAGCGCTTGTTCATAATCATCTGTGTTTCTCTTAGGTTAAAGTTATGTTTATGTGTTACAAAAAGTGCTGTGGAGTTTCTGTGTTAAAGTTGTCATACAAAGCCAGAACTGTGTAAGCAATTTAGGAACACAAAAACATGAATGCCTGTATTCCTAAATCACTTGGGGCATTTTGCTGATCAACAACCCGTGCACTTTGAGGAATACCAAATATATTTTAATGTAAAATAATAAATTGAAAATACAGCCCCTTATAGAAGAACCTAAAATCCCAGAACTCTGGCTTTTACTTGGTAGTGTGCAGGGTTACTGTAGCATTGTGTTGTGGTCCAGAATCAATGTTTTCCCGAAAGAAAGAAGCCTTTAACCTAGTGGGCTTTACCAGCATCAACAACTTGTTGCATACAACAAATTTAATCTTCTGCAACTCCTACAAGTTCTTGTCTGAGCACTAGTTACCATTTTTTGTCTTGTAAATTCTGAGGATGGAGACTGTACCTTCCTACTGTGTGGTGAATCACCTTGCTGTGCGCACCATGCTGTGGAATAATTGTGTAGGTAAGCTTGTAGGGAAGAAATAATCCAGTTATAAGAGGGGTGGTCTGCGATTTGGGGTGGCAAACATTCCAGCGAATGGGCTTGAAATTGGTTTTAAATGGTTCAGTCTTTGCCTGGGCGAAATCCCATTGGGTTGAGAGGGGTTGCTGGACTGTACTTCCTGAGAGATGCAATTGTGGTGGTGGGGGCTGATCAAAGAACAATAGCTGCAGAGTGGTTTTTGTGCAGTATGAGCAAATAAGGATAAAGTAGCTTTGACTGGTAAATAATGGCGGTTCAGTAGTGTCACTGCTATTGTTTCTCACTTACTACTGTTTCTTTGGTTGCCATATGGCTGTTGCCAAAATACTAATTTTCCCTTGCAGATAAATAATCAGGCTAAATATTTTGTGGTAGACAGGGAAAAGAGTTCAGTGTTTGTTTTCTGTAGTGGATTCCATAACTACACCGTTATTGAATAGTTTTATATCTTTCCTGTGATTAACAAAATTAAACTCAACACTTCTAAAATTCTCCTGTTGCGAGGACATGATGCAGTTGAAGAGGGGGAAAAAAATGTTACTTAATCACAGATGCATTTACAATGTTAATCTTGTTGCACTTTTAAGTGGAATAGACTTAATGGTTCAACAAATAACTTGTTTGGAAAATGTCAGATTTCATGGCCTGCTTGAGTATTTTATTTACTTATATCTGAGCACAGCAGATGACAAGGGGCGATGGGAGGAATTAAAATGAGTGCATGTTTGGGTGGCTGCTGTTATTCAAATATGCATACTTCCTATGTGTTTCACGATTTCGTATCTTATTTGAAGTAGATATCCAAGCATAGATTTATAGCCAAGCATTTTTAAGTTATTTTGTTTTTTAACTGTATGTACAGTAACCCTTGTAAATCTGGCCTAATAGACAGAACAGTTGGACTAGTGCCCTCTACTGGTCGAGGTTTGTTAAGTCTTTATTTACAATACCTTGTGTGAGAACCTAATTTTAAAATTTTATTTTATATTTTAAGCTTCAGCATGCCCTAGTGCTAAATATATGTCATCTTTTAAATGTCTTAGAGAAAGAGCAGCCACCTTTGTTGCCCGTCAGAGGTTTTTTAATTGGATTAGCAAAATCCCTTGACTGATTTAGGAATACTGATATTTAAGTCTGTGTTCTGAAATGACCTACACACCTGTGAAACTTCCACCACTATTTAGCAATAGCATAGTCCTAGTAGCTGTGATATTTTTTTATTAAATCACTCGTATACTGGATTATTACAAAATAATAGTTACTTGCTTAGTTGGGATTTATTAAGCAGTGGTTTTGTTTGTTTTTTTAAGATAAATTTCATATATAGTGTATAGCTCAGATTTTCTACCACATTTTCTTATCAGTGCGTGTGAACAGATGGAATTATTACTGCTTTAGCATAATGCTGATTTTTATGGCCTGTGAAAGGCCAATAAAAGCAGGTTAAGTGATTAATGAAATAAAAAAAAAAATTATATGGATATGCTGAGTCTGTATACTGGGGAAAAATTGCAAATTCATATTTGGAGTTGGGTACTACTTCCAAATTGAATTCTAGTTTGCATTTGGTTTGTACTTAATAGTGTTACACTGGAAATTTCTTCATTGCGTTAATTACTGCAAGTCTTCCAATGTGCAATAAAGCTAGTGGATTTTTATAAATTATTACATTTATGGATTAGAATGTTGGTTTTTTTTTCCTTGTTGAAGGGGACCCTGGCCATTTGGGTTCTGCAACTGTATTTTGAAGCAGAAGTGCCCCAAGTACAATAGTGGCATAACTTTTATTTTTGGTAGATCCTACATTCTGTTTTGCAGGACTTGATAATTTTTACAGTATGGTAACACACATAAATAAGGAAGTATTATCTTGGGTATGTTTACACTGCTTTTCTACCATGGTGGCACGAGGGTCCCAGGAGCCTGAGCTTTTAATGTGGTTCTTCAGTTTTCTTTCCTACAGTGACAAATGTGATTGCAGGTTTGATATTTTTGGGGCAGGGGGAGGCATAAAAGCAAAGTGTTTATTATTTCAGTAGCTTGGAAGGAAATCATAAGCTTGAATTTTCTTTTCCACCTCTTCCTTCTGCCTCAAATCTCCTTTCTAGTTACTTCTTTCTAGAAGTGGGCAAAACAAATATCTCAAAGCATTCCTTCTTGTACCTGTGCTGTGCTTTACGCTGTTGCATCTTTGCTACTACTGCTAATATGGTAGGCATGCTAAAGCCAGCAGTTCTTGAAAGTGATGGGGTTTTTGCCTCTTTAAAATTATTTTCTTTAATGAAAATTACTTAAAGCTTTTGTTCAGAGCTCAGTAGAGGGGAATTTCTTTTCTTTTGAAGTGCTAAGATGTAAAGGAATAACACAGGCTTTTCAAGAACTGTTTTTTATATTTTTATAGTAGCAGTCAAATTGCAAGAAGAAAAAAAAAATGAAAGCTTGTAAATATGCCTAGTATAATGCTAGAAGTTCTACTAGTACTTCACTGTGAACTGTGATAAAGGTATCATAGGACATGGGGGTCCTGCTATTGAACTGAAATGAATGGGAATTAAGATTTGGAGGGGGGGGTGTGCGTTGTGTTTCTTTTTTTTTTAAGCAATGAAATGGAATATTAACATTATTTTAAAACACACTGGAGCTTGTGTATTTGTCTCAGCTGTATCAATATTTAAACATGGCTTATATATTTATGAAGTCACCCACTTCTTATTTGAACACGGAATTGGCACTTCTGTGAAATGAATATTTCCAAAATCATGTTGGAAGTAAACTTTTATCTTTAATGTAAACAGTCAATATTGTTTTACCTAATACTGTTAAATTCATCCATGTTCAAGATAAATGTGAGATTGCAGGGTTTGGGTAGTTTAAGATACTGATTCCATACAGCTATCTACTTCTGGGGTTTTAGCTCGAGCAACAGGAAAGAAGCGAGCCTTTTGTAAAAGTAGGAAGAGATAGAGAGTGCACAGGAGTAGGTATACTGTGCCTTAAAATGGGTACAAAGGAACGAAGGTCATTCTGAATTAATCTTGAAGTTGAATAGAATTGCAACTTTAATTCTTTAATTCTGTTCCTAGGACCTTAGGTTCACTTCTGTATAGTGTTAAAAAGAACAATAGCAATATTGTGTTAATCTCTAGCTAAAGGATCTGAAAGGTAATACCAGAGGTTTGTGTTTATACCTTTTTTTCGTTACAAGTACTGTTTGCTGAGGATAGCTTCATGGCACTGCTCAATGACCTATTTTTAAAGCTTATTGATATGGTTTTATTTTGAATATACAGATGTTTATAGAAAATAGTTATTGGGAAAGTAATGCATATGTTGTTACCACTAAAACTGTATACTCATAAAAGCCTAGCACCAAAAAGAGTTGTAAATAAATATTAATATCTTGTTGCTTGGGACTTTGTACAGATTTTAGCCACTTGAATCAGTGACCTGCAAACTTTGAATTGATAGTGTTGAAATAATTTGTTCCAACAGCTCTATGAACCAACTTGTCAGGGCTTTTATGTGACTTTGTGTTGGTCTGTTGTGGCTAAAAAGCTTAAACTTCAAATAACTCAATTTCAATAACAAATATCATGCACCTGCTTAGGCATACAAAATAGATTTTTATGTCCCAAACGCTGAAGACATTTTATACTTAATTTCCTTTTCAGTGGCTTAGATTTTTTTTTTTTTTTTTGAGTTGTCATACTTGTGAACTCTTTCTGTGTCATTATTTTGTATATTGTTGTGGCACAACACTTTTGTAAACATCAATAGAATGAAGGTCAAATCTTACTTAAAAAAAAAGGTAAATTGAGTGATCTTAAGCAATGTCAAACCTTCTAAAACGAGGATTACAAGTTTGTTTAGTTCTTCTGTTAACAGATACAAAGGGGAGATGGTTTTGATCTAAATCAAATTTGTACTTTTTGTCCTCTTGTGCAAAATAAGAACAGTCTTTTTCTGGCTGTGTGTGTGCACAGGTACTGTTACTCACTGAAGATTCAGAATACGGATAATAACCGGTCCTTCCAGTGCTCTTTCCACTTCTGGATTGCTGTATACATGTAATACAGGACACTTTTCCTACTGTCATTTGTCAATCTGTAAAGCTGGATTTTAACTCTTTTTTCAGTTATGCTCGATTGCTATAAAAAAACGTTATCTCCTGAGTTATAGGTACTTGAAATCTTACTTGTTTGTGTCTAACCAAGATTTGGTGGTTTTTTTCTTTTCTTAGGATTCCTACAGGAAGCAAGTAGTAATTGATGGAGAAACCTGTCTCTTGGATATTCTTGATACAGCAGGTCAAGAAGAGTACAGTGCAATGAGGGACCAATATATGAGAACAGGGGAAGGCTTCCTGTGTGTATTTGCTATAAACAATACAAAGTCTTTTGAAGATATTCACCATTATAGGTTTGTACCTTGAAAGAAAATTGACTAACTCTTTTATTAGGTGGATAGATTGCTTGCTCTTCCACTAGGTAATAAAATGTTTTCTTCTGAAATACCATCTAAGGGGAAATTTGCAAGTTAGCAATATTACAACTTATTTGTGCACCTGAAGGTCTTGGATTTTGGGTAATCTGAAAATCTGCCTTGTTCACACATTAGGCAGACAAAATATGAAAGCTCTTCTGGTATAAACTAATGTCACTTAGTATTTCTGCCTATTCGTAGAAAAGACTTATCTAAAGGTCACCTCTTCCCGTTCCATAGATAAAATTTTGTGCTAAGACGGAAAAACTTATGCAATTGAAATTGTATAGACAATAATGTCCGTTATTAGTTTTTGTTCTAGGGGTGGAAATACCTGTGAAGTGTTACTGGAAGTGTAGCATGTGTGAATCCTGACACCTAAGAAGGGCAGACAGACAAAACCGGAGCTCCAGGATGACTGCTAAAAACCAACGTCTTAGTTTCTTCCTATTCTCTCTTTTAAAATAATTAGTTAAAAGTTTCAACTTACTTTCTTTGTCAGCTACACGAATACAGAAATAGAAGCAGTCTCTGGTGATTACCATACCAAATCATTTCTAACTTAGATTACTTTTATACTGAATTCTCCTGGGGTATTCTGTTAGAAAGCAATGCAAATCCCACCAAAGATCACTGAATGTAGCAGCATCAGTTAAAGATTAGTCCCAAACACATAATGCTAAGCTCTTCATACTTAGGCATTTATAATGCTGTCAGATCTCTGTTGCTGTAGGGCGGAGGAGTGTTTTGGTATCAGTATTACCCACAAACCCAACATGTACTTATAAGCTGAAGTTGCATCATTTTTGTTGTGAACAGCAAGTTACAGTTCTTCATTTAAGGTGGGAAACTGTCACAGTTCACTGTAGTTGAAGTCAGGAGGTGCAACCGCCCTGATCACAGAGTTGCATTTTTTTCATTTTTCATTTAATTGTGCGGTGTGCTTGTGTGAGTAGCTAAACGGGTAGAGATGCTTCACTACAGAAATAGTTTCCTGCTTATGATATATCTCCCTGCAGCAGCTATGGGGTCAGAGGAGTACTGCTGCAAATTGAGGGCCAAGAAAAACTTGAACTTCTCTTCATTATCTAACCAGATCATTATAAATGGGTTTCCTCTGGTTGTAGAGGAAAAGGGGACAAAGGTAAGATGTCAGTGTAAGGGGAAGAAGGAACGTGGCAGTTTTTATGTGGCATCTGTGTTTTTAAAGAGAGAGTTGCAGAGGAAGGCCTTCTCAGTTTGGCAAAGAATGTTGTAAGTTGAGTGCTGGAGTTTTTACTGTGCATTCACACACCTGTGGGTGGCCTTGCAGACTGAAGCTGAAGGCTCATAAATAAATAAGTGAAAACAGCGACTATATTAACTACGGAACATACTGCTCGATTATTGGGGAAGGCAAAAGTAGTGAAATTAATGATTGTTACTTGGGATTCTTGACTAGTACATCTAACTAGTATTTTAAGATGCTTTCTAATTAGTGTTTCAAAGGACTCCTTTAACAAATTTATCTTTGTAGAGAACCAGACCAGTGGTCTTCAAAGTTTAAAAACCCCTGTCTAAATGCAGGGTCTGTAATGCTGTTTTTAATTTAAAAAAAAAAAAAAATCCCAACCCCACCAAACCAAAATCAAGACAGTATTTTATCTTAGCAAATTAATTGAGTATGACGAGTGCTGAGTATGAGAGATAAGCAGTAAGATTTATATCAGAGCTTCTTAGGCTTGTTCTGTAAACATTCTGTAATGGCATCAGAATCTATAGTAATTGGGAAAATATCAACTTTTTTTTCTTTAAATAAGGTGAGAAACCTGATGGTGACAGGATTAGTCCATTTATTTTTCATGGCTTTTAATAGTGTATGTGCAGTAAATTACCATAAAGAATGATGTTGGAATCTGATAATTTAATTTTGTTTAATTGTTTTAAAATTTACTGTATAAACTGTCAATACCTGTTAAATAAAATGCTTTTTTTTTTTTTTTTTCTGTCTTTTTAGGGAACAAATAAAGAGAGTTAAAGACTCTGAAGATGTCCCAATGGTGCTAGTAGGAAACAAATGTGATTTGCCTTCCAGAACAGTAGATACAAAACAAGCTCAGGATTTAGCAAGAAGTTATGGAATTCCTTTCATAGAAACATCAGCAAAAACAAGACAGGTAAAGCTCAAAACTTACCAGATATAATTGTAGAACTGTTATGTGAATTCTCATAATGTTAGTTATTCAGGGCATTGACAGCTGCTTGGTCATACCAATAGATAGGTTTCTCCAGAGTAGAAAGTCTAGCGATGTCTCTGTCAACACACCAACAACTGGTAATTGTTTATTAATGAGTGATTTGCTTCAGTTGCGCAAACTCAAAAGAATGAGACCTGGCCTGTTAGTACTCTCCACTGCAGACAATTTTAGCCTTCTGAAGGTTGTGATAGGTTTTAATAAAATTAAAAGCACTTTTACTTAGAAAATGCTTTTATTCTCAGCAATAGGATTAAGCAGACAAACAGCTAATTAGCTCATTCTGTATTTTCATTAATAACAATTTTCTTTGAAGCATTGATTCAGCGTTAGTGGGACGTGCTTGATAGACCTTTCTATAGCTAAGCAATTGACCATAACTCTTTTTTGAAATTACTGGATTAATTCCTTGTGTAAACTGATACTCCTCTAAGACTTTAGAGCTCACTGTTGTTTTATTGTACCCCACTGGTACAGGTGAAAGAGGCAGGCACTGGTGTCCTTTTAGTGCTTCTGTCAGAGTTTCCAAGGATAAAGGTGCACGTAGTCCTACAACTGCCTATTCAGAAGATAAGCTATGCAGATACAGACGAAACTGCGTCTGTACTTGAAGAAAATATTCCTTTTGAAAAATGCTGATTTGTGGTCTTTCTTTTAAGAGTAAATACTCACTATCAGTACAAATTAGATCAGGCCTGAGTGGCCAGGTAACTCATACTCTCTGCATAATCACATGCAACGTATGAATTGGGAGTGAGGTGTAGCAAAAGGGGGCAAATAAGAGCAGAGTACTGCAATTCGAGTAACTGCTCAGTGTAACTGCTAAATAGATTCAGCTGCATCACTTGGCAGAATTTCCTCATAGACAGTACATAAGTTATTTTTGGATAGAAGAAATAAATACAAGTGCAAATTTGTTACACCCACCTAAGTTTCTGACAAGTTGAAACCTGGACTAATTAGTGAAACTTTACAGAGGAATCAGAGGACTGTTAACTTTTGGCAATAGACAAAGTCTCTGTTAGGTAGGATTAAAAAACCAGAACTGCACAACTTTAATGGCTGAGAATAAATAAGGCAACAAGAGTGTTCTGAAGAATGTATCACACAAATGAACTGGAAAATTAAGTGTTCCTGTTTGCAAGGTCCTGCATCAGTGGCTGTCATTGAGATGTTAGGATAAAAAAGGAAGAACTCTGAAATTACATTTGAGGTTTAGAATAATAGTTGTTCTGCAATAACATCTACATTTTACTTTGTTTAGCCGGTTTTATAGAGCATCAGGCTTTGAGGAAATATTTATTTTGCATAGCCACTTTTAATAAAAGTATGTGGATACAATGATGTATTTTCAAAGATTTCTTCTCCATTCCCACCTGCAGTTTACTCCTACAAGCAGCCCCACCATGCCTAGCCAGTACATGCACAAAAGTCACCACTCCTGTTCAGTTTTATAATCCTTGTTTAAACAAAGTAGTATCTGCTTTTTTATCTTTCAGACTTTTAAGAAGTCTGCCAGAGGTTTGTACTTGTTTCAGAGAACAATAGATCAGTCATATATGAACTGTCGTTCTATAATTTGACTGCTTTTATCTGTGACTTTTATTTCTGAAGGTGCCAACTGAAATGTTACAGAAGGAATCTGACTGTTGGCTGTTGTTTTTCAAAGCTGAGCTTTACACCCTCTACAGATAAGGAGTCCCTAAAGGTGTCTCGTGGATTTTTAAAATACAGATACCCAGTATACTCTTCTGAAAATACTGGCTTCTAAAAGTTGGAACCTCTAGGTACCGTTGGTGGTTCTTTCACAGTGCTGTTCCTAATGTGTTATGTTATGAAACTGCTTCATAAGTTGCTGTATTAATAAAATATTTTTGAGAAGACGAAATGGAACTGGAGGAAGAACCTGATCTTTGATTACAGCAAGATCATCTAAACATTTGTGTATGTATATATATGTATACTTATACATGAACGTATTACGATTTTTCAGTCACTTTTGTATATAGAAAATATACACATATATATATACACACACGTTCTTTCAAAGTAACTTTTTGAATTGGGGGATCCAAACCATTTTGCAAGCTGCATGTGGCCCATCGACTGTACTTTTATTGGGCAGAATTCATTCTTCGGCTAAAAAGAAATAAATAAAAAAATCTGGTCCTCTTTGGTTACATGCCCAAGTATCAACAGATGTAGCTGGTGCTCTGGTAACTTCTGGAGTCTGTAGGAAGTCTGACATGAATATTTAGAAGCAAGAACCTTCCTTTCCTTTCCTGCATGTGCCGCACCACCACACGGAAATGTCAGCACTAAGGCCCTGTGGAAGGGGCCCTCCCCATCGTCCTGCTTCCTTCCCCATGTCCCGTCCTGCTTCCTTCCCCATGTCCCGCTTCTACTGGAGCTCAGAGAGGCAGCAGGGGAGATGGCAGTGGAAGGGGCTTGGCCATGCAGTCTGTTTTGATTGCCAAGGCACTATTTTTAAATGATGGCATTGCGTGCTCATGCAAAATGATACCTCAGGTCCAAATTATTCCATTTTTGAGATTTTTCTAAAATTCATAGAAAAGGTCAAAAAGAGGAAAGAGAGAAACGCCGAAATGAAGTGCAGAAATGAGTGGTTCTAAAAGTTAGTACATTTGGGTTTATTTGGTTCTGACTGGCAATAGAGATGTAAGCTTTAACTTCAAAAAAGGTTGTGTTTTAAGCCAAATCTGGGTGTAGATTTTCAAACAAATCCTTGAGTTCATCATGAAACATTAGGTTAGTGGGCCCTACAATTTGGGTATAAGGCTACAGGTTTTTTTTTTTAATTAGACTGCTGACTGAAATGAATATAATATAATTTATGAAAATAATCCTATTTTTAAATGTAAACGTGTAAATACTGGTAGTTTTGTAAGGCAGGTTGCATCACTTGTACTCATCCTTTCACAATCTTTATGCAGAAGGGTGTAAATTTCTTAGCTTTATTTTGGTAGCTGTTTTGGCTTTTCTCTGTTTGACATAAGCTTTAAATTCAAATTTTTCCCTATCCACATGAGTGTATAGCACCCAGTATTATCAATAGTATTGACGAGAAGCAAACTTGACTTATCCCCACCAAGGCTGCATCCTGTGTTCTTTACTGAGATTCCATTTGCCTGTGAGTTACACAAGGAAAAGTTGTCAGGCTGTACCCCAAATGTGGTTTTACTGTAGGATTTTGTTTTCCTTGGAGCATTTCAACAGTCCTGCTAGTGTTGAATTCAACGGAAAAGCTGCTGTATGAGCATTATTGTAAGAATAGTAGAGGATTCACCAAAGCGTCAGGTCTTATCTTTGAGAATATGTACTTAAACATACTTCTGAAGTGTTTAATGAAGAAGGGGACCTAAATCACAAGGATGCTGTTAAAAAGGTGCTATAGTTATTTTAGCTGTCTGATGTACAGTAGGTTTAGGTCCTGAACTTGTGAAGAAAATAAGTTGGGAACCGGTGCCTGGTCCAATGAATTAGTTTATACAGTATTTACAGAACTTCATTCCTTAATCTCAATTAAGATTAATGAATAACTGATAATTTAGACAATTTGTTTTAATCAATCTGCCATTGTTTTAGGGCTTTGTCATAACTATTTAACATTATTGTATGTGTTTCACTCCACACAATTTTTAATGTAGTTCACGTGTACATGTTTAATTTTAAAACTTGTTTTTCAATCACTTGTAACTTTTCAGACTTCACAACGTGGGCTGAGTTTTTCATGTCGCTTGTTTGTTGTAAGGTAAAACTTTGCCAAAAAAGTTTAGCCCTTCCCAAGAATAAGGTTCCAAGAGGAAAAAAAAAGTGTGATGATTTTGAAATGTATTTTAGCATCCAGCTTGTGTGCTGAATGATGACAGGATGCTGAGGAACAGGTTTGTTATCTACCTAATATAAAGATAAATAGGTGCAGAAATAAAAAAAGAAGGATGTGCATAATGGATGAAATTCAGGTGGGACAGAGCTGTAATTCTGGCACTTCATAACTTTGGAGTGATTAACTTTGTGGCTTTAGTTGTGATTTTGTGCAGTATTTACTGATGTGTGTGTAGTATTTAACCATCATAATATAACATGATGAGCTTAACAGCCCTTCTGTCTCTAAACTAGTGGAGGTTCTGCATGTGGCTGAGTTGTAGTAACTGTTTCCAAGCAGTCTTTTGAAGTATTACGTCTGTTTGAGAGACAGCAAAAAATTAGCCTTAACTTCTACATTAAATGTTACACGAACTAGTAGGTATTTTGCAGGTTTGTGTGTTTTCCAGTATTGACTCAACTGACCTTACTGCTACAAAGTTTTATGTTGAAAGTGCTTTTATGCAAGTGAGTAGCATTCTTTTTACTGGTGTCCTCATGAATAGTTTTGACTTTATTTGTCTAACAGTTGGTTTTAGGAGATCAGCTCTCATAAAATGTATAAAGGTGGACGCAGGACATTTTTGAGAGGTCAAGGCTAATTGTCATTAGTTTCCTTTAAGTGCTGTTGATGCAGAACCTGTGAAAATTTCAATTTGTACTTTGGTCTGTATTTGAAATAGTTTTTCTTTTTACATAGTCATATTTTAAATTGAATGTTTGTCTGTCTCCAAGGAGTCAAAAGCATCTTGAAAACATTGCCTCAGAGTCATGGGTTCTTTGGACTAAATAGCAGTTTAGACTTCAAAGATTTTAATATCTGCCAAATCATATTTTTGCTTTCTGTTCTGACAGCTAAAAAACCTGGTTAATTTTATTTTAGATATATGGTCTTTGTTCATTTAAGGAAAAAATACTGAAGAATCTTAAAAGAAATTGGTATTAAAAAGACTTTGTAAGCTGATAAGGCTGGCACCTGGCTCTTTAAAATGTCACCTTGTGCTAATGAAATTAGCAAATGTCTCTGTACATATTTTCTTTAAGAACAATTTCTTTCAACAGGATTCATTAGACTGTCCTTGGTGATGGCAGTAGTAGTAATTTCTTTTTTCACTCTGTCTGTGTCTCTCCCTCTCTCTGCATTGCTAAAGCAAATTACAGCTCCTGTTGGTGATGGGAAAGTTGGCAATAAATGTTGACTGAAGAATTCGTTATCTAATTATTCATGTGAAAGCTCCATAATCAAATTCTGTATTTCTACTGCAAAACAGTAGATTTGCAAAAATGTTGATTCCTGTACAGCCTGTGCTTTGGCACATATCAGCTGATCAATGTTTACTGCTTCCTCTTCAGGAATAAACTTCTATTCCTTCCAGGAAAACATGAAAATATGAGCTTTACTTGGTTTTTGCTGGGTTCTAATGGCTTCCTTTACATTTTGCAAACTCTGGCCTGCAGAGTAAGACTTGACACCTCGCCAATACTTCACTGTATGCTAACAGGACATATTGTATGTACCAGAGAAATACAATCCAAAAAGAAATAAAGTTCGTTTAATCTTTAAATGCAAGTGGCTGTAGTTCAGAGGAACCCTCAGATAAGCAGCAGTGTTTTAAGAATGAGTCTTAAATGTGATAACCTATGGAACAGTTCTTGCAAAATGACCCAGTAACTGTGGCCGTAAATGTTAGGTATTTTATTATTAGGTGCATAATATGAAGATGGATTGGAGAGACAATTTATGGAAAACCTGCCAAGTAAAAGTCCAAATTGTGCGTTTAGGTAGTAATAAAATTTCGGGGCTTAAATAGTTGTTCTCTTTTCCATGATTGTCAGTCTGTTCTGGTTTTATTTTCAAATAATGAATTTTTATTAAATTAACCCTGTTGATCTGACCAAGTAGAGAAGTAATGAGATTGACAGTGAGGCAAAGGAGATACGTGCTCTCCCCTTTAAAAGCTGCAGCAAAACATTTTGCATCTTGTTATAACAAGAACATCCTCACAGATTTATCTACGTTTTTAAGTTTATACACAACTATAATCCGTTTAAAATAACAGATACAACTTAAAGCTGGTGCTGCACCTCCTTATCTTGTATTTGCACTTTTGAAAGTTACTCTGAAATATAATAAATACAGTGAGGGTGCTTCGTAGAAATACTTTACTGTGACTGAAATATTCCTTTTCCTAAATCTAGTAGCTTGCTCTGTAAAGTGAGTAGCTTTAAAATATTGCCCCAAACTTAGTATTTTTAGGAGATTTTTTTGTTTTCTAACCCCTTAGGAAATTACCAGTTTAGACTTCATCTATACTTTGTTAGTGTGTTCCACATAAATAACATAAATGAGCTTACTTTTCTTTTTCTGCCCAAACAGTTAGAGTTTCTAACTTTGGTTAAGAAGTAAAAATAGGTGGTTAACTCTATGTATCTATAAGTACGCCCCAGTTAAGAATCTAATAAGGTTTTGTGCCTGCTAAAGATATCCATGCCCACAAAAATGTATGAAAAGTTTCAATAACGCAACTGGTATTATTTTCAACACAGTATGCAACGGAAGAAAACCATCCCTATTCTTTTTTGTCCAAGTGTTATCTTACATAATAAAAAAGGAGAGCTTGAAGTATAGATATCCACAATAATTGTTAATCAATAAATTGAGCATCTCTTGTTTGTATTAAAAACTATTTATCAAGCAGCAAATGTGCAAGCCCAGCATTTTAAATATATAAACAGAGATCCATATACTTCTCTCAAGTAAAGCTCATAATTTCAGTGGTTTTGTTGTGAGGTTTTTTTGTTTGGTTGGTTTTCTTTTCCCCCTGCCATGGGTGTCCCAATATGTCACAATTATTAATAAAGCAGTTTCTTAAGGAGTTGTGTTTTACAATGCAGAGAGTGGAGGATGCTTTTTATACATTGGTGCGAGAGATTCGACAGTACAGAGAGAAAAAAATCAGCAAAGAAGAAAAGACTCCAGGGTGCGTGAAAATAAAAAAATGCCTTATAATGTAACAGGGTAAGTTTTGTAATATAACAGGGTAAGTTTTACAAATCACTTGCCAAATGAAAATGATTGACAGTGTCTTGCAAATCAGACATTTTATGGTTAATTGATGACATAATTTAATATGGAAAACCAATCAGATTTCAGTATAGTAGTTCTGAATAATATTCCTAGCAAACACTCAAGTACTATGGATTTGCTTTGTTTCAGGGTTTTTGATAAATAGATTAACAGTGAGTCTTCACTGCATATCAAGTTCTCCATCTGTGAAACGGAGACCTGGTTTTGTGTGTGAAGAAGTCAAGAGGAAAAAGTCTTATTACAGATATATTGCAGATACTGTTGAAGTGAATATTGATTGGACCTTCAAGCTGATGAACCGAGGGGAGAGGATCATAATACTTAGAGTCCTTCTCAGATGCAGAAACAGGAGGTTCCTAATCAAGCAAAACAGTAGCTGGCTAGTGGCTGAAGCACAGGATTTCTTAATTCGCAGGCCCGTCCTTATGCCGTGCCATTTTCTTCTTGTTCTCCCTCAGCTTAAAAAATTCTTTCTAGAAACACACTAGTGAGCGATCCAGATTTGGACAAAATAGAAGTGTTTCACTTTTTTGAGAGCCTTGACAAGGGTCAGGGGTGGGGAAGCAACAGTGATGTAAAACTGGAGGAGGATGGTGGATAAAACCCAAAAACCACAACCAAAAAAAAAAAAACCCCACACCAAAAACCCAATACCCAGATTCTCATAAAGTAATTTTTTATCCACATACTCCACTTTAAGGAAAAAAAGGCAGGAGGAAAGGGAAGAAGCACCTGTGATACGGAAGAAGTGCTAGTCTAAACTAGCTTTTTGAACGAGCTATCAGAATAGCTCCTTGCATATAGTGTTATTCCATTAATTCTTTACCACTTACTGCACCATTGCAGAGAGTGGGCTGTTACTCCTTAAATACTTGCTCAACAGGAGGATGACCTGGAATTTCCCGTTTGTGTAAAAGAAAAACTGTTTGCTTTTCAAAGAGCTTTTTTCACGCTTGAGAACATCTTGCGGAGAGGTAGTGGAATTTGACTTGAATCCTAAAGAGACTGTCACAACTGTAGGAATATTCCCTTCAATAAGGGAATTTTATTCCTTTTTCCAGGGGGAGGGAGGAGGAAATTTCTTTCGTATCAGTTTTAACTAGACCTGCTTAGGCTTACTATATTCTCAGCTTTTAAGCAATGAATGAGTGCTCTGAGATAATTCTTCAGATGTTTGCTTAAAAAAAAATACAATTAGTATCAAAGGTTTCCTTGCAGGAAACTGGAAACATCAGTTATGAAGCTCCCCAGTCTTGCATCCAAATATCTTAATAAAATTGATACCATCAAGACACCTTGTTTTCTTCTTTCCTAGTTACCAAAACTAACAAACAGCAGCTCAGCAAGAGTACTTTTGATGACAGCAAATTGCTTAAGCCTTTAGCCTTCTGAAAACCAACATTTCTGTTTCTTGCTGCCATAGCTCAAAGTAGTTCTTTTTGTATACTGGGACTTCAACGATCCTGAATTCTGTCTCCTTTTCCTTTCCATGGACTTCCTTGGGAGAAGGAGAACATGGTGATGGGAGTTGTGGTTTTCATTATTTTTTCGGTGGAAGCATCTTCAGATTTTAAGGTTCTTTTTATAGCTCACCAAACATATGCTTCCTTTCTACCAGCTTCCTACTTTCTTTCTGTCTTTTGTGTGTTTTGTATTTTATTTTATTTTTATTCCCTACTTAGCAAACAGTCTTGGATAGAAACCTCCAGAACTTCAAGAATATCTGCTCAGGGAAGGAAACATTCGTCTTTATACTTCAGGAAATTCTACATAGTATTGATAGTCATTTCAAAACCTTTTATTTAGGAGGTTAGGCTGGAGAAAGAGTATTCCAAAATTATTGTGATTCTAGTAGAATAAGAAATCTGGCATTTAAAGCAGTCTTGCTTTTATCGCTTTCCATTGAGCAAGAAGATACATATTATTTCAGTCTGATGCATAGTAGAGAGCTAAGGAGAGCAGCACCGAATAATGTGAGTCTTTCAGCTGGGATTTGAGACTTCAAGAATATTTATGATAACACAGTTTACACTGATAGGCAGTATTTATTTTCTGGGTTTTGTCTGTGGATAATCAAATGTGATAGTTCAGTGTGTTTTGGTACCTCTTGGAACTTCTTGCTGCTTGCGGAATGCCTTCTTAGTTACATTAATCATCTACAAGGTAACTGGCAACTTTGACTACCCAGATCACCATTAACTGCTGATGCTTTCCAAGAGGTTCATTCCTTTGGCTGTTATGCAGTAAGGCATAAAGTACATAACATCTTACGCTTTGTCTGTGGTTTCCAACTAGCAAGAAGGAATTTGTAAAACTCAGTGTGAAATCTTCAAAAGATCTCTTTTTGGAAAGCATTAAAGTTTTTACATAAAAAACATACTATAACAAAAAGTTTATCTGGGGCATAAATTAGACATCTAGATAATGCAGTTCAGATTGAGTGGGGTTAATAGTAAAATGTTTGAATTACAAAAGGTCTAGATTTGAATTTTAGGAATTCTAGATTCCTGATTAAAACTAATTTAATGATTTTTCCATAGTAGTACATAGGTGTACAAATAGTTTCTCTTCCTCATAACTGATACATGTGTGTATGTATATATGTATTATGTATTTTAAAAAATATAAAAAGACTTTTTTCTACAATTTAAAACTTGTTTAAGGGTCTATTTTTGGGGCTGGGGAATTAAGGAATTCCCAGTTTCTGATTAATTTAAGGCTTCTTATTGATAGGCAGGTTAGTTGCCTAGTCTTGTGTATGGTTGTGGGTGGTGCTCCAAATAAAAGTTACAGTGAGGAGCAGGCTCCCTCTGGGGGAACAATTCTGACTTTTCCATTCCCTTTGCCTTTCATAGTTGCCCTTTAGAAAATCGGGTGCCAGGAGCGAGCTCTGTCAGTGCACCTTTCTTGAGGCAGTGTGGTGTAGTTCTGAGCATGCACAGTGAATTTGGAGGTTTGAATCCTGAGACTGGGTTTAAAGCACTCATTCAGTACATCTGACGCTTTCCAAAAAGCCCACACACAATAACTCCATTGTTGGAGGAAGGTCAGCTGTGTGCAGGCCCTTCTCACTGAGAGAAGTAACGAGAAAGGTTGATCGCCTTTGATCTTACAGCACTGATGCCTTTAGGGACTTTCCTGTAAACAGAGTATCCGCTACTTGCATTTAAAATTTAATCCACTGAAAAGCAGAAGACCTCAGTTTATCTTAAGTTCTGTAGTTCTAATTCACAAGCATTGTAACTGGAGTTTTGTATGTTATATTGCATTTCACTACCTGAAGTCAAGAGGAATTGTGGCATGATCAAACTACTACATAAATAGTAATTTTGAAGGCTTGATCTACAAAGGTGTAAATTCAAGGACAAAAGCTAAGTCAATTCCATAGTATTTTGCAACATGCACTATATTTAAAAGATTATCAACTTCCTAGGTAGAATAAAGATATCAACTTTTATTGTGCAGTCGTGTTTAAAGGCCCATAATAGTCTTTGGATATTACTTTATACAAGGTATTTTCTCTGTATTTACTTTAAAAGCAGTTTAATGAGGGAGGGTTGCTTGTAGAAGAATATTGTGCAGAGGTTTTTCTTGTACCATTCCTGTGTTCTAAGAATGAAACCATTCTTCTCTCTCTTGTGATTGATTTTTCATCCCTTCCTCCCAGCTGGGTGTCTGAGGTGAGAACTGCAGTAGATACACTTTGACACATCACTGCTTCTAGGTTGTTACCCTATATGAATGTTGCTAAATGTTCACTTTGTACATTAATACTGAAGTTACAATGAAAATCCATTAGCTTCCTATAAAATAATACCAAGCATTTCTAATTCTCAGAAGATTCATGGGGGACATGACCTTTTCCAGAACCAAGGTTACTCTTCCCTTAGGCATGCTACATCCATTTTGTTGATCAATAATATTTTAGAATGTTAATAAGTTATTTGCAAGTGTATTTTGTGTATTACAAGAACTTGCAAAAGTGTGCTATTAGTATTGGGAGGCAGGCTTTGATCGAAAATCAGTTATTTGTAAATGTTTTATTAACTTGAACGTGAAGGTTTTAAATAAATTTAGGTTATACTGGGAGCATAGAAGTGAAACTATTTAACACCTCAGTATTGCTTGGGCTTGCCATATTAAGTTTCATCACCATTTGGTTTTTGACTGAAACAGTAATGAATTAGATGATTTTTGGCTTTTTGTTCTCGTGCATTTTTCAGAGTTCAGGTTCAATTGTTTTACTGAAATAGGCATCCAGGAGTAAACAGATGGATAATTTTTATTGGCAGCTTGAAGGCAAACTCAGGAACTGCCAAGAGGTAGGAAGCTACCTGCTAGTCACAGGGCTAAATTTCTAGACCTAGTTCTACAGTGGTGCAGTTGGCTGCTGTGATACATTAATATTATACAAGTATTTGTGATCTATCTAAAAGATAATATATACAGAGTAAGGCAGTGAAGAATCAAGATCATTTTTCATCTTAATGATTTTATAACTGCCAGTACTCAAACTATTAAATGTAAAGGCTGACTGAGAACGTGGGTACTTGATTAGAATTTGGAGACACCTGAAAGCCAGGCAATAGAATAAACTGTTTCACATAAACAGGTTGTTACAAAGCATACTGTATAACTTTGTACTTGATAGTCTTCGTATCAGGCTTTTAGATATGCTATTCTCTTTACCAGAGTTAATTTTTGTCAGCTATAATTACCCTCCCAAAATTAAAAACTACTCCATGTGAAGAAACATTAGCTTTTGTGTCTGTTCCTGTTGGAGCTGTGGGGATTGTAAATTACTGGTCATCATACAGCATCAGAGATAATGTGTTCCACGTGTCTTTAACTATGTAATTCAAATAAAATGATTTATCAAATAATAATTTATCATTGGAATATGGGATTGATTGATTTGCATATGTAAATATTTATAAAACTGTGGTGTGATTACTGCATCAGTGTGCCTGAGAAATGATCTGAAGATGTAGAATAATCATAACTATCTCTTCGGTGTAAAATTTTTGCTACAAATGTTTGAATTTACTTTTTAAAGCTGCATATAGATTAAGGCATAAACAAAATTAATGCTTCAGAACTTTATACATATTTAGAATCTAAGTGTGTGGTACCTGTACTTTTCCAGCTCAAGATGGGACAACGTGCCCTGTTGGAGAAGAGGGCAGCACACTACATTACTTTCCTTAGTACATTAGTGATGGAATTGGATCTGTGGGGTGTCTGTGGTGAACCCCTGAGCCGTCACTTGCAGGCTGCTGGAAACCCAGGTTGGGGAGCAGCTGCGAACAAGGGCAGATGAAAACCGGCTGTACCTAAGCTAGCGTTTAAGTCTTTTAGTGTGATCTAAATGTGTGCATGTATGTCTCTTTTCAGGGTGTTGATGATGCCTTCTATACATTAGTTCGAGAAATCAGAAAACACAAAGAGAAGATGAGCAAAGATGGTAAAAAGAAGAAAAAGAAGACAAAGACAAAGTGTATAATTATGTAAATACAATCTATCCTTATTCTTAAGAAGTACTTAAGTAATTTTTGTACATTACACTAAATTATTAGCATTTGTTTTAGCATTACTTTACTTTCTGCTTCATGATCCTGTTAGCTTTACCTGAATGCTTGTTTTAAATGACAGTGGAAACTTCATTCCTCTTAAAGTGCCAGTATTCTTTGACTGTTGGTTCTTGAACTAGCAATGCCTGTGAGAGAAAAAAAAAAGAAAAAAGAAAAAAAATTAAAAGAACCCAACACACACACACACAAAAACCCGAGAGCTGTCTTAGGACTCTTTGGTGCATGCACAGTTGCTAACTTCCTGTTTTTCTTACTGATTGTGAACTTCTGTTCCGTGTGCAATGCAAACAATGAAATGATGCTCTATAGATTCTAACATGCCCTTCAGTCTTTCAGTTTTTAAATCTGGTTGGGAAAAAGGACTAGTTAGCAAAAGAGACTTTCATTTCAGCCTTCCTTTTCTTTTTAGACTGACTGCAATACAGAGAGACCAGAAGCCTTTATAGTCTTCCTGTTGATTTTGCTTCTAGGCATCTAGTCTTGTAGCATTTCAGATCAACTTTAATGAATGTAAAGAATAAGCTTTCACAAAAAATTTTTTCGACGCAATTTGTCACGGTCACTCTTTAAATATTCTATTTTTTCTATAAAAATAAAAAAAAAAGAAAAATTTAAAAAAGACAATAATGCACATCTGGCAATGGGAAAAGTAAGAGCTCTAATTAGGTTAATTTGCTATTGTTAATGCGTTGCTTTAAGACTTTCACTAACTTTTTGTATCTGAAGACCAAGGTGAAATCCTAGCTCTCCTGACCCCCAGTGGCAAATCTTTCAGTAGCTTTGTTCGGTAGGTACAGGATTTTGCCCTCAGTGTCTCTAGGAAATGCTAGAAAGCCTTAACAGATAAGTTGATTCAAGTTCTTAGGTTAATTCATACATGGATCCAGAATTTACCATAAGAATTAAATTGGAGTGAATCCTAAACTACATAGTGAAGTAAAACCATTCTCTTTTCCCCAAGAGTGGCATTAAATATTTCTAGATGCCCGTTTTGTGCAAAATAGGGGAGGAATTTTAAATTCTAGGGACATCAAATGAGTGAATGAATGAGTTGAATTTAGCTGCTTCATGCAAATAATTTGGAAATCGACTGTGCCACAGAAGTAGTGTGGAATTTGCACAAACCATCAGCATAGAACATGGTTTCCAGAGTCAGTGTTTTTTGTGTGATGTTCGTGAAGTGCTAGTTTTGTTGCACAAACTAAATGGTTGGTGAGTGGCAATCTAGTGTCTAGACTGTCATGAAACTAGACCAAGATTTTAATGTTGTCTTTCTTTGTGATTAAGTTCTCTTGTGATTATTTTTTTTTCCTCCCCTGCTCCTTTTCTGATTGGCATTAATGCAGAATTTTTGCAGAAGCTTTCATTTTTGGTACTGCAGTAGTCTAGCTATTCTGCACTAAAGTAAGAGCCAGTAATTCCAGTGTTGCTAGTTCCTGTTGTCTTACTGTAAATGTTGTGTTGTTTGATTTTTCGTTAGGGCCTGGATCCCTAAAGGTACACTTCTTCATAGTACCGAACTTGGCTGCAGAGTAAAACTTGAAAATGTGACTCTGGTGTACCTGAAAAAATAAAACACTAGACATTGAAGTAGGATAGTTCAGGACACTGGAAAGTTTGGGACAGGGATTAGCAGCTTTGCTCTAACCTAAGGTATACCTAAACGAGGATGTAGAAATTTTCCATACCCAACCTGGACCATTTATATGATGTCAAAGGTGCAGCTGCATGAGAAAAGCATTCTTTTGCTTTTACCAAAAAACCCCACAGTGACTCTCATAGGTGGAGAGGTGCAAAGCTGGCAAGGGCCCGATACTGTCTGCATTGCTGGGTGGTCTTTAATTTCAATGTGGCTGCGAGAAATAACGCCCTGCCCTCCTTTCAGCTTCGATGTGAAATATACTTTAGATGATGAAATATTCTGAAAAACAGTAATAGGGGAACCTAACATTATCTCGTAAGGACCAATAAGGAGTAAGAACAGATTTCTTAATGTTGCAAAACATTTTATAGCTTCCAAGGTTAAAACATTTTGGAGACAGTTATTTGCACATTGTAGACAGTCTTGATTATATATGAAGAATGTAGCAAAAGTGGCGAGTATACCTTGAGCAAATGGAAGTAATCCTAAGATTACCTGAAGATTTTTGGTAACTGAGTCACACTGCATGTAAAATTAGGGCTGGTCTAAAATTCTGATGTTAATTTAACTAAAAAGTGTTAGGAGAAATTTTAGCTGAAATGTTTTAATCATGAAATGTGGATTTCTATAGCTCCAATATAAAGCTATATATAAATTTGGGTTGTTTTGGTCAATGTGATCTGTAGCTACCAATCTAATTGAGTATAAAGTTTATTTAGATTAGCCCTTATTTACCTTTTTTTTTTTTTAAATACACATCCTTGCCACTGTTGTGCCGTTTTGTCTTAATATTTGTTGAGATTTGGTGAAGCATGTTGGATTGCAGCTTGCACAAGTTGATCTTGTAATTATTCTGTCTTTCCCTATTTGAAATGCTTTCAAAGAACATCCCTGGATGCTGTCTGTTCTGATAGCAACAACTAAATGAACATGTGAATCACTTACCACATTAATACATTAAATTGCCATGTGTCAGGGAGTAACACCTTCTTACAGTAGCTTTATGTAACTCTGGTAAACAACTTTATAATTGGTTTTCGCAAAACTGAAATTTAACTCTTTTGACAAGTCTCACTGCCCTGGAATTTTTGCTAACATAAAGTTTCACTGTATAGATTTTGTTACAGTAGCAGGATCTCTGTAATGGGTAAATACTGACACAGTCTTCTGCTCTTGTCTGTACTACGAAGCAATACAATTATTACGCTCAAAGACCGTCAAACTGTAAAGAAATCATTTTGTCTGAAGTTTACATAAAGCTACATAGATGGTAAATCTTTCCTAACATTTCTTTATTCCACTGTCTTGTGTTTTCATGTTGAAAATACTTCTGCTTTTTCCTCTTGAGTGCCAACTTCTTACTAGAATGACTTCTTAATGTAATATGTTTACCTGGAATGTATTTTAACTATTTTTGTATAGTGTAAACTGAAACATGCACATTTTGTACAGTGTGCTTTATTTGATGTGGAACATATATGCAGTGTGATCCAGTTTTTTTCCATCATTTGGTTGCGTGACCTAGGAATGTTGGTCATACTAGACATTAAGTTAAAAAAAGAAAAAAAAAGACCACTGTTTGTTTTAAAGTTTTTAATGTTTTTAGGAGTATGTGCTGTGAGGTGATCTGGAATTTGAAATTTTTTTTTGTCAAACTGTACTGCTCCTATTTATTGTAATGTAATAAAAAATAGCTATTGTGAGTTTCTCTCTCAGTTTGCTTTGTCTCCAAGAATTTCAGCGTCTCATCTCTGTAATGGAATATCCTGTGAATTGCACCAGTTTGGCAGTTATTCTCCATTTATTTCTTGTACTTCTCGTTGCCTGTCACAAAGCAGTTGTCTTTGCCCACTGGTGTTCCCTTCCTGTGAGAGGGGGGCTGCCGCGCTTTGACAAAACACTTTATTGTCCTGATCCATCCCCTCTGGTCCGTGCTGGTTTAGTGTTCTGTGCCGGGCAGAGCCTCGCTCACTGGTAATCACTGCTTGGCTGCACCATCTCCAGTTGTGCCCAAGAGACCTTGTTCTCGTTAGTCTCACAGCAGACCTGATGTGAATTAGTCCACAAGTTTAAAAGACTCCGAATTGCTATTCCGTCATAATTCCCAGGTGCATGTTTGTTTTCTTCTATTAAATGCCTTCCATAGACTTACAGAAAATATAAAAGGCATTTTTTAGTAATGATGGCATCCAGTGCGGGGGGAAACATGAAACTGCTACTGCTCTATAAACTTACGCTTTGGCCCTTTGTTACCATGTCTGGATAATCTTTTATCAGTTACTGAGGAGGGTAGGTTAAATTTTGTATATAGAAGTATTAGTTCAGAATAGGTTTTACTGCAACATATTGTAGAAGAGTTAAGCTGAAGTGGAAAGACCATTTTTCACATAAATGTGCTAGAAACTGAAGCACATACAATTCACCACAAGGTAGCACGCTGTCTAATTTGCCATCACTTTTTTTTTATTCTGTTCTGGAATTTACATGTGTAAAGACTGTTGCAATTGCCAACAGTTCTTCTGCAGTGAGTACCTCTATATATTTCAAAGATTATTCCTGTCCTATCTCCAGTATCAGTTATGTGAGGGGAAAAAAAATCCCCAAACCATAGTATGTGCAGAGTATCAGTTCTGGCACAAGTTTGTCTTGTCCACAGACTTTGCCATGGAGCAAACAGCCACAGTAAAACTTTTCTTCCAGGAGAAAAGGATAAAGTTCTGCTTTCCTGCTACGGTGATTACACAACATCAGAAATCAGCAGCAGCAGGAATTGTCTTTGGTGCTTAAACCAATATTGTTCATATTCACCCTTTCCTGACCCTGTAGTCTTCTTTCTAACAGAGTAAGACAGCAGTCCTGCTAGCCTGCCAACGTGGCTCTTGCACAGTAAAGCAGATGTAGTTAAAGTCTTTAATAATTTACTTTACTTTTTGGAAGGTGCTCATTTACAGTGGAAATGAATCATTAAATGTGGAAGACTTTCAAAATCAGAGGAATCTTTGAAGTTACAGGAGAAGTGTAGCACCTTGAATCAGTACTCAAACACGCAGCTAACAGCTAACAAAAGCACAGCTGTTCAACAGTGATATCGAAGTGAAACAGAATGGAGTCTGGAGTTTCAGCCTAAGTCTTATTTTTGGGGAAACAAGTCATGTTGCCACTACTTCCTGCAAAATGGTTTTCATACATGGAGTTTTAGTTCAAGGAGGTCAAAAGTAGTTGAGGAAAAACCTAATACCCATATAATAGAAATCCTTCAAGTGACTACATAAGGGGACGCAAAGTCTTAATTTATACTTTAGATGGGTTGGAAGGATTTACATTTCATTTCTTCTCAGGTTGCAGTTCTTTTATTGTTTGTTTTTATGGATTTATATCATTACATGCCAGGTCATTAATACCAGTTATTGATTGTCGTCACTGTAGTAGCGCTGTTTCATAGCTCTGTATTTTCTGAGAAAGTACAGAGCTTCCAACTCTTTTATAACAAATTCTCCTCGTGCAATTAGTTGCTTAATTTTTTCGGGATCTTTCACATCTTTGTTTTTTAGAAAAGCTGCTTTCAAACGGCTTCTAAAGTAGTCTGCTCCTTTGGGATATTCCCTTCCAAGGTACAGCAGCTTGAAGAAAAAAAAAAAAAAAAAAGAGTTTTGTTTTGTTTTAATAGATCCAGTGTACAGTAAAAGGGTTTTGTCTGGTTGAGGAAAGTGCTTGTGGCATTTCAGACACTTACATTTTTGTATAGATTCAACACTTCCCGTCTTAAAGAACTGGCCATTCTCACATTGCAGTGAACTCTTTTAATCTTGTCTGCTATTTTTTTTTTAACCTGAAGAATAATCAGTTTGACGTTAGCCTTCCATATGGGAGTCAGTAAACCCCAGCCTCATCCTCCACAGGAACCGCACAGTTTCTAACCAGACTCCTTTATCCTACCGAGCCCTGTTCGCTCTAACTCTGTTACTTTATCATTCTACCCAGTGTCTTGTCTGCTTTTGGCTTCTTTCATTTTTGATTGTCTAGTTTCTTGTCTACCCTTCCACCTGTCCTCAACACAAGAAACCTCCAAAACCCCTGAACTACCATAACACCCGTTTATCTCTGTGCTGTTCATCAGCTGCTTTCATCTCAGCTGCTGGCCCAGCAGCTTCTCACTGTGCTCTGCTACACAAACACCTATATCTATATACATATGTGTGTACATATATATCTACAGTGGTAACACACCCCGTTTCTCCAGAAATAAGACAGGGTCTAATACAATTTTTGCTCCAAACATGCTTACTCTTAATAGCTGCCTGGACACCATTTAAATTGATTTTTTTAATGTACTGTATATAGGGCTCATTTTTGGAGTAGGGATAATATTTCAAGCATCCTCAGAAATCCTGAAAAATCATGCTAGGGCTTATTTTCAGCATAAGCCTTATTTTTGGGGAAACAAGGTATATATATATATACACACACACACATACATATGTATATATATATATACACACACATATGTATATATGTGCATATATATACACACACACATATATATACACATATATATGTGTATATATATATACACACATATGTATATATGTATATATATATACACACACACACATATATATATACATATATATGTATATATATACACATATATATGTGTGTGTGTATATATATATACACATATATATGTGTATATATATTAAAAAAACAACTACGAAACAAACAAAACCCCCCAAAACAAAGAAAAATCAACAAAAAATAAACCAAGCCCCCCAAAAAAACAAGACTGTAGGTATTCCTGCAATTTTTGCGTTCATAAATTTTGTTTGGGTTTTTATTTTAAGTTGTTTAAGTGCATTACGAATTGAGTCCAGTGCTGGCAGTATTTGCCAGTACTGGCAAAACGTAACGTGAAAAATATATCACGCGTTAGTAGCGACTTCAACCCACTTTTATTTTGGTAAACAAAAGCCACCGTGCTGCAGCCCGCCCGCCCCAGACGGCAACAGCGGGGGCCGGGCCGCGGCCCGTTCCCCCCGGGCTGCCGCCTCCCCCTGCTCTGCCTGCGAGGACCGGCGCCTGCCGCCCTGCCCTGTCCCCATGGGGCTCACCCCCACACGACCCCCAAACCCCCGTCCCGACCCTCCCCGGCGGGGGCAGAGGGAGAAGGTCAATATCTCACCAGCTACGCGCCGGCGCCGCTTTACGGCAAAGCCGCAACAGGAGACACCGCCCTCCTCTCGCCCGGCCTGGGGCGGGGGAAGGACGGACGCACGCCATTGGCCAGCGGCGTGCATGTGGGAGGAGGGGCTGGTCGCCTAGGCAACGCGGCGGCGCCATGGTGAGAGCGGGCCGGGGGCGGCCGGGGTGGGTTGGGGTCTCTCCTCCGTACGGCGCTTTGTTCCCGGGGCTCCGGGTGCGGCCTGCTGGGGCCAGGCCACGGGGCTGCCCCTGCGCCCTCAGCAGCTGCGGGCGGGCGGTGGCGGCGGCGGGCTGTGTTCCTGGCGCCGCTGTAGCCGCGGGGCTTTGAGCTGCTGCGGGGAAGAAGGGACGGCAAGAGTGGCGGTAACGGGCGGCTTGAGGCGCTGGTTCAGTGGGGCAGTGGTAAGGGCTGGGCTGAAGTGTTCCCCGCAGGCTGCTGAAGGACTGGTGTTTGGAAAAGGGGATTTAAGGCTTCGAAAAATCACAGAATGTCAGGGATTGGAAGGGACCCGAAAGATCATCCAGTCCAATCCCCCTGCCAGAGCAGGAACACCCAGATGAGGTTACACAGGAATGTGTCCAGGTGGGTTTTGAATATCTCCAGAGAAGGAGACTCTGCAACCCCCCTGGGCAGCCTGTTCCAGTGCTCTGGCACCCTCACAGTGAAGAATTTTCTTCTCATATTTAAATGGAACCTCTTGTGTTCCAGTTTGAACCCATTACCCCTTGTCCTATCATTGGTTGCCACCGAGAAGAGCCTGGCTCCATCCTCGTGACACTCACCCTTTATATATTTATAAACATTGAGGTCACCCCTCAGCCTTCTCCAAGCTAAAGAGCCCCAGCTCCCTCAGCCTTTCCTCGTAAGGGACATGCTCCACTCCCTTCATTATCTTCGTGGCTGAAGGGCACGTTGGCTTTTCTGAAATCCCCCAGTCTCGTTTCTCGTGCTGCAGTTTGTTGCTGTAGCTGCTCCGAGGGAACTAAAACTCTGCTGTCAGAATCGCCCCACGGTAACAAAAGGCTCCGCGTTCCCTGGTGCAGCCCGTCTGCTCCCTCCCCACCCTGCAGAGATGTTCTCATCAGTTACGCTCTCTGAACTCACACAGCGATATTTAGATATTGCACAGAAAAGGAAATGGTTTGGTAAATCAAATAACTGATTCACTGATAGGTGTTTGACTTCCTAGAACCAGTTTTTGTTTACTGTAGTTGTTTGGAGAATTCCCCTAATTACACTTTTTCACTTTGTGTGCAGCCTCCCCATGAACAAGACAAGACTCTGGTGGTGTTTCTGTGCCGTCCTAGGTCATCGCGTGATGTAATTTAGTGTTAACAGGAGTAGCACACAGCATCAGTTGATCAGTTCAGAAAATGTTTTTTGAGTAAATTGTATATTGGACTAAATTATATATTTATTGTACATTAAGTTTTTATTTGTGGGAATAAGTAGATCCACTTCTATAACCATAAACATAGTCTAACCTGTTAGATTATGACGGTCTGGAGTCATGTGTTAGTGGCTAATTTTCTCCAGTATTGAAGTGATTGTCATTATTATTTTTTCAACAGTTAATCTCATCTAATTTTGTCGAGTAGTTATATTTTCTAATTATTCCTTAATGCTCAATGCCTTGTTCTCTGATGCTCACTTTCTTCTTTTTCCCCGCCCTGAACTTCTAGGGTCCAAAAAAGAAAAAAAAGGTAGGTAGACAGAAATACGCTCTAGTTCACATACAGCATTTTGGCCCTTGCAGTGTTCATTTATATAGTGTGTCAACACAATTCTGTTATTTTGGAAATTAAATGAGTAAAATTACAAAGCATTACAAAGCATTACAAAGCATTTCATACTGAAATTAAAGTAAACATCAATTACTTCTGGACTTAATGTCTACAAAACATTATTTTTAAGAGGTTCTGTTATAACAAAGGTGCTGTGACACCATAATTGCATGCAAATGTGTTTTTTAAAAGGAAAAAGTTGGAGAGTTTGTTTTTTTTTTGGTTTTTAATATGTGTCTCTTCTGAGCCAGCTGGTCAGGCTGAATCAAATTTGAAAGAGTAACAGGCGTCTCCAGGACACTGAGCTTGTGTCCCTTTTGCAAGGAGGTTGAGTCGTGTTTCTGCGGAGCAGCCAAAGAGAAGGCGGCAAGTGCAGCCGCTGTGAGTTTTGCTTGGCAGGGGGTGCCCAGGCACAGAGCCAGTGCCTTGGCTTTGGGCTGCAGGCTGCGCACAGAACGTGATGGGCAGGGAGCACAACAGACAGAAGACCATGGGAAACTGGCTTGCATGAATTTATGCCCATGTATTATTATTAATACAGCGAGAATGAAATTATCCACCCCTCCCCCAGAAAAGAGCATGTTCAAATGTATTCCTTGGAGAACCGTGCATCTCAGCTTTGTCATTTCTATGTTAAGTCATAAGCATGTGAAAACAAGTTGACTGAAAAGTGACTGCAAGTAACTGAAACAAGCAGATTTTCCATCTTTATTTTAAATGGCATTTTGTAGTGATAGTGCTGATCCTACACATTTGATTAAACCATCCCTGGTCAATGCAGAAAGCAAACAAACACAAAATCAAACAAAATGGTAATAAAAACTAAAAACCCATCCAAGAGACTTTCTTTTTGCTGGTGAGGAAAGAAGTGAGGGGGTCATTAGCAAACATCATCAAATCCAACAGGAATTATGCTGTTCAAGTCTCTTGAAAACAATGTGGCCTCATGCACAGATCCAATTATAAAATATCTATGTGTATCATCAGTGAGGAATCTATGAATGCTATGAATTACAGGACAAAATACAGTGTTCTATTTTGGTTAATCTGTTATATGGCAGTAGATTTTGTGTTTTAATGGCCGCATTTTTAAATTTGTTTTTATTATTTTTTTTTTTAAATGTATATCCAGATGGCAGAGAACTGAAAACGAAGATAATTTCTGAGAAACCCAAATTTAAAATACAGTTATTCTAGAATTAGCCTAGAGGTTGAACAGTTAACTGTCTTGAGTTGTGGTTAGAATTTTACAACAAAAAAGAGAACTCTCTTTTAGTTGTCTTGCGTATTAGATGCTTCTAAACGCCAGACTTGCCTATATCCCAAAATACATTTCCCAGTATTTCCTAAAATGTTTGAAGTTCTAACATCTACTTACTTATCAGGTCCACCTTTTATTCAATTTCTACATTAAAACAAGACATTTTAATATTGTTCTGTTGTGGCAGTGTTCAGGAATGTCTACCATAGAATAATGTATTAATTGTGAGAGCATATATTGCATCATGAAAAAGAGAAAAAAAAGTTGAGCCCAAGATGTGGGTTGCTGTTCTGGAGGCTTCATTGTCTAACATTTTAATTCAGGGATCACGTTAGAAGGGCAGAGTTATAGAGGACAAATACCTCCCAAAATATGTTCAAATAATATTGACACTCTTTTTCTTTTTATTGCAAACATTAAGTCTGGTGGCAAAAATAAAGTTAGTAAAGCCGAACAACTGAGATTACAGAAAGAAGAAGAAGAAAGGAGGCTGAAAGAGGAAGGTACTGTGTACTTCATTTATAGAGATTATGACGGCAAAAATCACTTATTTTAAATAAATGGACAGAAAGCAATTTCCTAAACTGTATGTGGATCAATATCTATCTCTATCTCACGAACACAGGTGATTCCTCCTTCTTTTCTTGTGTGGGCCAAATTCTGTGTTACTTGTTACTGGAAGTCACTTTCCTATCGGAACCATACTCTTTTCTCCAGTTATTTCTACTGTGATTAGGAACTTGGGAAGGAGGATGACGTCTTCTGCCTCTACTGACTGACTGATTCTCCACTCACTTCTTCAAGGTCTTTCTATTGTAGATCCCTGTAGCCCTTAAAGTGAAATCCCAGTTGTGTGATTTGACCTGTCCGCCCCATCTGAACGTGTCTGCTTTGGAGTTTTAGTGTCACAATCCATACCCCTGTCTGAACAACAGATCCATCACTCCTGCTTCCCTTTCTACCCTTAATCCAGCCTGGTGGGGGCTTGGGTTTGCTATGACTGCTAGTTATAGTAAGCGACTGCTAATCACTAGTAATCTCGGTGGCGGGGAGTCACGGCTCAGGGGGGTACAGGCAGATTTGGGAGCTGCCGTTGCTCCTGCCTCTGTGCAACACAGATAAATTTGAAGTGATTTGCACATAGGCAGTGACATTCATGCCACTGTTTGAGAACATCAGGATTGATGCATAGGCTGTACTAGTTTAGGCTTAGAGGTTGGAATCTATTTTAGTTTTCACACCATCTCTAATTTTCTAGTCCCTATGGCAGCAAAGAAAAACTAAAACCGGGATCAGAAGTCGCTGATCCTGAAGAGGATTTCAACAAATAGCAGTAAGATTGAAGTTGTAGGAAACCAAAGGCTGTAGGAAAGGAGAAGAGTCACTTTGAGCTGAACCATTCAGATAGTTTTACCCTTGAGTCCGGATTAAGAAACTGGGTCCATTGAAGCTGTAGATAAGAGTGTGTTCCTGCTGCCATTTCTGAGGGGAAGAAGAGGGCTTTCTGCTCCTTGTCTCCACTTGTGTTGTCAGAGACTGATGTGGTAGCACCACAGTGTGTTTTAGTACTATGATTTAAATTAATTCAGCTCATTTGGAAGATTTCTGCACAATATAATACACACATCCATGCTGTTCATTATTGTGGTTGTCTTGTCATTACATCTAATTAAAAAAAGGTTTGTCTGGTTTTATTAAGCAAAATATAACTGTGCTCTTGATATATTTCCCAATCTTCAGAGGAAGCTCAAATTCAAGCACAACAAGAAGAAGCAGCAAGACTTGAAAAGGAGAGAATTGAACAAGAGCTGATGAAAAAGCTTGAGGCAAAAGTTAGTTTGTACTCACTGAAAAAATCTAATCGTATTTCTAAACTTGTCACAAGGTCTGCAAAATGTTAATAATTTAGTGTGAGAATAGAAATTAATTCCCTTATGTCCTTGGTGTTGGGAACAATGTAGAGGAAATTTTCTGTCATCACTAGATTAAAATTAATAATGAAAAATCTAGCCAAGCCACTGAAAGATACTCATATAAGATCCCACAAATTGAGAAGGTCATGAGCTGGATTAATAATAAAGCATAATGCATGTAAAGCCAAGGGAAATGGTCCAGATTTCTTTTTCTATAGTATTATTTCACTAAGCAAATGTTTGGCGTAGTGTTGTTTTGATTCAGAAAAATTCCTTGAGATAGTCTTGCCTAGTTTTGATACATAAAGATGCTGCAGTTAGATACATTAGCTTTTGTAATACGTCATACTCTAGTTTGAATAAATGCCTCTTCCATTTCTACTACACTTTTGATTGGATGTATTTTTTGTGTCCCCCATAACTCCATTTGGTACAGCTGTGGCAAGAAAATTTTGGTATGGATTCTATAAGTGGTGACATGTTAGGGCAGATACATTGATTTGTGTGTGTGTGTATATGTGTGTGAATTAGAATATATATATATTTATTTTTCTGAGAAGACTGGCATTCAGAACAAAAACTGATTGGTAATATCTAATTTTTTGTGTGTTTTCAAAAAAAAAAAAAAGAAAAAAGAAAAAAAGAAGGAGATTTACTACCAAAAAAAAATTTGGTTGGTTGTTTTCACAAAAAATCCATCTTGCCTGTGCCTCTTGTTCTTCCCAGAGTATTCTCCCCCTTCACACCCTCCCCCCCTCCCCCGCCCCAAGGAGAGGAGAGGAATTTAAAATATGGAAATTATAAGGAAAAAAAATAATAATCTTGCAAACATTTTCCCAACATATTCCTGCATTTTTTAGCAGCTCTCATTAGATCTAATTCCAGGATTATGATATGGAAACTATTCAAGTGAGAGGTAACAATCATATGACATGATAAGTTTATCATATGACTCAGCAGCTAATGTGATGACAATAGCATACTGCAAACTACTGCAGTCTTCTCAATTAAATGTTTCATAAAAACCCAACATTATCAGTGTTTGGATTTGTTTAAACGACAACTTGTTCAAATATCCCAATTCTTTTGGTTTTTTTTCTTTCATGTAATATAATTGTAAGACGTAAACCAAATATTTAACTCCTCTGTTTGATATATAAATTTTAATAGGATCAGGAACGAAGGGAGTCTGAACTAGCAGAACTGCATTCACTGGAACAGAAATTTTTGTCTGCACAGCAGTGGAAAAGAGATTACAGAGCATACGCAAAGGTAAGCTTTCTTTCAAAAACCTGCCCACTGTCATAGAGGTTTGACAATGGACAGAGTTTAGGCTATGTCTCCATTACAGGATCCAGAAGTTTCCATTTGTTGAATTTAGGTGTGTGCTAGGACTGCATTTCAAGTTCCATCTCAAGGTAGTGACTGGCCATGCTTGCTCTCTTCTGTCTTCTATACTTTGGTGTACTCAGAAAAGAAACGTGGGCAAACAAGAGCCTGTTTTGTTCATTCTGCTTTTTAACATTCCACAAAAAAAGCTCTGCCAGGGCTTAAAAATAGTTCTGTAGAATTGGAGACAATTGACAACATTTGTTCCAGTGGTTCCTGGGTATCACAGGTCATCATTTGTAGAGACGCTGGCCAAAACTTTGAAGGACATGGCACAAATCTAGGTCAGATACCAGGATTGGAGATATATGAAAATGCGACCAAGAGTTCAAAACTGCAGTTCAAAGTGACCTACATGGTGGCTGAATCATCACCCGATAGTACTATGTACCTGTAAAGTTAAATTTTAAATAGTAAGGTATGGAAGTCCACTAGTAGAACATTTCAGTCTCGTAAATCCATCTTGCAGAAACATTCAGCAACAGTCTGATATGAGATTGGGTCAGTTTGGTTCCAGGTAAGGTGAAAGAGACTTGACGACACAAGGAGTTTATCTTTATCTTGTATATTGCTTCATCATTTATAAAGCCTCTGCAGAGCAAATTTAGAATCATAGGATAAATCACATTAGAAGGGACTTCTGAAATTTATGTACTTTAACCTCATGCACAAAGCAGGGCAAGCTCTGTAGTTAGATGAAAGTGCTCAGTTGGGTTTTGAAAATTTCTAAGGGTGAGGATACCACAGTATCTCCAAGCAACCTTTTCGAGTGCTTTACTGCTCTCACTTTAACATTTTTTCTTTAAAAGCAGTTGGCATTTCCCTTGTTACAGCTTGTGATCATTGCCTAACTGCCATGACACACCATCTTTGTGCACCTCTGAGAAACATTTGCCTCTTCTTTTTCTCTATAACTCCTCTCTAAGTACTGGTAGATTGCATTTATTAGTCCTCTCCAGACTAACAGAGCTCAGCCTTTTCTCATGTGTCATTTTCCCCAGTACCCTGGAGAACAGGAGGCTGAGGGGAGACCTTATCACTGTCTACAAGTCCCTGAAAGGAGATTGTAGCACGGAGGGTTTTGGTCTCTTCTCCCAAGTAGCAAGTGATAGGATGAGAGTAAATGGCCTCAAGTTGTGCCAGGGGAGGTTCAGATTGGATATTAGGAAACATTTATTCATGGAAGGGGTTGTGAAGCACTGGAACAGGCTGCCCAGGGAAGTGGTGAAGTCACCATCCCTGGAGGTGTTTAAAAGACATTTAGATGAGGCTCTTAGGGACATGGTTTAGTGCTAGAGTTAGGTTAGGTTATGGTTGGACTCTTCCAACCAAAATGATTCTATTACTCTGTGATTCTAACCATCTTAACGTCCCTCCTCTGGATGCTCCAGTGCACCACTCTTGTGCTGAGGGGCACAAAACCAGGTGCTACAATTCAGACGTGGCCTCAGGAGCCCCACAGAGGGAGCAGCCCTGGGCTGGCAGGTCATTGTCTCCCTGGTGCAGCCCGGTGTGCCCTTAGCCTCCCTTGTCACAGGGGTGCAGCGTGGTTATTTCACAGTCGCATCTTGACACCCTTGGGTGATTTTTATTACCTTTTCAGTTGATGACGAACTCTGATTTTATTATATTGTTGTTGTGAACAAGAGAATCACTTGCTCATTTTGAAAGGGGACAGTTGTTGTTTATGGATGTTTCAGAAGAGTATTTCTTGGAAGGAGGAACAGAATATTTTTTTTGTTTTCAAGACTAATGACAAAATAGAACTATTATTTTTAAAATAAATCTTCAAATAAAATACAGGTAGATTATGGGAAATACCAGAGTTTGTATTAGTCTGTTGTTAGGAAGATTTAGGGCAAAAGAAATATATGATACCAAATGCTGAGTTTCCATGTTCATTTCTGAACAAATTCAGTTCAGATTAACATATACATTTACAAATTATCCTGAAATTGATCCTTTTTCTCAAAGAACAGGTGCTGTTGTTTTTAAGAAAGGTGAAACTGAAGCTCTCTTTTAAATGCAAAGATGTTAAAAAAGGAAAACAGATGTGTTAGCTATTGAAGATTGATCAATCTTTTATACAGGAATTTCCAGTGACCTGAGTGCTCACCTATTACTGCGTTTTTTGAAATCAGTGTAGATGGTTATGGAAGTGGTTGGGAATGCAATTATACAAGCACTTTGCTTTTTTGCTTTAAAAGATCTGGTTTACATTGTAATGCAATCCTTAGTAACATTGTGTTATTAATCTTCACAGTAAACAGGGAAGCAATGTTTCCTTAATATCCTACTAGAGGGATGAAAAAAATAACATTTTATATGATAAATTGATCCCATAAACCAATGCTAGACTCAAGTTCAGTGTTGTGTGTTTAGCCTGTCGCTGATTTTTTTTTCTTTCCCCACCTATAGGAATGACCAATAACCTATATGAAAATGAAATTATTAAATAAAAGGATATATAAGATTTCACATTCCCACCAGAGGTTTCTGTAACAGTTGAATTGTGCCAGTGAGGAGAAGGAAATCTCCTTCAGAGGCAGAGAAAGGAGGAATAAACGTGTTGGAGTAGAAGGCTCTTAGGCAGCTTTATTGCCAGTGTAGAAATTTTCAGTTTTGTTGGCAGTATCTGGTTTGAAAACCATCTGCCTCTTCCATCTGCACTGGTTCCTCATTTATGGTCTCAGTCATTTACTCCTTCAGCTCTACATTTGTGGCAGGTACTGAATTCATTGCTTTTGTAGACATGTAAGCTCTACCTTGCAGAACAGAAACCTCTGATAAATGAATACGTATAAACAGCAAATGTTAGGTTCAGCAGAAGTATCTTAACACATTAATATCAAAGTAAACCATTTTTTTTTCAGGCATAATGATAAGCCAGGTGGTATTACAGTCCTGTTTAGATGTAGGTGTGAATGTATCCATGTATTTGTCTTTCCAAATCCACATTTTTCTTGTAATAATGATGGTCATTTGTGCCATATACCTGTATCTGCTTTTCTTTGAACATTTTCTGTAGTGGGAGCATTACCTCAGTTGTGATGGAAATCCTGACCCAACTGTACTGCAGGAAATAAATACTTTCATGAGCTTATGGCGTGATGATCAAAATGAGGACATTCAACTTGTGATGAAGAAGGGGGAACAGGTACTACATGTAAGTGTTAAAATGGTATTTTTCAATTTAAGCTTACCAAAATGTATCCTTAATGCCTTCCCCCCCCTTTTTTTTTGTGGCCAAGTGACTGAAATTTGCCATAACCTTCAAAACACAGAAGTTTTTCTTCAGTTTTTACTTTATTTTTTTTTTTTTTTTAAATTAGGGATTTATTGTTAACTCTAAAGAAGATTACTATTGACTTTAAATATGCAGTGCGTTTAAGGGATTTGTGGGTAATGATTCTGCACTGAGCTCTATTAATAGTATTCCAACATCCATCATCCCTGATATGTACATTTTAAAGAGTCTTGAGCCAGAACATATGAGCTCTTGTCATATATAGATGCTCCAGTGGACAACAGCTTTATGGTGGAACACTTGCAGCCAGTAAAAGGTCACATAAGAGCAGGAGTTCCCAAAATGCAATCTACCAATCATTGATGGTAATGATTGTTAAGCAATTTTAAGCAACTTGTGGCTGCTCTGTAAATTTAGCATTTTCACTTTTGCTAACTTTATAGTGTTTTTCAGGAAGTTAAGTTGGGGTCTTTCAGAAACTGGAGGTGAAAGTCACACGTGTAATACAAATGTCATTGGGCTGCTTTGGTTCTGAGTGTTACATTTCCTATCTTGCAACGCTTGCTGGGTGCTGCAATTTTCACCTTCCACACGCTGCCTTTTTCTGAGCCAGCAGGGACCATGCTAGCCCTTACCAAGAGTTTCAACAGATATCTCCTCCCTTGATCTTCTGTGCCACAACCCGAGCAAAAAGCCCACTTCTGCTCCTTCTCGCCACTCTTCTCCCCGCTGTCACGTCTTTTCCTCCACCCCACTGTGTTTCCCATCCAACACTGATGCAGTTACAGCTCCTGCAGGTCCTGCAAACTTCTACTGCCTTGCACTGTACTTTCAGAAGGGTATTACATAGTACTAGAAGAGAAGCATTTTTGTTTCCACCCTACTGGAAACGCAAGGTGATGCCAGATTGTCTGTCTTCTCTGGTTCTAAAACACTTGAGCGTTTCTTTCCCGTTCTACACATTTTTAGAGGAAACTGTGAAACACTCTGAACGGTGAGATCATGTAGCTCAGCAGTTTGGGGCTGACTGTCAAGGCAGGCTGTGTTCAGTCATAGTGATGGTTCTGCTGCGGCTTTGCTGCATCTTTAATGAGCAGTAGCACTGCAATTCCAAAAGATTAAGAGGAAGGAGGGTCTGGCAAGTCTGGAAGGGAGGCATAAATATAATCTGGTCTTCCCTTCATTTCAGTGTTACAGGTCACTTTCGCCAGCTAGGAATCTTTTGTGTTCTATACAAGCATTTAGATGTTAAGATATTAGCAGGTAGTGGAAGACAACAATGTTATGACAGAGTTCCAAACTTCATGCTGAGGTTTGTTCTGAGAATTAAAATGTAATTGCTGTATGTCTTTCTGTTTTTTTAAAGGTTTTATAGTTGAGATTATTGCTATAGAAAATATGGTTCCAAAAGGAAACTCAAAACTTTTCATTAAAACTAATTTTTGACCAAAAAGTTTCCTCATATGACCAGTCTGGTTCAATAAATTATCTATTCTGTAAGCTAAGATTTCACAACCCACAAGTTAAGGAATGAAGGAGTTGGACTAGAGGAATGAAGGAAGGCAGACTTGGCCCTGGCATTTCCAGCACTTTGCATGGTTGACTGTCTATCTGATAATGCCATCTTAGCACAATTTCTAGAGATAGAATGAAAAATATTGTTTTCACAACTAAGATATGTTTAGGTACAAAGGAAGCAAGTTGGCCTAATTTTTTATAATAGAACACACAGCATATTAAGACTGGTATTAAAACAGATATACTTTTCCCACATGTAATGTCTTCTAGTTAATAGAGAAGTTGCAGTTTCTTTTATTGGACACACCACCAAATGAGATAACAGAGAAAGAAACAGTCCAGTACCAGGAATCTATTCTGGAATTGCAGAATCTGCTGCATCAGAAGTACAATGGAGCTACAGACCACCTGCTTAAAGTAAGATTTACTTTGAAATGGTAATATGCACAATGCACATAAGATTAACTACAAGTTTCTTGTTGTGGTGGTTGTTTTTGTTTGTTGTTAAATTGTCACAGTTTAGTATTGGAGCTTCCAGATTTAGCATTTGAGTTTCCACATAATGTGCATAATAGATACCAGACTTGTAATTCTTCAAAATCCTTGAAAATCTTAGCTTTACAGTGGAAATTCCTATCATTAAGTCATTTAAGATTAAATTATTGTGAAACTTTGTGAGATTTGGACATGTTGAATACAAGGGGTGCTGGATGAAATTTGTTTCCTATTTTGTCTTAGTGATTTAAATTAAAGCTATTTGACTGTACAAAAGGTTGCAAATGTGAAAAGCAGGTAATAAGGTTAGATTGTACACATTTTTTAATATAAGTTCATATGACTAAAATATTTTTCAAACTAAGATCTTGGAAGAGTAAAGAGTATTTAAAAACAAAAATGAAAATGTGCTTGGGAATCCATTTTCTGGGGTGCATGTATAGGTAGTGATCTTGTTTGCTCTTTTAGGTATATTAATCATATAGGAAGTATGTGTACCAAAATAATATTGCTAGAAAAAGGAGGAAAAAAAAAGGGAAAAGAGTAAAGGAAATCACAGAATGGTAGGGGTTGGAAGGGACCTCTGGAGGTCATCCAGTCCAACCCACCCGCTAAAGCAGGTTCACGTAGAGCAGATGGCACAGGAATGTGTCCAGGTGGGTTTGGAATGTCTCCAGAGAAGGAGACTCCACAACCTCTCTGGGCAGCCTGTTCCAGTGCTTTGGCACCCTCAAAGTAGAGAAGTTTTTTCTCATATTCAGACAGAACCTCCTGTGCGTCAGTCTGTGCCCATTGCCCCTCATCCTGTCATTGGGCACCTCTGAAAGGAGTCCAGTCCCATCCTCTTGACATCTGCCCTTGAGATATTTGTAAGGTCTCCTCTCAGCCTTCTCTTCTCCAGACTGAACAGACCCACCTCTCTCAGTCTTTCCTCATAAGAAAGATGATCCAGACCCCTAATCATCTTCGTGGCCTGCCGCTGACTCCCTCCAGTAATTCCTTGCCCTTCCTAAACTGGGGAGCCCAGAACTGGACCCAGTACTTCACATGGGGCCTCACCAGGGCAGAGTAGAGGGGGACGATAACCTCCCTTGACCTGCTGGTCACACTCTTCCTAATGCACCTCAGAACACCACTGGCCTTCTTGGCCACAAGGGCACATTGCTGGCTCATGGTCAACTTGTTGTCCACCATGTTCTTCTCTGCAGAGCTGCTTTCCAGCAGGTCAGCCCCTAACCTGTACTGGTACCTGGGGTTATTCCTCCCCAGGTAAGGGACCCTACACTTGCTCTTGTTGAACTTCATTAGGTTCTTCTCCACCCAGTCCTCCAGCCTGTCCAGGTTGTGAACTGGTTTTATGTTCATAATCAAAACCCTCTGCAAATTAAAAAAAGTTAAATTCTTTATTGTCTTTACTGAGTTTAGGATTAAACTCTCCTAATGTAATTATAATATCACAAGTTTTATATTGACAAAAATATAAAACAATTCGTGCAGTGACTGTGGGATAGGAGTGCATTGTTGCTCATTAAATGTTTGGTTGGTTGGTTGGTTTTTTTGCTTGTCCTGAGAAGTATTTTTGAAGGCAATGATGAAGGGAGATACAGGCAGTACCACTGAAGGGGATAATGTAAGGTTCCATATCTGTCAGTATTTGACTGACAGAATTGATGAAGTCAGAGGAAGAAAAAGAGCATAGTTCAAATTTTAACAGAGAGATTAGAGTTTATGACTGTAATGTTTTAGTATATAAATACTACATATCTGAGCTTGCATTTTTATTCCCATATGTCTATTTTTTTTAATTTATTCAAGCATAAATGTAAGTACATCAAAGTTATATCAATAAGAAGAAAGCATGATTGAATCTATAATCTATGCTTTTTCCTTTGTAGTCAGGTAATATGCACGAAGATGCTGACTCCGGAAATATGCAGGCAGTCATAAAGGATAAAAATGTTACTTTATGTATTTGGGCCAATCTGAAGAAGAAAGTAAGGTACAGCATACTGAAATTCTTAACTTGGCATGAGGCCTGGCCTTGTCTACCCAAGTCAAGTAAACACCAAGGACCAGTTTCTTGTAATCTCTTTCATGTTGAATAGCATTTGTTCTACAGACTCCCAAGTGATGGATTCATACCACCCTGTTTCTAAGGAAGGTACTGGTTACATCAGAGTTTTGTTAAAGAAATGGAAGTGGTTTACATATGTATATACATATAAATATATATTTCTAATTTGTTTCTTAAAATGCTAGTATAGAACTCTGTTACTGTGAGAGCAATTTTTAAAGGAAAGCAATATTTCTTGCTGATACACGTTAAATAGTTTCTAAGCTGTTACAGTTGCTTGCAAAGTGGTGAATGATGCTTTGGGCTCAGTTCTTTGTTACGCAGAAGAATCTAGAGCCTGAGATGGAAATATCCTCCAGTGTTGGTTCTGAATCTAAGGGTTTTTTAATTAGATTACCATTTAACTGATATATTTTTCAAAACAAGATTTATGAGCAGACTTCCTTCTCCTGTTTTATGAATATGAGGAATAAATAGGTAAAAGGACTTTGCCTTGTCTAAGGACCTGTTGCTGTGGGCTCTGCAAAGATCAGTAGAAGGCTGGGTCCTGAGCAGTGTCAGACTGACCTGCAGGAAGAGCCATTTGGGTTAGTGTTAAAGCCTTTTGGTCAGCTTAGAGATGCACTTAAAGTTTTCAACCAAGATTAAAAAAAATAAATTATGTTTTCCTAGAAGATTTTTAGAACTTGTGACCAGCTGATCTTATCCAGAAATAAGTATTATATGAATTGTTCTGGTCTGGGCTGAACAGGAATTGCAATGATCGAGAAACTTCTGTATCTGATAAGAGAATGCAAGTTCACAAGTTAGATACCTGATTTGATGCAAGTTGGTGTGCTGCTGTTAGCCTGTTTCCTGCACTGTCACAAGGATCAGTGGCTGTGTAATACCGTTGTTTATAAAAATTACCTTCACATCTGTGTATCGCTTTGGGTTTCGTGTGGAAGATGCTGAGACTGATGTAACACAGGCAGCCAGTGACTTCACATATGTAGGATTTGTCCATGAAATTAGTCTGTTTTACCAGGAATGTACTGTGTAGAAGAGCTGCTGTCTGGTTCTGCCTCATTGTCATCCTATCAGGACTGTTATTTTTGTAGCTCCCGATCCCCTTAATGCAGTTACAGCTTTTCTGGAGGAGCTTACAGACAGCTGTCAGTACAGGACAGGAGGCATATTTTGATATCCCACTCTGTTTCCTAGTCTGTGCCATGCAACAAAAGAGAATTTAGGTGACTTTTTGATTTGAATGCTTATGAAGAAATATAAAATAAGTGCTGCAAGTCTTACTAAGGAATATTATTTTTTCAACTGTTGTTTACAGGTTCAAAAATCACGTGTTTTATGATGCAAAGCATGGATTTGATCTTTCAAAGTCACTGGCTGTGAACAGTGTTGCTGTTCGTATATTGCATACTCACTATGATCATGTATCTCCACTTTGGCTGCAGTGTCAGAGTGTGCCCAAATTGGAAGTCTTAGATAGCCAAGAGTTAACTCAGCATTCAAAAGACAATGTCGAAGAACCAGAAGAAGAGGAAAAGAAAGACAAAGAAGAGCCCAACCTGCCTGCTGAAGGAGAAATGTGTTCTGATAGGAGAAAGGTAGGTAAGAAACCTCACCAAAGGATGTTCCACATTGCTGTTGTTACTCAGGGCTCACTCGCAGTGTAGCAGCTTCTAAACGTGTCCTGAGAGTGCCACGTTCTTAAACGTTTTATACAAGAAGGCAACTTGTGTTAATAGCGTGTCATAGATCTTCTCAAGGGAACGGAAAGATGGATGACCACAGATTGTGGTACAGAAGGTAGAAAGGGAAGTTTGGCCAGGGTATGATAATTGCTGTGCAGCTGGTATGCATGAGTTGGCATTTGATTGGCAGTTTAAGAGGAGGAACAAGCCATGACGAATGTCAGATACTGTTGTAAGATATTCCCATAAATCTGTGACAGATGTCCAAATGAATGGATTCTGCTCCTGAGAAATTGGTAGCCCTGTAGAATCACTGCAGGAGTCCAATATGAGGAAGATGAGCAGTGTGCAGAATCGAATTCAGAGTCTCGCAACATCTGTGACCTGCAGATAAAGGGCTCAGGTTCTCTATCTGCAATTTCTGCACAAATAACTGTAAAACACCATATTTTTATGCCTTCTTAATACATTTGAAGCAACATTCTTTGCCTTTTTCCTTTTCAGTCCCTGACACCTTTGTAGTGAATCAGTGCCTGAAATCTTCCACCCCCCTTTTTTTTTCATTTTTCCTTTTGTATATGACAAATCTCATCTTTTGGCAATTTTCACCTCATTTTTTCAGGCTTTCCTCAAGCTCCTCACTTCATTCCTTCTCTTTTTCTTTCCTGGGTCTTACTCTCCTTATCCAGTTTTGTGAATTTTCCTGTTCCCTCTGAAGAGTCCATGTCTTTCAGCTGCTGCATTCTCTCCTCCTGTTTGGCTCTGCCTTGAGTTCTCCCACATTTATGTGCATAAACACTTTGTTCGCTTCACCTTCTGTCCTATTTCAGGAGATGAATGTTCTCCCTGTGCACTGGCAGGCACAGCACAGGGCACAGGAGATGTCTCCACATGGATGACTCATACACCGAGCTGTGGTTTGTCTGTGCTGTGCAGTCTGCTGGGACGTGGAGGATTTAGTATCTGGGTTGGAAATTTGGCTGGAAATCAAGGGTAGTGTTTTGGAAATAGAGAAGATTATGAGAAAGGGAACAAATACCATGGGCAAGGCACAGGCTATCACTGCAAGTGGGGGTTCTGGCAGAGTTTCAGTACGGCTTTGGATTCAGCGTCAGCTTAAATTTTCTTTGTGTCACACTTTTAGCTGTAAAGTCAGCATAAACATAATTTTTGAGTGCATACACTGCTAAGAAGGTTAAGTGCTTGTATGGTACTTGCAGAGCTTGAGATGGAATTTGCTGTGGAAAAGAAGTAATTATTTTATGTTCATCTCTATGTGTCTTTAACCAAAACTCTTTTTGCTAGCTAGGTAGAAATGATTTTTCCTAAAACCTTGACCCTCTAGCAGGATCAGTGCAGATGTTACTGGAGGAATGGGACTGTACTCCTTCTCTTTAGAGGTGCTACCCTCTTCTTTATTGTGTCTGTCTCTGACTAATGGAAAAATGTCTTTTGCTTTTTGTATAGTCTGCTATCTCATTCAAAGAAAACAGCGATAGCCAAGCTGGTATAAATGAGACAACAGAGGGGGAAATTAGGAGGAAATCAGAAACCTTGGACATACCATCACAAGGTATTTGGTTAGTTTTTATGTGTAGCATTACAAAAGTACTTATGCTAAATATTTTGTTTTAAATATGGAAACATTGTGATACAGATCTCTGTGAATGTAACAAAGTTTATAAAAATATTCATGTTTTGATAACACTTGAGTTTTGTTGACATTACTTTCAATGATTGTTAAATGCAGGTAGAAAAAAAGGACAGGTAGGAAAACAGATTTTGTCCCCGCACTTATTTCAATTCATTTGTTATTTATGTTTATATTAATGTAGATCTTTATTACGTTTATGTACACTTGCGTATTTTTATGCATATGTTTATGTATGTTTATGGGTGAGACACAGAATCTTTATGAATCCTCCAGGCTGTATGGTGAGACTTGACTTCCCCAGGAAAAAATGATTCAAATGCATGTAACGGTAGACACTCGGATAGTGTAGATATTGCTGAGTATTACTTAAATGTGTGCTTTAAATGAGATACATGCAGATACACTTTGCTAAGAAAGGGCCTAATTCTAGGAACGAAAACTGCTCATCTGTACCACATAAGTTACAAATTTCTTCTCTGTTTTCATGTCCTTTGGTTTAATGAGTGAGTTTTCTTGTAGCACTGTCTTAAATAGAACAACTGCACCCTATTCAACATAGTTTAGCTAAGCTGGACAGCCTTTTCCTTGTTCTAAAAACAAACCAAAAAATGAACAAACAAACAAACAAACAAACAAACAAAACCCCAACCCACTAAACCCAAAAATCTCCACCCCACAACACTGTCTGCTGAGCACAGTCCAAGCAAGCAGCTGTCAGACTAGACCCTGAAGACAGCCCAGACAAGGTGATTTTCAAGAGAATATAAAGAACTTAGGCTTCATTAGGAGGAATTTGCTATTTTATTTCAGTAAGACTTTGAAAATTCCTGACATAGTATTAGGTGAAATGTGTGTTCACAGAAGTGTACTAATTATACCTGAGTGTCTTCAAGCTTATCTGCTTTAATAAGGAGAGAAGGCTTATGAAACTACGCTTTTGCTGGCATGCTAATGATTTGCAAAACCATTCAACCACTCTTCAGAGTAGAATTTGAAAGGACACTCAGTTACCACAAATGCAGTAAAAACAGGCAGCCAGGTGAACGAGAGGAAAAGATCAGGAATGCAACAACAGGGAAAAGAGGAAGAACTACTGCAGTTCTCTAAATTTAACTTCATTGTACCAGCCTTAAGAAGTTAATTTAGCTTGGGAGAATGAATAGTTTGGCTTAGAAGATACTTAAGTATTTTTGTATTATATTTAAAAAGCCAGTTAAAGTGCAACCTACCACTGTGGCTGGTAGTAAAATAGATTTACTTCCTGTAAATGTGCTGATTGGAATAACTGCAAAAGGACATGTTGTTGCTGTGTGAATACAGTAGAATAAAACTTCTGCACAATGCAACTAAATCTGACATTATAAAATTAACACTCTTTCCACTTGTTTTTAAAAAAATTGAAGACAATTTATAGATATTTGTCATTTTTTGAGATTATCTCACTCTCTAAAAGCAAATATCATAACGTGGTGGCTATTTAAACAGTATTGAACACTTTTTCTTTATCTCCACCAGTGGTAACTTCTGTTCTCCTTCTGTAATATCCAGTGCAATGTTTTATGTGGTCCTGTGGGTTTTTGGGGTTTTTTTGTTTATTTTTAAGAAAATATTTCTAGGCATTTTTGTCTGTGATATTGATGCCTTCTAATAACATTTTCCAATTAATTAAAACTTAAATGCATGCATATATGCAATATATACATAACTACGTATGGAAAAATAGGAATTATCTTTGTTATCTGAAAATTGTTTCATGTTAAATCCCTCTTGCTCTTCGTAAGTATCTTCTGTCTTTCACCTTCAGCACATGACCTGTAGAACATCAGATCTTTTTATTTGCCTCATTTCTTTTCATACAAATATAATCTTATTAAATCTGTCCAGAATCTTCTGTATTTTGTACTTGTCAAATTTTTCTGTGATTGATGAAGTGACTCATATTGTCAGTAAAACCTTTTTCCTGTATAAAGCATTTTGAATTGACTACAAAGTTAGAGCAGAGATTAATCTGTTAAAAAGCTCAGTACCAAAACAAGAAGTGCTTTTTGTTGTGCAACTGTCTTTCTGTACATTTCAATTAATTGTTAAAACTTTTGGAGAACACCAGTAGATGGTGCTGAAATGCTGCAGAGTGTGAAGCACTTCAAGCACATGGGCTGGTTTTTTTTGTGCAAAAGTGAAAAATAACAGGAGTGGGAAATCTCAGTGTCTTAATTTAAGCACCAGGTTAACTCAGGTTCTTTGCTTATTATTTTAGTTCAGGATCCACTGCTACAGGAAGAGACGAATGAAAAAGAAGAGATGAATGAAAAAGAAGAGACTAATGGAAAAGAAGATACAATAACCGATGAAAACATTGTTGATTTGCAGCAGTTTGTACCGGTGGGTGGTGTGTACCACATTGATGTGCTGCGGCTTCCACCTCAGGTCAAACAAATCAATGACTGGAGCATGGTGGAGGTAAGTGAGGCGGCAGCTTCCACCCCATGCAGTCCTCTTCCCTCTCATCCTTGAAGAGCTGTTCCTGAGATGTGTCACCACTGTACAGAAGCTGTGGACATGATTTCTTGAGCAGCAAACTAGAAAACCAAGTTTTCTAATCGTTCTTTAGTTATGCTTGGCCAACTTTTGGAGCAGCTAGAGGGAAGAGATCAGCCTGCAGGTAGAGAGGTGTGTGCTCTGTCAGTGCTCCTCGGTGTGGCTGGCACAGATTTTTGTGCTGGAAAATGCTCTTGGTCAAAGGAAAAGCAAAGAGAGAAGTTCTTAGTTTTTCGTGTGTGAAAGGAACACTTAAAGAAGGATGGTAGCAGAATTACCGCCAATTCAGTTCCAGGCTCTGCAGGGTATTTGAGGACTATAGCCAATGTGTTCTAGTTTTACCACTAGTGGAACCTGCTGCAGCACTAACCTACATCAGAGTTTTTGCTGTGAAGCTGAAAACCTTTAATAAGTGGAATTCCCATACAAAGGAAGTGGGACTGTGGGCAAATCAAGAGGCATGGGATCTCCATTCCCAGCCAAAACCTGTGTTACCAGTTGTGTGACTTCTTTCGCTCCCTTTGACACTGTGTGGACAAAGTGCTTTTGCCTCTCAGGTACACTTGGTTGTTTTGGAGACAGTGGATCTATTAAAAAATGCCTCTACCTGCTGTGCGGTGCTGCCTTTGGGGTGCCATCAACAACACGTGCAAGGTTCAGAGGCCTGTTGGTAGCCACCCTTCTGCTGTCTTCAAGGAAATGTGCAGTACTAGCAAACCACTAACACTAATACATTTTAAACAGAGTGTCAGCAAACTCCGCAGGTGATTGAAAACAGGACTTGAAAACAACAACAAAAAAGTAGGCTACTACATTTTCTAATAAAACTGTTATCTGTGCTTGTCCCACCTTGTCAAAGTTACTTGATGTTGGATTGGAGGCATACCCATATCCCCCAGAAGAGGCTGAAGATGCTGCACAGCCACTGGTAAAGATAACCCTTGGGCTTTCTGACAGTGTGATGTATTTCGAAGATCCTGTGATAGCCCGGTGGGATCCTACAGGTATGAACTTAGGACAGAAATTTATTTTAAGTTTGAATAATGGAATTTATACCCGAGTTTGACTATTTCCAGAATCGAGCTGTAAAGATAAGACACAATTCAGAGCCCAGAAATAATTTGGGGGCTTCAGACTTAATTGATTTAGGATTTAGCAGTTTGTTTTTGGGTTTTTTTGTGTTGGTTTTTTTTTTTTTTCTTATTTTGCTTCTGCATCATATCTAAGAGTAGATGATTGCTTGTTTAGGCTTTTTACTGTAGCTTTTTATTGTGAATGGAAAAACAATACATGCCATTGAATAGGTACACCTGTATCACACAAATCAAATTTTGCTAGGGTGAAGCCATGTGAAGTCCATTTTGAACCAAATTAGCGCCTACCTACATGTAGTAGTAGTAAAATATGAAAATTAAATCTTAGAAACCAAATGGGATATTATAATTAGATAATTACAAGGTACCTCTAACTTTACTTTCGTCAAAGAGCATAGAACCTATTAAAACAGTTCGATATTTGAAGTTACTCTTGAAAATGAGCTTGTGGACTGCTATGTAGCAAATAAGACATGAGTTACATTAGTATTTATATTTCTTTTGAGATTGAGAAGCTTTTCTGTCAAAATTAACCCAATCTTGTACTTAATTAAAATGAGGAAAATATTTGCTTTTAATGAATTATCTTTATTTTATGCCTAATATTTTATCTTAACTGTGAATATTGGTTAACCTAGGATGTCTTCACTAACTAATTCTTCCCCAGCATATATCACAAGCAGAAGCTTTACATATACATCGTGGTATTTTTGCATCTCTTTTGTAAAGGCCAGCAGTGGAGAACTGATGGCATCAGCAATATAACGTATGAAACCCAAGAAAGGAGTGTCACCTTTGCGATGAGTGCCTTTTATACAGTAGCACTTCTCCAGGATGCTCATCTCAACATGCCCTACCAGGCATGGGAACTGCGACCTACTGGTGTGGATGAAGCAATACTTGTAGTTGCTGCAGTCTTTGCGACAATTCAGATACACATTAAGGTACTGTAAATATTTTTTTGTTTGTTTTTATTTTTATAAAACATTTGCAGATTTAAGAAAATAGTTATATATAGAGAATTTTACAGTATCCTTTGTTAAGAGTTTATGATGCTTCCACAAGAGCAATTTGAGTCTCTCTCTGCACCAGTGAAAATGAGGGAGGATCTCTTCCTTTCCAAGCATGGTAGGGAACAGTACTGGTGATTTAATTAGAGTTATTTTCTCTGATCTGGTCAGAAGAAAGCATCTATATGATTGTTCTGCAAAGTTCCAGTAAGTGCTTTGATATTGGCACTACCTTGCTGAATTCAAGACTTGCACCAGCTAGAGACTCACAAATTGTTCCTCTCTCCCCCTGGCTATACCAAGAGAAATAAAAGCATTTCAAGCAGCCTATGACTACTGATACTTGTTCCTTCTAAAGGTTCACATTACACATGATTATCCATGTGGTCATTGCTGGATAAATCAGTAACAGACATGATTTTAAAAGAGTTTGTATAAGCATAAGCATGGGCCAGTAGAGCAGTGTCATTTCTGAAAACCTACAGAAAAGTGTCTTACTCCAGGATATGTGAATGGAAGTTTACAGCCCAGCATTGTGGATAACGTATGCAATATCCAGAGGAGCAAAGATATTAATATTTGATGCCTAAAACAGAAAACAGCTTTCGTGACTAGTAAGTTGCTGTCACTGGTTTGTACAACAGGGTAATCAGTGTATGTTGTCTTCAGTAGTGGTGGAAAAGAAGAATGTGCTTTCCCACATCACAGGAAAATGGATAAGTCCAGTTGACCTAAGAGCAGTTTTGAAAAAAGCTGGTGTGAATATTTTCCCAGGAGAGTATTCTCACAAGTATGTCTCTGTGAGCCAGAAGGTGAGTGGATGTTTTTCCTGTTGTGTGTGTGGGTTTGTTTGTTTGTTTGTTTTCTTCCTCCACCTGTTTTTCACTTGAGTATCATCTTCTTGTATGAAGACCTGTTGTGCAGAATCAGGTGGCACATATACAAGTGTGCTGCCAACTTAACCAGAGGATGTTGGTTAATGCAAACTTTGTCTTACGTTTGTATATCACAAGGAATTAGACTGAATTTTATATATATATATATATATATATTTATATATATATATATATTTTTTTTTTTTTTTTTTAACATGCACTTTTGCATTACAGGCTCCCCTAGCAGAAGTTAGGGCCTATCAACAGATGGCACTGGTTGCATCTGCTTTTGCTTTTGCCTGGAGCAAATGGAATCTAGAAGCTGGTCAAGAGCAAGTAGTCTTCAAGGTTTGTGGATTTAGACTAAACTTCTACACGAACACAGCACAGAACTCTGGCACAGTTAATACACAGAAACAATTAACTTCTATAAGTTGGGGTTATCTCAAACATTGTGTTCAACCCCTGCCTATGCTTTTAGTGCAGTAGTTTTAAGATTTAGGGTTGACTACTTATTGTTTGGTGTGTGTCAGTAAGAGTTGAGAGCCAGCTTCTTTGCTCATGCATTTGTGAGGTCTGTGATGGGACACTAATGTGCAAGGATGGGTAACTGACAGGTCAGCTATCAGGCCTTTAGCCAAAGCTGGGATCATGCCAATTTTATGTAAGTATCCTGCTGTAGGGGTCCTCTGAATAGCAATCTGATCTGCAAGTTTCATAATTAATGTTGGGAATTTCTTCTTGTCTATATGTCATTTCATTTGTTCCCTACTATGAAGGAGGGAACAAGCAACTTCAGCATTGATTTGGTTCTGTCTGTGAACCAAAGCACATGGGGCTAAAGCTGCTCCCAGGTGGAGAGAAAAATACTCCCAAGTTAGGATTGTAGATACAGAACATGTTTAAGTCTTGAGATGTTCTCCCACCCTTTTGAGTTAATTGCACATGACATACTTATTCCCAGGACAAATTATGCCTGTTGCAGTTAGCTACTCTTTTCTTGTGAATCAAGAGCAGCAAGAAAGTTGGAGTGGTCAAACCTTGCATTTTACAGAGGCAAACAAGAAGGAAGATTTTAATGTTGGTACAGTACCCAGTACACAGTCTCTTAGGCACAGAGAGCCAATGCTGTATTGGGAGTTCAAAACAGGACCTCCATTTTGTTTCTGATTATCATAGAATTTAGAATTTCATACTAAGAGTTTATCCACTGTCAGTGTCATGAGCTTCATCTTACAGCACCATTTTTTTCTGCAATAGGTAAGTGAGCACCTTAAAGCAGATTCTGTCAGTGACAATGACTGGTCTCTTTACCTGTTTAATGGTCAAAAAGCACAAAAGCTCAAGATCACTGAAACCAGTGAAGCTTTTTCAGAAGAGTTAGAAGAAGATTCAGAATTTCATTCCACACTCCTCCATATGCTTAAGGACTTTGCCAGCCAAGAAGCAATTGATAAAGTGGAAACAGCTAACTTCTTGTTTATTGATGTTGTGTATCAGCTACTACTTGCTACAAGGGTTTTAACATACTCTTAAACACTGCATGCTTTCCTTTAAAACTTTATTATCAAAGGCATTCAATAAAGTTACATTTCAAGTGCTGAATGGGAACAGCTTCAATGACTAAAAGGGAAACATTTTATTTTTGTTAAAGCAAAGTAAGTTCTTTATTCTCTCATGACTAAACCATTTAAGTTACATTTATTATTAGCTATGTTCAAAATTGCTCTTTTCTTGTAAACCTGAATGGAACTGGGACTCTCTTAGGTACTTAAAGATTACTTTTCTCAGAATGGGGAAAAAAACAAACAAACACACACACACAAACCACCACACAAAATATTTTTAAATTTCAAGTCATGCTTGAAAAAAGTCATCTCCCCAAAAAACACCCACAACCCAACAAAACAAACCCAGACATGTAACCTTAAATATATACTATCTCAGCTTCTCATACTGTCATCCAGAACTCAGAAGTACAACTACAGGAGTCAGAACCTTTGTTATACTGGGGGTGGCCCATTGTGTTGAAGTCCTGTATATGGCCACAACAGCTGCTGTAGTGAAGTCCAGGAGTCCCCAGTTCCTACAGGTGCGGCATCTGCTGGTCTCTGAAGAGATAGCCCAGTGAGGAAGCTTGTCAGAGCAGCAAGCAGGACCAGGATGGAAACAGAAACCCAGAGAGTTTTGTTAGCGTTGGAAAAGGAAGCCTTGAAATGGGATGCCCACGATGACATCAAATTGCACCTGCACAGAGGAGTTATGGATCAGTTCAGTTTTTCTTCAAAACTTGGAAGCCCTCCTCTCACCCCACTCCCCAACTCCCAAAACTCCTAAAGCAAACTAGACTCCACAAACTTAGATCCTCAACTATCGAAAGTGACAAGGTTGTTACTGCACTGGGAGCTCTGTAGAGTGGTAAGTTATGTTCTGGGTTTAAAATGCAAGCTTCAGTAAGCAAGTTCTCATATAAGCTGTTTAGGTGAGTGACCTGACCCATAAGCCCACCTTGTTTCTGAAAGCACTGAGAAGTACTGACCTTGTTTTTCTTGTTTTTTAAGGCTTTGGTGCCTTCCTTGAGGTTAAGGAAAAGTCTTACTGTCACTCACTATAGAAATCCTAGACCTCTCATGTCATTGGGTACCTCTATCCTTTATCAAACTATAGAAATAAACTTTTATTCCTTGCAGTCTTCCTAGTTTTACACACTCGCTTAACTGTCTTGTCTCCCCTTGATTGGGATTGCTCACGATGGAGGCTTAGCGTAGGAGACCCATTTGGAATAAGCAGTTTCTCTACAGAGACACAGCAGAGCTTTCCAAGGGATACATGTTTGGAAATGACAGCACTCGCTCTTCCTTGGCTTGAGTTATCCAGAGAAATTAGCTCAAATACTCTGGAGTTACTCTCAACAACTACACATCCCAGCATGTGCCAAAGCTGCTGCTAAGTTTTGCACAGGCCTCAAATCCTTGATCATGTTTACAGAGGCAAAGGTTGGCATGACCTAGTAGCCCAGCTGTAACAGCTGTCACAGGTTAACCAGTAGAGGTGGGATCATACATAACTTTTTTAGTATTAGTAATGAATTCCTGGTGGCATGAGTCTTCAGCCCCCAAGATTATCCATTCCCAATTGCTTTGTGTAAGAAGTCACCATTAACTACCAAACCAAAGCTACAGCTTTGCCTTTCCCATGTTCACCCCCTAAACGTTGCTTTACCCCACAACGTGAGAAAACTTACGCTGACTTTAGGTTCCATTTTGATGAATATTTTCCTTTTTCAGAGATACTTTCCTTCCTTGATGGTTCTTCTTGTACTTCAGCGGGTGATTCTGACTGCTCATTTCTGTAAGCAAGCATCAAGAGTTCCAAAGCTTTTCCATCAGTTTGACAGAGCTCACAGTAGCTTGACTTAATAGCCCTGATCAGGTGGTGCCCAATTAAAAGTTCATTAAAAAACAAACCAGTCAATCCTGCACACACACCTCAGAATTCTGAGATTGCTGTGGAACTTACTTTGCTTCAGCATGTTTATCTTCATAGTCTGCCCAGGCATACGTGCTAACGAACCGCTGTAGTGAAGGACGCTTCTCATTTTGCTTTGCTCCCAGTCGCCCCCTGTCATGTTTTAAAGACATGTCTTAATTTCCCCATCAGATTTATAACAGGAAACTAGAAATTCAGCAGCAGGCTACTCATTTGGGTAGGCCTCAGACAAACAAGTTTCAAAATCAGTTGCCTGAAATTAGGATTATTAAGAAAACAAAATAAACAAAACACAGATCCATCAATGGCAGCTGCCTAAATTTCATCTTTTAGTTCTAAAGCAAGAAGAGAGGTAATTTTTTAAAAACATTCAATCTTTAGTTAAAAAAAGAGCAGTAATAGTCATGAAGGCTTGTTTATCTATTGGAGCATGTAAAACTAATATGAAAGTTCTTTCCTAGACATTATTAGACCTCAAGATGCTCCACAACCTGCTTAATGCAGGCACAGTTAGAGCTGCAAAATATTTGACCCTATGCAAAGACAAGCCCAAGTAACTTTACCAACTGCTTGATCTCCTGTTGAATTTATCACCACGTTCATCACCATCAGGTTCATGGAGCTGGGCCTAGAGAAAAAGTTTGACATGCTTAATGCACCAGCATTTTCCTCACTTCATCCCAGGCCAGTTTTGAGAAGGTGAAGCCCTCACCACCTGGGAACCCCCACTTACCAGTGGCAACCCAGTGCCTGCATTTCCAGTGCTCCTGGGCAGCGTTGCAATGCTAACTCTTCGAAGGGATGATGATGGCTATGCAAATAAAAGGCATTACTGACTCTACCAAGGAATGACTGGACTACTCACTGATTGCATAAAATACAACCTGTTTTTATACGAACTGTATAAATAAATGATACTTCAGCTGAAGGGACACACAAAGAAGAGTCAAGCCATAAGCACAGCCCAAACCATGTCCTTACAAGCAACAGCTTTCCATATTAACTGCTTCCCCCCCACCCAAACATCTAAAGTGAGGCTGGCTACACAACTTCTGAAAAGAGAAAACAACAACAAAATTGAAGACATCTAAATTCTAGTGGTGTTCACAGGAATTCCTACAGTCAATGTGAATTGTTCCCATCTATTTTTTTCATCTCTGTGCTAAACCTGTCTTCTGTAGCCTCAACAACAGAACCTTACATGAACAATATTTCTTAACCACTGCATGACAGCACAGATATTTTAGCTTCTGTGAATGCTTCATCTTTTAAGTGAAACCACATGCAGTTCCCTTGGGTTGGTGCGGGTGACTGGAAATATATATCCTCGTGTTTGATGACATTGGCCCATCTTTGAGACAGAAAACCACCAAAGTCAAGCCAAGCATGTAGCAGGTCATCAGTGCATGACAAGGCAAAGAAAACAGACACACACACTTGAAATTTAATGTTAAGCTGTGAATGCCATTACCTTGAAGTTAAAAGAATTTGATAGCTTTTTATTTGTAGATTCATCTGTAAAGAGATCAAACATCAGAAATGCTTACAGGAATGCAGTGAGCTTCATTTGCAACTAAAGGTCTGACTTTTTGCACTACCTGTTTAAGCAAAGAGCGTGTTGGAGTATCCTCAGCAGAAGATATTTCAGGAAAAAGCTTTCCATTTCATTAGGTAAGTTCATAATATTTGTGCATTATACACTCTCTACAAGCATCAATTTCTATTGCTATCACTAGACGTGCTCTTCTATTATCGAGGCAGTGTCCTCTTACAGGACAATCTTTTACAGCCAGGAAGGAACGGCCTGTGATTCAGAAGGCTCCTGTGAGGGTTTTACTAATGTGCAAGACTGCCCTTTCTGGTTTTAAAACACACTTTTTTCCAGCAGAATTTAATCCTTTTTTGGCAAAGCCACAAGTGCACAGCATCGTCTGAAAAACCTGACCTCTGTACCATCTGCTTAGAGGGGGATATTCAGAGCACCTGTGCTTCAGGAGTCTATAATTCATATTTAGAAAAGAGCAGGAAGTCTCTGTTGATTGATCACAATGTACATACAAATTTAGTTTCAGAGAGTTGTTTCTAATATTGTTGTTAAATTGGTATTTTCCCCTCTTTTTTAGGAAAGTAGATAAGACAGTCATATAACCTCTCTACCTAATATGTTAAGCTTCAATTAGATAAGAGTTTATCTGACAGGTGCTAAAAAGAAGACAGACAAAGCAGTTTTACCTCGATCTCCAAGAGAACTAAAAGATCTCTCATTTTGGAGCAGGACCTGTTTCAGCTCCTCAAGTTCTGCGTGTTCTTTTGCATACATACGCTTCAGGTTTTCCACGTGCTGAATCATTACTTCCACAGCCTTGCTGACACGACTCTCCTAACAGGGCAAGTGCAACAGCATAAGAGAAAAGCAGCAGCTCTTTGAGGAATCCCATCATGTTTATTTAGAATTTAAGACTTAATCATCTACTCTCATCTTGTGTCACTGTGATGCAACATCCTCTCATTTTTTCTCCACCCTTTCAGAGTTTCAGTGCAACCCATCTCCCAACACATGCCCAGTTACACAGGTCTCGTTTCTCCAATGATTATGCTTATCTTCAAACAGCCTTCATTTCAGAGTCTTCATCTCCTCTGCTCTACAGTCTCAGCTGCCACCAGACATTTGCTCATATTGCCAGGTCATATTTTCATGCTGTTCTTTGGCATTATACACAATGACGCATAACATTTGAGCGGGTATTTTTATATTTCCATAGATTCAGCTTATTAGCAGCACTTTCCATAAGGCACATAATTACCATTAAAGCATCAAGACTATTGTTACCATATTACATCCTTGTGGTCTCCACTGTACACATCTCTCTGATGCATTTTAATTCAGTCCCCTTTTTTAATATGTTCTGTGTTTTTCTGCAATGTTAGGGCAATGTAGCTACTCTCACAGTGCCTGGGATCTCTTATAACACCACAAACAGAGAAGAGAAAGCCAGGACTAGGCTGTACTGGTCAGTCTGCATTACATACAGAAGATTCCCAAATCTAACTCTGAAATCAGAAGGCCAGCAAAGAGACATGGACATCCTTTTTAAATTTAGAAGCTTTTAACTTGGTACAAAACACATTTATATGGAAACTGTTACCTGATTAATAGCTCCCAACATCTCTGCTCTACTGGCAACTCGGGCTGCATACTGGCCAAGGAACTGCAAGCTTTTCTGCAGCTTCTTAATGATCTCCTGCGCTTGGTTATCTTCTTCACACAAAGGAACTAAAGCCTAAAAGGCATATTGGCAAAAAAAAACCAGTGTGAGCTGTTAGTGGCAAAAGAAGAAATAACCCATCTGATGACCCTGAGCAGTTTGTGTCCAGGCCCACACAGTCACAAGATCAGCATCCAACATCCTAGATCAGCATAACTTGGTGCAGACCTCTAGTGGGCAGAGACCGCAGCTTACTGAGCAAAGTCAGCGGGACAAAAGCCTTCTTGCCCAACACCTGTGCAGCAGAAAAACTACCCATTGTCTGAGCACACAACACACCCAGATGAAGGCTATCCCTCAAATATGAAGTCCCTTAAGTAAGAATTTTGTTCAGATTTAGTTAAAATGTATTTCTCTTACACAAAACCTAAGAAAATCCATATTAAGAGAGATGCTTTCACAACAGCTCATCCCATCCACCCTACCAGCCTTGGCCAGCACCAACCTCTAACATCTTTAGAGCATTTGTGATCTCCTTTTTCAGATTTTCTTCAGCCAAGTCTCGAGACCTTTCTTCAAGCCTCACTCTCTTGTCCAAGGTAAACAAGTCACATTTAAAACCTAAAGACAACCTCAGAAATTCAGCCTGTTGTGGAAGAGGAAAAGATTTCAGAATAACCCAAGTGATGCAGAAGTTTTTAAAGATTTAGATGCTAACATGACATTTGGGACTATACTCCATGAACACAGTTACAGGCGAGATACAGAAGAGAAAGCAAACACAGCCCACTTCCTCAAAGCCAATTTTCCCATCTGTAGCAATGAGGAAAATAATCTGTAACCAGAATAGGTGTTATCTTGGAAGCACACAGCGTGCCATCTGTGCCTTTTGACAAGATCGTCTTAAAGCAGCACATTCTGCCTGGGAGGAGGTCACAGCTATGCTCTTTCATGCTTGCAAACAAATGTTTTAGTAATGATAAATCTTCTGTTCAGTTTTACAGACCGCCACCTTTCCCCATCCCATCCATTCAAAAATTTCCACTGGGATAGGAAAGACAGATTTCAGAAGGCAACTTATAGAAATATACCCAGTTTAAGCTACCCAGCATCATTCTTTTGTATAGGACTAGATAACAATCAGGGCTTATCTACAAGATCTTTCTGTTGTCTGAGATACTTAAGGATACCACAAGCAGTCAATGCTTACCTCCACTTCTTTCTCACTTGGAGAGTCACTGTAGGACAAGAAGAAGCAACCATGTAACAGACTGCAGATTTAAATTCATACCTGCAGGTGATCATTGAAAGTCAACACACTTACGGTTCATTTGGCTTTGATTTATCTCCTTTAATGCCACCTGCAGTGGGTGAACTCCCTGTGAAGTGAGAAAAACGTTCTCAAACAAAAGTGAAAAACAGCCTCCCAAAAACAGCTTGTGGAAGTCTTTGAAGCACCAACAGAAGCCACGATTAAAGCTTTCCAGTGTTAAGCTTTTGCCAATAAGAACAATTTGTCTGCCTCAGAGTATTAGCGTCGGTGAGATAGCACAGCACTGTCACTTGTACAAAGCCCCAAAATTTAGTTGTTTAGTTGGCTTCAAGTGGCATTTAATTAATGTAACAATGCTTAATTATAGCTTTTGGTTTAACTTCCTAGCCTGTAGGTTCAGGATGTTACGTGAGTTACTACCCATCATTAACTTTAGTGAACTCCAAAGGCAAAAGGTGAGGTGATTAGAAGATCCGAGACGGCTCAGCACAGTTCAGTAGAAACATCACCCTGCTTATCTATATCATGTTTACCCAAACCCCCGAGCATAGAGGATGCTGCTTCAGAAATCTTTGGAGTGGGCAGGCGTGCCAGAACTTGTTTCAAATATACCAGCTCCTTTGCAACTCCCAAGAAATTTTACCTCCTGTCTAGAGGAAGGTAGAGCTGGTTAGTTCAGTATCTATAGAAAGCAGAGAAGCAGGTTTTGCATGGTAACATCTTCCCTCTCTCCAGTGCTAATCCATTTTGATCTCTAAATGGAGCTACTACTCCTTAAAAACAAGAAGCCCTCAGAATTTGATGTGGGGCAGGCAGCTCTGCACCTCTTCACACAGTTCTTACACAAATGACCAAGGCTCCAGTGAGTTACATGTATGTGTTCAGCAAAAACCTCTTACCTTTCCTACTGGGAACAACAGCTGGTGCTTCCTCACTCTGCTCTTTATTATTTTTCTTTTCCTGGCCCACCTGCTAAAGGCATATCAGAGAGTAGTTATAGCAAAGGAGCAGCCACAACACCACTGGAAGGGCCCATCCCCTCCCTCCTGCAGTTTTTCTTTGTAGCTTCTCAGCCAAACCAATTCTGTTCCCCTGTCATTAAGACTCTTACCAGGTCTTGCTTTAAAATGTTTTGAAATGCAGTTTTGTGTTCTTCCATCCCGGGGCAGACTTTCTTCTCAGCTGGATCTGCCTCTGGGGAGAAACATTCCAGAAAACAAATATAAGTATAAAAACAGAGGAAGCCTCCAACACCCAGCATATTAGCCATGGACCAACAGGGTTAAAAGAAATTGCAATAAGTGCCAGGAGAGGGCACTAAGAAGGAGAGGCAGAAGCAAACAACACAACAAAGATGTAAAAAGTGGTATGATGATTACATTTGGCTTGAAAAAAAAACCACTAAGTGTTACATGTCAACAAGCAAGATTATTACTCGTGATTGTAGTTGCTCTAGTTAAAGCTGAAAGAGTTGCAGTAATATTCCCTTCAATAAATGAATTTCATTATTTTACTACCACCATGGGATTGGTTGTTTGCTATTTAAGGAGACAGTTTACAATTATTTTTTGTTTGGAATTCTATAAGCATAGGAATATGTTAGATACAAACAAAACCAAAAACCAACAAAACAACCCAACCAAAAACCTACCAGGCACAAACAGGTGAAATGATGTGAGCATTAATAATTATCTTCTTTCATGTTACAGAATACAAGATGAAGGAATAGATGCTACTTCAACTGCTCTTACAGAAGAGCTTGATCATAACCAGGTTGTGGAAATGCATACGGTTGTGGTATTTCAGGTATCCACAAGCTTCAGTCATAGTCTGACACTTGGACTGTCCTTTGCACCCAAGAAATAAACTACCAGGGTGTGCTAGAGCCAACAAAAGAACTCACTTTACCACAAGATAAGTGATAATGGACTGGTAAGTTTGGGAACTGATGATGCCAGCTCAAATGCCATGCAAACTTCCAAACGCTGCAATTTAGAAATGCTTTAAAGCTGACAAAAATAACCTCCAGAAAGACAGCTATTAAAAAGATTTAGAAAGGAAAATATTTAAGAAACTGAAGAAAGTCCGTCGTACTAGTTTCTTGTGTAGCAATGACTCTGGCAGCTATTTATACCTTTTCAGAACTGGTACCTTTTTTTTTTTTGGCTGTTTATACAGTCACACACCCCCACAAAGAGGCAAACCAAAGAAACGGAAAAATGAGCTTCAGAACTGAAGCGCCTTCTCTCTTCATCCTTCACATTAACAACAACTTCTGCTTAGCTCTCCCTTTTGTCCCTGCTGATTTTTGCAGGGGTGCTACATATCTAACCTGGCTCCCAAGCACCCTTGGAGGCCATTGTGTGGTACTAGCAAAGACCAGAAGTGGAGACTCATTAATGTCTCCATTCTAATACTAGAAGCACTTTCTATTCAGAGATGTACAACAGGCAGGAGGATCTCAGATTTTAAAGCTGTTTGGACTTCATCTGTTTTGCATATCTGTTTTGCATGTCTGTTTCCTCCTTGCCAAAGGCACCTAGACCACATATGAAAACTAACTGAGGCAAATTAGTAGAAAGAAAATATATTTAAGCGAGGGGACTGAATTAGGTGTCAGGAAGATCGTGCTAAAGAAAGAAACAAAACCAATCAAGAAGTGACGACAAAGTCTTATGTTTAGGTAAAGGTTAAAAACAGTTACAAAGAAGCACCACATCCTGTGCTGCTTATTCAGATAACTTTTTTTTAATAGCTTAAATACACTGGGCACATGTACTCCCGTTTTGTTTTGCTTTTAGTTTTTTAAGCGAAAGTACACCATCAGATCTGGTAAGAATAATTCTTCTGGATGTTAATGACCATAGTGAAAGACAGAACCATGCACAAAGGCCTCTATCCTCATCTCTTTTTGACCCATTCCAGCATCTTGTGTACCAGCCATCAGTTTTGAAAGAGAAGCAAGCGTTATTTAGTCTAACCATGTGTCCCCAAACTTTTTAAAAAACGTGAAAACATTCTCTCTCCTCCCACAATTGCCTGGGATTTAGTGCCCACACAATGTTCTGCCAGCTGAGCAAGTGTCAAGATTTCACTAAGTCACTTCATGTTTACTTCTTGGAGTGCTGTAAGTCACTGGCCACCTGTAAGCAGATAAAGCCTTATTCCTGCTCCCAGCTTCAGGGAGGGCTATGAGCACTTGCAGGTGAAAATATTTGCAAAAACATAAATTCACAAGTTATTTTTCTTACTCAGCTTCCTCACTTCAAAGCTGTGCTGGAAACAAGCCGTTTCCTCGCTGCGTGAGTGCCAGAGTGCTGCAGCGGTTACTGTACCTGACACAGGACCAGCCGGATCCTTATCATTGTTTTTCTCCATTGTTACAGAAGTGGCCACATCTTCCTCTTTTTCACGTGGGCACTTGGGTGATTTTTCCTCCATAACAAGGCAGCCTATAATGTCAGGCAACAAAAGACAGAGCTCTTACTGTTCAGTAAATGCAACTGATTAGATCATACCTATTCGCAAGGCTTTCAGCACAAAAAAGATTCACCCATCTGTGCCCCAAATTAAAGGCTTACCCGTTAGTGGCGCAGTGCTTTCCAAAGAGGATTGAAGGCCTTCTTGGGGTGAAGTTAAGTGATCACTGCCAAAACAACAATTCTTTCAGATACTCATTCATCCATAGTATACTATTTTGATAAGGGCTTTTAAAAGCTTGCACAAAACCTGACCTGGATGGGATCAGACTGTCTGGTAGTGTTGTCTCTGCGCAGCCAATCTTAATGGAAAGAGAGAAGAGTTAAGTGTCAGGGAAAGGGTTGCCATGCAAGTAGTAAATTTGTATGTCAAAAGTTTTAATAATTCACCCAACTGTACCTAAATTATTTCAGCAGTGAAGAACTAGATGGTAAGTATGCAAATTGATCTGCTAGTCTAAAGCCACATACAGTATATTATCATCATAAGGAGCAATAACTATGTTTCCACAGAAATCTTCTCAGGAATATCATACTTAGAGATTTATTTTGGTTTCCAACTTCATGTTTTGCTTCTAACTCATGTTTTCAAATGACCGACATACGTGTTACCACACCACTGTTCTATCTTAGTGCTGTGCATCAAAATATATCCATTTTCAGACCCCACAAGTGAGGTGCACAGAGCTTCACCCAGCTATAGATGGTAGAGTCGTTTAGGTAAATAAAAACGTTACTATTAACAGCTCAACCGAGCAGATGATTCAGAATGCAAAAAACTTGTAGTGTTGCATATTGTAGTGTCTGGCTTTGAATGATGTCAGTTTTCAATATTACATGTAACATTTGCCTAGCTGCCTCAGAAAGCTTCAGGCCTCCTCCTTTGTATGCAAACAGCAGAGAGGAATTGAGCAGTTAAGGGCTACTACGTAGTTTTGCTCATGTTCCTTTAACCACTATAGTGTGGTTCTGGACCCAACTCTTATCAACATCACACACAAAAACAACATCCTCTTAAGCCTTCTAGTATGGTAAGGGAGATACTGAATGGGAAATGACCCTCTTCCTCCTTTCACCCTGGAAAACTCCAGCTTGCTTATCCAATTTATAGATAGGTCTCTATTTATGGGTGAAAATCCAGGGTGAAACAAGGGTTTAAGGAGTTAGGGCAGTAATGACTTGTGATGAACTCCACCACCACTGAAGAGAAGTGCTGAACAGGGAGAAAAACAGACACAGACAACCCTAAAACTCTCCCCAGGCAGAAAAGACGCGAGGCCAGCCAGCTTTGGGCAGCTCCTTACATATCAAGTGTCCAAGAGCACTATTGAAGTCAGGGCTGGGGGCAGGCTGGGGCTGGTGGTGGTGACATGCAACAGAAAAACCATATCAGCAAGTGATTATCTATGTTCTGGTGTCTCCCCTTCCCACTCAAACATCCTCAGAGGACCAAGAAAACCTAGTGAAGTTGAAAAATAGGTGACCAAGGTGCCCCTGGTCACTTGTGACAGCAACTGACTGGTCCCACCATCAGCAAGTGCCTCTCTGTCCTCTCCATCCTCCACAGTTGCATTACTGCATTCACAGAGCCCGGCCTCAGCCAGCTGGATGTTTCCCCTAATGCAAATCGAGGCTATTTTTATTCTTATTTGAATTCTCTATTAAGCTGAAGGAAGTACAGCACTGCACAGGTCTACAGGAGTATTTGGGATGGAGAAGGTGAAAATGAGCAGCATGTTTAAGTGGAAACAAAAGAAATTGAAAGAGCTTTCAAAACAAATACACACACACACCCCCCACCTAAACCAACCAACCCACCCTTGCATCACCTGGAACTGAATAAAGCATTTCATTATTCTATGTGTGCTCTCCCTCCCCAGGTAATCACAGGGTCAATGGTTTCTGTTTGCAATGAAGGAAACCCCTCAATTCAGTTTTTTAAACCACATACTGACTGTTAGGATTATGAGTTCAAATGGATTGCACAGGGTACACTTAGGAAAAAAAAAAGCAACAACAAGAAACCCACACATTCTAGATTTCTTAACATAATATATTTGTACAGGGCATTAGAGAGTCATTCTTCCTAATAAAAGGATTGTGTTAAAGAAGATCCTGTAGCACAACTCCAATCATACTTTTTCTGCCCTTCATCCCTTTGATTAGCATAATCATCCAAGGTTCTATCACAGCAGACAAGTTCTGGCCACAGTCTTATATAAATTCCCAAACAAGCACTAATATGTGGAGGGCCTATCATCTGGTTTTTAGACTATGATAAGACTTTCACATTTATAAATCAAAACAGGTATAAAATGCCCAAGTTTCATCCAGCTCTCACAAGAGCTTCTTCATTAGCCTCTCAACTCCTACAGTGACAATGATTTGACAAAATAATTTGAGTGAGTTATATGCTGAAGGTCTCAATCTGCTCAAACACATCTGCAACCACAGTGTAATAATAATAATAAAAAAAACTCCACACATCTAGGGAGACTTTTTCTGTTAAACAAGGATATTCAAATTTTGCTGCACATCACAGTTTTTAGAACTGGACACAGCCCATTTGCTTTTTCTCTGGGGCAAGCTTTGACATTTTAATTTCACCCCTCTAGAATATTCACATGGGATGTTTATCTATAAAGGCAAAAGTGGAAAATGGCATTTCTGAGCCCAGCTATACTTACAGAGAGCTTCGGAGCAACAAAGCATGGGCATTTCAAAAGACTTTGCAGGGCTGTGACTTTTCAGAAGGACTGGATAAAGCAAGACCCCTTGAGATTATCCTCTTGAAGGTGGCTTAAGTAGTAGCAGCACAAGCAGGGAGTTCCTCACCTGCGCTACCTCAAGCAGCGTGCTCAAACCATAGGCAGTGCCCATCACTCTTACTTTTTTTAGCCTCAGTGCACTTTCTGCCCCGATTTGCCGCTACAAGCAGACCCCTGCTGCACTTGCAGGTACTGCACACCAGCCAGGGCACGCCTGAGGTTGCCTGCTTATTAGTCTTGCAAAGGTTATATTCAGGTTCATGAAAAACACTGACCAATATTCACTCATTGTCACCACCAACACCAATTAGTAAAGTTAAGAAGCCTCGCGTGGCAGGGCTGAGGTCTAGATTTCATAGTGACTATTGGAGCACAGGCAAGTGTGCTGAGTGCAGCTCGTCTTGCTGTTACCATGAGAAAGCTGACTGACAGCTCAAGCTGTACATGCAGGATTCAATACAGCAGTGAGGCACATCTGAGCACATCAGCTGAAGGGAAGTTTCCATACAATGAAGATGTCATTTTGCAGCTGTTACATGGTAGCCATGGGAGAAAGCACAGAGAAAGGCAGCATTCACTACTAAAGCATCATGTGGCTTATTGCAGGTGGATAAAAAGAGCCAAATCACTCTGACCTCACTGGCAGAACTGAGTATTACTGCAGAAACAGCACTGTCTCAAGCCTCAAAACCACATTTAAAAATGCTCCCTAGCTAAAAGCATGACTCAGATGCACGTGAACATCAAGACATTTGGGTCTATAACTATAGCATTCCAGAAGTGTAGCCAAATTGAAGGGACTACCCCACACAGAACAAGATGTCACAGCGTCCTTCTGACTGGTGCCAGCTCTGTCCACCTTGCAGCAGCACTGATTTATAGCTGCTCAGCCTGGCTCTCTGGCTTTAAGTAAGCCACTAAATGCTTGAGCCCATTCAAAACCACATCTCAGGCATCAGAAACAGCACTCACCTCAGTAAGTGAAGAGTCCATCATTGTAATGGAAACAGGAAGGTCTGCATCAGTATAGCTACCAGCAGAGCATATTTTCCATCTGGCAATACACATTTTATTTGCATGTTGCCCAAACAACAGTGAGATACATTGCCCATTTTCCTTAAGCACATAACAACTGAAGTCACCACTATCTGTATAGTCAGACAGCTGGTCTCTCAGAGAAAGACAAATTCATCACCAACATAAATCCCTCCCTCCTCCCCCGAACAGCAAGAACCACCACCAGTCCTTCTCCCAACCTCCTCCACACTGCACAGCTCTGCAGAAAACCAGTGGCAAAAGCTTTGAAAGTGGCTGAGTCTTTTTCTGCAGACTGCCTGCCTCTGCCTCTTCAGGAACATCCTTATCTTGTAAAATATTCACTGACAACAGTTAGCTAGCTTCCATAATCTTAGACAGTTCAATCTCTATTTTAAAGATCTAGGGAGGCAGCTTAATAAGCAAAGACCTCAGAACTCATGCACTAAACTCTGCAAAATAAAAAGTGACTCCTCAGAGACAAAATGATGTTAGTTCTGAGTTAAATACTGAAAATACACACAAGAACACCTACATCATGCCTCAGTTCTCCAGCACAAAATGGAAGCATCACCACTGTCAACCAAGAGTTTCAGTAAAAACCTTTAATACTGCTTTTGTGAACAAAGTGTTACCCCATAAAAACATTAGCTATCTACTGAGGGTCCAGTATTTCCTATGAGAGTTACTCTGCTATTGAACTCTGCATGTGCTGGGGATACAGATTTCCCTTGGAACCTGCTAGATGCCACAGAGTTTTCCACCCTTCACCCCTGAGAGGTTATTTTGCCAGCTTACTTGTACCCCACGGACGTCACATCTGAAGCAGATGCATGTCCCAGATTGCAGCTTTCAAACATGCAGCTGTAGGAGCTCTGTCTACTGTGCCAGGGCCAGCTGTGCACAGGAAAGTTATTTAGGCATGAGGTTTCCAAGGTCAGAGCATCTGTTAAGAGAGAGATGTATGAAACATGGTGTTCCTTAGCAAAGTTGGATTTAGTCACACATCAATTTTTTACTTAAGTCTAAAGTAACAAAGCAGCAGACCAACCAAATACAGACTTATAATAATGCAGCTTCCACCCTGGTATGAAAGAGTTTGGTTATGTGGCCTTAACATACTTTGTAGATGGAGAGTTTGCAGCACCTGGGGATGGGTATCTTTCATCAGCCAGGTTATAGAAGCTTCCACGTAGGTCAGTTTTGTTGTAGTGAATTGTTTTGTGTGGCAGTGAGGGCTGGGAAATAGATAATCTTTTTTGTATCAATACTTGATTGGTGCAAGCTGAGAATACCTGCCTTATTTGTGGCTGGATCTTGATATTACAGCAAGTTGCAAGAACACTGAGTTAGCCTGTTGAAACAGCCCTTTCAGAGCAGCAGAGTGCTCTTATAAGGAGTATTGTGCAGTCAAGCAATATCTTCTTCCATTTCCCCCAGTATGATGTAGAATTAGATTTGAACATTCAGTAGTTTGTATAAGAAGAGACTCTGCCTTGTACCAGCTTACTGCTGGAAGAAACACTTTGTCTATAAAATCCCAAATGCACCCTGCAGTTCTGTGGCCCTGCAATGTATATGTGCCAGTAGTTGCTTTTAACGCTTGTGAGGCTTAAGAGTCGCAAGGAAGTACATATATCTTATTAATGCAGGAGAAATCAACAAATAAAATTATCTGATTCTCAGTAGCTATCTTACTTGTTCGAGCTTTCAAACCAGGACTAACCTCAGCTCAAGTAGCAAAGTAGCAGGACATTGCTGTGCTGTCTCAGTGTGTGCCAGTTAATAGGACAAATGGGAAGAACGCAACTAAAGCCCCTCTTGATCCAGACTGGCAAGCATCTTGTCAGGAATATACTCGGAATTATGATGTATACCAATAGTTTTGGAGAGTCCTGTTAGGCTGACAGCTCCCTTTTCAGGGCTTTCATTGCAAACATGGTTCAGCCTCTTAAATTACATGCAGAAATAGGCTAAAGCTAGCAATAGATTTTCCACACTCTACCAACACGTTTAACACCATTAATACAGTTGATAATTATGATTAATACCATTAATCAACTCTTCCCATATTTCAGGAAAGAGACAGAAAACCAGGCAACACAACCAGCTCTTACCCAGCAGAGGCGTGCTATGCCAGTACAAAATATCCGAGGGCAGAGTCCTGGGAAGTTCAGTGCACAAGGTCAGTCCTTCACTCCACAGTCGTTTAGAGCAATGGAACTGCTAATTGAAAAACAGAAAGCACTGTTGTTGTTCAGTCACGCTGAATACATAGAATCATAGAATGAGCCTAGTTGGAAGGGACCCACAAGGATCATGGAGTCCAACTCCTGTCCCTGCACAGGACAACCCCACAGTTCACACCATGTGTCTGAGGGCCTTGTCCAGTCTCTTCTTGAACACTGTCAGGCTTGGGGCCGTGACACCTCCCTGGGGAGCCTGTTCCAGTGCTCCAACACCCTCTGTGTGAAGAACCTTTTCCTAATGTCCAACCTAAACCTCCCCGGCACATCTTCCTGACATTCCCTCAGTTCTGTCACTGGTCACCAGAGAGAAGAGATCAGCACCTCCTCCTCCCCTTGTGAGGATGCTGCAGCCACCATGAGGTCTCCCCTCAGTCTCCTCCAGAATGAATAAACCAAGTGACTTTAGCTGTCTCATACAGCTTCCCCTCTAAACCCTTCACCAACCTCATAGCCCTATTAATGCTACCAACTCCTCCCACATATATACAGTTGCATCTGCATAATTTAATACTAACAGTTATACTAATACATCGTATCTGTTGCTTTTTTTTTGCCTAGAAAAGCTCTCATCCTTAATGGGCAGAACAGATATATGAAGAGGTAGAATAATTCAGCTATACATTTGCAACAGACATGTTGATTCAAGCTAGGCCTGGAACTAGATACTACCAAACCAGGCAAGATGAGCTGGACAGGAGAATTGTCCACAGTTCACAAAACCACAAAAAAACCCACCACCTCTTCTTGCTGTTACTGCTGAAGAGGTTCCATCTGAAGATGGGTAGGGGAAACATCTGAAACAACACTTACGCAGCTGCATTTGACTTAACGTTGCTTAAGCGACAAAAAAATTGAAAAGAAATAGGAAGATATAGCCTCATGTTCAGTCTCTTATCCTTCTCAAAATCCAATTTATCAAAAACAGTAACTGTTCAGAAGCAATAGGAGACTGGTTTTGCAATTAGGTTCTGAATATACTTTTGTATGTGTACAAATAGACATAAACATTTGATAAAAATAATTTGAGGTATATGTTTATCTTGGCAAAGTTTCTCACAAGGAAAGTTATTTATTTTCTTCAGTTCATGAACAAAAAAAAAAAAATAGGGACAAAAGTAGCATCACATTCTAATAGGCTCAGCAATGATCATAGCAAACACACTTACCTTCCCTTCTACCAGCTCAGCTGATGTGGGCAGCAGGCTGTAGTCAGATTCTAACTCTGCACAGCACTGTTACAACAGAGAAATAGTTTAAGGTAAACAGACATAGAAGAAATTTTTTAAAAGTCAAAAAACAGATGGAACACTACTACTGATTATGAACAAAATGGAACTCTAATTGAATTTTCAGCTATCAAGAAAACTGTGCAGTTGTTTCCCCTTGCTACTTTCAGCCCTTCATTCTGCAGACCTTTCTTCACAAACACAAGTTTTATTCACATGCAGCTAGTCCACAGTTTTGATTCTGCACCTCTGATGCCCCTTGTACAGCCTGGGATACATTTTAGGACCTTCTGTATGACTTCATAAATACTGTGTTATTCTATGTTAAATCCAGGCCGTTCAGACCCTGAGCTACAGCATTCTTCCTAGAGCTGCTTGAGGAAAAACGTCCTCCCACAATTGTCTCCCCCTCCACCCCCTTCCAAACTTGAAGAAAGTATTTTTATTCAAGGCAAAGTACTCCAGAATTATATAATTTCTAACATATTTCCACATATTTCACTGACTATTCCAGTGCCTGCATGCTGAGAAATATTTTATTACAAGATTTTAAACATTTGTTTTCAAGACTGTCTGCAGAAGAGAGGGCTGATCACCAATAGTTGTTTGCAGTGAAGACCATCACCACACCTGTAAGTTCTAGCCTATTTTTTCCAAGCAGGCTGAAAAAGGAAAATAACCTACAGATCAGTACACAGAGTTGAGTGCCTCCACAGTTATGTACATATTAGAAAAAACAAACAAACAAAAAAATCAGATGCTGCCAGGTTACTTGCAAGTTCATCTCAGCTGTAGGTGTCCTTCCACCAGAGCACCTCCTGTGCAAGCCTACCTTTCCTTCTCCCACCACACAAGCATCATACCTGACACAGCAATTCACAGAATCGCCTTTGAAGCAGTTCCCATCTTAGTGTGTTAACAGTTGCTACAAAGAGACATTTACTTCTATTTATCCACAGAGAGAAAGAGGTTTCTGCAAACTACCTGGAATCATACATATCTGGGGTTCTCTCTCTTTTCATTTACTCTAGTTCACTTTGCAGAAGAGGTTTGTCTATTCAGAGCTGGAAAATGACAAACTATTTCCATCCTTACATCTCTTGGTAAAAATTTAACATCAAAGTTTGAAGGAAGTAGCAAGCATGAAAGCAACACGAGCGCAAATGCATGAGCAATGCCAAAATAGTGATCAGAAGTCAGCAAGCCCAGTCTGGGGCTGTTTCTGACATATCAGTGCATAACAGTTGTGCCTAACAGTTAAGACATAGGGTCTCATGTAATTTTGCCTACAATAAAAAAAAAAAAAAATGTAATGTCACATAAAGTTGTCTACAACACACATGTATGTTGACCATCAGTCACATTGCCCCAGGGAAGTGCATGCTTAAGGCCAAACATTCAGTGGGCTTAAGTAATTTAAATTATTTTTTTTTTTCCTGTAAGAGTGATTCACACTCCAGAATCCGGAAAGAAAAAGCCACATGTGCTGGAATGTTGGAATCAAACCAATTCACTCTTTAATTGCCCAAGCTTTTAGGTCTTGATATTAGCAAGTGAGCAAGAGCTAGCACAAAGTTTCCATGGCTCTGTAGCAAAAGTTGCATGTGTACAATGCAATGACACAATCACTTTCTACTAAAGAGAAAGCCTACTACCACACAGCTATTAAATAAACAATCAAAACACCCACAAAGAAAATACAAGCAGCTAGTAGAATGCAAAATATAAAGAATAGGTCTCATTGGTACAGGATGGCTTTCTTAGGTATAAGGTGGGCTATCCAGATACAGGAACATCACCTCTGGTAAAGGAGCACCCATGCCAACCATGGAGTTACTAGCCCTTCCTTCTAGGACTGCAGATTTTGTTAGGGAGTTCTGCAGGTTTGGTCCAGCTCAACACCCACTCATTAGGATCCCACCTGATCCTCAGCCCAGATGTCAAGTTTGCAGATCTCTTAAAGGACGAGGAAAAATAGAAAGAAAGAAAAAGCCCCCACAGAGCATTTTACCGGATCACCTGCACATCAGTCCTATTCCCCCTTGCCATAAAGCATTTGCCCATGCAAGAGTAAATGCTGGCACAGTACCAGTAGTTACTCACTTTTCTGGTCTTCCACCTTCTCCTGAAGCAACTGGCAAGTGCTTGTTAAAGCTGCATTCACATCCTTGAGTTTTTGCTGCTCAGAAATGGCTTCCTCCAGCTTGCATTTCAAGGATGCAGCTTCCTCACAAGCAGAGTGAAAGGCTTCAACTTTATCTTCTGCCTAAGCACAAAACAGTATTGAAGAAAAAAGAAGGAAAAGAAAAATAAAGCAGCCGGGCTAACACAAGGAGCCTCTACAGTTCATGTAAGTGAAACCAAACTGCATCTGTTCTTTCTCAGGAAGTGATAAAGCTCCCTCTGAACTTCTGCATTTTTACATTGGGGTGGACTGTGTTTGGGAGCTATTTTTGGGTTTTTTTCTCTTTTTTTTTTTCTTTAAAGCCACCACAAATATGCAATGCTGCCTCTTTCATCAGCAAACTGTTGTCACCACCCCCTCAACTTTTACTTCCTCTGCTAGTTCCACTTTTGCAATGGAGACGCTCCATGCTGAACATGCGATTTCCTTTCCTAAGAGCAGTAATGCATCATACACAGCCTTTTGCATCTGCTCACTTGTTTTCTGCACAGAAGGAGGAGCTACGACTGTCCCTTACCTGTTTGCTGGCATCCTCAAGCTGCTTTGTGGCTTTTTGCAGCTCTAAACCAAGGGCTTCTGCCCGGCCAGCCATTTCTTCTTGTGACTGTTTGACAGTTTCTATCTCACGTTGCCTGTGGGGCGAGAGAGCACAAACCACAATCCGTTATGACATTTCAGAACGGGCATGCCTGGGAGATGACACGCTCTGGTTGTTGAGATGTGCATCAAGAACCACGTTCAACTGTTACATTCTGCAGTTCCCCAGGATCCAGCACCAGGGACTTCATTCTTGCTAAGAAAAATTCAGCCCTGCAGGCAGACAAGGATTTTCTATAGCAGGCCCAGAATTAGAAAAGAAATTGAGGTTTTACCCTGGTTTCTCCCCAGCTGAACAGACCAAGAGCTGTGCCAGCCCTAGCCAGCCGGGTACCATGGTGGAAGCTTGTAGAACATCCAGAGAACCGAAAGATCAAGAGCTTAGCAGGGCAAACTTCTGCATTTTTATTAAAAAACAGAATGAAACAAAATACAACACATTGTTTCATAGTTTGGAAGAAATGGCAACCAGATATAGAGTCAATCATCCTGGTAAAGATACCCTGGAGCTACTACTGCAGATACACAGCTTCATCAGGTTAATTTCCCAGTGTTTTAGAGGGTATTCACTTGGCAGCAAGCAGATGCCATCAGAACCAGTGCTAAAGATGACGGCTTTCAAGGAATGCTTTATTTTCCACTGCAGAAACCCTTTGCCTATTTCTTCTCTAACTCACCTTCGTACATTTTTTTCTTGTTGCTGCCATCACAAACAATTTTGATACAGAGAGCCAGCTTTAAGAAACCAAGGCACCAGTATTTTAATCAGTTATTTTCCAAGTTAAGGGAGAGCATGTGGGAGGTCTACATTAACAATGTTAAGTGGAAGATAAGTCAGGCAAAAGTGCAATATGACTGCTCCACATTAGCTCTCAGGGATGCAAAGCAGCTTATATCCCAAATGCAAGCAAAGACATGCATGCAAAATTTATGTTTAGTATATGATAGCAGAAGGCTGACACTGTGAGTAAGCCTGGATTCCACAAAGACAACAAATTCAGATTAATTGTTCTAGCAGAGGAGAAAAAAAATGCCAATAAACAATAATTTAATGTTATGTTTTCATATTTAATGAGATAACTCATTGACGCTTGACACATTAAAACATTGTATTGTCTGGGGCTAGAAATTGTCTTCCAAAGCAATAATACCCACAGGCATATATTTTACAGATCATCTGCTTCACTCAAAACTAGCAGTTTATTTAATGGTTGCACCTGCTATATAGGCAGTGCCCTCTTGCTTTAACTGCTCAGTCTGTGGTCTTCCTGGTGTTTTCAAAGACATCTCCAGGATCATATGTTACTTCATACATGAACTTTAACTCCCACATAGTGTGATGTTATGCTAAAACCAGTTCCACTCTCCAAAACAGCACATAAATTCCCCTGTGAAAAAAGCCTTCAGAATCCAGTAAACTTTGTTCCACAAGACAAAAAACACAACCCAAAACAACCCCCCTACCAAACAGCTAAGCAATCAAAAAAACCCAAACAAAAACCAAACACCTAAAGCAAAAACAGCACAATAAAAACACAACACCAAAACAAAACCACTACAAACAACAACATCATCACCCACAAAAGCAAAAAAAAAAGTGACACATGGTTTGAAGGGGTACCTGGCAGAGAGCTCTCTCCTTAGGTGAAGTTGCTCTGTCTTGCTTCTTCTCAGGTTGCTCGCCATTTGAATAAAATCATTATCGATGGATTCCTTGTATTTTTCTAAGAGGCAAAGCTTCTGGACCCAAAGGTGTCTTTTTTCTTCTAGTTCTTGCTTGAGAACCTGTGGCAGTTTGAAACTGAGTTGCCATGTGGTTCAATGAAGAGCAGAGCCAGAGGGTAAGTGACAGCCCCAGATTTATTATACATGATGAGAACTGATACTAAATGATAGAGCAGGGAAATTGTCATCTACATGACACTATCAGTAATAAAGATGATGGATGATTGACAATATTCTGTAATGTACTTATACAACATCTAGTTGGGAAAGAAGGGGGAGAGAGAGAAAAAAATAAATTAATAAGGAAGAGATCATAAAGGATAAATGGGTTATTTGTTTTCTACAAAACACTGTTTTGTGCCATCTAACAGGTTAACAAAGCTACGTAAACTTCAGACCTGTGCCTCTAACTCCTGAATCTGATAGGATGTGGAGACAGACAGGCTGCACTCCGGCCAAGTGTTAGTACTTTAAGACGAAGCAACACATAAGTTTGTACAAGAAAACATAAGCCTTTCGTATGCTAATACAATTTGACAGATGGCTCCAGCTTCTTCAAAAGGTTACTTCTAAGTCAAAAGCCACTCTCAGCCTTTATTTGTGTGCAGATCTAGGGTATACAGGTAGTCCTCTTCCTCTTCATTCCTTGTAAAACAAATATAATGTTAGAAAGCATTTATGGTGTGGCAAGAGATTACATGGTACATGAGGGAATCTCTACAATTTACCCCAGAAAGCCTTCATCACAAAATGCCCAGACAGAGCAACAAACCCCCATGCATTTAGGAAGTCGTAAAATTGATAACTTAGACTTCTGTGATGCTTTCCCCAAAGTACAACCAAGTCCATTGGCACCAGGTTGAGTTTGTTATTACAGAAATGTAAAAAAAAGCTGGACTAATAAGTCTGTATTTCAGTTTGTCATACATGCCTAGCAGATGAAGTCCATCCAAGGAATGACTCCTGTAGAAAGGCTTTCCATTTTACCTCAGATTTGTAGGAAGAATAATGGGAAGAGAGAAGAATTACATGTTAACATTGTATCCTCTGTATTTCTCTGCACAGTGACTTGCAGTATAAAGCACTGAGAAAGAAGAATCCAGTCCTTTTTCCCTGACCTTTTTTCAAATGAACATAACAAAAAAAGTCCTTAGCTTTTAAAGAAAGCTTAATGAGAGTCAAACAGAGGTCAGGTGAGAATAAGGTCCGTATTTCTGGGGTTTTACAGTAGTTCCAAGGGGAAAACACCAATCCTACAAATATGGGCCACGTTACCCACTGTAAGAGTCTAATGTTCATGAGCTTCAAACAAAAAGAAGTGTAGCACATCAAGGATCATACTAAAAACCAAAATAATAAAAGGAGCCTGAGCAGTTTTGCTAGATAGGGTTACTGGGATGACATGGGATGTGACCACAGGCAAATGCCCACATCCTGAAGATCAGTTTTTTAGCCAAGGAACAGGCAGCATTTCCTCTTGGAAACAGTATGGGTTTGACACAAGTGATACAGGCTTATCATGGCACATGTGCCACAGTCTTATCTTGAAGCAGAGGGGTGAAAAACATAGTTAAACATATATAGATGGTGACAGTAAAAACACACATGTACACACAAAAACATCGGCACACTTATAATTTACTTTATGTATAATATACTTATAAAACATATTTTAAAATGTTAGAACCCAGCAAAACACATCCATAATATATTTCACAGGAAATGGTGGGGAAGTGTTCAGGCTTCAAGTGGTCCTGTATAGTCCAAAATTTAATTGATTTTTCACGAAAGCTTTCTCTAAGGGTCGAGGAAGCTACTTGGAATCTTTTTTTCCTACACACCTGTATTATTCTAGCTAGGTGAAGACAATATGTTTGACATGAAGTCACTTCCTGAACCCCTGGGTCCCAGAAGGACAGGACCTTTCATATTTTAAAAATCTCATTCTTGCTTGACCCTCTGTTAGTTTAGTTTCCAAAGTGTATTGTTCTCTAGCAGCCAGCTTTGGATTTATTTACCACAGTCAACTTCAACACCCACACCAAAAGCTTTTAGCTTCACATGTATACGATCCCAACAAGAATAGTAAGTTAACAAGCATTTCTCAGCTGTGGCAGCTTTGAAGGAGGAAGTTTTTGGTCAAGATCAAGAAGTTACAGCCATGCATGAGCCAGCAGTTTCCTAGAGTCTACCCAGAGTCACACTGGGGTCAAGACACTGAGACACTTGCACCTTCTCCAAGGGAAAGTTTTCAGGATTTACATAAAAAAGAAAAAACTTTAAAAGGCTGGCTGCAGAACTAGTTGGCTCCAACGATTGCCCCAATCCTCCCAGGAAAGGTGAAGAGGACCAGATACAACATTTTGCAACACTAGAGGAGAACAGTAGCTTTCTGCTTAAAAACAAACAGGTTAAAGCACCATGCACTGTCATGTCCCCTGCTACTACTCAAGTGGGACAAATTGAGGCTTTTGCATCTATTAAGGAGCAGAAAGACAGTATTAGCATACAGTTCAGTGGAGTTTTCTGCAGCAATGCTCCTAACAATAGATTAGCGGGAAGGAGCAGGTTAGCAAAAAGCTATACTCAGCAAGATGAAAATTTTAGAAACTGTACTGTTACATGGGAAGAGGGAACAAGAGCAAGAGAGTTGAGCTGTGTCCACAGACTGGCTAAAATAACTTCCCCGTGTGGCAGCGGCAGTTACCTTGCACAAAAGTCTTTACTTTCAGGCCTCGCAAGGGGTACAAAGAGTGGTAAAAACACATTATGCAAGATTAAGTTGTAAAATATGTTTTTCTAAAAACTTTTTCTGTGGACTGTATCCAGCAAAACAACAACACTATGCCTTTCAAAAGAAAGCAAACTCTATGAAAGTTTTTATTTGGAAACCTGGTTATAAAGCCACCTCTTCCTCCTCCTCTTGATGGTGAAACCATCCATTACCATAGTCAGATTCAGAGCACAGGGGAAAATGGGTGCTCAGTGCACACAAACGTACAGCGGGCAGAAAAGCTTCATAGCTCAGACAGAGTTGTCATCTGACCTCATTTTCATCTTCAAATAGAGTTGCTTCATCTACTCTTAACAAATGAGACCTTGCACAAGACATATAAGGAAAAGCACAGCATTTAAGTGAAAAACAATGATCCCCTCATCCTCAAAAAAAAAAAGTTAAAGATATTTCTCTCTATACAGCCATTTCTGACCCCCAAATGGGCTGCTACAATCTCAAGTCATTAACATATATAGTATGCAGGAATAAGATACCTACCTTAAGTTTTCACACAGCCCCACTATTTCATAAAATATCTTCTAAGAAAGTTACTTACCACAAGTTTTCTTTCCCAAGACTGTTGCACATTCTCTTCAGGATCATTTACCCATTGTAAAGAATTCATTACAAGCTCCTCTGCTTCAGAGACTTCCTCTTGCTGGGAAAAAAAACAACAGCAACCCCAAACAAAACACACAACAAACAAAACATTAAAAAAAAAACAAAAAAACAAAAAAAATACCCCACACAAACACAAAACAACAAAAATGCCAAAAACAACCAGAAAAACCCCACCTTGGCCTTATAAGTTATAGTAGGTGCCAAGTGATATCGTTAGAGCAAGTATGAACCCACCTTCACCCCCAAAGAAGCTATTCTTATTTTTACAATAGGAGTAAATACTGATTGTCAGTGTTTGGAGAAATCCTAATTAAAAGGCTGATAGCAGACCACATCCTCATTCACATTAAGCTCTGCCACTGACCAGGTTCTGCATGACAGTCTTAAATTTTTCTCCCACATATTCAGGTCCTTGAAGTAAAAACAGCACTTCACGGTCCAGCGTTTCATCCAGGCATGTCCATTCAGTCTTGGTAATCTTTGAAGAGAGGGAAGAGCCAGCTGGCTTATTTTGACATCTCCTTATTACAAACTAGCATCAGTGACATTTAGAGTTTTCTGAAGTATCCCTGCATTGTATTTATCAGAAGGTCAAAGCTACCGAAACTTGAAGCCTGTAAAAGCTTTTCAAAACCATCACATCATGGGGATTAAAAAAAAAAAAGCAAGCAGCAGGCCAGTCAAGCTTCTGAGTGATCCAATGTAAATATTCACATCAGGAGTAGGCACAAGAGGAAGCCAACAATTAGTTATTTTTATTCAGAAGAGGCTTCAGCAAGTGATGAATAAGCAGGGCCCTTACTTGCTTTACAGGTGAGTTGGTGGAAGTGTGTCTCATTACAGCATTTGAGAGGTGAACATAGTGATTCACTGTGGCCATGGGGAGCTGCAACTGGGGACAATACATTACTTTTGAAACTGGGATGCCCAGCCAAGTATCCCTCTCATTTCTAGGCCTACAGGTTTAGTCCACTAGCAGACTTTCTGTTGCAAGTGCTAACTCTTTGCAAATGCACCACATACAAAAGTGAGTAGAAGCACAGCAAAATCTTACAAGAAAACAGGCATATACTATTTGCAGTGATTTATCAGATCTGCCACACAGATAGCACCTGAAGGGAAGACAGCACTGTAAGGAAGGATGGGACTCCATAGAATGTCTTTAGGGAAACAGGCTTAGATAAAAATCTGAACCAAAACCATATTCCACCCTCCCATCCCCCTGCCAGGTAGTTCTTCACTGGAGTGCTGGAAACCTATTTTAACAGTAAATTAGAGACCAAACTTCCAGCATTTGTGAAGTGTGTCTGATCTAAACAGTAGTTCCCAAAAAAATCACCAAGCCACCTGCTGGGTCTTATACAGAGGACACTACAACTTCAAACAGACAGGCTCAACTGCAGTACTAAGATTTTGTCAGCCTGTTCCAGATTCATAAGAAGGATGCCTGTCCTGTTCTTCCCCAAATCACTGCCCAAAGACCTCAGAAAAAAGAGCCAGACAGGACTTGTAAAGGTCAGTCGCCATCTTACCTGCTGAGGAGCAAGAAAATGGTACCTACAGACATATGCTTATCAGAGTTTCTATAGAATAAGTTACATGAAGACTCTACAGCCTTGTTAAGATGCTTACTCTAATGCTTTTATTTTTCACTACATTAGACTTCAAGGAAAAAGAAGTCTCACCTTCTCCAACTGGAAATCATTGTGTCTAGTGTAGGCAGTACAAGAAGAAACAGACCTACTTTCTTCAGCATAATAGCTTTTATTTATTTGAACACTCATATCTTCTCTTAACAGTCTGTTCTTCTGCCAACTAAAAGAATGACCCTAGCTCTTCCAGATTTACTTTGTAGGTCTCATTTTTTTAGAATGTCAAGCATTTTCTTTGGACTTTCTCCAATGTACTTGGGGCGATACTATAAACTTCACATTCTGTGCTTGTGTGCTAGGATTAATGGCTTAAAATTCCAGGGTTATCTAACAATCTACAGGGAATGAGCTTTGTTCTTCCTTTATTGATGCAAGACAACTGGGATGAGACACAATAAAGATTTGATTCATACCTCAGAAGACTGAGCAAGTTCCAGTTCACAGTGCAGTGAATTCATCCCTTCAGGAATATCGCTGTTAAATTTACACAGCAATGGGAAACTCAAGCCATTTCTAGAAGAAGCCGAAAAAAAAAAATAAGTCTCAGCCCTTTTAAACTTCTGATGAACTGTGTTTCCTGGGAGGAGTTCACTATACTCACGAGATCAGGTCTTGCTGCATGAGTTGCATGTCTTCCAGTAGCTTACTTTTTTCTGCCCGCAAAGTCTAGAAACATACATGAGACCTGGTTAGAATGTTAGTTTGTCGTGCAGAATAAGCATAGGATCTGCATGTTTTCCCCTGACACAGTCAAAAACTAAAAGTCAGTCCCATACCTCTATTATTGAGGAATACTCCACAATGGTTAACTTCAGTTCTTTGATGTTCTGCTCCTTCTGCAGAGATTGTGGAGAAAAGACCCTTTAAAGCACACAGCCTGACGACTAGGACATTGAAGTGCATTTGTAATACTTATAGCTATGATGGCTTGTAACCAAAATGACACTTTACTCAATTCTACATAACAGCAGTAAGCTATACAATTTAGGTTTGAGCAGCAGCCTAATTATGTAACATAAAAATAGGTGCAAATTTAGAAGAATACCTTGCATATTTGCTAACAGAAAGCAGTCTGAAAACCTTTTCTATGTAACTCCTGAAATTAAGGAGACTGAAAAACTTATTTCCAGATGCTGTGTTTTCATTTATTACTTACTTGGTTTCTGTACCAGCAGTAGCAGATTAACTAGACAGAAGCACTCTAGTTTTAGCTGAAAACCTGGCCTATATTATACCTGGCATGAGTTTTCATCCCAGCTGAGCCTTAAAACAAGTTGTAACGTTTACTCTCATCGGTTTTCATGATTAAATGCATGGAGCGTAGGGCTCTGTACATTAAACACCACCTAATGGAAGGGCTGATAGGGAATGTATCAACCCTCATGGTATGACTGAAGAGTTAGCAGAAGTAGTAGCTTTCTTAGTGTCACAAACAAGCAATGGGCCTCAGTCATGTTCTGGTATTACAACAGAAGACATCACACAGACAAGCAGAGCATTTCTTAGAGAATAAATGAACTTCCAGTAGGAGGTCTGGTCCTCTCACCCCTTTAATGATTTCTTCCTAATCTTCCTCTTTAAAAATAGTTGAGGTTTTTGACAGACATGAAAAACACAGTAAGCTAAACAGGAAAAGGTTATAGAGCAAGGTCTCTTGGCAGAGACAACTGATGTGTGGTCCTGAAGGCTAAAAAAATATTAAAGAAAAAATAACGTGTTTTCAACCTTCACAGGTTGGAAACAGGTCTGGAAAAGAAAGGTTGCCATAGTAATTTTCAGTAACTGTCAATCCTATCCAATCTACCTTTGGACAAAGAGCTATGACAGGCTTTTTTTTGTTTGGTTGTGTTTTTTTGTTTGTTTTTAGTTTACAGTGACAACCTTATCCCACAGATCCTAATACCAACAAGCAGCATCAGTTTTCCACACCAACTTCTTCAAGCTTAAACAAACCAGTCACCTTTATCTACAAGAACATGCAATCTAGCAGTCTGCTTTCAAAACTTCCATTTAGTCATTGGACTAAAAAAGCCTTTTAAAAATGAAAGGTTACTACAGAAGCCACAAAAAACTTAGAGTCATTCAAGGAGGACGAAGTGAAAACTATTTTTAAAGAAGCTAATTCACTTGCGTTCTTAAGCTGCTTCTTGAAAAAGAAAACAAAAAGCTGTTAAACATTTAGCTACAAAATCATCAGCTGGATCACATTGAAGCTAGGTTCTCTCTAGTGACTATTTAACTTCAGCTACACTCACTTTTGTAGATCACCTATTAGTCAAATATTTCATCAGCTGATTTAGAACATGTTCTGCTAAACAAAACTCCATTAGCCTAGAAGGCTATTTGCATCATTCATTAATCCAGAGAATGCCAACACCCTTATGTAGTCTTACACCTTTGTTTTCTAACACAAAATACAAGTTTAAAGACAACATCAGAAACGTTCACTCTTCAGCCAAACCTAGACAATCACATCTCTGTAATAAGAAAGGACAAATTTGCTTTTCCATTGGGCTCTGAATCACTATTTCTAGTTTTACACAAAAATTATGTAAATGACATGAAGGGAAGGATCTTCTGCAGGTATGTTCTTCTAACAGCTGTTGAAAGAAGTGGCCTTTAGAAGCTTCTGTACATTTTTCTGAAGTTTGTTTTGTTTTAATAGGTTGAGATTTTTAATAAAAGCAAAATCCCAAAACCTTTAATTATGCTGACTCATAATCAGGTCCTACAGCAGATCTCGCCTACTTTGAAGCCATTTATAGGATCAGGTTCTGTAGTGTGGGAACAGTAGAAATGAAAGTGCCACAGTGAAGATTATTGCCTTGCCTTTTTACAAATCATCCCAGAGTCAGCGTTTTCAGTCAAAGACATAATGAAGTAAAAGCAACCAACCTGGATCAAGCTTGCCTCTTTATTCACCACAGTGCTCTCATAGATATGTGCTTGGATCTAAAGAGTGAAAAGATCAAAAATAGTTCCAATCATCAGTACACACTATAATATGACTCTGTTCCTATCTTCTACTTGTAAGGGGAAAATGGTATCAAAATTCCTTGCTTACAACAAAATCAAATGCTTCTTTGAATACCTTGTATGATGTATTTCAAAGCTCAAATCTTGCACCCAATTAAACGCAAAAGCATTCTCAGCTTTTGTAGCCACCTTTGTTTCCACTTGTCTGTTCAGGCTAATAGCTTCAGCAACATTGATAAAATACATTAGAAAGGCATACTTTGCTTAAAGAGGGGAAAGAATTCCTAGAAGTTTAACTGAGATGAAAGAATAAAACTGTGGATTGTTTCTATTAGTCCCATGTTTGGCCTCCAGACAGCAGCTTCCTTAGTCAAAGCTGTTGTACTGTCCAAGTTGTGATTGCAACACAGCTCTTTAATAGAGACAGGTTCAGAGGCAGAAATTCCCCCCACTAGACCTCAGCAAACTACAGGCTGTTGTTTTGTTCCTCCTAGAGTTTAAATCCTTACTTGAAGCTCTGCTGCATTTTTAGACAGCTCCAAAATCTTCTTTCGAAGTTCGTCAGTGTCCACGCTATTCCTAATATTCTGAACAAGACACAGAGTGTTTAGGCAGAGCTGAATGTATTGACAGCTTCTCCTTAAAGAAACTAGGCAAAATGACATTTCCACCCCCAAGCTACTGCCTACTCTGAAGCACCACCAGTATTTGTGCACATATATTGTATTTGCTTGCCCCACTGAGACTATTTCCACTAAATTTCCCCCATTTTTCCAGAGCACTCTCAAAAGAGAAAAAACTCAGAACATGTTTTATAAGGACTACCAGACACAGAAAGCTAGAGAAAAGCTTTCAGACCTGCAGCATGGGAAGTATTTTTGGGAAGATGCAGTTTAATAGCTATTTGCACTTACAACCTCTTTGGAAAGACTGATCTTGAGCAAAGATTAACATGCACAGAACAACGACTACCATGTTGTTACAATAGAGAATATATTCCTGAATCATTAAGTGCTCCTTCTCATTATGATTTATGATTTAACCCATTTCTCCATTTAATCCTAGATAGTCTAAAATACAGGCTGTAAGCAAGTAGTAAAATGTTTTATCACCTGACAAAAACTTTATTTTAATGAAATAAAATAAATTAAGAACGGGTAGCTCTCCTCTGAACAAAACAGAAAGAAAAGTGAGCCTAGAGATATGGCTTGATTAGCAGTCTGTGGATTCCTCTGTGAGTGGAACTTCCTGCTACTGCATTTTTTTTGAGTTACAGATCTATACAGGGCTCATCTTTTGGATCTTGAAGGAGGGAAACAGAAGTGAATATGAAATAAAAAGTTAGATAGAGATTGTTTCAACATAGAGTTAGTATATTTATAGCTGTATTAACTAGAAATACTTTGAATTTGTCTATAAGACTCTGAAAAAGAGGGAGGAAAAGCTGTCCATCCCTGTTGCTCATACTTCCCCAACTTCATAGACTGACTTACCCAGCAAACAGAAAGTCCGAAGCACAGTACAGCTTCAAGATAAAGTTTTATGATAAGTCATCCTTGTAAAATACAAGATATTTCAATAACTCAATTAGCAAGTCAGGCTCCAAAGTCTGACAAGCATTTTATTTCTTAATGGTGAGCTTTCAGCTAGACAAGAACATGCACTTGCAGAGTCATGATTTATTTTACCTCTTCCTGAAGAGAAGTAATTTTGATGATGAGAGACTGGTTTTCTTTTTCCTGAGCAGATTAAAAAACAAAACAAAATGAAAGGCGTACCAGGAGAGAAAAAAGCCAAAATAATTGCTTTTAGCATGTCAAGTTCAACATTCAAAGCCAAACTAAGCCAAAAAGCAACAGATCACAAACGCATCCAGAGCCCAATGTGAAGCTGTGGTCCATTCCTTTGCTGCAGAAAGCAGTGCCTCATGAGGACTCACTGCGGGTTTGAGACAGGTATTTCAAATCAGTGTAAAACTCAGACCACTCAATAATAGGAAGGAGATATTCAAGGCCAGAGTGAGCCAGGCTAGTTGTTCTCATACTTAAGATAAATCTGGGAAGCCTAGGTGCCATACTGCACTATTTTCTTATCAGACATGAAGAAAGGTTTAGTACCCCACTCAATGCATCCACTGCACAGGCAACAGCAATTAAGGAACAAGCACTGCTACAAAACTTCCAGTAATATTTCTCTCTCCCACCCTACCTCCTTCTCACAAGGTAAATTATGCATGGAATCTCAACTTAAAGCAAAACAAAAACATACGCACACTGCAGCAGGACAGTACCAAAAAAAAAAAGTGCATAGTAGACTTTTTTTGATTTCTAAATACCCACCATCAGCAGCACACACAGCTATGGAGCACCAATTCACAGCTATGCCCACACAGCAAGACACAGAGATGCCACTGTAGCGTGAACAACACGCATGGCAACAACGCAAACATATGTTCTCCAGAGAGCCTACGCTCTGGTGTCTGGTAACACCTGCTAAAGCTGTAGCCACATCAGCATCATTATCAGGCTGCTGAACACCTCCTACAACAGCCACGCAGGCTTCGCTACTCACATACCATTCAGATGCTGTCATGTAGGGACCTCATGCCCTCTGAGGCACACCAAAGTGTACAGCTTGGCTTCCAGCTGTCAGTCATAGAATTATTTTGGTGGAAAGACACCATTTAGATCATCAAGTCGAACCATAACTTAAATCTAGCACTAAACCATGTCCCTAAGAATCTCATCTATATGCCTTCTAATACCTCCAGGGATGGTGACTCCACCACTTCCCTTGGCAGCCTGTTCCAGTGTTTCACAACCCTTTCCGTGAATAAATGTTTCCTAATATCCAATCTGAACCTTCCCTGCTGTAACTTGAGGCCGTTTACTCCCATCTTATGAAGTCCAGAATGGACAGGTTTCTGAGAAGCCCTTGTCATATCTGCCAGCCCACGTGGACATTGACAGCGACCTAGGGATGTTTTAGAAAATGACTCATGTCAATATCTGAACAGTCTACTGTCCCCACTGCTTCTAGAAAAGCTATGTGAATTTCTGGTAAAACATCACTAACTTCAAAACATGCAGGGCTCAATGATGTAAGCATGAGAGCTGTTGTCTTTAAGTGTAATTATATGCAACACTAGCCCTTTATATTGTTTTCTTCATTGTAACTGACAATAGGTTAAAGAAACTTCCATGCAAAAAACTTCAGTGTTTTTGTAGCACTAAGAAATTACATTTCAAACATCTCTAAAGAGCCTCAGTAGCTCAGAGAAGACCATACTGCTGATTTTTACAGGCTGAGCTGTCACATCATTGTTACAGTAAGGTATGAGATACTGTACAATATAAGCTAAGAAATAAGACACCTACTAGCTGTTTATTCTGGCAGAGAATCTGCTGCCTCTTCTCTTCTAACAGATTCAAGTTGTTTTTTGCTTCTTCTAGTTCTTCTTCCAGTGCTTTGGCTTTCAGAACAGAATGCTGGATGCTGCATGGGAGGAAGTAAATCCAGAGAAACTTTAGTGAGTTACTGCTGGTCATTAGATAAGCTTGAAATACCAGGAATAGGATTTTTAGAAGCCACCTATTCTTTGGCACAGATACTTAACAGAAGAGCCACAATGAAGTTTAAGCCCATCGTTTTTGTCCAGTAAGTAAAGGCTCATGGACTTATGCTCTATTTATCACCCTCTCCTACTCTCACAATAAGGGATGAAACCCCAGGCAGACATAGCATCTAAGACAGCATGCGTTTGTTTCCATCCACCTAACAATCTAGCTTGTTACCGTCAAATATATCAGGTTATCTAAGCAGATAAACTCATCTTTACAATACTTCGTTGTTAGAAGTTACAGAAACAATTTCAAGGGTAAGCTCTGTATCATTTTCTTATCCCGATATGATATCACAAATATCATATATTTAACCAACAGGCCAAGGCCCTTTCCTTGGCTAGCTCTAGGCTGCAGGGCACACAGTCCAAGCTGAGGACACACATCTCATGCCAGCTGTGCTCCAGGGCTCCTGCCTTAATCTCTCCGGAAGATATGAGGAATGGTTGGCATAACTGTATCACATTGGAGTCAATTGGGTCAGATGAGCATTGTGAACTCACTAGGTTTATACTCTTGGCATTGATGGGTCCCCCAGCTGCAGCACTGTTAAGCTGGCAAGACAACCCTCTTTAGCTCCTCAAGGAGCAAAATAACTCAATGTGCTCATCTCTGTCCTGCTTGGGAACAAGTGCGTGGTCTGGGACTGGAAGACTTTCAGGGCCTGGCTGTTCTGTTAATATTAAGCTTTCTTAAAATTATTATTATTTTTAAAATTTCGTTTTGCTTGTGCTTTACTCCAAGATTTTGGCTGTGTGCACATTCAGCACCTCACACTGCAAAAGCCAGGTTATGAGATGAATGACTGATTTTTATAAGAACCAGAAGGTACAAAGCAGAACAATCAGGCAGGAGGGTTAAACATTACAGATACTACATTAAGTCAAGAAATTTGCCATCATGAAGCACCAGTGAGGCTAAAAGCATAAAGAAATCTGGACCACTTGGAAGACACATCTGCCCATGGCCATTACACTGTAGACCATGTGCCATGACGGTCTCTGACCTTTTTATTTGTTGCTGCAAATCCTCGTTATCTGCCAATAGCTTATTGTTGGTCTCATCCACAGCTTCCAGTGTGAGCTTCAGCTTGTTGTTCTCTTCCTGAAGCTTCTGGTTGTTGTACTGCAGATCCGCAACACAGGTTATCAAGTCAGAAGTCTCCCTGTTCCAGTGAGAAAAGCAGAAAAGATTGAGAAAGGTGATTTGATCTAATTCAGACTTTTTGAAAATCCTGATGCTGTGCTGCACTGGTAAGAGAGGTGAAAGAAGAGTCCAAAGAGCACTTGAGGCACTGAATCGTACAGTTACTTGCTCTGCAAAGATATATCAGATCATCTTCACATCAGTTCTCTAATTCTGTGGACACTGTAAACTGCTTTGTCTTTAAGCACTTTTTTTTAAATGCTCCCTGCAATTAAACTATATCACCATGAAAGTATCTTAAGCCTTTTTTAATCACCTCTTCAGCCACCAGTAATACTTTAGCATTAACCCCACAATTTCTAGATGCTTTCTTTTCCCTAAGCCATCCCCCACTTATGCTTTCAACTGAAACTTAGAACAAGAATCACCCTTTTGAGATTTTGAGAAACAATAGGGCAGCGTCAGAAGGAAGATCTTAAGATTTTTGACTGTACATAAAATGCAAACATTATCTTTGAAATTTCCGGCATTGTTAAGTGCTTTGCTATTAACAGAATCCAAACCAGACTCACGACTACAAGAAAACCAAGCCCACCACACCACAAAACCACAAACACACCACCCAGAAACACAAGGACCAGATTTTTCAGGAGATAACATTCATGTTCTATTGTCATACACCTGAAAACTTGGGGGAAAGGAAGGAACCAGTTTAAATAGGAAGAGAAACACATGGTAAAACTGACCACAGGGAGTTAAAAAGGCAAATTGACACAGAAGGACCAAGATATCAGTAGGAAAAGTTATTAGTGTGTTTAAGTCTGAGCAGCAGCTGTGAGGAAGAACACGATAGCATCAAGAGCTGGTGCGGACTGAGGTCAGCATTAGAAACTCTGTCAAGCTAGTTTTCTGAAACAGTGGTTCTGAGAACTGCTCTCAAGTAACTCAAAGCAGTAGTACTAAATTTCAAAAAGAATTGCTTAAACGGACTTACATGTCTCCTTTAGACACATCGCCTCCAAAGGCCTCCAAGCTTCCTGATGTAACATTCATCCGGAAATGCATCTTTTTTGCTGAAAGAGGTGGGAAATTTTGGTTATAGAGTAAGGAAGTGGAGTTTTCTTGAATCAAAATAAAATAAAACTGTATGCACCTTCTGAGGTGTTTTTATGCACTTTAAATTCCAGGTCTTCCATGCTTGCTGTTGGTTCCTCGGTGGCACCATCTTCCCTGAAACAAGGAAATATCAAGAGTCACAAAATCAGTTTGACGTTGTGTTGCTTACCAACTTGGTTACATTTAAAATCTTTTAGCCAAAACCCACACTGTGTTCATGGTGTCCTTATACTATCTCTGTTTCAGAGTATGGGAGGCAAAAGTCACAGAAGAACTTTCTACTCTCCTATTTTCACAGAAGCTTTTACTAGATCAGTTGATAAAAATCTATTACCATTTTCTCTTACAGTCTTCAATCCACTCTTTCATGATGGCATGATATGTTTCCAGGTCAATGGAGATGTCTTTGTGATCTGGGTCAAGCATGTTGCACAGCTCTTCAAGACCACTGTCTTCTGATCCCCGACTAGTTGTATGTCTCAAATAATCAACTATCTGGGAAACTGCGACTTTTCCTAAAAGAGATAAAAGGTTTCCATGCACCAGACTCCAAAGTCCAGTAGGCTGTTGTAAAAAGCTGTGGAGAGGCAGGCTACTGATCTGTACTAGTTTGTATTCAATTGGCCTTGAGAGCTGTAGGCAAATAACTGATCCTGGAGTTCTAGTGTGACCTGGAAAGAAAGGGTTTAGAGCTTTTGCTTGGCTTTTCTAATACAGAAGCGTGAAAGCCTGGTTTACTAGTTTCATAGACTTCAGTTTAAGAAAGAACAAGCTTGACACATTCGCTATGCTACTACTTTCATGTCTCTTATCAAGTCAGCCAAACCCTCTGACTGACATTATCTTACTCTGCTACACAACTCCTTTCTCTACCACTTTTAGTCATATTTGAGGTGGAACTCAGAGGAATTCTCTCTTCCTCTGAAGTTTCCCCAAAGTTCTCTTTTCTAAACAGGGAAAAAAAAAACCTAAAGGAAATAAACAGGCATTTCCAGTAAGGTTGATTGCTAGAAGCATGTTTATCCTCTACTTTGTCTGCACTAATACAGCTGGTGGGCAAAGGTGGAAGGTAAGAAACAGGCACCGTGCAAGAGGCACAGACATTTATTTGCATCTGCCACACAGAGCCACCTAGCTAAGGTAGCCATTCAGTCCACACATCATCACAGATTGCTGTGTCTCGGGAATCATAACACAACCTCAGCCTAGAAAATGTGTTGAGAGGAGAATAAAGCAGAGCAATGAAAAGCCACTGGCAAACCTGTGCGCTCCAAATCACATGCAAAGAAGATGGAGGTCAGTAAGTCTTCTTCATGGATCAAGCTCCCATCATACATGTTGCCAACTTTGCAGCCCAGTGACTGCTTCCACCCTAGGAAGAATGTTTTTGCCCATCTTTATTTGCTCATAGTAACTTTCATGCACCACAGCTAACTGCAATAGCATGTTTGCAATAGCACAAGCACACATAGCATACCCCAGCTTGATTGATATATTTTTTTAAAGGTGATTAAAAAACTTAAACCTAACCAAACCTCCCTTCCCCCCACCCAAATAAAAGCAGAGCTTTTACCACCAAATAACAGCAAGAACTATCATAGCTGGAGCCTTTGAGTTGGGAACTGGTTTATGCATCTATTTCTACCCATACATGTTTGGCAACTCTGGCTATTCTTTTGCAAGTAGTAAGTACACAAAACAACATTTTTAGAGGCCAGTTGTTTCTTTCCTCACCCTCCCCCAGTTACATATTGTAGAGTAATCATCATGGGCAGATTAAGTCAGGAAAACAATCCCCCCTACCCCCAAACAAACAAACCACCAACAAAGCCCACAACACACACACAAAAACCCACCAAAACAAAACCCCCACCCAAAACCAAACAAAAACCACACACACCTCCCAGGAAAAACAACAACAACAACAAAAACCCCACACACCCAAAATTAAATATCTTTCTGTATTAAAGGCAGACTAAATGAATAGCCAAATCTCCTGTCCACAAAAAGGAACTAATAAATTTGAAAGTTTGACTTGACTCATTATTTCCTTACTTTTTTACATTCACATTAATATTTTCTAGGAAAAAAAAAAAAGACTTTACATTTTATTCAGCTCTTGTTACAGTCTTATTAGATTTGAGTGATTCTAAAAATCTATTGTTTCCAGTTTAAGTAGTGGATAAGTGTCATCTGTGTAGGCTGAATGTTCAGATGTCTAGGATTTTAGGCTGGGAGTGTTTTTTCCAGGATTTTTACCTCTTTCACTCAAAGGCACTCTCTTTAGCACAGGAGATTGGATCACAGCACTTTCTGACTTTTTATCAGATGTGAAGAAATACAAATTTGGACTTGACGTAAGATAATTCTGTTCATGAGGTACATCTTTAGATTCAATACTTGATAAGGCACACAGCTTGTTCTGGGTAGTAGCCTCTCCAGTTCTGAAGTAGGATGAAGAACAGGTCTCCATGGGGCATACTAGCATCCATGAGTTGCTGGATCTCTCTTCACTTTTAATGGTTGTATAGGTAGCATTTGCAGAACAGGACTCAGAGATACGCCCGAGACAAGGTGACAGCAACTGCAAGTCTGCAGAAGAACCACTGTCACTGCTGGGACTGGTCAAGTGTGGACCAGTACTATAATGACTTCTAACAGTTCTTTTCTTCAGTATCTCTTCTAGATTTTTTTTGGTATTGCACTGTGGGCTGTCAAAGTTCCGGGACTGAAGTTTTGGTATCTGCAAAGTAGGGTTAGAGACCTGGTCCATCATTTGGATAGATTTGATCTTTCTGCATATACTGTCTACTGGGTTATGATGTCGCTTGATAGCTCCATGTTCTGAAGACATTATGAATTCCCCTCTCTTGCAAAGTATCTGGAAAGAATAGAGACAAGACAGGAGAGTCAGGATGATCAGCATACACATATTCTTTGTGCTAGTTTTTCCATTCAGTTGAGAACTTGGAGCTTTGGTGTCAAGTGTTTTGAAAATCCTTGGTCCACGTACCAGCTGTGATAGAAACCTCCAGTCATGATGTTCAGTTCTCTGGGGAACTAGAAGTGACATGGATTTAGAAAAGGTAGGGAAGAAAGAAAGAAGTACTTTCTGAAATCTCACTGCTTATTCTTAAATGCAATAACCATGTCAGGGGGTGGAGAAGGGACAAAAACAAGAACTGAAGAACTCCCTGCAACCTAGCAGCTGACTATCTTTTCAGATTAAAGGAAGCGCTAAACAATACTACTCAGACCAATTTATCCCAAATTGTTGGGGTTTTTTTTGTTTGTTTTTGGTTGGTTTTTGTGTGTGTGTGTGTGTGTGTGTGTGTGTGTAAGTGTTCATTAAAGAGGAACAAATCTCACATAACTTTTGTAATTTTGTAATTACCATTTCCAATTACATTTGTGGCATGTACTTCCTTCTCTGGTTCCACAGCTTTTTGCTCAGGTCTAACAGCAACAACTATCCAGATATTTACTGTAAGTATTTCCTACAGCTACAGACATTATCAGTTTCTGATCTTTTTCTGTGACCTCCCAGTCAAACCCCACAGCCACAGCTACATAAGTTGGTTGAACTATTCTGAGCCTGCATCTTTCTTGAAACCATCTCATGACAGGTTTCAGAAGCCAAGATTTAAATGAAGTTTACTTTCAGGAAATTATTAGGCCATCTTTTTCTTTGTGGGGAGGTGAGAAAAGTGAGTGCAACAAGAGTTTCAGCATTTCAGGGAGCCTACAAGAACAAAAACCAAAACTGCAGTTGTTTCTCATGCCAATTAGCCACAGCTGCAGCTGTCACACCTCCACACATGGAATTACCCAAGAAACATCACCAATAGAGGCACTTCAAGTTCTATTTTTATTTTTATCATCTATTCTCACAGACAATATTTTAGAAGTTATTTCCGAAAAGACAAGCATGCATGTGGCCAAGGCATAGAAGACGCATTTTGGAGGCACAAAGCCATATTTCAAATGGGATATCTGTCTCTACCTTGCAACTTGCAGCCTTCTCCTCTCAACTGAGTAGCTGGGAGCTTTCATCTGACTCCACCCCACTGTGGACTCTGCTCACAGCTCCTCACCCCGAAAAAGAGCATCTGCTGGAACATCAGCACTGAGAAACAAGATCCACCAGCCAGTGTAACCCAATGAATGGGATCAGAATTGAACCGAGCTGTGACAGCCATGAGCAGCTTGACTGAATCTTTGTCATTGGGAAAAAAAAAAAAAAAGAGGGTAACAAGCAATAGTACTGGAAGTTAGCTGTGGCATTTAGATCACTGTAAGAGACATATTCTTTAAATAAGTGAAATCACCAGATAAAGCTAGCTGAACCTCCCAAGAATCAGATTTTAAGTGAAATTTTGCACCCAATATTGCAGCTGTATACATGCCTTCCACCACTTTATCACTTTCAACCCCTCAGCTCTAAAACTACATGGTATTTCTTCTCTCCAGAAGACTGTATGCAGTCTTAAAAAATGAAACAACAACAAAAACAACTCACACACCACAACAAACCAAAACAAAAAAACACCAAACAAAACACACAAAAAACCCAATACTTGCTTTGAATTAAGAAGCAGGGAAGCAGTCAAGAGTCCAGTGTAGGTTACCTACATAACATGTACAATCAGAAACAACAGTCCTCAGATCCTCCAAGATTAGGCTGGCTGTGAGTAATATCCATCAGAATAGTACAATCACAGACCAGACTTGTGTTAGGGGCCAAGGAATAAAAAGAAAAAACAACAACAACAACCAGCACTAACAACCAAACAAGAAACAAACAAAACCAAACAAATCAAACAAAAAAAACTCCCCAAAACCCCCATCCAAATCAACCAGCTTTATAACTAGAGCCCACAAGGTGGTGTGTGTATGCGAGAGGGACTGACATGGTTGCCCACAGGGACAGAACACCAAGCTCCTTGAACCTGAAGGGATTTCCCCTGCATAGTACAAATACCAGCTTGCCCTCAGAAGGATGTAGACTTCACTGAACTGTGTCTTTTTCCTTAAGCTGTGCATCAAGAAGCAAAATGAAGCAACCTTCCCCTCCTCAAGAAGTTAGCTCCCAGCTTTTCTTTTAGGACATAAAATCCAGTTCTTTCCTCAAAAACAACTTGCTTCACTAGCATTTAACACAAGAGTTGCCCCCTGTATAATCTTGTAAAGTATTATTAATCTAGATTGCATCAGACATAAATAGCCAACATTTTACTTCAATTGGTTTGTTACAAACTTCCTGCATGCCAGCAGCTTGGCTTTATATATGCATAGTCAAGATCTCCATGTTCATTTTTCTACCATTGTCTCTGTAAGTACTAACGTTTACCTTAATGAACATGTCCTTAGCCACAAGAGTACTTAAATAGCAACAGCAAGAATCTCAGAATCATTTTAGAGAAGACACTGCTTCTTATTACCATAGTCGATTTAAAAGATTTATTCCTCAAAACTATATGCTAGGAAGTTGAAACAGTCTCCTATATTAGAGATACAGGATGTCTTTTAAAAGAAAAGCTTAAAAAATTGCAGTTAGATTTAAGTATGTTCTCTAAGCACACAAGAGCAACAACAAAAACCAACCAAAATCCACAAACAAACAAAACCAAAAAACAACAGCCCGAGACCTTATACATACAAGAGCATGCAGAAAAATGACTTCTATTCCTTTCCAGTAGGGATGGCACAGGGTGACCAGAGCTGTTTTAGCTGTTCCTCTAAGGAGGAGTGTTTGACTGAACTTTAACACTCAAACTAGCAGAGGACTCATTTGCTGGAAAATCACTTTTACAAGGTGCACCTGTTTCTGCCCATCACTCCAGGGGCAACGAGCTGCAATGAGGTGCAGATCAGTCATCAGTCTCCAGCTTTCTAGCCCTTCTATTAGTTTTTCCCATGTCGCTCCTGCAGCTGTGGAATGAATTGCCTGGAATTTCAAGGCATCCTGAAGTCTCCCTGCTATCCTACCCTTATGAGGAAAATAATGGTATAGCTCACTACCGTGTTTGAACTCAGGTGCCTGGGATATTTCTTGCTTCCAGTAGCAGAAGAACTGTCATTTTTCCCACCTACTGCAAACTTTCAGGCAGGAGCAGATCTCCCCTAGCTTCTGCTGTGACAGTTTGAGCAGAGAATCCAGAAACTGTATAAATTTCATAGCTGTTCCCACCTTTTAAAGGAAAGCAAAAGGTGAAATGTCTTGGTCTGATGGTATACTAAAGAGTGCCCATGTTACTCTCTGCTCTGCACTTGGTTCTGTGAGCCAAAAAAAAAGAGTTTTGCCTTTGAGACTGTTAACAAAATCCTCTTTTTATTGTTAAATTCTTAAACAAGATTTGCATTTTAACATTGCTGATCTTTAGGTATATGCTGTACAAATAACTGAAAATAGAATAATGTTGTTGAGGGGATACTAGTGCCTGTCCTGTACCTACTAGCTGCACAGCCCATCAGATTTCTCCAAACATTACCACAGGCTATTTCAGCACTCATAGAGGGGGGCGAACAAACAACAAAAAAACCCAAACACACAAAACAGAAGTGCTCTCACAGGTACTTTGTGATTAAAACCCAAAATGTGGAAGTGAGCTGACATCATTGTTCCCTGTTTTGTTGGAAAACTGTTAAATAAAAGTGAAAACTTGGCACTGTCATCCAGCAGTATTACCAAAAACCATGGAGTTGATGCAATCAGATCATCTAGTCCAATCACCCTGCTGGAGCAGGAACACTTAGATGAGGCTACACAGGAATGTGTCCAGGCAGGTTTGAATGTCTCCAGAGAAGGAGACTCCACAACCCCCCTGGGCAGCCTGTTCCAGTGCTCTGTTACTCTCATTCAGAAGAAGTTTCTTATGTATGCAAGGGCAAATATTGAGGACAAATGTTTTCAAAGTTTATCAAACATTAACACAGCAGAGTTGCTAAGTTACTTGGTTTGTCTTGAGAATACTGCCTGGGGTTTCCTGTTCAGCATTTAACGACATTTTCCTTTACTTTATGTATTTTGCATATAAATATGTGTAGTTCTAGATAAATGTATCAACCTCTCCCCATCACTTACGGTATGCATGAGCAAGGAAAACCAACCTAAAGGCCACACATTTTATGGACTGTGCTTGCAGAAGTTGGGTGCTTTGTCAGGAGCATGGAGCAGGCTGTTCCAGTCTCTGACACCTGACTGTCTGGTTATCATGCTGTCTCTCAGTGTAACGTGCCTTTTTTCCTCTCTCTGTCCCCTGTTTCCTCCATTCTGTCCACTGTTGACAACAAAATATTGGCTCAGGAGAAGCAGCACGTATTTCTTGCCCAGCTCCGCGGGTAAGACTCTGTGACAAATATACCACTCAGCCAAGAGGAGAGGACTGCATGCCTAAGACTCAGCATAGTTTGTATCTTGCTAGGTAGCTTCTTGACAAAGACAAAAATCCTCTTTGCCATGTTCATGGGGGTGGAAGAAAAGGTCATATGACTCCTTGGCCTTTGGTACTCCTGTCATTACAGAAAGGTATGTTCTGCAAGATGCCTTTAGTAGTATCTGCCTGTCTGAAGAGCTGTACAGGTTCTGCTGATGTACTTTGTAAATGCCTATGCTTAAATGGTCAGGTCTCTTTTCCAGTTTGCAAACTGGAGAAAACTGCTTTTCTGTTCTGTTTGGTTGTTTTTTTTGTTTCTTTGGGGTTTTTTTGGTTGGTTGGTTGTGCATTTTTTTGTTGGTTTGGTTGGGTTTTTTTGTTGTTTGTTGGTGGGTTTTTTGTTGTTGTTGTTGTTTTTTGTTTTTCCCTGGTGTTTGCCACAGACTTGTCCATTACTGAAAAACATATTGTGCCATCCTACGGCTCAGTGAACTTCAAAAGTAATACCTCTTTCTGTGATGTTTACACCTTTCAAATATTTATGGATGTCCACTCTTTCCTGATACTATTAAACATGCCTTGATCCACCTAACATATTTAACTTTTACTTTTACTCATAATTATCCCTTGAAGTTTCTTCTCTTTCACCAATACACTTCTGAGAACAGTAGTGCCTGAACCCGGATGCAGTATTGATCACACTTTGCTCAACAAAGGCTCTGTTACCTCTGTTGTATGAGGCATTTACATGATTTTCTACAGCATGTTCTGTACCTCCAGTAGTTTTTAGTACAGTTCTTCTCATACAGTCTAGAGAAAAGAAGAAAAGCAACTCTAGGAACTCTGTAGTACCACTGGAATCGGGTCACCAGACATGATGGTGCTGAATGTGCAACAGTTAGATAAATTTGGGGCCAGCAACTAATGGCCTCTGTAATCATGCACCTGGTTTATGTCAGAGAATATCTCTTCCCTTCAGAGCTGCACCATGAAAACACAGCTTCCAAGAGAAGTTGGAGATGTCCCTGCTCATTGCAGATTGAGTTGGACTAGATGACTTTTAACTAGATGACTTTATAACCCAAACTATTCTATGATTCTGTAAATTAAGGCCTATTCTGAAAAAATAATACTGAAAGACATGTTTGTGTGACATAAAATGTATTGAGGGATTGCAGATAAGGTTTGCTCAGGCAGTAGGTTTTACAAGGTGAATACGGAACTTGAACACATAGTTGCCCCTAGTTCAAGTGGCATCTATGGGGTTAAAGTCCAGAGTCATGTTTGAAAGATCACAGAAACACAAAAAACAGGCCCAAAAGGAGATGTTAAGAGGTCATAGAGTTCATCACTATGTTTCTGGGCAGGATCAGTTTACCAATGAGTTCTAAGAAGGTGCTGGCTATTCTATTACCTTCTGAGTGATAATATATCCACAACCTCCCAAGCAATCTATTTGTATTTTACTGTGCTACTGTTAAAAAGCTTACCTAATTATCTAACTCAAATCCCCTTACTGCAAATTAAACACAAAATTCTTTGTTTGAAATTTCCTACTTTGGAGAGTCTGCCATGATAGTTCACAGCCTTTTAAGATGCTGTGGTTAGCATGTATGAGTCAGAACTAGACTGTGCTAGGGGCTGTTCAGATGCCAGACAGAAGTGAGATGTATTTCTCAAATAGTTAACAAACAAGCAGGGCAGCAAAAAGGAAATAAGAATAAGCACAAGAGACAAAGGTCATACATCTTGGGAGATTTATAACCTGACACTATCAGAATACCATATTTGCTGATGTACCTACTGGCCACGTACACACAACACCTACACCTTTTTCTCCGGAGCAAGGAATGGACCACTGATGTCCTTACCATAACTTTAAAAATAGACAGGCACAATACCATAGCCTATATTTTTAGGGCAATATTTGGGAAAGTACATGATTGTGACGCAAGTCAGTGATGTATGTTTGTCCCTACTAGTTATTAATAAAACTCTACCACACAAGAAACTTTTTCACCCACCTCAGCACTGAACTTCAAGCCCAGGAATTGGCTTGTTATCATTTACAGTGTCAGGATAAGCAGCCTCTGCCCTTTAGATCATCGTTAAGGATAAGAATAGGTTATGTTCTTTCTAATAAGGGGTCCTGCTGCTACAGCAGGCTTCACTGTACTTCCCTCATTTGGGGTATTGATTAGATGCCAAAGCCACTTCCTCATTTATGTGAATCAGCTGAGAAATGGCAGGATTGACGATGACTGTTTCACCTACAACTCATCATCCTGAAGTGCTATAGTTTTTTAGTGTGTTATGATCCATAACCCAATTATAGGCTACTTCATTTTTCAAGAGTACAAGCTTACATGTGGCCATGTACATTTACATGGGGGGGCAGGTTGTGAATGCAAACACTTTCAGTACATGCATTTCCTTCCCAAAGTATTGCCTCCTGTTGCTGTTTGCAAATAAATCATGTCCCATATGACATCTTGGAAGTGATTAGATTTCTGGGAAGAGTGAGATGACCACCTTCTCATAGGGTCATTACAAAAAAGACCTATGAGGGGAGAAGAAAAGACTTTAAATTTAAATTAGTAAAGTGGAATTGACAAACCTGGAGTTCTTTGTTCCGAGTACAGACTTCTTACAGGTTTCCAGGGAGGTGTTTTTGAAATATATATTTTTGAAACACCAAAGCAACTTAGACTTATTGGTAATAGTAAAAATAAATGGATTTAAGGCTCTAAGTCAGAAAGGCACAGAGAATTTAAGGGGGAAAAAAAATGGGAAAAGAAAAAAAAATATGGAAATTCAATTTGGGACTAGGTTCATTCCACCTGACTTAGCCTGTGTAAAATGCTGTCTGAAGCCAATGAGGAGACACAGACATCTCCAGAGGGGAATACAGTCCTTGTGTCTTAATGCTTTACACTTTGAAGTCCTGTTTCCCCCCACTCTGTAAGCGTTCCTAGTCAAAAGCAATTAGTGACATTTTAGGTGCCCTAGGGATTATCTGCTTTGCCACAAGTCTTGGGTCTGTTGCATGCCCTGTGCCACAGACTGAAGTTCCATGTGTATGTCTCAGGTGCCCTGGATGGTCTTTGGGCAGCATAGCCTGTCTCTTTCTGCAGGTTGAAAGTGAAGTGTTTAGTTTCATTGAGACATCTGATGTTACAACATGAAACCCATCTAATTTAAGAGGATGCTGTCAAGGTCCTTCATTTGCTGTTGAGCTGATGGTTGGCCTGACACTGCGATAATCAAGTTTAGGTTTTGACCTGTCTGATTCAGCTCCCTGCTGCCCTTCAGGCAGCCTCAAACAAGCCCCAGTCTCTACAAGGAGTTGACTGGAACTCTGGCAATACAGCCAAGTTTGGAACAGGGAGCGAGACTCCAGCGACACCAACTCAAAGCAGCTTTGCAAAGTGGTCAAAAGATAAGAAAAGCTGAAGTTGTCTTTCTGCGGTGTGGTAACAGCATAAATCTTTCTTCATGCTTCCCATTCCCTTTCCCTTCTCCCCAGTTCCAATGGAAGGTGCTGAGCTGGTTTTCTTCACAGTTTATTTTGCGTTAACTTGTCTCATTTCAGTGTCAGGAGAGCCAGGGCTCATTTTCAGAGCCAAACACATTCTGTTTTTTCAACCACAAGGACAAGCCTTGTGAAATGATAGCAAAAGTAGGGGGTTAATTTTCACAGGCTCAGTTGCATGTTTTGATTCTGGCCTGTGATCTGTGCATAAAGAGAGGCTCTAAAGTAACTCTAGGAAAGAACAGGTGAGTAGCTTTATCTTTTCCAAGCCTCTGCTTGCTAAATGTCTCCTGGATGCAATGCATAGCCCCCTTCTAAGGCTAAGAGTTAAACTTCATCAAGAAATGTCTCTGATCTGTCAGAGCAAGAAGAAAAGAGCAGGGAAGATGTAAACTTCACATTGAAGTAGATGCAAGTAGAATCCCTTCTGCTGGCTAGGGTGCACTGTGGCATGGCCTTTTTAAAAGGATAGAGGTATAATAGCAGCTCCCAGACATAACAAGAGCTGCATGAGGCCAAAATCTGAACTTCGCTCTCATTTCTTGCATCTGTATCAGAGTGAGCTGCAGCTAATGCCAGTCCTGTATGTTCAATGAATAATTCTGTCTGGCATGAGCAGAAAACAGAGCAATATCCTGGCAGAAACAGGAGAGCAATTGCACTTTCATTAACAAAGTGCTTCAGAGTAGTCTCCACAGGCACATTATGTCAGGAAAAATCTCATGATAAGCTTTACCAGTGCCAATCTGCACAATCCTCACTCAGACGCCACATACAGGAGCATGTATTTGTCACACATACCTGTATTTTTGTCACACCACAGGCTGGTCCTGTTAGTGAGGCTGCTGCAGTAAACTTTCTGTTGGCCAGCCTTGTAATCAGAGAATTTCTAGCTCCCTGTTGCCTTTGCTTCCCTTTCTACTTTCCTCTCCCTTCTCACAAAGGAAAAAATGAAGGAGAGGGAAGTTCTGTACCCTTACTACAGAATCAGCAAGCCTAGACATCAAGGATGATTAGATCTTTGCCTGAGGACCAAACTCACTAGCCATGACTGCGATGAGTCCAACAATCACTTAGAAGTAGGTTATGGAAATGGCTTCTCTGATTCCCGCTTTCTGCCTTTCTTCTATTTACTGCTCCACCGTTTGACCTATTCAAGCCCATGATCTGAGCTTTTACTCCAACCAATCCATGAGACAGAAAAGTGTTTCTGACTATGAGGGGTTGGGGATTTTTTTAGTGGTTTGTTACTCAGCTTTGTAATTTTACTTTTGTATAAGAAAATTAGATAAAAGAGATCATTAGAGAATCAAACAAGAAGCTGCATCTTCTAAAGGTATGCTAGGAATAACCTCAAGCTACCAACACTGGATAAGTCACCTTTTTCTTGATGGTGGCATATTATGACTGGAGAGTAGTTTGCTAACTTTTCCAGCTCCCACAATGGATAGCAATCTGATATACGTTAGATTATTCTAGGTAAACACTCATCATCCATATTAATACCTGCTTCTGGCTGTGGTTATCGATCATCTAGCAAGACGGATGACGTACTGCAAATGCACAGGGCTGATGCTCATGCATTCAGAAGATATTCACCTGGCTAATGGGGTGCATCTCCAAGTGTATCCATCTTTCAATCATTTCCCTGACTTCCTGCAAGTCTACAAGTTTCCCTCAGGAGTCATCAGACCTTCTGCTTCTCCATCTACAGGGTTGACAAGAGATCCCTTTAGACTCCTCCATCCTACCACAGAAGGGGAGGGTACCTTCACTCTGAAGATTTAAAAAGGGAATCCCAAACCTGTGGGAGACATTATCCCAAGAAAAGAAGACTGAAGATTTGCCACTGAACTAAGTATGAAGGTGAGTGACATTCTTTTGGTATGTGGGAAATATTTAGCTTGCAATTTATACTTTTTCATGTGAGTATAATATTCAGGAACTGGAGGGGGGATTAATAATTCTAACTTTAAAATAATCTGAGAGGAATATATACATAGTTCTATTCAGTGGGCTTGAAACAACTGCATTTAAAAAAAAATCATAGCACAATGTGCTCTCAAAAAGAGGATGAAACAGACCACTGCGAATCATAACATTAAATGCTGTCTGTTGCCCATCACTGTTATCAGTGCATGAATAACAACTTGGTCTGTGCAAATAAAGAGATACAACTTGTTCACAGAGGATTCATGCTCAATGCTTTCATTTGCATGTGCTACATCAGCGAACAAATTCCAAGAATCAAACCCTTCTCGTGACATGTGTGTGATCACAGTTGATGCAAATAGGATGTTAAGTTTAAAAACTTTATTTTCCTGAGGAAGTAGTGATCCGTTCTCCTGGCTGGTTTGTTGGTTTCCTTGGGATGGCAAGTCCGCTACATTTGTGTGTTGGCCGAACTCAAGCATTCAAGGTTTGGTTAAATCAAGATATACTTTATAATGTCTTTGCCCCTCAGTTTGTAAATTACTCTCATTTCTGGAGGATCTAATGCCCTTGTAAATAGAAGCACAAAAGGTGCTTGCCTTAATGGCAGTTCTCACCAGTATGGAACCTTATAATGAATATGAGCAAAGAGAATGAAGTATGTTTGATTTGACACTCATCCTCCCGTCAGATGATTGTGTATTGAAGCTGAAATATCCACTGAGCAAGAGGAGGTTTGGCAGCAAGACAGGAAAAAAGGAGGGACTGGAAGTACCCTCACATTTAGATTTTAGGTTGAGAGGACCTACAGATCTGGAAGGCTTTTCCTGCACGTCACGGTTCTTTGTTGTGCACAGGGACTGCGCAAACTGACAGCCCCTGCAATGGCACTGTTCTTGGCAGCATCCTTCCTGTCCTTCTCCTGGAGCACACCTCAGGTAAACAGCTCGCTCAGGCTGAATGTGCAGCACCCATGAACCTCACAGGTTGGTGCTGTTTAAGTATTTGTACCAGTTAGTAATGGCATGCAACATTGATGTATGTCTTTTCTCCTTTTTTTTTTGGCAAAAAGGCTCATTTCCAAAGGAGAAACTGGACTCCTCAGGCTATGCTCTATCTGAAGGGTGCACGTAAGTCATAAGTTCTTTCCAGTTTGGGGAGATAACTTTCTCTGCCACTATATTATTCCTAACCTGCTTGGCTCCACACCCATGGAGGCAGAAATTCTGAGGCCTACAGGGATGTGCTAATTGTTATTTCTCGTCTCTGAAACAGTGGCATTGCCAGTATTATTAGTGGTTTTTTTAAGGAAATAAAAATGAAGAAAGCAAGTGTTGGAAGAAGAAAAGGAAAACAAAGTACTGAAAATGTATAGAGTTTGAAGCTTGATTGTAGACCCTATAGGGAAAGGATTATCCTTATCTGAAATGACCTTGAAGGGAGTTGAAGACACACGGGGTATAGTTACCATTCCTTTTTCTCACTCAGGCTTTATTAAAACATCTCCTCGAGCCATAGGAGAACACACATTCCTATTACAACATCTTGCGTTAGAATTGGTATTAAGATCACAAGCAACATCTTCTGAGGAGAACTTGAATGTCAGTGTTATCAATATTGTGGTGTTAAGGTTCTGCAAATGACCTTTTGAGTTTCTATTGTTAGACTAGAGTTAAAGCAGCATTAAATATAAAGACAAAATTTAGAGCCAAAGAGAGATTTTGTCCTTTGATGCAAACCCACAAAATTTAACAGAATAATTAATTAAAAAAAAATGCACAGGGAATAATGAGATTTTATTGTTCAAGGTTTTCTTCACAGAAGTATCCCTTTAAAAGGCAATACTTTATGGTTCAGCAAAGAGACAGAAGGCTCTTGACTGCACAACAGTTGAGGGAATTGTGAGGAAAAGACAGTAAATTCCTTCCTACATACAGTTACTACAGCAGGTTAATACAAGAATGAGAAGTGCTGCAACACCAGTTCTATCGATAGAAGTATGTCTTGAGTGTTCGTGTTCAGGATGGGCTATTGCTGGTTTGGAAAGACCCCAGGATGGACTTATGCCTCCCGTTTTACACTTGTGGAAGCATTGCTGTAATTTCATATTTTGAAAAGACTGCTTTAGGGATTGCAAAGTCGGAATTACAACATATACAGGAGGTTATTTTCACCTTTTTCCCACGGCTTTTGTAGAGGGACGTCGATTCATCTCAGATGAGAGCCAGCGAAAGGATCTGTATGACAGAATGCAGCTTGGTAAGTACATGTGCGCAGGTGTGTGTAACGTATCAGTCTTTATGGGAGAAATATGTGGAAACTGGAGGGTGTTCTCCTAGTATTACATTGACTGTAGCAACTAAACTCCCTTCTGTTGGTTCCTTCATTCTGAGAAGAACATAATAGACACTGTCTGACTTTCTTGTGCACCTGTGTGACTTCATTTACATAAGTGGTGTTCCAGGCTGACCTGGCTGCTAACTGAGATTATTATCAGTGCCTTTATTTTTCCTCTGGAAATATTCAAATCAATTTATCAATTGCGCTGAACTGACAAATGACAGAAGTAGACAATATTAATCCATGCTAGACAATGTTTCTGGAGGAAACAGGATTTTGTAGCAAAGTGAGGAACATACAAAAAAAATAAAATGTTCTTTTTCCTTTCAAAGACACTTTAAAACAGCCTCCTTTTAAAAAAGATTGTTAGACTCTTCTGTGTTAGATATTTATCAGGCTGAATTTGAGCAGAGAATATTATATAGAGAGACAACTATTTTTTTTCCCTTCATGTCTCTAGTAATAGAGATAAAAAGCAAAGAACAAAATAAATAGATGCTAGTGAACACTAACAAACCATGCTTCTCTGATTTTATCGTTCTAGAAACACGCAGCCAAAACACAAATCCTTTATCTCTTTCTGAATCTGCAGCACTGTTCCTTAGTTCCTTACGGAAAGCACGAGAAGAAGGTAAGTGCATGTTTTGTCTTACCCTGACTTTTTTAAACAGGGTTTCTCCATATTTAATTTACCAACAGTTTAGTAAATTGATCTAAAAATCCTGGTTTGAAATGAGGTGTGATTCCACAGAGTGCACTGTGTTGGAGTGTACATTTAGACAGTGCATATTGTATTAGGATGTGCATTTACACAGATTAGAACATGAATCAGATAAATGATAGTAGGTACACTATTGTATATTCAGCTTCTAATTTGCTTTTCAGATTTTTATTAGTTTAGATTCAAGTGAATAATTATTTTGAATTGAATTTACCAAAACAAAACTCTATTGGGCCTCCTTTTTCTGCAGGATATTGTTTGCTTATGAAATGCTCATTCCTCCACTGGCTCTTACATCCTGGTGGAAAGGCTTATAAGAATCCTGAAAAGCCCCAGCAGGAGAGCTGTGAGATTGACATCGGGCTCCTGAGAGCTCTGTTGCTGGCACAGCTGACAAGGGGTCCCAATGCCATTTAGAGCCAGATCCCTGAAATATTCTGAAAAATCCCAAAATTCATTCATGTGTTCCCAGCCCCCCAGAGATACTGTCTAACCCTCCTGTCTCTGTCCCCTCACCACCTGCTACGTGCTTCCATTTCTCACTTCAGAACCTCAGAACCCACATCCCTCTTTCATAACACCCCACAGCAAAACCCAGCTAAATACCTCATGTTTCCTCATCTCCATCATGCATATTGCACCCCCTTATGTAAAGGATCCCTGCCCTGTGCTCCCCAGCTCCCTCACCCTGGTATAGTTCACCCTTCCTCCCTAGACCAGCTCTTCTGCAAAGCCATTACCCCGAAGCCCCCATCACCTGACACAAACATACAGCTCACCAGGCTGAGACCCTCATCGATGCTGTCCATGTCCTCTGTCTTTCTACCTTTCTCCTCTTCAGGTACATAGAATACTTTTTTGGAAATGAAGCTGGGGACAGGGAGCTTGTAAAAGGAAGATACACCCTGCAGTGCTGTGGAGACTCTGTGCTGTGCTCAGGACCCTGGGTGCCAGGGAAGCTGTTGTAGCACATAAGAGCCCAAGAGTTTGTCTAAGTTATGCTCTTCCCCTCCTTTGGTTCAGGGCAGGGAGGAACAGAAGGTGGCCAGAAGCTACCTTTGTCTCTTCTTGTCCTGCTTGTGAGTTCCTCATTCAGACTCTTAATTTCTGCCATCATGACAGGAAGAAAAAGTGCTTTACTTGAATTAGGAAATGTGAAGTAAAACCCTAGTAAAATACAAGGTAGTTTTGTACCTTTAACATAGTTTACTGCTAAGACAGCTCTATTACTCCCTAATCACTTTTGATGTCATCAACAGTGTGTAGTAAATAACTGCCTTGCCATTGCTGTGATATCACCTCTCCTTAGCTATCTAAAGTTTGCAGCTTTCCTGAAATGAAAAGAGAGTGTGAGAAACACCTGACAGAACTTACCTGGTCTATGTATAGATATACTGGAATCACAGGAATCTTCTTCACTTCCTAAAATCTCCCACTGTATATCACGTAGCGTGCTCATCTCTCTCTTCCCTCCCCTGGCAGAACTCTGCTAATCCCAAAAATTCAGTGTCATTTTCACTGAGAAATGCAGAATTAAAAATAAACATAGTGCTTTGGACAAAATCTATGCAAAGTTCTGAAGATAAAACAGTAAAACTGTCATTTGTGTGCTAACAATAAGAGAAAATCCTCTGAAGTTCACCATTCATGAATTTTAGTGGCATTTTCCTGCCTGCTGTTGCTATTGCATAGGAGACTGTGGACAGTAACAGTCCTCTAAGGAAACAGGTGACATATCTGAGAGAGCTAAGCAGAATTGGCAGCTTATTTGAAAAATAATCTATGTAAAAACATTGCCAGTAGTGAAGAACAACACAGTCAAACCTGGGTAAGCCCTGCACTTTCAGAAGATCATTTTTATGTGATTTTAGAATCCACTTGACTGAGAGAAATGTGCAAATAAAGAACAAATATATTATTTTTTTCTGCATGAAAAAATTGTGCCTTGTGCTAAGATATTTCTTTGGACGTGGTTTTGTCTTTGTTCCTCAGCAAAGAGAAAAATTCTTACATTTAATATGAGAGAAGGTGTGATTATTTCTACAGATGCACGCATGTCTTAGCTAAGCAATCACATCACACTAGGCCTGTACATGAGAAACACCTATCTTGTGAAAACTTTGGCTGACTGAACTTTCCTTTATATACAGCTTATTTTTCCCCATTGTGTCTTGTCTTACAGCTGAAGAAGAAAACAGAGATCACCCTGTCCACTTGACAGATACTCTATCAAATTGGTGAAATATTTCAGATTTCTTTAACATTTGTATTGCTTATACCCTGAAATCATTATTTGTGTAAAACAGAGTATTTCATCCATCCTCACTTAAGTTCCCAAAGGGTGACATATATACTCATTGTGACATTTTGAATGCAAACTGAATAAACGTTACTAGTTCAAATAAGGAAATTATTTGTAAATTTTCTGCCTTGTTTAGACCACTTTGTGTGTGCCACACAAAATTTAAAATGCACTGTACCATCTTACCCGAAAAGATGAATAAAACTGTCTTTCTGGAAAACTACTTCATTAAAAACAATTTTTCAGTAGTCTTTGGGAAGCCTTTTACCACCTTCCATCCAGCTGTATATGGAAGCCTTTTCATCTCTAATAAAAGTAGATTCCTTCACCACTTCACTGCTGGCCCTGCAAGTTACTGATGATCAATAAAGTCAGTGAGATACTAAAACAATCCGGATCTCTCTGACTGCAAAGCAGATGATTTTTTTGTGTGTGTGCAGGTATATGTGACCACAGAGAATAGGCAACAGCACTTACCTAGACCTCTGTGCTACCCCAGTTACACACATGCAGAAATATATACTCTGAACAATCCCAGTGAGCAAGTCCCACCACATAAATACAGTATGGGGATAGGTCTTACAGGGTCAGGCCCTCACTAATGACAGAGGCACACAGACCCTGCTGCTGTCAGGATCTGCAGCCCTGCCGGAGCTGGTGGTGGTGTCCTAGGTACAAATCTGGTGTCACGCATGACTGCAGGTACACAGAATATTAATCTCATCACTATTGTACTTTTTTGTCGGCCTGGTTTTTGCGTTGCAAAACTGGAATGAACCATAAATTGGTTAATTATCATTCCATGATGATAAGGATATATTTAACATTATTTATGTAGTTTTGTGGTCTTACTGGAAAGCCCTCTGTAGTTCTCATGTAATTAAAAAGTAGCCACATGATTCTTGCGTGCAAGCAACTATGTTGGGTTTTTTTTAACCCTTAACCCTAGTCGTGCTCTTCATTTTTTAATGCTGCTTTCCTCTGATCTTTCTCATGACATTGCTGATTAATTTTGTTAACTCGCACTAACTATGATGTTGCTTCTCCTCAACACAAACAAACACAGCTTAAGGAACAGAAGAATTAATTTCTGTCACGGGACTATAGGCACTCCCAGTAATAATTTATAATTTGTATCATTTCATGGAGGAACATCACTGGAGAAATCAAAATTGCCCTTGTTTGTTCATTTTTAAGCGCTGATATATCTTTCAATAGCAGTATATATTGTATGAGTCCATTCATTATGAACTTCATCTAAAAACAATGGTATCCACCAGAATATTTTCATTAATTTAATTGTTCTTTGTTTCAAGCATACTCTGAAAAGCTCAGGTGCACCTAAGTTGTTTTTCAACATATTTTACAGTAAGATCAGTCGGTGCTCAGACAAAAAGTAGAAGGCGTACACATCCTTTGGTTTACCAGTTTCAAGAAACTCATAATACTCTAAATGTCCCAGAGATACAAAAAGGGTACTAATCACACGCTCAGTCAACTGATTTTTGAATGTATTCCTAATCTGAGATCACTATCTTAAACAATTCTTTACAAATATCACAAAATAGAATAAACATTCTGCCTTGCTGATGAGCTGTTCGTGAAACCCTAATGTTTTCAACCTGGCAGATAATTGCTTGTGTAGTAGATAGCTGCTACTGAGCTTGTCAGATGTCAGTCACTGGCAGAAATGTGTGGCATTTGAGTCAGGCAATCTGTCGCCTTGACTGATGAAAAGCCAGTCCCTCTCACTCCAAATTCAACAGGCAGAAGTGTTTTGCTGTGGTTGAATCGCCCTGCTACTGACGGCTGGTCCTGGCATTCAAGGCAGAGCTAAAATAAGCCCAGAGGCATGAGGGAGAGGTCACTGGTCACTGCGGGGCCATTCCTGAGAAGAATGGGCACAGTATTCACGTTAGTCAGATCTCAGAAGCTTCTCACTTTCTGTCACCAGGCAGGTGCTCAAAGCCTGTGAGCGTGCTGAAACAAACACAGCTGGGTTTGTGCCAGATGTCACACTAGCTCTCTGCTCTTCCCAGGGAACTCGAACCATAAGCCCATCTAAGAGAACCAGCAACCTGGATCATACATGTTGCTTATTTTTGCCCTCTGGGACTTGTCCAGAAAGAACTAGCGTAGCTGTCTTAATGCAACCCTAGAAAAACCTTTTACACTTTTCATATTGTCTGTGTCATGCCTCCACCATTTAGCAATATTTACAAAATGGGTGTAGGGATCACATTTTTGAGCACTGCAGTGAAGCTGGGTCTGGAATGATGATAAACAGATGTTCACCAGTCTGTGGCCACTAGGACATTTTTAGGCAAAGGAAGGAAGTACTGGAATTTGCGGTGAAATGCGTTTCTTCAGTACAACAGTGCATTAAAATACAAGCAATATCTTTTAATCAATATGCCCTTTAAATGTTATTTTCTTTGAACTCTCAGCCATTACATTATTTGAGTCTGCAAGGGAACTTTGATTAAAAGCACTTTGGGGAAGAATACACATTTATAAACTCACAAAATGCAGTTGTTCTCTACTTAGTAAACTGTACGAAGGAAAACTATTTGCACTACCTTTGCTTTCACTACTTTCATATGAAAAATAGCTACTCATTGTTTTAATTACTTTTAAAATGGCTATAAAATACTGACTGCTTTTAAATCCAATTCATTTTTTGCCACAAAAACTTGAACTTGTTTTCTGAGAATAGTTATTCTTTCAGGTATACAAATCAGCTTAAGAATGAAAGCCCAGTTTTAAAACTAATTTTAGGTAGCTGAAAATACAAACAGGCATCTAATCACTTTTATTCTATATGGCCTATAGTAAGAACCATGTCATCAAATGTTGGTTAAGTGTTTGAAAGGTAAATATCTAATCAAAGCTGGACATCAAGGCTCCCTGGGGGGTTGACAGTGAAGATAAATACCTCCAAAGGCTGTATCGTCCTACTTGCTGAAGAACAGGCTGAATCAATTCCTGGAGATATCTTTTCTTGAGCAGCATGAGAAATTCTTGATGCACAAACTTCTAAAATAAAAGATGAATCTCCTTCTTCATGTCACAATCTACTTCTGAAGAGCATGTTCAGACCCTCTCTGCACCTCTAGGAATTGAAATACTTTTGAAAGCTTTCTGTAAGGCAAATGTCTAGTTCTCATTGTGAGGTTCAATTATTCTGCGAGCACTTCAAATTTCCAGGTGGTTTTGAAATTATGTCTGTGGAGCAGATGTGTTCTTGGAATTCTTTTAGCATCATTTGTTACAATTAGGTCTCTTCCAGAAGAAGTGAAATAGACAACGGGCCAGTGGGGCAATGGGAAGAACTAGATTTACTCATTTTCACATTGCTCTACGGTATGTAGGTTTGTCTGCAGGGGAAGGTGTTACGTAAGGAAATTTTTTCATTATCTGTAACCAAATCACATTTATTTCCTTCCAAACTAGTTTATTAACAAACATAGAATCAGAGAAAATATGAAAACAACAAAAGAGACATACCAGAGGAATCAGAAAATAAACGGTCTGCTGTTTATTGTGGGTCTAAACGACTTCAGAAAGATGACTTCATTTGCCTCTAAAATTCCAATGCCCACTGCGTAAGACTTTATATTATTCCACAGGAAGTATGTTTTACCACTGGATCAAGACACTTGTGTGCTGTAAAAAAATGTTTTAAATGATGTACACTTACAATAAACAGCATAAGGAAAAAGAAAGACCATTTTCTTTTCAGTGTTTCTTTTTGTAACCCTGCCAAGGTTGCCCCAGTGTAACACTTTTTTCTCTAAGTTTTTTGAGCTCTGTCTTAAAATTCCTGTTAGTTTAGGAGGGGAAAAGGGGAAACATAAATGAAGTGGGAATACATTTGGGATGCCCATATTGAAGCTACTGGCATAGACTATGATTAATATAGATGATTATGTAGACAAAGGTATGATCTGCAGTTTGTATAAGCTTCTGATGGCATTGTCACATTGTCTAGGTTTAAGCTTGAGAAATCCCTTCTACCTCAAAGGGGCACAGAAGAATTGTCATTTAAACTACTTTCAAGGTGAAATATTAGGCTTTCCAACAGTGTAGCTCAAGTAACATTAAAGATTCCCCTAATTATATCACCCTGTCCTCAATACAAAGCTTGCCAAGCCTACAGGAGAAACTGTTGAACGGATGGAGAGGCCCTGCCAGGGTGAGAGCAACAAATTCAGTTCCTGTATTCTCCATGCTGCTTCTTTTTTCCTTGCGGCAATACTCCAAGTGAAAAGGGAGACTTGATGTTTTGCCTGTCCCTTTCAGCTTCCTCATCCTCATCATACCTTTCATCCTCATCTTCATCTTCACTATGGTGAGGGCTGGAATGCTGAGAGACAGAAGGTGATGGTGGCACTGATGAAGGTCTGGGGTACCTGAAACCTTCCGTCTGGCAGAGAGAGAAGCAAGGTGTGTGTATTATTGCAGTGTTCCTCTACCAGTTGTATACAACAATTTAAGGCTATCAGCTCTTCAAAGGAAACTTATTGTGGGATGTAAGCTAGACCTGCTCTGCATTCCAAAATTCAACTCCCTTGAACCCAGAATGCCTCAGTCCTTTTCTACCACTAAGTACATGTTCGTGTGACAGTGATCTTTAGCCTGTGCCATAAACAATACGCTGCCCTTCCAGCACTGCTTTCTGCAACATATGGCTATCTTTATTGAGCCTTAAGACCATCAACAAAACATGAAATCCTTCTGTACTCTGTAGTGAGAATCTGCTTATTGAAATTCAGAATTCAGTCCAAAGTTTTAAAACACTTTTCTAGTTATAATGCCAATATCTGCAAAAGCAGAACCAAGCAAGGGGTTTTGGTCTGAGACTTCTTTCTCCTCCTTATTTAAAAAAAAAAAAAAAAATGAGCTGGTGTCTGGAGGTTTGGTTTCAAATAACGTGATTCTTATATTGGATCTGAACAGCTTCCCTTCTTTAATTAGCGCTAATATGCACTATGAAAGAAGTGTTTGAAGATGTGCCTTTAAACTGATCCTTTGCAGCTCCAGCCACAGACTCCTCCTCACATACCATGCTTAGATGAAAGCAATGTTTTGCCTCGTTTTCCCTAGAACAACCTTTCACAGCTCCCTTTCTATTTGGTTTGTGCAGAACCACAGCATTTATCAGAAGCAAAATTAGTAGCTGCCACTCTTCTAATAGGGATTTCAAGGGCCAGTTCCTTAGCTGGTCTGAAGTGGCAAAATCCCATCCAGGTCACTCTATTAATAAATCACCTGAACAACTAACTGTTCCTGTATTGTACCTGGTACCCCCAGTGTTTGCACAACTCCTCACTGGAGCCTGGGTCTATAACTTGTTGAGCTTTTAACTATGAATTCTGACTTACCTTCAGTTAAAACTTGCTAAATCTCTTTTCTCTCTTTCTTTCACACACACATGCACACACACCGACATACACTTTCTCCCTCTCTTCGTAAAGTAGCTAAAATGCAGATGAACTCCTCTCCAAAAGCAGACTTTACCTTTGGTGGAGCACTTGGTTCCATCTCAAATTTATCTGGAAATGTTCTGCTGAGGGCTAGGTGCCTGGCATGCATATAATACTGCAACATAAAAGAGAAGAAGCCTTTACAAGTCAAGGAAGTCTTGTGTAGATTTAAGCAGGAAAAAAAAAGGAACATAAAATGAGCATCTTCTAAAAGATGGTGATGAACAAGGGCTAAACATGCTTTCAGCTAAGGAGAATCCAACTGATATTGCTGCTTGTAATGAACACATTGCTGTGAAATAGTGAGCCACCCATGTTAGACTCACACTGGAGCAGAATCTGAAACAGAAGCTGAATAAGGTTTCTGTAAGAGTAAGATTTATCAAGATGGAAATCAGCACTTGTTTCAGTCAGTGTAGTTCTTATTGAGTGATAGGTGTTATTTAAACCTCAAGATAGAACTGGCTCTTTTTTAATCAGGCAAATTCACATCTTTAAGTGTGCATGTGTATGCACACAAACTTTGGACTCACCCTTGCACAGGAAGCATGTGTAACAGTTGCAGAGAAATAACATTCATGAGTTTACTGAGGCCTGGTATTCAAAAATTTGGAAAAAATATGTATGTGTTCACTATATTCATGATTCTCCATCACATGCACAGAAAAAAATAGGTTGTTGTGTCAGGGTCTTATGCTGTGTTGGGAACCATATAAACAGAAAGGTTCTCACACAGATATCAGAGCAGGACAATGTCCAAACTAGTTACAAAACTGATACTGGCACATCAACTTCTTTGCTTCTGTGGACTTGAGAATACTGCTTTGCTACTTGTCTTCTTAGAAGGTGGCACTGCAGTGTTTTCTATGTCAAATTAAAACCACTATTTTGCCTTTAAAGGGACAGATGTAGATTGGGAGTGTTGAGGAGATACAAGGCCCAGAAGCATTTTAGGTAGAACAGGTAGGATTTTTGAAAGAGTCCAGATTACTTTGGAGCATAAATTCTGCTTAGTGTAGGGTTGCCAGTGTTGTCAGTGGCACAAGATTTTTACATTGTCTTTAGTGCAAGGAGTACAGAGACCTCAGTGTGACTGGCTTCTGCTCCAGCCTATTCAGTTAAGTCATGTTTCTTCTTGCCACTGGAGAATGGAAGCATTACACTGAAGTGTAAAGGCAGGCTTTGCCTTTTGTGCCTTTGAGTGGTGCTTTTCAGAAAAGACATGTCTCCCCATGTTGTAGGATGATGCTGAAGACTGTTAGTTAGACCTATGTGTTTGGAATTTTTAATACCTCTATTACATATTTTCACACACCCTGCCTAGGTATCTCCAGTCCAACAGATCTGAGAGCCTCTCCGTTCGGTTTCTTTGGATGATCCTCTGGCGACGGGACTGCTGACAAAATCCATACAGGAACTGAGTCAGCTGGTTGCATGATTCATCAGGTGAGCGGAACCTCCTGTCAACTATGTAGATGCCTGAAGGACACCAAAAAGGTGAAGATGAGTAGAACTGAAAATGGGATATGACCTCCCATATTTCCATTCTATTTTCTGTCACATAGTCTTACAAACATTACATGTATTTTATGTTCTTTTTAATGTTAGAAGGCAGCTATAACTGAAACAGTTGCTACTATTCTGATGGAATGGAGGGCTGAAGAGAAATAAGTGGGTTTTTTGTTCAGTTTCTTTTTTCAATTTTCTTTACCTTTCAGGGTGAAATTCAGCAAGTTATTCAAAACTCAAAGGCTTTGTTGTTGTTGTTGTTGTTGTGTATGTCCAAAAGGATTCAGGAGTTCATTTTTACCTCCCATAATTTAAAAAATTCTCAATGCTTAAAAAAATAATGCAATGCTTTCCTAGCTTGCAGTAGAATTCACAAGTGTGGCTGGTCAGGATCAGCTTGTAGGAGAGAGGCTATGTTTTCTGTAGGATCACAAGTGTTTCCATAGAGATAGCTAACTCGCTTACATTAGTTGATACACAATTCTGGCAGAGAGAGGGCCAAGGTAAATTTTGCATCTACATAGTTTGTTGAGATCAATACTTTATTCTTGCCACCTTCATTACACTGGGGTTTGGGGAAGAAGAGAGTACCAGACTTCGGCTATCTTGATGGACAAGACAGACACACAACTACCTTAACTGAAGTGCTCGGTCTCCCGTTGGAATGTACACTAAGTTATGCCAACGCTCCCATCTCTGTTTTGGCAGAGAAGAGCAAGTGACCTGTGCTTTTGATCTGTGACCTTTCTGAAGACTCTCACAGACATGCCTACCCAGGGAGGCGTAGCTGTATTTTGCAACTGGCTCTGCCCTGGCCCCTAGGTCAGGGCACAGTTCATACTAGTGTGGAGCTGTCATTACCTGGTTGTACAGACAAGCCAAGGTACTTAGAAACAGACCATAGTTTGGGCACATTTTCAGTATTGTCTTGGCTGCCCTCCTCCTTCCCACACTGCAATCATGAACCATTTCTAAGTCTTTAAGAGCAGATTCTTATTTGTAAGTAGGTTCCTTTTATTTTCACAGGTTTATTTTATTACTCTCTACATGATAATTTACTCTTTGTTTAGGGGGGCAAGTTTCACTGGCCTTGAAGTCTCAGGACATCCTTCTTGGACCATTCAAAGAGAAGTAGATTTTGACTGCTTCTTTTGGAGGGCTTAAAGGGTTACACTGTAACCAGAGGCATTAAAGGGAAATACTGGGAGACCCCAGGGTAGGTATGAGGAGTGCTGAGTTTGGAAGCATAAAGACAAAAAGTTAAAGGAAGACAAAAGAGAGAGAACCTGGAAAAGGTTTGGATAAATATGAAAGCTTGAATAGCCTATTCAACAGAACAAGATTTACAGAGCTCCAAATATATTCCCTCAATGAACTCCATTGCACTAGTGAAAGCATGAAATTGAGGGGTAACGGCATCATTGCTGTGCTTTTTGCTTTCCGAACTCAGAGGTGGTATTTTGATACAGTGTTAAAAACCTTACCATAAGCCGCTGGGTCAGCAACATGTTCCCGCATGAAACAGCCAAATCCAGAAAGGTTTGTGGTTACGCTGGGAATGCCCATCACAGTACATTCAGCTGCCAAAAGAAATGGACAAAAAACATTTCAGGGCAACATGCTTTGAATGGTTTCATCTTGAGAGAACATAACACTAGAGCTGCTCTGAAAATGTCAAGTGAAAACTATTATGCTTTGTTGTGGATTTGGAGAAAAAGAAAGAAAGAAAACGAAATTTTAAAGAGAAAATTTCACACTGTTTTTGCAAACGTCTCTTTGTGTTTCTCAACAGCTAAACTGAAAAATTTCTGGGAGACCAGAGTTGAAACAGAGAACCTAAATATCTGGTCTGGACTGTTTGTTTGGATTTTAAATTGAAACCTGTTGTACACATATATTCATTAGTTCACAACTATCTACAAAACTGAATCTCCTGAGTGGAAGAGTGTGTTAAAGTTTGTATTTTGAAATTCATTGTTTGTAAACTGGTCTGAATAGCAAGAAAAACAAAACAAAACAAGACAAACCCCATCATTAACTTAGGACAAAGTAGATGTGGAACTAGTTTTATAAAATTAGAAAATGTATGCATCTTTTGTAGTTATTTCTGTCATAGCTGTGAGTAAGGATAACTCTTTGCTCAGGCTTAAAGTGTCTTTGCCCATTAACTTAAGCCTAACCTAAGATAGCATGCAGGTAAAATAATACTCTAGTCTTTAAAATGCTGAAAGTCACCTACATAGCCTTCATTATTATGAGAATAAAACTAGTGTCTATAAAATAGAGTTATAAATCTACCTTAAAAAAGTCACTTTTTGTTTCTGGGAGAATAAACGGGTATTAACAAAGAGAATCACTTTTGCATTAGCAATGGAGAAAGAAACTACCGTTCTAACTAGTGTAAATCACAGATTTCCTTGAAACTGCTACGTACATGTCTAATTTTTCTGTCCTAGTTTACTTTAATGTTCACTTAAAAATCATCCCTGGCTGTCACACTTTCTTTATATCTTAGCTGAGATTAGAACAGGAAGAGAAACTCCTGGAATGCAAGACAGTTGTCTTACTTGGAATTGAATAGCTTTCTTACTTGGAGAGAAATATCTCTGGAGAACAACTAAATTAGCAAAATTTCTATTCTGATTCATTGGTGTACAACAAATGGCCTTCAGAGGGGCACTCCACCTTTCAGATGTGTATCAAGACTACAGAAAGTATTTTGGGGACATAAAAACCCCAGGCACCTAGGCTATGATCTTCATATGTATTCAAGTTCATAGTTTGCACAGATTTCATCAGGTGTTAAGTGACTTTTGTAAATTGGGGCTTTCTGTATCTTCAGGAATTTCCATTTAATTCTGTGAGATTCTCTACCATTGCATGTATTTGTGGCAAATATTTTAGATATGGTGCTACATAATTCTATCAAACATAATTGTTATCTTGAATTAAATCCACTGAAGTTACATTGACCAGTAGTATCAGATTTCTTGCCCACTTTTTCAATATGTACATTTCTCTAAATCTTTTAAAACCCTTGAATCAAGTTAAGAATTAAGTATAAAAATATTTTTTATTCTAAAGCCACAGAAAATCAAAAGATTCCATGTTAGTAGGAGAAAGGGCCCAGCACAGGGACAAATGTGAGTAATTGTCAGTTGGTAGATGTAATTTTATATCACCTTAGCCCCAGATTTTGCCAGCATTAGAGACCTTTGCACTGTAGAGGAAACAGCCAAAAGAGTTTTTTCAGCATTCCAGAAGAAACTGGCTGCAAAGCTATTCTGCATCAACAGAATGGATATTCATTTTTCAATATTAGTTAAGTGTACAGATTGCTTACCTGGAGTGTAACCCCAGGGCTCATAGTATGATGGAAATACACCAAGGTGGCAGCCTCTGACAAACTCCTCATAGTCTAGAGGCAACAACGGGCTTGTCGAAGAAAGAAACTCTGGATGCAGGATCACCTGGATATTCAAAATTTACATTAGAGGTGAAAGAAAACTATCATCAATACATTTTAATTATCAATAGGCTTAAGCAATTTTTTTCACTCTGGTATTTTCCTAAGTATATGGACAACATGTCCTTTGCCCACCTGCTATCTAATGCAATTCCTACACTAAAATATATCCTGTCTGTGTGCAATCTTGTATCTTGCCTGTGTGCAATCTTGTCCCAGAAACAGTACTGATAATGAACCCTTTTTCTGGACAGATCTTCAGCTTCATCAAGGAAGACCATACACATTCAGAATTATGCTGATGACTGTGGCATTTAGCAATACTCAATTGGTTCTCTTGGCCTGTTGTACCAAGATAGAGCATTGGGATGCCTTGTTGCAGAGGAGACCTCAGGAGAATACAGCACTTCTGAGATTCACAGCACCCAGCTGAAATATAGGAATGCTTATGGTCCTCAATGGATCTCTCAAGAACTGAGAAACCAGGCATATTACAGCCTCATCATCACAATCCTGTGCCTAGGGTAACTAATCTTTCTGAAAGACAAAGCTTATTAACTTAGACTAATGTTATGCTTTCAGGACCTGAGCTATTAATAATTTATCTGCATGACTCTGCAGGGCTTGGGGTCACTGCTCCCTATTCCATTGCTATGTCAAGAAGTGCCTCGTGTGTGTTGTCCAGTCTGCTTTGGGAGGAAGAAGTGTGAGGGAAGGGTTTAATGTTCTCTAGGCTTTTTTTCCCCACAGAAACATACTGCAGCCATTATTGCATGTCAATAACATGCTTTTATCCTTTCTTAATAAAAGAATCATGACACTCATTTGAGTAAATCAGCACATGAATGCATTCAACCAGTAAATGGGCTGTAAACTCATTACACAAGGTCATCTGACCCCAGTGAATCAAATAAGATTTTCCACTGACATTGCTTAGGTTATTTTTCACATCCAACTGTATGTGTGGATATATCATACATATCAAAATTAATTTCCATTTGAAATTTACAGAATTTTTGTTCATGACATTCAGCTCATTAGGTATTAAGCCTGTTCATGAAGTAGGTAATTTTCCAGTGGTAATGAGAGCTTTATACAAACTTGACATATATTAAACCTAGCCAAACAAGTCTCCTGAGAAGCAGGAAGAGGTGTCCACAGTGTTATATGCCATCCTGCTTTCTAATGACTTCAAGCAGTTAGTTCTGAGGATTTTTTAATTACATTTATATACAGTGCATCCTTCCACCCTACTTTTGTTACATCTTCTATATTATTACCATATTGTGTTCTGTGTAGACACAGGCTTAGCAGAAAATATGTGAAGCCAGGAAGAAGCAAATAGTAAGTTGAGGAAAATGTTTACTTGGTTATTGTCATGACATTTAAAGCCAAAACACTGAGAATAAGCGATATGTCCTTGTCAGAAATACTATGGACCTGTCTTTATAAAGAAGCTTTGGAAGATGAAGAATTTGCAGTTTTAGGTTTTACTTTGAATAGGTAGTCATAGTTAACAGAGAGAATGATAGAGATTGGTAGATTTAAGAAAAGCTTTGGCAAACTTGTGATGAGAGCTGATCATTTCTGCGATCTGGCAAGACAGACCTGTAATCATAGAATGCCCTGATTTGGAAGGGACCCACAAGGATCATCGAGTCCAACTCCTGTCCCTGCACAGAACACCCCACAGTTCACACCATGTGTCTGAAGGTGTTGTCCAGTCTCTTCTTGAACACTGTCAGGCTTGGGGCCGTGACACCTCCCTGGGGAGCCTGTTCCAGTGCTCCACCACCCTCTGGGGGAAGAACCTTTTCCTAATGTCCAACCTAAACCTCCCCTGGCACATCTTCCTGACATTCCCTTGGGTTCTGTCACTGGTCACCAGAGAGAAGAGATCAGCGCCTGCCCCTCCTCCACTCCTTGTGAGGAAGCTGTAGCTGCCATGAGGTCTCCCCTCAGTCTCCTCTTCTCCAGGCTGAACAAACCAAGTGACTTTAGCTGCTCCTCATACAGCTTCCCTTCCAAACCCTTCACCAACTTGGTAGCCCTCCTCTGGACATTCTTCAGTAGCTTTATATCCTTTTTATCCTGTGTTGCCCAGACCTGCACCCAGTGCTCCAGGTGAGGCCGCACCAGTGCAGAGCAGAGCGGGACAATCACCCCCCTGCCCGGCTGGCAATGCTGTGCTGGATGCACCCAGGACACGGGTGGCCCTCTTGGCTGCCAGGGACACTATTGGCTCATGTTCAACTTGCCATCAGCCAGAACCCCCAGATCCCTCTCCACAGAGCTGCTCTCCAGTCTCTCAACCCCCAGTCTGTATGTACAGCCAGGGTTGCCGTGTCTCAGTAAGTAAGGAAAGGATTTATTTACATACACTTAGCTTCAACAGTTGATGTAAATATGAGCACAGCACAAACAGGAAGCATTTCAGCTCAGGATCAAAGCCCTAGTTACTTTCTACATTCAAATGCTGAGTGTCAGGGTGCTGCTCTTAAGAGGTGAACCAATACTGCAGAAAGGGCTGTGCTCAAGCTCTTGGTCTCCAATTTTAACTACACAAATCTATTACAGAGTTTTACATCTGGGTGCAAATGACCTGTGGCACTTTCTGGATTTCAGGAGTAGTAGCTCCTCATTCAGTACAAGAGGCAGCAATGAAAACCGCTCCCTAACATCAGATTTCTAACTTGAAATTAACTTGGTTAAGCAGTAACTGAGGATATCTGTGAAGTGACTAGTTGTTGTTCATGGGAAGGGAGGAAGAGGGAAGAAGTGCTTACTCTAATACTATAATATTGCGTATCAAGAATTTGACTGCACTCCCCATTCTAATGATCCAGACTGAGACTGTTAAAAGAAATTCCATTCTATATCTAAAATGAAAATGAGAGAATGTACCTTTACTCTGTCTGTCCGGTTGTTGAAAAGGCCAATGCGTCGGATAGTATTGAGGATTGGATCATTGCTATCATCAATCATGTTGTGGGTGGTCACTGGAGGCAGACAGTGTCGCTAAAGAGAGAAAAGGCAATCCGTAAGCCAGACAAAAGTGTTGGCATAGTCCTGTTACCATTTTCTAAGGGTAGCAGAAGATAGTGAGAGGTTTTGTTATCGGTATGGATGGGTTTTTACCCTTTCATTTCAAGGGAAGAAGGGAAAGTTATGATCATATAATATTGTCATCTATATAACTAAGGCCACAAAAGAGACCATAAAATCTCTCATAGCACTTGTTTCATTTACCTCAAAATACATGTATTTGTACTAACTTTTAGAAAGGCCTACTATTTAAAGGTTCTTAGTCAGTACAATATATCTCCTTAAAAGATTGATTTTATATATTTAACAAAAATTGATTAATCCAGGCTTCACAAACAATGGAAATCTCACGCTTGGTGCAGATGAAAAGAGTTAGGAGTTTTTGTGTCCTGCATGTGACTGGGGGAATATCCACAAATTTCTCAAAATAATTAGTTTGGGTAATCCTCTCATTTGTCAGGAATGGGGGTTGAGTACATCTGTCACGTCATTAAAAACAATCATAGCTGATCTTTAAATGTTACCAATGAGAAGTATATTTGATTAAAACTTCTATTTCAATGCATGCATATCACTATATGTCATCCACAATCCTTGTGCATAGCAATATTTATCACTTATACAATGTGTTTGTTTAAATAACAAATTTTCTGACCTGAGTTGAAAAGATGGCTCTTTTCATAATGGTTATATCATCTCGGTCAAGAATCTTGTTCAAGTCTGGAATTTCTCCTCTGCGGAGACAACACAGAGCCTGTTTTACCAAATGACTTATTATCAGTTGTATAAAGAAGATGAAGAAACAGCAAACAAGGTCTGAATTCTGTTGATGTCAATGTGAATCTCTCCTTTGTTTTCATGGCTCTTCTATATTACCTACATTTTGTTTTCCCATACACCTACCAACCTTTCCATTAGTTTCCAAAGAAGCTTAAGAATTCTTTTCTTCTGTTTTTCAGACAGATCTTGTTTTTGCTGAAGTTCCAGTCATCTCATCTGTACTTTGGGTCATTCACTTCCAATTGTAATTTGAAAGGGTCTGAGTAAGCCACTAATACATATCACTTTGTCTCTGGAGCTCTTTTAAGCTGATGTAGCTCATTCTTGATAGCGAGTAAGCACTTGTGTTACTTAGACATCCCCCATGTCTTTTAAGACTCTTTACACAATATGGGGCTAATACTTTCAAATTTTTTCTGTGATTCCGCCTACTGAACAAGTAACCTGTATACGGAACAGACGGTCCTCTTTTCTTCCCCTCTGCCCTTCCTATGGATGTCAAAATTTCTTACACAAAGAGCAGAAGCACAGAAACACCACAGGTAAAGCAGCTGAATATGTGGCTCTGCTAGGCAGAGCAAAGTAACCGATACACTCACTTTAGCAGGGCATTGTAGAGTTTCTTTCCAAACTTTTCTTTCACAGATTGTGCGGTGTCCCTAGGAAAATAAAAAAATATATGTATAAAACAGCAGAATCCAGGACACAGACAGAATGAAAGACATTCCTGCTGTTGGAAATTAAACTGTGTCTTCATGTTTCCTGATGGAATCAAGAATGCAGCAGCAGACAGAAATCTGGTTCTCAAAGCTCTTTTATCCAGCCAGCAGCCATATGGATGGATTTCGACACAGCTGAGGATTTGACCTGTGTCCAAAGATGAATGCACTGTGAAAGCCAAAAGCAGACCTCACTAGTGACTACTTGTAATATTTTGCTGTGAGCAGTAGATCACACCTTCATCTCAGCTATGAAAAAGAAAGTATATATATGACTTTATGTAGAGAAACATGATCGTTGGACACTAATCAAGACTGAGAGGTCTCCAATTTAACTTGACCTAGTAGAAAGTTGTAAGATAAAAGAGTTAAACAAACAGGGATTTTAAAGCTACCTTCTCCTTTCACTTTCCTCCCTATTTCTTAACTCAAAAACTTTTGAAAGCAAATGTTAGAATAAAAAATAGTTTGTCAGAAATTAGTTTGCAAACCAAAAAACATTCTGAAAAGCTCAGGCCATTTTTTAAGCTAATAATAAAGCCTGTGCAAGACAAATATGTTATTTTAGCTAAGATAAAACTCCAGTGAACAACTCTTCTAAATGAAAAGAGCCATGATATTGTCCTGCCCCTAGCTTAAATAATTTGAAAGTGTAGCTGGAAGTGCCGTTGTCAAAATAGCAAACTCATTCTCAAATTGAGTAAAACACCCACTTTGTAAAACTCTTCCTGCCTTTCTGATTTCTAAAAATTATATTTTGGGCAAAGACAAAACTTGTTAAGTGAAATCCTAACCTTTACCAAGGTGAGAATCCACAAACCTGTTAGTTGCTATCTCCCAACTCACATGACACAATAGCATATCAGCTAATTTTGGAAAAGTTGTAAAGAAGCTAAATGTCAAACCAAATTGATCCAAATTCCAGCAAGATAATACCCTCATGGCTATATATTTTCATAGACTTATGACATGTACAATAGCCAAAACTTAACCCAGATAGGATAGACTGCTTTTTCAGAAGCAGAGGAAATGAGGAATTTTATATCCCAGGTCAGCTATCATCTATTCCTTTACAAGTGCTGACCTCTTCTTGTATGTAATATCTGTGACATTCTTAAAATAATCTAATACTGTTATGTAATGCTGATATCAGGTGGTTTTATCCAGGAGCTTCAGATCATGACCATGATAACGTTACACATGATGATGCAGAGGGTCTTTTGATTTTCATAGAGCACAGTGGGAAGAATAGCTAGAAACAGTATTTATTGCATAATTTCGCATCTTTCAAGTTTACTTTTACCGTTACTATCATGCCTATGTTACTGAATATCAGAGAAGTAACCACGTAATAGAGACACAACAGGGAAAAATCTTTGAGTATTTAATTTAATTTAAACTTTCCTAATATTCATATATTATTTATTTAATATGTAGCTGTTGGATTATTGTAAAACATTACATATTTTACATCAAGGACAAAGCAGAGGCCAAAAGCACCTGTTGCAGGCACGACTGCTTCTCACTGCACACACATTATTTTCCTACAGTTCTCGCATACAGAGTTCTCACTAAAAACTCTGGCTATGTTACCCTGCTTTACCATCTACATTTTAAGCTAGTTGTGCAGATCCTCCACACATCTGCAAAGGGTGACAGTCCATTTCAGAGGATGATTTGCTTCCCTCATCTTAGACACATCCTGAAGTCACATAGGATGAAACATCATGGCAAAAGCTAAATTATTTCAATGACCATTGTTAAACTATTTCTGTCACTGGTTTTATGCAGGTTTAGTATCTGTCAATCAAAGACTTCGACTAGATTACTGTTATCCAGAAACTGAGACAGAGATCATCTGCTGGAGGCAGTTAATGAGATAACAAGAAAAACAGTATCCTTCTCTTAACACAGAGTCTTTCATCTACAGATCTCCAAGTCGTTTAGATTTCTATCATTTTATAAATATAGAACTGGCATCGGAGGTTAAACATAGTGAGACACAGGCATAAAAGCAGAAGATAGGTCTTGTGGGTTTTAGTCCCTTAGCTTTAAGACCAGCCTCCTTACATCTGCAGTAGAGTTTAACCATTTTAGCTACCTGATAAAGTGCATGTTTCCATTTCCCTGCTTAGATAATTAATCTGTAAATACACTGCATGAAATGGCATTTCTCACTCCTTTAAAGAAAATTCATCCGTGATACCTCATCACTGACTTTCTTTCTGAGTTTGAACCTTCAGTTTTGCCATGTCTCTCAGTGTAAAAGCTCCTCACAACATGTGTCTTTTCCTATGCAGAATCACATAGCAGTTAAAGTGAGGTGAAGGTTAAGTATGCTCCTGATTTTCTTTTTTGTTTGGGAAGTTATAAAATGAAAACAGTTAAACTGGGGAGGGCTGAGACAATTTTCTCTTTATAACTTCAAGTTTCACTGCTTGAGTACAGCCATTGTTTATTGTAGGCTATATAGAAAATTGTACACAATTGTTATCAACTATTATCCTGCTGGATTAGACAATACAATTTCCATATTTCTAAATAGAAGGGGATGTATATTTAATTTATTTTTCCCATCAGTGGCAGAGAAGCTCACTCTGACAAATTAGCAGGTGGTCCTTATTTTATGGAAACTCAATTGCATGTCTAAATGGAGTATCAGAAACAGTCAGAAGACATCCAGAACACCAGATTTTCTAGAACCTTTGACTTTGTTACTGCAAAACAAGCACTATTTGCTAAGTTGTTACAACGAATGGCAAAACAATTTTACTAAAAATAAGGTAGGACAAAATATATATATATATTTGTTCTTATTTATCATTCCCAACTCTTTCATCTGCACAAACACATTCTAGTTACCCACAACCCTTGATTTTAGCAGAGTAAAAAGAAAGAGCATTATTCTTCATTAAAAACTTTTGCATGTCTCCTCAATACACTGTACAAGGCCCTCAGTGAGAAAAGCATTTACCAGAGCTGTTTCCGAACTGCTTGTCCTTTCAGGGTTTCCACATTGAAATTGTTTGTCTTTGCTGGCATGATGAAGAACACAACAACTGTAACATCAGTCTTATGAACCTACATGGACACAAGATGAAGAGAAAAAAAACATCTCACCACAAGGTATCAGAGCCAAATATAACAGTAAGAATTACTCACAGACAAAGCCAACGCACTTTGGCTGTCCAGAAAGACTCTGATCTTTTATCTACCCCTTTAGCTGTGAAGTTTTTTGTCAAGTCAGAGACATAGCTGAGGATAATAGATACAGGTAAATAGATGTCACCCAATTCTGATTTGGGCAATAGTTTGGTTTAGAGGCCATGGATTAGGATGTGAACATAAACTCCAAAAAAAATTAAAATCATGCACATATTTTCTCATCTGGCACAAACTTTTAAGCAGCCTGTGATTGTTATATACTCTGACAATTCAGGGACTGAGCTTTATGAAAACTCTGAATATCCCATAGTTATTTTCCTATAAACCAGAGTATGGCACGGAAATTCTTGTGGGTGACTTCCACAGTATTGTAAGTTTCAGCATAAGCTTTATGTTATCTACATTTGCAGAAGCTTTCTTACCCTCAGCAAAAAGTTTAATCTTGATAAGGCTTCTAGAAACATATCAGCTCCTTTGTTGGAAAATTCATATCTCCCAGCAATGAAGAAAAATAAGGTCTTTTCAAGACTGAAGTCAAGGTGGCTGAAACCAACCAAACAAACAGACAAGTACAAAGTATTTCTCAAGATACAATCAAACAGAACACAAACCAGCTTTCTATTCTGGAGGAATTTATTATCCCAAGAAAATAATGAAAGTGAGGCTTTTCTGTTATTCTTTAAATTAAGATTACTATCTCAAACTGATGAACTGCATCTTGGATAAATAATAAAAAAACCAAGACCTTCTGCCTGACCCACAATCTGTTAAGCAGACTTAGAACTGGTGTCTAAGATTTCTTTAGCGTCTGACTGAGAAATCCCAGACAGATACTTGAATAAGTCGGTAACATTTCATCTCCTCTATGAAGTACCTGTTAGTCTTCCTGGTTTGGTTCTTGCTTTAAATAGTGTTGGACAACAATTGCTAGTTTTTGAAAAGTAAAAGCATACCCATAGAAATGACCTCGAACGAACTCTTGGATCCTAGCCTTGTACATGGAATGCAAATTCTGAAACTCATGCATTGCTGAAAATTTCTTAACGTTCAAGCCATTTGGGGTGACAACATCTGGAAAAGTAGAGAAAAGGCAGAGGTAAAAATCTTCAGATTCAGAGAAACCTTTAAGGAAAGAATCAATGTGTCCTTCAGTTGTCAGTATGTGAACAGGTTATGTACTCGTTACTCCTGGACAGGGAACAGCACTGTCTAACACAATGGTCTCCACCAACTTACTCCACAAAGCTACTGCATGTGACACTCAACTGTCTATAGCATTGAGGTGGTTTTGTACCATTTTGACCTGTAGTGAACATTAGCATAGACCCTCTGAACAGTGAGATCTCCCCATGCCCTTTTGTCCTGTCAGGATTTAACTAATGTCACCATTTAGCCATATGTTTTTTGTGCAATAAACCCTTTACCTCTTTATGCTTAATATCACTGTTGACTGCTTATCAGTATAGATTGAAAGCTCTTGAAAGCAGAAACTGTGCTGTACTATGCACTTGTTTACTGCATGGCACAAGAGAGCTCTGTTCGTTCAAGACTTCTAAGGATTTACCAGAAAAGAGAGAAAATAAAAAACCTTGTCAAGAAGACCACCTTTCAGTAATCCATTGGATTTTTCCTAAAAATACCCATAAAATAGTATACTTTACTCTTTTATGGCTACTCTCCTCAAAGATTCCAAAGCACCTTACAATTAAAATTCATTCATTTCCAGTATCTTCTAAGATAGAGTTATAGGACATACATAGATTTATAAGGAGATACAACCAATACTGAAATTCAGTCACTCTTCACCTTTCTGTTAGAACACAGCAGCTATTTAAAGGCTTGCCATAAATCTAGTTGAAGTAAATAGAAAGAACGACATTTTCTTTTCTTAGAGTTGGCTTATGAATTCCATGTATGGAAAAGAAAGGGGCGGCCAGTTCCTCTGCAGATGTATTTCACAGTAACATAGCTGACTTCAGCAGACTTATACTACTAATTCATCACCAGATATTCTTTGAATACAAAGAATCTTCAAATAAGCAAGAAGCACTAATTATTAGAGGATGCACTACTGCTGATTTCATAGTTGTTCTCCTGGCAAGTATCATCAGGTGTCTAGCAACCACAACTATTAACTATAGTAATTTTTAAAATACTATGCATCATCTAAAGGACCTTTAGTAAGAAATCATTGCTGGCCACACACAGTTCATGCGAACAAAATGGCATCTCCTTTGATCTCAGTGCACATGGTTAACTTCAACCCCACTCATCAGGGTTACTGTTGGGAGGACAGTCTCTTGCTTGCCACCGGTACAGGATTTGAATATTCCTTCCATTGTGGTCTTTCAGCCAAGGATGCCTGGCATCCAGGGTTTTCCATCCCTTCCACTAAAAGCAGAGGTTTTATATCTAGCATTAAGCATCTAACCTAATATAAAACTGCCTCTTATTTCCAGAGAGACTTAGGGAGATTTCTTTACAATTTCTATGGCTCTTTTGGTTTGATTACATATGAGATGATCTTAAAATAAGTACAATCAGTTCTCCACATGCTGTCCAGTAAACTTGCTTGACATTTTTCATGCAATGGCCATTTTTAATTACTTTCTTGAAATTTACAGTCTGCTTTAGCAGTATATGTAATTCCCTGCCAGGTAAGTGATCTCTGATTAGTCTTTACCTTGTAAAGTGTTTTGGGAGTCTTTGGGTTAAACAGCAGATTAAAATATAACTTTTATTAGTAAATATGCAATACCAAAAATTCTGATGGGATGTCTTGAAATACCACATTTTAAACTGAAGACAAGCCTTTACCAAGAAATCTTTACTTGTTATGTACTTGAGATTTGGTTCTCAGTGACAAGGAAGGAGAGGATTGGTGGGCCCAACAAGAAAACTTGTGTTCTGTTCTTCTGCTGCCCATCACTAGGAGCTGCTCTGAACAAAGCCCTGTGTGGCCTCGTATGAGTGGGGAGTCAACAGAGCAGAAACACCCTCTATTTCTCTTTGTCTTTACCAAAAACATATGGTCTCCTTCCTCTGACCTGCTTCTCATTCAGCATGGAAGAACAGACTCATGCAGCACACAGCTTTGAGACTGCAACCACTTCAAGCTCTTCCCAATAAAGTAAGAATCCTTGACTTCAGTGTGGCTGGTCAGTTTCTATCCACTCTCTCACATTTATTTATCAGAGATTTGAAGACTCTCACCCATCAGCAGCAGCCTTTACACAACCTACTCCTATGCTCTTTGTTCCAACTGCAGCTTCATTTGCCCTTTCATAAGGACAGGGGCTCAGTCTGTCTCTTGTTGAAGCCTTTGAGGTACAGAACAGGTGTGGTAGCCTAAAGTATACAGTTCACCATTTCTCCTTAACATACAAAAATATTTTGAATACATGTAAGGCAATTTGCCCTTGCCCTAGGAAAAAAGTGAGGAAAGAGAACTGTGTCCATATTTTAAGTGTTTTGGGATTTTTGTTGTTTAATGAACTAATGTCATTGTTGTTTTAAAACTGTCCCAAGTAGGTCAAATCAGAATTATTTTATTTCTATTTTTATAGGAAAGAAGCTGACATTGATTTACATAACAGTAGCATAGTACTCTGGTTTTGATTGGTAAATCACTAAGATTTAGGTTTCTCTTGTACTTTTTTCGGGGTTTACTTCTAAGATTTTGATCAAAAATATAGAGATAGGAAGTCTAGATTTAGAATTTAACTAATACCTAAGTCTCTTAGAATGTTGATTAAAAGTCTTCTCTACTGCTAATGAGAAATATTTTTCATATGTTTCATATCTGAATGAAAACATTAGAAATCCCATATCAGCTTTCAAATCACAGGAATATAATTTGTGTTCACTGACAGAATCTTGCATGATATGTCGAAGAGAACAACTTCAACATCAGATACTTAAGCTTTTGACAAATATGGTTTGATAAACTATTGATCAAATAAAATCAGCAGCAAGTGAACTTAGGGCAATGCAAGCAGTAATTCTGCCAGGTTTAGACTGACTAATTGGCCTTTGTCCTGGTGCAAAAGCTCTCAATGCAATCAGGTCTACTGAATTTTAAAGGGGCTTTTCCAAGTGATGAGATTTGTAATTTGAGTTATACTCCAAGTTCAATATTAATAAACAGTAGCAGAGACTGCTCTACTTACCACATTTCCTCAGTTATTTTTAGTTAACAACTTTGTTACAAAGCTTACCTCTCAACAAATTCAAACGCAAATGAAAGTTAATTGTGCTGATTCTGCATCCGCCTTCTAAAAGTTTATTTTTTAATTGGATTGAGAAGTGCACAAATTATTTCAGTATTCATGTTCCTTTGCAGAACTCAAGCTAAATGATCTACTGAAGGACTGTTGATTTTTCTGAACATCCAATGTCTATGCTGATTTCACAACTTCAGAGAGAAAAAATACTACAAGAATAGACTCCTACACAGTTTATTTGTGGTCTAAGATTCAAATAAACTATTAAGGAACTTATTCCCATCAGAACGTATTTTCCACTTATAATAGTCTCCTAGGATTTGGGGTGGCAATTCCTATTCTTTCTAGCTCTGTCAACATGAAGCATGATATGTGTGAACATCTTTTTATGCAAACATTAAGTATATTTACTTGGTTTCTTCAAAGTTGCAAGAATAATCAAAAGAAGTTCAGGCTTGTGAATCTCTGTGTATGTAATTCTCTTCAGTTTCAACTCATGTTCTATCTGTGAGCAGTCTGCAGATTTTCTCTCCCAAATTATAACTGATTCAGACTCATTTCAGTCTCCTGAAATCTCAAAACATAAACTCTGATTTTCAAGAGTAGCTGTTGTGGGGAGAGGCCTCATGCCAATATAAAACAGCTTCAAAAGCCTAAGTTTCAGAGGTCAAGTACTCCGCACTTGCTAAAAAACCAAGATCTTTCAGAGATATCCCAAATTAGATGACTGAACACTTAAATCACTTTTAAGACATGGCTATTATGTTTAAAATTGAAAGGAAAGATCTTCTAAATTCATCCTATTGACAGTTAGTTAGGAGTGAGGCGAAGGATCCAATCGACAACTTCTCTTTTGTCCTGATGCATGAACCACAGTGTGGTGTGAAGCATTGAAGTTTACAGGGGTAACTGTCCCAAACTATAATTAGTTCTGCAATTCACCTAAAAACAAATCTAAAAAGAATAAGCAAACCAAAAAACACCCAAGTCATTGGAGCATTGTTATACTTTAAATATCCAACTAAGAAGTGAACATACCCGCTAAACGGTCTAAAAATTGTTTTGCAGTATTTCCCCCATGATACTTACCTGCAGATGGAGTATTTTGGCTTGTCCTTATATAGCACTGTGCTGATGTAAAGACAGCTTTAATGACACATCAAACTGGGATCATGACTTCATTCAAACTCCATGTATGGAATGTGACAAGGTTTGTTGGTAAGTTCCATATTTTATTAGACTAACACAAACGGGAAAATCAGACAAACTGTTGGGCACACGACTATTTTTTCAAACTATACTGGCTGGTCTATTAGAAAATATTATATCTTTCTATGAAACTTATAATGGTTAGGTCCTAAGATCATGACAATCACAACCACACTGCTAATCCTAGGTATAACAGATACAGGGAAATGGACTCTATCGATTTATGGTTTATTTTTAGTCCTCTCAATTCTTTCAACATTAAGTAAAAAAAAAAAAAAAAGAGCTTTAGCACTGGAAAACAAAACTAACCTAACATTCTGATTTGCATATGATACATTTTGCTAAAATAATTTTTCTAAAAGAATATATCACTCATCTTTAGCAACAACCTCACACCGTAACAGCTGGTGAAATGTATTACAGAGATTCCAGCTCCTGCTTTCATCAGTTGACCTGAATATATTACCATCACTGGAAACCCTGCTATAGACAAAACTCCTGAAGCTGAGATGTCCCTGCAAAGAAAGCCTAACATCTATGGAGTTAAAGTAATGCTCTCCTGAAATGGTACTGAAAGCAGTTATTAAATGCTGCTTGTTTTCTTCTGGATTTACATATGCTACTAGAATGTGCTTCAAATTATATTATCTGCACTTTTCTTTTGAAAATTGGTTATTCTCTGTAGTGTAGCCAGACATATCTATGCATGTGTACTTGCTCTTCATGATTGTATACCTGTCTCTATGATTTTCATGATTGCATACCTGTCTCTATTATACTGAGGAAATGTAGGTACTCAGAGGAAATATAATAAGAACACAATTCAAGTCTTACCAGGATTTCTTTTAAGCATATGTTCTGCTTCTATAGCTGTTATCTGTGAGACTGTAGTGAACACATGGGCACAATGTACAGATGCCCGTTCCATACAGTACCGATGGTAAATCTGTCTCTCTCCTGCTTCCTTGTCAATGTCAAACTGTTAAATAATAAAAATAAAGAAAAAGACACCTGTGTGATATGCTCATCAGACTTATTAGCACAAAGAAGGTCTCTGATCTTAAGCTTGATTTCCCCAGAGAATAAGAATCACGTGATTAGGCTGTTCCTTTGTCTTTTTGGTTTTTTATCATTTTATCAACTTCAAGGAGTTTGAAGGAGCAAGAGAGATCTCAGTTCCTACATGTTTGTGAAGAAAAATGGTAGCTCTGCAATAGAGGGAGACCTAGATCGACGATCCATGAAAGGTAAGGATCTATGCTACCTGCTGACAGGTCATGTTGTATCTTGCCTGTCCTTGTTGCAGAACTTGGGAGAGCAGGGAAGTTGTTGGTAACTGAAGGTATAGGGGAGAGAAGAAAAAAGGAATGGAGATGAGGAGAGAACCTAGGAACTGGGTGGAATGCTGGGAATTGTGTAGGCAAGAGCTCAGTCACAAATCCTGAGGAAACAAAGAAAATAGGAAATGAGATATTTTCTGATGTTCTTCCTCCAACTCCACTGCTATTATTTGCTGCTCCTTTTACTTCAATTTGAACTTAATTTCTAGAGGCAACTGTAAGTCAAACTGCTAGATAAGACCATCCCAAATACCAACGTATTTCTAAATGAACTTTAAACCTTGCAGCTACCCCATTTTTTACTGAGTTTATGTTTTCCTGATGGGAAGAAAACACACAACACCTATTGAGCCTATGCTTAACGGTTTGAACATTCACTAGTGATGCCCACTGCAAAACCGCTAGAGCATAGCCTAAAAAAGAATAATGCTAATAGGGTGTCAATGACTACAATTAAATTACAATCCTCTTAGTCCTACATGATGTTTCATTTCTGGGAACAGAAGGGTTGTCCTCCTAAGGTCAACAGCGCTGGCACCAAATAGACCATGTGAGTTATAAGGAGAGTGACAATGACTCTCAACGAGATCTGTCATTATCACTGCCCAGTGCCAGGTGCACAGTCTGATTTTGATTGCATTTGACTCTGTAACTTCACTGACCATAATAGATTTAACCATTATCATAGGCTGGGCAGACAGCACCTTCTATAGTTAGGACTATCTGACCTTTGCCACGGCTGGTTGCTTTTATTGCTTTAGAACTTAGCTAGAAGTAAAGCTATTTAGACTGTGACTCTTCATGCTGAGTGCATACGTAAGGTTGGTATAGAACATATTTTAAGAAATTTCAGCAAATGTGAACCATTTCAGGGAACAAGATATAAGCAAATAATTTTTAATTTTTACTTAGGTAGCTATAGATACAGATGTAGACATAGATATCTTACAATTGTTTTGCTAGGAAACTTAAGTGCTATTATCCATTGAGCACTCTAATTTCTCAGTGGTTTGAAACCGCTGACAGACTGATCAAGTGAGATCTTGACCTTTGACTTCACTTACAGTGTGGAGTAAGAAGCCTCATTGTGTACCTCTGGGCAGGCTAGACAAATGACTCCAGCAAATAAGCCTTAGACAAGTTGAAGGGCAGGTTAAATGGAACTTAATTGATGAGACAGTGCAGAAGACAGATTTAGTTCACACAGCACTGTGCAAAGACAGCTGAGCTTGCTGTGACAGTATTAGCTCCAGAATTAGAGGCAACACAGGGCATGGCATTGTATTGAGCCAGTACACAGAAATGAAGCAGAACATCAGTGTAGGTAGTTTGCTCTTCACTCCAAACCAATGTTTCTGTTCAGCATTCAGCTCTGCTGTCTGAATGCTTGCCTGCCCTAGTTCAGGCACCTGTGAGCTATGTTCCATAGCATTCAGGTTCGGCAAGGACAAAGCAATATATCTATGAAGTACATCACGCTTACTTGTGTTTGCTGCTATCAACAAATGGGAACACTAGCAAAGCCACAAATAAAAGCTGCATCAAGAGAAAAACAGATCTAAGGCAGATTAACTCTTTATAGAGTAATTTAAGTTGGAAAATATGCTTAAGATGATCAACTTCAACTATTTCTTCCCTCAGTGACTTTTAAGACTAAAGACTTCAAAATCCACTTCTCTGTAAACATCTCACTGCTCCCAGTGAGGATCTTCTACTCTGTTAGAAACCAAGCAGATTATTGAAATTTACATGATGGCAAGGATTAGAGGGGAAAATTACCCTCTTATAAGGCCACTCTAATTTCAAAGTAAAACAGGAAGATCTTCCACAGGCATAACGCTTTGGAGTAAAACTTACATTTGCTGCAATTTAATTGAGGAAAAACTGCAGCTCATTTCTCTCCTTTCTGTGGATCTATGTGATAAATGTAGCATTTCATTCATGTCTTAAAATTTAGCATGTTAGAGGACACGATAGGTAGTCACTGAACTTCTCAGCGTGATATTCTGGTTAAGACAGCTAAGATGAACTTTGAATGCAGAAAGGAGAGAATATCAAGCAGTTATGGGATACTGGCATAAAATTTCTCTTGGAAATAGTGAACTGTCATTGAAGTAATAAAAAAATAATTCCAAATCAGGCATTCCTACTTGAAAATGATAAGGGCAAACTGCAAAGGATTTAAAAAAGCACAAGAAAGATGTTTTGAGAATGGAAAAGGAGGAAGGACTATGCTAGCTACATAAAGACTTTTCTTAAAGACAGATAAATTATTTGTCTGCATAGAATCTCTAAATAGTGATACTAGATCATGCTTTCATAAAGAGAAAAAAAGTATTATGGAAGTCAATGGAAGTTAAGACGAATTCAAAGTGGAATCAAAATGTATAGTTTTGATAATGAATAACTTTGTGACACCTTTGCATAAGTAATATAGATTCCCCTCACCACTTGAGCCTTACCTCAAGAGTAGATAACGTTTTCATAAGTAGTTTGTATCATCTCAAATAAAAGGTATAAATTTGACGCATTAATTTTTAGCTGAGGATTTTAGGAAGAGACTGAAATGATCTCTTCCAGTCTTTAAAACTGGTGGCACACTCATGTTCACAAGGTGATTCTGCAGTGGGATAAGGAACAGTCGAAGATAGGCCTGAAGTTCAAATTTCTTGTCTACCAATAGGTGAGATGGAAAGGTCTTCATTTTTAGTATAATCTCACTGGCTGCCATCATCACAATTATGTAAGAATTATTAACTTCAAACAGGTTGGGACTTGGGCCAAAGTCTTCCCTCATCCAAAGCTACTGACCTCACTGGCTTACTTCAGAGAATACATTTGTACCTTCTATACTTGTGCCAACTGGCACATATTGAGCTTTGCTAGGAAGGTGAATTAAAATGGTGGTGCTATTTCCACTCTGGAATCCAGAGAAAGAAAATCTCAGTAGCCCTTTATATTTCAAAAAGAGATCTTTCAACTCATATCTTCTAGTCCTGCTTATCTACATTGGTGGTTTAACATTGAAGTGGAAGAGTGCTGCACTGTGTGGGCACGTGCACATGTGTGTGTGAGCAGAGCAGGAAGGGCTGATGGACAGTGAAGGACAAACCGAAAACATGCTACAGTGACTGGGCTAACAGGAAATATTATGGTGAGGAATAACACACTGGTCACACCCACTCAGGGCACTGTGACAGGAGAGAGAGAAAAGACTATGAAGATGCCAGGTAAATATCTTCTATCAGCCAGCAAACGATCACATCACGGTTTTGCCTGTGGATCTCACTGTTCCATCCTCCCACATTGCAGAAAAGCCCTTGGCCTCAGAAGGCTGAGTAGTGGTCTCTCTAGCAGGTGTTCTAAGCCAGCTTTAGCACACTATAAGTATGTTAAGCAGTAGTGTAACAGCTTGGCATCACTTTCTCTATAAGCAGCTTTAAATGTCAGTCTCTCCAAAGAGGGCATAAAGCATTAAGGACTAGAAATCCACAAGTTTCCTCCCTTAAATATTATTTACAGGAGTTTATAATAATACTTTAAACGGATATATGTTTTATTCCATATATTCTTCAAACAAAAGCTGAATAGAAATTTCTGTATTTATTACATAGCTGATAGTTACCAACAGAACTTGTGAAGTTTTGCAGGAGGATGAACAGTACTTTAACACATAAAGGTGGACGTGTCATGTGTGAACTGTAAAAATTATATTAATACTGTGATTAGATTATAAATCCACTAAAATCTCTAAGTCTTCTCAAATGTAACGTCATTGCTTTTTCTTTTGAGTACACAGACAAGAGTGAGGGCCCCAAAGCTACCACGAAAGGAAAAAAAAGTTGCTTTTGAGAAAAGCAGACTATTTTGCCAGACTACTTGTAGCTCACCAAATTAACCAGAATACAAAACAAACCAAATTTTTTTTAGAATTTCCTTTACAAAAGCAAGGCAAGGCTCTGACATACTATTTGTAGCACCAGTTTGTAAAACAATCAGCATACTCTTTTTTAAACCTCTAATTTCCCATTTTAAATGCACACCTCCTTTTTTTTTTTTTTTTTTTACTATAGCTTCTTTACTAAGAAATCATGTGTAAGAATGCAAGGGTGAATGACTAAAGTTACTGCTGAATAGTCCCCACTTTCTCAAGTGTTAAATCTGAAACAGCATGGTTTCAGTTCTTTCAATCTAGCTCTCTCCAGTGAAAAATGCTGTGACTTTAAAACTAGATTTCACATAACATATATATTTTGCATATGTACACATAAGGAGAATACATGTCTGGAGTCCTGAAACTTGGGTCTGACAGCATGACTGGGTTATTCATGCTGCCTCATTAGTGCACCTAACAAACATATGTAACGTATCTGCCTTTGGTGGAAAAGAAGAAAAAAAGAAGATGAGTAAGGTGAGTGACTGTTTCCTTGCAGTACAATCTATTCTGTGCTTCTGAATAATGTCAGTAGAACACTAATGCTTGGGTCTTGTCCTCAATAAAAGCTGGGATGCAAAAATCTCTTGAACTCAGTTTGTCTGTAACCATAACAGAAATCCCAGACCATGTAATATACTTCTGAAGGTAGTGCTGAAGACATCTGGGTCCTTGAAATGTGGTTTTTGTTGTATTTTGACTGGAGAGAGAATAGTGAAAACCAAAACCACCAGCCAGTTTACAAAAATTCCAAGAAACAGATGTGGGGTTTTTTAACTCAGAAAATACTTCCTATATTTCCCAGTTACACATTAAGCCTAGGCTGAAAAACTGGAAAGTAGAAGGACTTACTATGACTTGCAAGAATTAAGAAGTTGGCTGGAGAGAAAAAAAAAAAAATAAAAAAAAATAATAATAAAAAAATATATATATATATACACACAATTCCAGAGTAATTTCAGCAAGAAGAGGGCTATTGTCTATTTTTTCTACTGCCTTTCATTAAGAAACAGTGCACCTTTCTACTGCCTTTCATTAAGAAGCTGCACCTGGTTACGTTGCTAACAGTAACACCAAAACTGTAGCATCCAGTACTTGAGTTGATTCCCTTTCCTGAACACAAAGAGGAAGATACTCAAGGACACTTGATTTGCAGTGATGTCTGGAGCTGTAACTCTCTAACTCTCTCTTAGCTTTAGAAAATGTCCCAGGCCATTGAAAAGAAGGTTAAGAATCTCTGTTAACAGTCCTGTCCTGCTGCAATATGGCTCCATATAACAGTGGACTGGACTAAGGCACTGACTTGACTGGAGGCTGAATGAGTTTAAGTACTCTGCAGTGCAATTCTGGTAAACCAAAGTTCACTAAAGGTACTACAAGTATTCTAGACTCTAACTGAGCTCTAGGATCTGTGAGATGACACAAAGATAAAGGCGCTCATGCCCAGACACCTCGTGGTCTTACAAATACCATTTGTTGCGCTCTGGAACGGATAGCCTATCACTCAGCTGTGGGTCAATCATAAGTGATCACACAAGACAGAATATACAATATATGCTGTAGCACAGTAAACAAAAAGGAGCTGGTAGTTAATTAGCTGGAAAAAAAAAAATAAAGTAATTAGAAAAATCTCTCTTACCTGGTCAAGATTGTTGTAAAAATCTATACTGGCTGCACACAGGTATCTCCCAAGCAGAGTCGCATGGGTGGTAAAAATTGTGGCAACAGGAAGTTTCTGAGATCGAGACAGTATTAAACCCACTCCTGCCTGCCACTCATGGAAGTGGGCAATTATATTGGGCTTGTCATCAAACTGAGAGGAAAGCTGAAAATAATCAGAAAGAACATACATGAAACACATACCCTGCTCATCGTCCCAGCCTCAGAAACCTCTTTTTTTCATGCTGCCTTCTATGTGTTTGCTTTCTCTCATATGATACAGCAGTACAACATTCTAAGTGGTCATATGTATTGATTCCCATCAGCCCTAATCCCTCACCCAAGAAGTGCATGTGCCTTACTAGTGCTGCAGAACAACATCATTCCTAGAGTGTTGGGGAGCTCTGGCAAGCACAGTCACTCTTCTTTCTTTCAACTTGCTCTTCTGCTGTTGAAACTCTTGTATGGGTATGAAAATCAAGAGAGCCTATGACAGACAGATAATTCTGCAAACTAACAAAGTTTCCTCTCTTCAGGTAGGCTGTGGTAGAGTGACATGTGAAGCCACAGTGCTGTCATTGATTCTTGCCATTTGCCTCTATTCCCTGTGCGAGGCAGTAACTAACAGCTGAGATATGGCTTGACTGGCTTTACAGGCATTTTGTGTGACTACTTGACTACCACAGCAGAGGAAAAGGGAGCTTGAGATCCTACCTGTAAGAGCATCCAGTGACAAATAAGAGAGTTGAGATAAACAGAAGAGCAGCAGATTTCACTCAGGGCTCCTGCTGCCTTCCACCCCACTCAGGGAAAATATTGAAATGACTGCTTAAGATTTGAGTTCTAAATATAAATTTGTTATACATCAGGTATCAACTTCCTTAAAATTTTAAAACTGGACAATAGGAACTGCATCCCAAAGCTTTTTGCCCTGATGACAAGGCTGAGGTTTGAAAATCTCTCGATTTAAAAACTGTACCTCTTTTAAAAACCAGGCTGTTAATGATCCAAAAATCACAGCATCATTGGCTTCTCGGTCATGAAAAGGGATCCCTATGTTGCTGACATCCCAAAATTCTCCTTTCCACCTGTCCAGATTCCAGGCTGCTGATCCTATATCGAACAGTAAGACATACGGGCTGCCTTCTATCAGCCATCTTCCAAAAAAGGCCTATGGGAAAGAAGCAACATTATAAGCAGAAAATGCCAAAGTGAATGAAAAGGCCAGTTAGCAGAACTACTTCATCCATCAAACCTTGAATGCTTTACATAAGGAATACGTGATCATAGTCCTACATACCTAGAATTTGTGTGTTTTCTTGCAAAATATACGGAATAATACTGGACCAAAGGTAGGAGTAAAAGGAAACTACGGTCTTTAGGAACATTTTGTTTTTAAGATGTTCATAGCAATGGCAACTTTATGTCATTAAAAAAAAAAAAAGAACAACTTAGGAAGATTATACTTGCTTGAATAATGAGGTCTTTGTTCTTATTGAAATGTCTATGCCATTTTTGGTTTAATTTCAAAATTATTATTTTATTTCAGTCAGATTTGTCACCAATCTTTTCCCATTTACACTAGATTAATGGTGATATATTTTGTAGAACAGGTGCTTGGGACTAGTATCTACCACGACATTTCCTCATTCTGTCCAAGAAGCACAGTTGATGCCCTTTGGCAGAGTGGAAGGATCAATCAGAAGGTATAACAAAACCTTAAAAAACATCGGCCTAAAATACAGCTTTCCTGCTTTATCTGCATCAGTATAGTTAAATATCTCCAAGAGTATTTAGAATTCCACTGATATAACCTTCCAGCCTAACCAAGAGAGTAGGCATAACTGTCATAAGGCAATGCAACACAGCTGGGCCCACACTATGGATTGTACAAGTCTGCACAGTCAAATTATTTCACTTTAATTGAACCATCAAAATAGCTGTAGCAGCAGAGATATATTAACCAGGAAGGACGAGGTACTATAGGGAGGCTAGTGCAGTTTATAGCTCATGCAGAAGAATCTTTTATGCCACTGTTCAACTTCTTTTCATCCACCAGCCCCTGGGACCTCAGCAGTTTAACCCAGCCCTGATGCCAAAATAGGCTGAATAGAGGTCAAGTTTAAAAAAACAATGAGTTGAAAGCTCTTAGATCTGCTTGCACAAAAAATGCAGGTTGCAACGAAGACAGGTGTGTGAAGGAGGGTCCGCTCCTTATGTACTTATTTCAGGCTACCATGTTTCTTATTCAGGAAAATGAAGTTAGAGAGCAGGGAGTCTGTGTGAAACCAGACTTCACCTAAATATGGAGTCAGGTTGTGGCAGGGAACACACCTGACCTGAGAAGTTTGGAAGTGTTCCTAGGTCCCCTGGTTTAAAGGGATCCATTGTGATGCATAAACAAAATCCAGACATAAGTGTTAATAGGATAAGCGCAGCTCCTGGAAAATAGAGCGTCATTATTAGAGATCAAAGCTATACTTGACGTACCTGGGACAGATTTGCTGCTATATATGAATACTCCAGCGGCACAATGCACATGCTAGGCTGGCAGAGTTGGCTGATTAAATTGAATGTATTGCTGGAACAGCATGAAGTATATATAGCATTGCAATTAATCTGCCCCACAAGCCTTCAGCTGTTTTCCAAACAAAACAGTGTTACACAGCTTGCAGAGGTATCTCTTGGTGAGCAGCAATATGGAAAATTTGATCAATCACTTAAGAAAAATCGATTAGAAATAAGAAATGGCAGTTGAATTAGGCCTTTTAGTTTGAACCTCAGCTTGAACAATGCATCACACAATGTTAGTGTCCCCAGACACTTTCTGAAGCAATGGCACACATACGTCCAACAATATGCTTCTACATAACATGCAATAGGGCATTAGATCCTAAGAACAGCAAAACTGCTGTTACAAAGGGAGATAATACATCGCCAGTGCCACAGCTGGTGGCAGTCCAATAAATTTATGAACTTCTACAATAAAGTGTGTCATGCACGTCAGCAATAGAACTTTGTAAGGATGCTTCCTTGCTGCTACCTCTCAATGCTTTTCACATCTGTTCGGCACACATAAGCAGACAGTTTTTCCTCCTGCTAGCTAGCATCTCTGAGGGACTCAATTCTGAAACAGAGTGAAGGTGAGTTCTAGATCTCTGATGAGGACTTTCAAGAAAGGAGGTCAGATTTAGCATGTGTTATGCTTGCAGCTTAGTAGCTTGCCCATTAATGCAGTAGATTCTATTCCTTTCTGCAGATCACCTTTATAGGAAGAAGTTTATTCCTAGTTTACTGCTGGAGAAACTGAGTCACGGAGAGGTTATGGGGTTTGACTGAGGTGACACAGAAAACACCGGTTAAAAACTGTGTAGGAAACACAGACGAATTCACTCTTTGTGCTGTGGCTTAACCTCTCTTCCAAGGCAACAGACAGCTAGTTGCATTGATCTGAGGAGGCAGATTCTTTGTCAGTTGTGTGTTTTTCTGAAGTCCACCTGTGGTTTGTCCCTTTTTGGCTTTTAAGTCAATACAATGCTACATAAGAAAAATTGTGATCTAGTGGAATGCTCTTCTCTCTTCAGCAAAAGAAAGCCAAATGTAATGTAAGGGTTCAGTCAAAGTAAGGTCATATTATATCTACTAAAATCTCACTGTATTTAGAGACTGGATAAATAAGTCATTAATCCAATTAAGCAGACTTGCAGATAAATGACTGTTAAAACCTGTAATTGGATAAACTGGTTCTTCCTCAAAAATAACCTTTAATGAATTGTCTCTGCTGTTCTAACAGAGGATTCTGAGCCTTTTGCATTGTGACATTGACCAGGACTGCTGTGTCAAGTGGAACAGCAAGAGCATTAAGTGGAACTGTAATCTCCTCAGAGTCAGCTTTGTTGCCCTGGGAAGCAGTAGCAGATGTGATTTACCTGACACCCTTGGCTTTTCATGGTGTCCATTGCCTTCTTAATTGCGGGGTTTGGAGGCTCACATGCTTCCACCTGAGTCTTCACATTGTGCTCAAAATAGGGACCAACCAGAACATAGTTTTCACCCCATTCATCTGCCGTAATTTTGGCTTTTGTCTGGATCACAGTGTAAATGCCGCCCACTGCAAAAGATCACAAAGAACAAAAAGTAGGAAGGGGCACAGGACACAAAGCTCTGGCATAAGATCCAACTCATCAGATACACCTCTAGTTAAATGGCTTCATATATTCAGATTTTAACTGAAACCCAGACTCTATCAAATAAATAAAAATAAAGTCTCTCAAATGGAATCTGAAATGGAATCCGAGCTTCAAGGTTTAATTTAGGAGTATGCACTGATAGCAGACTGCACACAATTCTTAAGCAACAATTTAATGTTTTGCTTACTCCTGGGTGGATTTTGAAATCTTTACATTCAGATTGCGGGATTCAAATCCTGTGGCTTATGCATCCAGTCTCCTATGCCTGATCTTGATTCTACTGAATCTCAAGTGCAGCCTTCTGCTTTTTTATTGCAGCATTTATAATTTTCAAATATATTTTTCATGATGTGGAAATACATGTGGTAAGAAGCAATCTGGCACCTCCAGCTTGTTTTACACAAACCACAGAGAGAAGCCGAGGGACTGACAGATTTTATTGGCAACAGACTATAAAAGACAATTCAAACCAATATCCTCACAGCAAAAGGTGTCATGTTCCACCACCACTCTAAAGAGCTGTTGAAGTCAGAATGAAGGTAGCCTACAATACCAATATAAATGTCTGCAGCACATTCCACAAAAATATTTTCCATTTTAAAAAGAAACACAATATTAAAATGTATAAGAGAATGTGACAGCAACACCCCCTGACAATTCAGTACAAATCTATCCAGTCTTGCACATCAGATGCAAGATTCACTTAGCTGCTCTGCCTCATACTTTTCCCATAGCCAGCACAGTAATTCCTTCATTGGCGGGACAGTCTTGCAAAGCCTTTGCCACAGGACCCACAGTGCCCAGCAGTGGGCATTTCACCACCACAAGCTCAGAAGAATCCCAGCACATGCTCAAATCCAGCAAATGGAAGGGAAGGCAAGAGAAGACAGAATCAGGGGCTGGGTCACTGCTGTACATAAGAGACAAGTTTAGCACAGATCCAGCGATTCTAAAGCATGGTAAGATAAAGGACGCTCACCAGGTACAAGCAAACAAGAAAGGAAAAAAATAGGAAGGGAATTAGTGTTCCTACTTAGAATTTTCATCTTCCACTGAATTTGGAAATGCTTGGTAATACACCGGGCAAGAAGACTGTGCCTTTATTAGTGACATCAAGATTACATAAGGAGTCAGCACTGCAAGTTGCCAGTGATTGACAATAAGTATTCCAGATTAATTTTTTTTTTAAAGCCACCGGGGTATCCAGAGGTGCCAATGCACTACAGCCAGCTACCCGGTTCTCCTTAAAAATCTGCCACAAACTACCTCTATTTACAATAAAACAGTTGAAGTTGCTCAGCACTTTGGGAAATTAGTTCCCAGATTAGTTAAACTGTATCACCTGACAACTATGGAAAGCCTTCTGCCAAGCCTGGTATCTTGGAGCTCTTAGGAACTGAATGACAGAACTATGTTTTCAATTGTGCTCCTAGGAAAGAAAGTATGCACTTAAAATCCTTTCCTTTACAAATATCCCATTTGTTTTGAACTGTGGAAGGATGCCTGGTCCTCCTATTTTTATGTTGTCTCAGGATTCTAGATATTTTACAAAGAAAAACACAGTTCCAATCTACCAGTTTGCTAAGTAGAATTATTACAATACATTTTTACAATAAATTATTACCATACATAGTAATTCAAGACTTAAGCAGACAAGAATCTTACAGGTATATGTTCATAAATCAAGCTCACGGTTCAAGAGTTTCAGGTAACATAGACATGGAAATACAGAAGGGCATCTATGCACAAGACTATTCTTCTCCTCTTCATTAGGACCAGAAAGCTAAGGAACTAATTTCTAGTCATCACACTATATGGTTGCTCTGGACACGGATTTTAAGAAATCTTAGGTACACTGACACTATATATTCTATATATATACTATTCTCTCTATGTATACTATATATTCTCTCCACGGTCCTCTGTCTGCAAGCTGAGACTACTTGAATAGCTTGGATTCAGATAAAAATATAAATTAAATCATAGGAGACAACTTTCAATCCGTAAAGTCATGCAGTCATGATGACATGTCTGTTCTTATGGGTAGTAAATATGTCATATGAGTGTAATGGCACTGCAATCCAACATGGATAAATAAGGGGCTTATTTTAGTCATTAAACTAGTTGGTTTGAATTGCCAGAAACACTGAGCTTGCAATAAGGTAAGATAGTTGTGCAAAGTAGCCTGGTGACCCAGGCAAAAAAAGCAAATACCTACTCGCAGGATGAAAGATACCAAGTAACATGATAAAGCTGTCTATGTCTTTTCCTGCTATCATGAGAGTGGAGAGCAGCCTCTTTCACGCTGCGAGGCATTTGATATTGCAATCAGCAAGGTAGCTGAGATTCCATGGTCACTAATTTTAAAATTAATAAGAAAGCTGCAGTTCAGGAGCTGAACAGGTCCTGGGAACTTTATTTTGTACAGCCAACAGCTGAGTGTTTCTTTTCACAAGGTTTTGCTTAGGATCACTATGTGTCCTAAAGCATGCCCTGCCAAAGATGTATGGAAGGCCTGTTCTGAGGGAAAGGGTACTGATTTGCCTGAAATGCCATGAAAAGTACTTAAAAACAAAAGAGTCTGTTTTACGACGCGAAAAGTCTTCAGAAGACAGCTGTGACAAAAACTCGGGGTTACCAGGTCCCAAAACTTGCTTTTGTCTTCTCTGTTACTGTGGAAACATGACTCACAAAGCACATCTTTGCATAAGCTTTAATTGACAGGGAGGGAAAGTGTGCAAGTGAAACTATGTGGAAACTGTTGGGCATACCTTAAAAAAAGAATCACAGAATTACACAGAATCACAGAACCACGGAATGTTAGGGATTGGAAGGGACCTCGAAAGATCATCTAGTCCAAAGACACTTTGAGAAGAACAGAGCAATGTCTAGAATAATGTATGGACTTCTGAAATTACACTTTTCCACAGCAAATTCGAGGAAGACATTATATATTAAGGGGTAGCTTACATCTGCTCAGTTACTTTGAATTCCCTGGAAATAACTGTGCAAGTAAACAATGCGTTACAGATTCTACTGAGTAACAGAGTAAGGGTCTACATATTCACTTGGAACCTAACAGAACTCTCAAATTACTTCCAACAAGATGGTAAGCCTCCTTATTACTTTCTAATATTATGTTTTTAGTCATATTGCAAACATACAATCTTTCCAAATAAAAGGGATGTACTGAAATCCCATGATGTCTCAAGTTTCTGTATGCAGCCCCCAAGGTATTGTACTTTTAAATAGGTTTTAAAACAAAGACAAAAAGAGATATAGATGCAGAATTGGGAGAGATCAGACCCAGAGAATTGGTTCAGTGTGACACAAGCATGGGCCATTAGCAGTAAAACACAGACACATGGCTAGCATAGTGTTCTAATCTCCACCAAAATTCTGTCTTTAAACATGTTAAGTTTTAATCATTTTAAAATGTCCTTGAGATAAAAGTATTTCTATTATTTATTTTTAAAATATGTTTTTAACTTTTCTAACAGAATAAGGTATATCAGGTTGAAAAGTAAATCAAAACCAGATCTTTTTACCCTTTTATTTCCTTTCCATTCTTCCTCTTTTTCCAGGGAAAAATGAACTGGCATGGATAGAGGGGAACTAAAAAGTTTGGGTTGGGAAAGAAGGATTTTGTTCAGTTAAGAGAAGTTTGACCTTTTTTAGTGATATCTTTAAAAACTAGAAGATGAAAACAAAATATTTTCTCAGCAAATATTTCATAGAATTCTTTTTGAAAGTTTGAATATTTTCATATCCACTACCACTAGTATGAATTTGTCTAAAGGAGTTATCTGCATTGCTACAGTCATCTTCTTCTTCTTCCACCATTTCAAGTGCTGATGCATTATTTCTTTTGTATATTTAAAATCCAAGCAGCGGTTAGAGCCCTCCAGGGTAGACATCAGAACCATCTAAATAAATAGTCTGCAAGTCAAGAACAGTCTCCTGATTTCATGTCACTACTGAGGACAACATTAGGCAGAAGTGGAGACCTAACTATGCAACTGGAGATCTCTGTGGAAGATCTAATATGTAGATGTGCTCTTTCTGCTGCAAGCTGTGATACGGAAAGATGCTTTTTGTCACCCGATGAGGAGGGGTCCACAACTTCCAGGACTACGCAGGAACATCACTGAGAAAAAAGGTCTTCTGGAGCTGCGATCCTCTGAGCACAGGATTGCCAAAACTTCTGAAAACTGCCAGAGAGACCCACCATTCATTTTACTTGCTCTCCTACCTGCCCCACATTACGGAAGGACGGAAGGAAGGAGCAGCAGAAACCAAGAAGGAAGGAGAGAGAGAGAGAGAGGAAGCTATGCAAGTGAGACAGAGGTAAGTGGAGATTGTCACTGATGGCTGAGTCCTTCCCCCACATACCTTTGCTACACTGAGGATCAAGGTGTTCCTGGGGCTCTTCAGCTTCTTTACTATGGTCTGACCTGGTCACTCTGTAGGCACTAAAGCTTTCCCGAGGACCATGGAATCCAAGAGAGCAGTGGGACCTCAGATTCAGGATTCAAATTGACTTCACTGCCACAATTCATAATTACATCAACTATCCTTTCACCCCTCCCCCTCAGAACGTGTCTCTGATCTACAGAGAAGGGATAAAATTGGGCTTGAGCTTATTTTTTTCTAATGTTTTGTTGGAAATTTATTTATTTATTGATTGATTGCCTGTTGAAATATCTGGGAACTGTTTATAGAATAAGGTTGTAAAATGTGTCAGGTGAGAAAAAAAGCATCTTCACATAGCAGATGTTTTTCATGTTTTTTTTGCTATGTTTGTGGCCAGGACTCATCATAAGATAGAAGTTCTCTAAATTCTGTGAAATGCTGACATTCCAAACATATTCTGAAATAATGCTGAAATTTATGACAGATGTCCACAATACAGAAGCTATTTCTGTGTGCATCACGCCCAATGCACAAGATTTAATTTGAGATTGATTTGACGTTGATATACCACCCCACTCTAGAAATACACAGAGCTTTGATGCTGTGCTCATGCCAAGTTTATGCCAGAACACCCCCACTCCCCAAAGTGTGTTAGTTCAGGTGTGTCACAGATTACATCATTCACCTTATCCCAAGGGACATTCATCATAGAAAGTTGTTTAACACAGAGGAGGCAAAACGCTGGTCCTACTGACTTCAGTGGATTCAGGATTTGATTTCCAAGAGTCCAGACTTTGACCAGAGAAACAGCACGTAGAGCTCTGCTCCAGGGAGCACTCAACCAAGGTTTGTTTTTAGCAGTCTTCATTCCAATAGGGATGAAAACAAAAAAATTAGGATTCATCTACCAGTGGCACTCAAGCTAATCTGCTCAGAGCTGAGTGATGATATAAATTGGCTGTTTGCCTGGCATTTTTAGGCATTCTTCTATTTTCTATCTAAAAGCTGTTAGTATTACAGCAGGAGATACTAATCTAAATACTACTGGAATGATTTCAAAGACATCTTTACAGAGCACAGACCAGATCCTGAAAATTGTCAGCCCTTCTCATTAATGTATTAGAAAAACCACTCAACTACAGCTGTTACAACTTAGAGAACTCAGGTTCTCCCCTGTATCCAGATTAAATACTTAAAGTTTCAGTGGGAAGAATGTCTAGGACTGCTGCCACTATTCCTGCAATGGCCTTTGGCTGCTCCCTGTTGACAATTTCCATCTGTGGGGCTTCAGACACAAGACCTGGACAGCTTGTAGCCACTTGGTTTGTGCTCCTGCCCTTAAAGTTTTTATTGGTCTTCTTGTTATGAGGGAAAGAAAACCTGTCTTCCTTTCCAACATGCACAGACACATGACCAGGTTTTACTGGAGCGTGGTGACTAGGAGAGAAGGGGGAGGGTGAAAAATGCTGAGCTTCCCCAAGATTACCACTGGATCATGTGGCACTACAATGCGCTGGGCCCCTGCCTGCCTGCTGTTTCCCCCTTCTGCCACAGAAACACAGTAGGTCTGCTTCACAGCACAGGTCTTGCCTGTAAGTGAGGAGTCAAAGTGAGGAAAATCGTGCAAAACAAACTACTTTTTTCTCATTTCTCTGGCAGGGGTCTTTCAATGCAAGATGATTTCCGTGTTGTACTTTGTTTAGATGGTAAGTCCCTTTTCACAGGGAGAGTGACAGTGGCAAATTAACCTTTTTTTATTTCTCATTCTCTCTTTCAGCTACCTTGTGTTTGCTTGCTCCAGACAGCAAAAAAGAGAAAGAAAAGTTGCCAGTGCTTTTCAATGTATGTCAGTGATTATCACTTAGCACAGGGAGCAGCTAGGACAGACAATATAAAAAGATGTAGAGAAGTAGAAAGCTCTGCCTAGGTAGAGCGTATGTTTAAATTATCTAGATGTAAAAAAATGAAAAGACAAAAACATAGAGACTCCTCCACTGTATCAGCTGCTGAGAAAGAAGTGATGAAACTCTGGAAATAATGGATACTTGTAGATGTCTGGGCACTGAATTCACACAACTGACTTGTCCTTCCTTCCAGGTGCATCTCATGCCTCAGTACCAACCAGCACCATCTCCTGCTTAGGGAAATTCCTGTAAACTCTTGCTCCCCATGGGCAGCCTGGCACATGAAGATCCTCTCAAAATACATTATCAGATGTGCTCCAATCTGCAGGACCCCATCATCATGCTCAAGCTCTAAAGGAGAATATATTTGAGAGGCTCAAATATACAGCTCAGCACCTGTAAAGTGTGGTGTTTACAGGTGTGGGACAGGCATCTGTGAGCTCTGGTGGTACGTTCCTCACAGGGAAGACAACTTTCAGCCTTACTGTCACAGAAAATGCAGGAACCACTAAGAAACAGTACTGGTCAATGAGCAAATGTACTCATAGCCAAGCACCTAGTGGTGCTCATGAAGTTAACACAAAGACTTGAACTCTCTCCTGTAGGCAGTGGCAGCTCTGCACCACAGCTGCAAAACAGCTTTACACTGAACTACTAGGACACACTTTTGCATTGCCAGAAAGGAAGAAAGAAACTTTCATGTTAAATGTTCAAAATTAGCTTGTGAGGCAATAAACCTAGATAATGCTTATCTTTCACTCTATACTAGGAACATACACGGCAACATTAAAACTAAAGCACTAAAAAACATAACAGTGCTAAATCTATGTGAGGTCAGCCTACTTAGGCAAATAAACAATTCTCCCTTCTGCAAAAGAAGGCAGGAGAAGTACAGTGTAAGCTATTATTTCCTAAGACTGTGCATCTTCTGTGATGACTCTCCCCGTATTTTGTGGCTACTCCCTCTCCTAAAAAACACAGTGCCTTAACATTTTCCAAGAGCCCTTCATAAAAGTTAGGCCACCAGGGAACAGTAAATCGACATGTGACTTAGACATTCAATTGTCTGGGAGATATAGGAAAAAAAAAATCAGTATCAAGAATTTACCAGAAAATAATAAGCTGAAATAGGCTTATTAAAGTGTTTTTGCACAAACGTTTCAAGTCAAGATTGTTTAATGGCAACTTTGCACAAAGATGTGGTTCTAATGAAGAAATTGTTTTCCATGACTAGTTCAGTCAGCCCTGTTTGAATATATGGGTTTGGTACGTGGTGTAATTCACAGCACCTTATTTTTTATACTAACTGAATAAATATTCACTCTCATAAATATTAATTGTCTCATAAAATGTGAGAATAATAAATTTTAGCTGTGTCAGTCGATTTGGCTTCAGTGAAGTCAAAAAGAGCTATACGGGTGATTAAATGATTCACTGCATTTTGTGAGGAAAGACAGATGAATCTTATTGTGTTCTACTTTTTCTTAAACATATTGTGTGATATCTATAACCAGATGACTCCATAGTATGGAGTTCAGAGATGTTAGCAAGAACATCTGTATTTTCTAGTTTTCTGCTGCCATCTGCTTGCCAGTGCCTTCCTTATCCTGCACACTGCAAAACTAAGTGTTGCGTGCTCCAAGTTCTGATAACAGCAAATTCACTCAAAACGATTGACTGAAGCTACTGAAAAATAAGCCCACAGAGATCTGAAGTGCAAAAGCTACTCTGTACTACCTCTGGGTATTGATTCTCCTCACCACCCTAAAAAGAGCAATATAAAATTGCACTGCAGTGCACATTAAAATACCAAAAGCTATCACAGAATCGTAATTCTAGTTTCACCATAAAGATAAACCCTAGCACTGTCTGTTCCTCTCACACACATTTCCTCTTTAGAGTTAAAATCTTAACCGATTACAGATCCCATCTCCTGACTAATCTATTTATCTACTAGGACAATAAGACAGATGAGGTCAATCATTTACTTGTATTAAGTAACTTTTGTAGCAAAAATGGAGCCCGTTACCCCTTGATGAACTACCCCTGGCTGAAAGGGGGTGATTTTATGAGTGAATTAGAAATGGAAGCAGAAAGATCTTTGCACAACAAGCAGTCTGCACTTTGCATGACAAGCTGTGTGCAGTAAACAGATTTTCAATCTGTACACATGCACAAAGCATGAAGTCCCTGTCTGGCACTGCCTGTGTTTGCAAAGACCAGTCCAAAAGGGGTTCAGCTGGCATAAAGACTGCTGGTCATTGACATCTGTTTTTTGTTCAGTGGTTTCAGTGCAGCTCTGTTTATTTGTACCTGTTTCAAATTTGGCCTCTTCTCTACACTGCCCTGGAAGGCTGAGGGAGACTGATAAACCACTCTGAATCTGATGCCTGTTTTACAACTCATTTTCACGCATTGCATTCCCAAGTGAATTTGCATGGAAGGTAAAATATAAATATGTACAAAGCAACATCTATGTATCCATACATCCGCACACCCAGGCATAACATGTAGATGCTTGTTTAAACAACCTGTTCCTGGTGGTGAAATATGTAAAAACACACAGACGTCCTGACTCCATGCTCATCCCACACAAGCACAAGCAGATGTAGCCCACACACAGCATGCACGGCTCCAGATGGATGCCACGTGCTCTCCTTCCAATACAACAGCTCCGCAGCCCACTTTTCCTCAATCACCCCTTAATGTTGTCCTTGTCCAAGCCTTTCATGCCTCCCTCTGCTCCAGTGAAAACAGCAATAACTCCTAAGACTGCTGTACAAACCTTTGTTGGTAACTTCCCAAGAAACTTCAAAGAGCAACAAATCCTCCACTGGTAGGTCTTCATCCTCCCACTGAGGAAGCCCATTAAGAGAAGTCATGGACAGTGATCTAGCCAGTGGCATCTTCTTCGGGTCTCAAATGCTCACCCCGCAGGTCGCAACAGTTAGCAAATGTCCAGTTAATGCAGCAGTTCTCTGCAGCTCTGGTTAGAGCAATCCGCCAGTGTGCTGGGCTCCAAGGAGAAAATTATTCAGATAGCTGGGAGCTAATGGGTTTAAACTGTCTGACCACCAGCATTAAATTGGCTCAGTGAAATCCTCAGGGCTTGAGAAGCAGCTGCTGGAAGAGGTAAGAATTTAAGACTGACCCGAGAAATGTCTTGATTGTTTTGGGGCAATGTCTCTTTCTTTTTCTCCTCTTAAGGAGAAGTAAAAAAATGGTTTTGAGCTCCTCAGACACAGCATTCAGTATCTACCACCTCAGGGACAACTGAAACTCAGTGGCTGTAAATTCAGCACTGCTCTGAGCAAACTCCAGCGGGGTGGATACTTAGAGTTCACCACCTGACCTGAGTCCAGCCCCTGAGTCCTCCCCTCGAGATACACCCTCCCATTAACACCCATGGACCTTCTCTGTCTGCTGGCCACTTAACAACCAGGTTAGTAGATTCATTCTACATATCTCTTAGATTACTCGCCAGGTTAAACACTGTTACCTATTCCTGTTCAGTTCATCAGTCTGTAAGCGCATGTTTACCTCATGCCTGTCCTCCACAGTTAACTCCAGCTGTGTTCCCAGAGCTCTGCATGACCTGTTGGCTTCATTCTGCTTTCAAGCAACCCCATAACCCTGAGAGCTTTCACAAACACAGCTGAAAAGGCTCTACCCCTACTTTGTCCCTCCTTGCGGTCCTGGTCCCTGATTTTCCACCTGGTTTCTCTTTTTCTATGCCATAGATCTTTTCTGGCCTCTGGGCCCAATGCGTTCTGCCCAGGTAAACTAGTGAGTAGCAAGTCAGGGGACATTATGATACTGTCTTGCTCCAGCACTGGGCTGCGATGCTGCAAGTGGTGCACACACATCTGCAGAGATGTCAGTCCCTAAGTTACAAGCTGAGATCCTTAAAGCTCCATAGAGCAACTGCCTGCTTGGAAGATGCTTATGTGCTTACCCGTCTGGTTGAGAAGCCAGTGCTTCTGGGACAGCTATGTCAATTGAATCTGATTCTGAGCTTAGAGCACAAGGTGCCCAAAATCCACAGGTCGGCAGTGAGCAAATCTCCAGGTGAGATCCAGGGCATCTCTGGTCCTGTGATGAATAATATTGCACCAGCAGGCATGGAATGTAGTAGCATAGAGGGGAAGGCTCTGAGCTCACTTAAGATCAAACAATTCCAAGGCAATTGGTTTAAAGACAGGCAACCCATCTGCATACAAGTCTCTTAGACATAATATAAGAGAGCTAAGCCTACCCCAATGGCTAACTATCCCCCAAAAGACTTGCTCTTACACTTTCCATGCCCTCTCTGCACTTGCAGCAGTCAGATCCATCCCTGAGAGAATAGATGCAGCTCACCAAACTAACCTATGGATGCAGAAAACTTTTTTGCCAAGTTAGGAAATAGAGCCACCTCTGGCAAAGAGCCTGACAAGAGGGGATGGAGCAGCACAGCCAGAAACAGGGAGAGATGGGGAAGGTGAGAGCAAATGTTGCCTCAGCTTTGCTGCTTCACCCACAGGCTGGGCTGAGCATCAGGGGAAAGAGGTTTCCCTCCTAGGGAAGGCAGTACAGCCTGCCCAGGGGAGGATTCAGGGTTTTATCAGCTGGCTGTCTTTCTGTCTCAATGATTTGAGTTGCCCTGTTTACCAGTTTATGAAAAAAAAGGCCTAGCTAAAAATCATTATTTTTGGAGCAGCTGTGGCTTTTACTACTTGGAGTAGGTAGAAAACTACACTGTCCTATAGGTCAGGGGTGTCAAACTCATGTTCACCAGGGGCCACGTCAGCCTCACGGTTGCCTATAAAGGGCCGAGTGTAATTTTAGGACTGTATAAATGCAGGAGTAGTTACATTTAACCTTCTATAGGTTAAAAATCATGTTACTTAAAAGAAAATAAACTAATATTTTAAGGCTCACATCATTTCTGAACCATCAAATCTGCCTGCATCACATTTACACACTTTTCCTGAGAAACCCCCAGAGTGAGTCTGAAAGCTGCCAGTCTCAGTCTCACAGCCTCACATCTCAGGTGAGGAGCCGAGAAGGTAAGAACAAGCTGCCCACAAGCCAAGATAATTTCACAAGCACTGGCAACACCACCATTATGTGAACCTGGGCAACTCATGTAACAATCCAGTACATAATTTTTATCATTCACAGGTTAGAAAAAAACCACATTTTCTAAGTGTTTCTGATCTTCTGACAAAAGGCATTGAATAGCACTATGAACATTAGTATTCATTCATATTCTGAGTACACTTGACTTTAGCCAACCTGTATGCCTTAAAGAAGCTTTTCCTTTCCCACAGCACCATCCCAGATTCCTGCTTTTTTGTTATTGGTGAGGGAAAAGCATATGAAGTGTCTAAGAAAGGTTAGATCCAACAGGCAGTTTAAGAACTCATCTTTGCAAATACTCTCGATTGCTAGACAGCAAAGGGCCTTATTCATTATATTTGTGGCCTGCCAGGATTAAGCATGGGATCTCTGTGATGCACATGGAGTTATCTCTGTTTGCTGTCATAAAGGAGATAATGCCTGCAGCTGTGCACCTACAGCAAAATGAGCTCTCCAGTAGAAAAGCTGTATTCTGACATTAAGAATGGGGAGACTTAGCACACACAGTAGATGGGCAGAAGGGTGGTCACTACCTATCCCTTGTGTGATGTGCAGTGAGGTGCAGGCGGTGAAAAGGATACTCTGCTCATACTAAAACAAAGTGTTGGTTTTGTCATAGAGATAGGGAAAGGTTCTGATAGTGCAGTTTGTTCTTTTTTTTAGCAAAACAGAGGACAACTGCTGAAGTGGCAAGACAGAAACTTACCAAAAAGAGTAGTTTTTAAAATATAACATTATTTAAAATATTTTCTGGAGATCTGGAAACTAGTGAAACCAGTTTTGAGTCTGGCCTATCTAGGTTCCCCTATTGCTCCTAACCCTGAAGTATACAAATGCCCTCTGGTAATGCATTATTCAGTGTATCTCAGTTCTGCCAGAATCATTTGTTATCCCACCAGATTCTTTTTCAGCCCACAGAACTGAAATAATTTTGCTTGCAGGGTTGCTGGACAATAAGAAGGCTGAGTCTGCAAGGTCTTGGAAGAGAAATTGTACAAAGTGTATATTGTTTTTCCCAGATTTCCTATAGTCCTCTGGAGATGGCAATCCAGGGCAAATGCTGTGCATTCTGCCCTACTTAAAACTCTTTTTTGAAACTGTTACCTTCCTAGGATGTTGCCTTCCCTGTAAGCTTTGATCCAACTCCTTCTATTTCAGCAAAGTTATCTGCAGAAACTAACTCAGCACATCACCCCAGGGAGTCATGGATGTTGTCATCACACCAGAGTCCCTCCAAGAGAACCACTTCAGACAACGTTTTTAGTTGGAAAATCGACTTCAGCCTCCCTGGCTGCAAGTGAGAAAGTGTGTGTTAGGGGAAGAAACACTCTCAATCTGTGGGAGTTCATAATGAGGTAACTGTCTAGGTGTGGCTTGTTCTAAAAATGACTGGAGTTTTCCTACATTAGCTGTAGAAAAAAATAAGATGCAGATGTTAGAAATGCTCTCACACATCGAGTTCTATTTTACAGGAGGAAGCTACGATGGTTTGTAGCAATTAGTGATGCACATACGCTGTACTTTAGAAACAGAGCAGTAGGTGGCACTGATGGTATTGAGTTCTCCGGTGTCCGTATTGTCTTTAACCAAAAGGCTGTTTTATTCCTCCTACTAAATACTGGTTCATAACAAACCTTCGTTTTATGAAGCTCGTGGAAACAGAATCACAACACAATAAGCAAAACATTCGATTTTTTTTTTCTCTTCACCCCAGGTTTCTGTTCCTTTCTTTCTTTTCCCTTTTCAAACTTCATTGTCGTGTTTCCTGTCTTCAGTTACCTAACTTGTAAAGGTGTTCCTTTGATCTCTATGGGATGTAGGATTCTTCTTGATCCCACTGGAAGGCCTCACTGTTTATTACCTTTTTTATTTGGGTGTGAAGATGAATCTCCCCAGAAATATTGCAGGAAAAAAACCTTGAATTTTTACTTCATTAAAAAATAATCCAGAATTTTAAGGTAGAAATGTCTATTTTCTGTGGTTTAATTTTATGTTATACAACCACAGTAGATGTCAGCTGCACTTGTTTTTAACTCTTCTAAAGAGATAAGGGTGAAGTCTTACTACATTCTGCTTCAGAATCTAGTAAACCTTATTACAAATCCCAAAGTGGTAGTGAAAATCAGAACAATAAAGCAAACCTGTGTAAGTGATATGTCTGAATTGTTTGCCTTTGTCAAACAGGCTTCTTGATGAGGCATCTTAGTTCTGCTGGCCACCTGCCAAGCTGTCATGTGCTCTGAAACCTGATGGGAGAGCTGGATTATGATGGACAAGACTTAAGAAATGTAGAAGGACTGTACAGGTATGTATGACTGCTTGAGATGTTGTGGGTCTTTAGTTACCCTTAAAGCATTTAGCATTCAGTGTATGATCAAACTCTAGTCCAATTTGTTGTAAAAGTGGTGCCCAAGGATAGGATGAGGGGCAACAGTCACAGACTTAAATATAGAAAGTTCTATCTGAATACAAGGAGAAACTTTTTTACTCTGAGGGTGCCAGAGCACAGGAACAGGCTGTCCAGAGAGGTTGTGGAGTCTCCTTCTCTGGAGACATTAAAACCCAACTGCACACATTCCTGTGCAATATGCTCTAGGTAAAATTGCTTTAGCAGATGGGCTGAACTAGATGATCTCCTGAGGTCCCTTCCAACCCCAACCATTCTGTGACTCTGTAAAAGGTGTCTGGAAAAAATTTATGGGAACTTTACATCCAGGTCCTAGTAGCTGATAAAATCAGGACCTGCTTTGAGGAGGTGGGGGACACGTCTATCAGCTCAGCTACCCTTCTTTCTCTAGTTGAGACACAGCTGATTTTGATCCATTCAACACCCATGGTAAATTGCTTACCCAAGGGAGCTCTGGAAAAATCTCTTGGTAGGGATGTACACCCCTCCAACAATTAGTTTTGATCGGTCATAACTGTTTATCAGCATGATCTTACTTTCCTAATACTGTGGGCTAGATAATTATGTATTATTAAGCACTCTAACCTTGGTAGAAGACTTGAGCTTCAAACTCAACCTTAAACCCCTGCATTCTAGGGTAAATGGTTGTTGAGAAATTCCTATCTGAGGATACTCTCAAATTGGTAGAGACTTCCTCAATTCTGAATCACAAACATAGTAAGGATGATTGTATACAGTTGTAAGCCCCTTAAAGCCACAGGCTGATAGGCATGAGTTTGTATCAGCACTGCAAACTATTTTGTATACAACTGTTAAAATACTAATCAAAAATATCCAGGTCTTCATAGCATTTAGGCTGCCATGAAAGGAATAATTTACTTCTAGAGAAAACTACCTGTTCAAAACCGTTACTTACTGATGAAAGGATAATAGCAGTCACAAGGCATAACACAGAGCTAAACAATTTTATTTTCCTACCACAGCAGAATACCTGTGAAAGTAAAAGGAATTCATGCTTCAGAACAGCGTATGAACTCCTAGGAGTGTTGCTGACTGCTTTTTTGCAATGGTTGCCATCTTTATGCCCCATCATAAGGGTCTTAGTTTGTGGGAAACTACGGTGGATCTGTGGATTCCTTGACAGAGGGTATGGGAACAGAGATCAGCCTTGAAGTTATTAAGGTGTACCCATGAGAAAGAAGGGATGTACCTGTGAGGCGAATGGGAGTAAAGGAGCATCTGAAGATATTAAGGTGTATTCATGAGAAAGAGGGGAGTTAAAGAGCAACATTGGTGATAGCAAAATTAGCCAATGAGATGTTACTGATGTAACCAATAGTAAAAAGACATATGAACTGGTAAAGATTACATAAAGTGCACTTGTAGCAATAAATGGTGAATCTATTTGGATCTCAGAAGAACTTGGTCCATGTTGTTTGTCCATCTCAACCGCGACATCTGGTGACCTTGACGTGATTCAAACATGCCGACGTGATCCTGCATGAAGAAGGATCCTGCATGAAGAAGGGGACAGCAGCAGAGCTGTGACAGCCGGTGCTGAGCCATGGGGACAGAGCCTGGTGTAGCTGAAAGAGCTGTGGGTGGTGCTGCCGTAGATCCAGATCATTGAAGAGACACTGGCACCTGGAGTGTTAGGTGAGCCACCGGGAACATGGGAGGGAACCTCTCTTAAGAAGACAGTGTTATACTATGTACATGGAAGTTGCTTCTGAAGAAGCGGGGTGTTAGCCTTCCAGAATTGACTTTACGAAAGATGTTACTATGGGGCAAGACACAAGGTTTGGAGGTTAATACGGTGACAGCATTTGGTGTGTCACAATGGATGGACTTGGGAAATAAACTGTTTGATAGTGCTACCCGAGGGTCCAAAGAAGCAACTGAGCTGTTAACAACGTGGTGCTTCTTGCTAGAGACTTTGAAAGGGTTAAAAGAGCAACAGGATCAGGCAGAGGCAGCGGAGGGGGATGGTCTTCCTGGTTCTCCTGGACTAGATTCAGAGGAAAAGGCAAGATTGCATACTATTCCAAGCCCCCCTGTTGCTAACAATTTGTCAACGCCACTTATGTCTGTGCTATCTGATGATTTGGATAAGGATGGGGGTCCACAGCACTCTCCTGAAAAGTTAAAAGGAATAGACAAGGAGCATTTGTATGTGTTGCCCCGAGATGAGGTAAAAACTAAGAAGGACTCATATGAAAAAGCAGCGTTGAGTTATATATTAGGGCTCGAGAGGGGCTCCCTAAGCATCAGTCAGGGCAGTGTGTTCAATCTTCTGCCCCGCTGCTATCAATCACCGAAGAAAAAAGTGAGCATTTATCTTCGTATCCCCCCTTGTCTAAAGATTCAGATGATGAGGATTATCCTACAGTGAGCCAGAGCGAGTCCAAGAATGTAATTCCTAAGAATCTGAATCCCCTGGATCTGCTCCCTCCCTGCTCTGTGACAGAGAAAGTTCCTGAGGGTGGGGGTGGAGATCCATCGCATAAACCGAACGTTCCTACAACTTGGGATTTACCGTCGGCTTCGGTTACAGTTAGACCACGGGACCCTGTGCGTTTTTGGAAACATGTGAAAGCTAAAGCTATGGAAATAGGGGACTGGGATCTATCAGAAAATATATCGGTTCCTTCTACCGTTGCTGAGCCATTAATTGTTGAATCTGCTGGGCCTGTGGCATTTCCTGTAGTATATCATAATTCTGCAGCAGGGGAGACCCACAAGCATGCTCCCTATTCCTGGAAGGTGATTCAAGATTTGCAAAAAGCCAGTGCCCAATACAGCCCTAATTCCCCTGCGGTTTTGCAGTTGATACGTTTATTATCCATGGAAGCTATGACACCCTATGATATTGCTCATTTGGCTCAGAGTATTTTTCAACCCGTACAACATGTGCTGTTTCGAAATATTTAGCAACAAAGAGCTGAGGCACAGGCAGTGGTGAATCTGCAGTACCCAGAGACTGATCCCAGTTCTGGCAGTAGTGCAGATGTGTTGATGAGTTTGGGACAGTTTAGTAATCCACAACATCAAGCGCAATGGCCCCCTCTAGTGCTTGAACAAGTGAAAGCCATAGGGTTTGAGGCTATAATTGGAACAGCGCAGTTAGCGGAGCCGAAACAAAGATAACCTCACCATCAAGCAGGGTCCTAAAAAGCCGTTCCTTTCCTTTGTTGAGAAATTACAAGCTGTTGTCGAACGTCAAGTGTTTGATGCGCACCTTCGGGAAATGTTGGTAAAGCAGCTAGCTCGTGATAATGCTAATGCAGACTGTCAGAAAGTGATCCAAACTTTGCCAGGGGATCCAGCTTTAGAAGCAATGACTACTGCTTGTGCCAAGGTTGGTTCAGTGGAGCACGAAATAACTGCACTCGCTACAGCTATGACAGTAGCAAGAGTGCAGGAATATACATGCTATGGATGTGGTCAGAATGGACATGTAAGATTCGCCTGTCCACATAAAAGCAGACGGGTTTTAAAAGGTACAAGCAAAACTGGCAATGTTTGGGGTACAGGCTCACTAATTTGCTTCAAATGTAAAAATCATGGACATTTTGCTAAGCAGTGCCGTTCTAAGTTTCACTCTAATGGACAGCCACTTCAGCAGGGAAACGCCAAGATGAGCGCAAAGGGGCACATGCAGACACAAATGCCTCAGTCAACAATGCCTTGCAACCCTGGCAGCCCACTTCCAGGGTCAGCACACAGCCAGCCTTCTGTGACAGGCTATCAGGAAAAAACAGATCTGCCAGGATGGATGTCTCCACCACCCACACAGTGACTGTAACAACTCAAGAGGTGCATAAAGTGCCCCTGGTTGCTTGGGGACCAATTGGCAGGGGACTGAGTGCTTTGTTAATAGGACGATCAAGTAGTACTCTGCAAGGATTAATGGTACACGCAGGAGTTATTGATGTGGACTATACAGGACAAATTTGCGTCCTGGTTTCAACGGCAACCCCACCTGTGACAATAGAAAAAGGAACGTGTTTAGCTCAGTTTGTGCCTTTTTTGAGTTCTGTTCCTAGGACTGAGCAAGATGTTCATGGGGACGGTGGATTTGGTTCAACTGGAAAGCCACTTGTTTCTTGGTCTCAAACAGTGTCAGAAAAACAGCCACAAATGGTTTGTACACTCATAATGGATGCTTCTGTTCCCAGTCAGGTGAAGCTTGCTGGACTGCTTGATACAGGAGCAGACATTACCATAATTTCACAGCAAGAATGGCCTCCTTCCTGGCCCTTGGTTTCAAATACTTTGGGGGTGATGGGACTAGGCGGAGTTGCAAACAGTTTGATGTCAGCCAAGCTGATAGTGATTGCTAATCCTGAGAATCAAAGGGCTACGATGAGACCTTATGTGACCTCAGCCCCACTGAACTTGTGGGGAAGGGATTGCTTAGGGCAGTGGGGAATACAGATAGCTATGGATTTTTAGCAGGGGTCACTGTGATGAAGGGTGTTTGTCGGCCCACTTTAGCACTGAGATGGTTAACGGACGGGCCACTATAGGTCAATCAGTGGCCCCTTGCTCAGGAGAAACTTGCAGCCCTGCAGTCTCTTGTGATGGAACAGCTAGCTGTGGGACACACAGAGGTCTCACATAGCCCTTGGAATACTCCTGTGTTTGTTGTCAAAAAGAAATCTGGAAAATGGAGATTATTACATGACTTAAGAAAAGTTAATGAGGTTATGGCAACTATGGGAGCTCTGCAACCAGGTTTACCTTCTCCAGCAATGATCCCAATGCAATGGGAAATTGTTGTAATAGATTTGAAAGATTGTTTCTTTACTATTCCTTTAGCAGAACAAGATATGGAAAAATTTGCCTTTACTGTTCCATCTGTGAATAACGGAGAGCCAAGCAAAAAGGTATCATTGGAAAGTGCTGCCACAAGGGATGAAAAATTCACCTATCATATGTCAGTAATATGTGGCAAAAGCTCTAAGTCCAGCACGTGCTTTGTTTCCATCAGGGTATTGCTATCATTATATGGATGACATCTTGTTGGCTGTAGCAACACCACAAGAATTAGATGAGATGGAAAATAAGGCACGTGAGTCATTGAATCAGTATGGGCTGGTTGTTGCACCTGAGAAGGTGCAACGACAGCCATGGCTTTATTTGGGCATGAAAGTTTTAGATCAGACGGTGACACCACAACCCATAAAATCACAAGTGAAAGTAAAGACACTGAATCCCCTCTTCTCAGTTGCAACCATTGTTCGACCTATTGCGAGAAGACAATGACATTTCTGCCCCACATACTTTGATGACAGAAGCAGAGAAGGTAATTGCAGAGATTGAACAAGCAATAAGTAACAAACATGTATGGAGAATTGATTTGACAGTGACTATACAAGCAATTGTTTTAATTGATCAATGTATACCTTTTGCCATGATTACACAATGGCATGAGAAGTGGGGAGATCGTTTACATATTTTACAGTGGGTCTTTTTGCCAACCAAATTAAAAAAGGCAGCCCCAGGCCTTTTTGGACTGGTTGCTCAGGTGATTATTAAAATCAGATCACATTGCATGGAATTAATGGCAAGAGACCCAGAAATGATCATGCTTCCTGTACAGTCATTATTTCGAATAGTGCATGGCTAATAGTTCCACACTACAAGCAGCTATGATGAATTATACGGGTCAAATCAGTTACCATTTGCCCTCACATCCAGTGATTAAATTAGGAAGCAAGGTGAAATTTGGTCAGAAGCAATTGAATCAACTGAGCCCAGTAAATGGACCTATGGTGTTCATAGATGGACCAGGAAGAACAGGCGAGACAGTCACTGTTTGGAAGGATGGGTCACAATGGCAACATCGGATACAATATCAGAAAGAGTCACCACAAGTGGCTGAACTTAGAGCAATGACCACAGTGTTTCAGGCCTTTCAGGCCCTGTAAATATTGTAACAGACTCTGCTTAAGTGGCCAGGCTTGTACAACGGTTGGATAAAGCTGTACTGGGACACGTATCTAATTAAAAACTATTTGGCATTTTAAAACTCTTATGGCTAGAAATTCAGAAGCGTCATTATGAATATTATGTCATGCATGTTAAAAGTCATACTTTATTGCCAGGCTTCATAGTAGAGGCGAATACAAAAGCAGATTCTCTAGTTTCAGTGGTAGCTTTGGGACCTCTTCCTGATGTCAAGCAACAGGCGATTGCCTCACATCATTTCTATCATCAAGGCTACCGTGCTTTGAGATGACAATTTGGCATTTCAAATTCTGAGGCACATACCATTGTTGCTGCATGTCCTGATTGTCAAGGTCAGCATATTCCTATTTATTAAGGCCTCGTGGCCTTCGAGCTCTGCAAATTTGGCAGACTGGTGTTACACATATACCTGAATTTGGGCCGTTAAAGTATGTTCATGTCTCTATAGACACCTCTTCTATTATTGTTGCCACCGATCATAGTGGAGAAACTGCACAAGATGTAATATGCCATTGGCAGTGTGTGTTCTCTTTTTTGGGTGTTCCACAGCAGATAAAAACAGATAATGGTTCAGCATATGTGTCCCAGAAAGTTGCTTCATTTCTACAGCTTTGGGGGGTATCTCATGTTACAGGTATTCCCTATTCTCCTACAGGGCAAGGCATTGTGGAGCGCGCCCATGGAACACTCAAGGGTTTTCTCCAAAAACAAAAAAGGGGAGTCGTATGTTTTACATTTTTTGCAGGTTTCTGATGATGCCCAGACGCCACCCATTCTGCGTCATTTTTCCTCTTTAGTGGCTCAGGAGAGGGTGGGTCCAGGGGTAAAAGTGTTGATACGGGATTTGCACATGGGACAATGGATGGGTCCACATGAGTTATTAACCTGGGGGAGCAGCTATGCTTGTATCTCTACAGATCAAGGGCCGCAATGGTTGCCTGTGCAAAATGTGAAACCTGTGTTGCTTTCGTAATGATGATTGCTGCAGCTGCTGCATTTTGGATGCCTGCACAGAAAAAGACTAACATGTGGATTACTTTAGCCAACATGACTAGCCAGGACTCCCTATGCCTAGCTATAACATCTCCAGAAAACCCGTCCCACACACGCTTGGTTGGCATCCCCCGCGATGACTACAGCAGCATCACACGATTGTCGCAAAATAGTGGTTGGTGCAAAGGCATTGCAACAAACTGTAATAATACCAACATGGCACTTTGGATTAATTGCCTCCCGGAAGCAGATATTGAACCCCAGAAACTGGAATTGCTGGGAATCTGTGCCCATGGATCTTTGTATCCAACTGGTTTGTGAAAAGTGTCAGAACAATATGAAAGAGCATGAATGGAAAAAACTGTAAAATGTTAATGCTACCCTTGGTGACTATAGAAATGAAACTCTGTGGTGTAATGCCTCACAGAAGAACCCAAGGGGTGCCGTTAACCATGTGGGACAGCGACCCCGAAAACTCCCGTATGGTGTATTCTTGATCTGCGGAGATAGAGCCTGGCCTGGAATTCCTTCTAATGTTGTAGGAGGACCATGTAGTTTGGGACGATTAACTCTCTTAAACACCCAATGTATCTATGGTAACAGATTACAGAAGAACAAGACGGGAAAAACACTTTTTGTGTATATATGAGTCAAAATATAATGATAATGTAGATTTTTGGGGATTGGGGTTAGGAGTTGTAGGATCTCTTGTACCTGGTGTTGGCACGGCTACAGCTTTAAATACTTTAGAAAAATGAGGATGCTGGCTAGCTAAGCAAACTAACAGAACTTGTAAGGCATCGCAATAGACTTTTCATTGTTAGCTGAAGGACATAGGTGTGAAGATTCTGATGGTAATTGCTGTATGAACTTGTTTGTTCATTCTGAATCAATTCATAAAAGTATACAATTACTGAAAGAGTAAGTACAAAAGTTGCAAGTTGATGACGGTTGGGATTGGCTAAATACATTGTTTAGTGGTTGGGGGCTTCCAAGGTGGTTGTTATCAGTACTGAAAACGGGACTGTTTTGATGATTATTGTGATGGTGTTACTAATGTTGCCATGCACATTTCTCCCTGCAAAGGGCCCTGCAGCAGACAATGAAGGCAATTTTTTTAGCACAAATACAAAAAGGGAAAATAGTGGGAAACTACGGTGGGTCCGTGGATTCCCTGACAGAGGGTATGGGAACAGAGATCAGCCTTGAAGATATTAAGGTGTACCCATGAGAAAGAAGGGATGTACCTGTGAGGAGGATGGCTGTAAAGGAGTATCTGAAGATATTAAGGCGTATTCGTGAGAAAGAAGGGAGAGTAACACTGATTGTAGCAAAATTAGCCAATGAGATGTTACTGATGTAACTTGTAACCAATAGTAAAAAGACATGTGAATGGGTAAAGATCATATAAAGTGCACTTGTAGCTATAAATGGTGAATCTATTTGCATCTCAGAAGAACTTGGTCTATGTCGTTTGTCCGTCTCAATCGCAACATTAGTTGTTGCGGAATCAGAACCCACCAGCTGCTCCTTTTTGCTGCTATTTACCTATTTTACTGTATGGACTCTCCTGAGCTGCTAGCTTTGCTGTGCAAATATCATGAGAAGTGCAACTGCCTGAGCAGTCGGCTGAAGGTCACCCAGTACTGTGAGCAGCATACCAGGAAGCTGTTGAAGGACAAAGCTGTTTGCAGAGAGAATGATTTGAAAGAATAGCTTATTTTCTAGCACATTTGTCATTTAGGACCATTGCAGAGTTTTGGGGAGATCAGGGAGCTGTTCAGAAATGCTCTAGGGCCAACCCTAATTGCCTGCCTGAACTCAGCAGGTATAGATCATTCCATCTGTGAAGAAACGGCCTTCACCCTTGCTTTGTGCAAGTCCAAAAGATGCTCAGAATCTCACATGAGTGGAGAACTCTTCCTTCCAGTTAGAAGATGGCTGTACAGCAACCCTGTGAAATGGCCAGTAGGGAAAAAAGGATATGCAACGTTTTAAATTTCAGGGAGTGACACAACGGACTTTTCACAGTCACCTCTGTTATATGTTTTGTCCCAAATAGGCATGGAGTCCGCAAACTCCATGACACACCAAAAAAAGAAATTCATAACAGGTGGTCTGGGAAGCTGACATTCCCAGTTCTGCAGAGCATCACAGGCTCTGCTGCTTCACCCGGAAGAGTGAGAGTTAGCCATCCTGCAGATATCAGCTCACCAGGGGCAGGTTTAATGTTAATGTTAATCCTTCGGGAGTTGGATTTGGAAAAGGATGCCGAGGTAGCTTGGCCACTAAGATGGATCCTGCAACTTGGATAAGCATCAAAATGCTACTGCCCTATTTAAAGTTTAAAATAAATGCTCCAATGACAAGAAGCACTCTGAGGAATAAGACTTAAATGCATAAAAGCTACGCTACAATTTAAGTATGCCATTTTCCTATGTGAGTAGAGATTTGCGAATGTTCCCATTTTTAAGTCACCTCACCCCAGACACCTGAAGTGATCTCTTTACAAAGGATGGATGTACAGCCAAGGTTCTCTAAGACAGCAGTCTCCCCTTCTGTATCTCTAGCCAGGAATTAGGATTAGAGACTGAAAAAAACCCACTAGTTCTTTCAAGAAACACATGCACAGGCAAACACAATTTCTGAGAAACACCAAGATCTTCTGTGTTGATGTCTGATATGGTTGTAAATCACTAAGTAAAATGCAAGACTAATACACTGTTTTGCCTGTCTTTTCTACAGTACAGTGCCATGCCCACAGCTATAATTCACTCATGTACAAAGCACTCACACTTTCGTAGATATATACCTCACACTTTCATAGATACATACACATACGTATTTGCTCTGCTATTTGTTTTCTGTGGTCAACAGAGTGTTTGTATAATATTTAGCATAGAGATTTGTCAGTATCTTGGTATAACTTGTGGCATTTTCTCCTTAACTACAAGTGGTAATCGTCAAGAGACTGAAGCCTCACTTGCCTAATATTCTGGGACTTTCTCTTTCTCTCATTATTCCTTTTCTCATAATGATTATTCTCCCTTTCTGCTAAATGAAAGGGGACTCTTTTAGATTGGGTGGTTTTGTGGGGTTTTTTTTTTTTGGTGTTTTATGTCGCGGTTGAGACGGACAAGCGACATGGACCAAATTCTTTCAAGATGAAAGTAATAGATACCATTTATTGCTACAAGTGCATTTTTATACAATTCTGCCAGTTCATGTGTCTTTTCACTATTGGTTACAAGTTACAGCACTAACATCTCATTGGTTGAACTTGCTATCATCCATGTTATTCTTCTATCCCCTTCTCTCTCACGAGTACATCTCTCCTCTATCCGGATACTCCTTTACTCCCATCCTCCTCAAGGGTAAATCTTAATATCTCAAGTCTGATCTCTACTCTCATATTTTCTGTCAAGGATTCCACAGACCCGCTGCAGTTTCCCACAATTCCCCCTTTTTTTATTTGTGCTAAAAATGCTGCCCTCATTGTCCGCTGCAGGGCCCTTTGCAGCAGAGAAATCATGCATGGCAACATTAGTAACACAACCACAACCATCATCAAAATGATCAGTCCTGTGTTCACTACTGATAACAACCATCCTAAAAACTCTCAACCACTAAGCAATTTATTTAACAAATCCCATCAAAATCTTCACACCCATGTCCTTGAGCTAATAACAAAAATCTATCGTGGCTCTACTCTGCCGTGTGGCGTGTCTTACAGAATCTACATCTAACAAAAGTCCACTTAAAGCCTTTTCAGTTCTGTTAGTTTGCTTAACTAGCCAGCATCCTAATTTTCGAAAATATTTAAAGCTTTTAGCTGTGCCAACACCAGATACAAGAGATCCTAAAACCCTTAACCTTGATCCCCAAAAATCTACATTATCATCACATTTTGACTCATATACATGCAAAAGCTGTTTTTCTCATCTTGCTCTTCTGTGATCTATTATCATAGATACATTGGGCGTTAAGAGAGTTAATAGTCCCAAAATACACAGTCCTCCAACAGCATTAGAAGGAATTCCTGGTCAGGCTCTATCTCCACAGATCAAGAACACACCATACAGGAGGTTTTGGGGTCGCTGTTCCACATTATCAATGACAACCCTTGGATTCTTCTGCGAGGCATTACACCATCGAATTTCATTTCTATAGTCACCAATGATAGCATTAACATTTTGCAGTCTTATCCATTCATGCTTTAGCATATTGTCCTGGCACTTTTCACAAACCAGCTGGATACAAGCGTTCATGGGCACAGATCCCAGCAATTCCAGTTCCTGTGGTTCAATGTCTATTTCCGGGAGACAGTTAATCCAAAGTGCCATGTTAGTATTATTACAGTTTGTTGCAATGCCTCTGCATCGACCATTATTTTGAAACAATTGTGTGATGCTGCTATAGTCATCAAGGAGGATGCCAACCAAGCATGTGTGGAACGGGTTTTCCGGAGATGCCATAGCCAGGCATATGGAGTCCTGGTCAGTCATGTTGGCTAAAGTACTCCACATGTTAGTCTTTGTCTGTTTGTCGTGCCAGCAACCATTGCGGCCCTTGATCTGTAGAGACACAAGCAGAATCTCTCCCCCAGGTTATCAATTGATGTGGCCTTTTCCATTGACTAGTGATTTGACCATAACTAATGTAGGTTCCTTCTGATTTAGCATGATTTTGGGTCATACTTGCAAAGTATTTAATCACATACAATGCTTTTGACAATTGGTTTTGTGGTGTTTTCCCTACTTCTCCCCCCTTTTTGTTTTAAAAAAGAACAAAACCAAAACAAAAAAACACAGTTCAAAAGCAGATATGTGCATTGAACCTTGACTACGTACTCAGAATCACAAATCAAATTTAGAGGTTCCTCCTTAAAAAGCTCTAAGTAATGTAAATCTGTGCCAAGTTCTGCTAATTGGGTTGAACCTTCAATAATTTTTTCAGAATGATGCCAATTGTTATCTTCACACCAAACCACTACAGCTTTATGAGACTTCCTAAAACCATCGACAAAAACTTTGCAAGTATGTAGGATCAGACCAAATACAAGTACGGCCTATGGCCTGATGTTAAACACTTGCAGGTTCTGCAGCAATTTACATTTTACATTTATGCATGCCAAAAGCTGTGGTGTTAAGAAAACAGCTAGTGCAATTTATAGAGACATAGATTACAAATACAAAAATCAAAATTAAATTTCACAAATGGTACATATATGACAAAAGGATCATGGCCTATTGAAACTTAAATTAATTCCCTGCATTTTCTTGAGTAGAGTGACAATTAGTATATAACAATCAGTATATCAGTTTGCTAGCAATCTCATCATACTGTCCCACAATAGCCACAGGTTGTTTCTATGTTGTTGCCATAAATAGACAAATCTGCAAGTCCAGTCAAATACAGTCAACCTGTAAGGTTGTCATAAATTCATTCCTCAAAGTTTCCAACTCCATTTTGGCTGTCATATTTATTGGATATTGTTTTCCCTTACCGGATCGAAGTCCTGTTTCAGATCTATCAGTGTAGCATTTGCTTTATCGAAACATTGGCTGTTACTACTAGTGGAAATACAGCATTTGAAATTTCCTTGGAGATTTCTCACTTGCAGCAAGCAGATCTGCACCATTCAAGCAGCTTCTCGTAGGCCATGCAAATAAATAGAATTCTCAGAAAACGTTATTTGAGCTTACAATTTACTTAACAAATCTTAACCTAAGAGAGGTATAGGAGTTTCTAACAACTATAAGAATTCACGTATTTAAACTTTGTTCCAAATTTGACATTCCATTGGTCTCAAAAAATGGCTTTTCTTTCGTTCTCTCTCATGATCTCAAAAACTAGCATGGTGAATTTACTAAGAAGTCACTTACAACTAATTACCACAGAATAAGTCTATTAAAAAAATTTTTGGTTTAATTTTCCAGTTTCATTAGAACTATGGATCCACTGGTGATGCCTTTAAATTTCACCCTCAGACTCCTTCATGCAGTATTACAGCTCTCTAGCAGTAACATTGCTTGGGGGAGGGGTACGGGGGGGAATAAAACTTCCCTCTCGCCCCCATCTGAGATGGCAAGATGTACAGCCCAGCATGAAAACACATCAGTTTGAAGTCCACATCAAACCAATCTGGCTCCACTCCACACTCAAATCAGTACCAGTCTGACCCAGAGAAGCACTGAACACTGTGACCCCCCAAAGCTGACCAGTGTGAAAAGACTGGCTTCAGCAAGGAGGTAAAATTATGAGCTCTTTTCCCCAGATGTGCCAAAACCTAGGAAACAAGATAGAAGCAAAAATAAACAACACCAACAACCCCTGGTTCAAAGCCGAAAAACAACACAGTGCCACAACAAAAATGGATGACAATACTTCAGGAAAAAAAAAAAAGGACAGAGCGGGGGGAGTAAAGCCCCCCTTTCTCCACTTAGCAGCGAGAAAACAGGTTTCTCCATTTTTTTTCGTTTTCTTCTTCCTGCAGTTCAGATATAGTCAAGGTCACGCAGCTGGTACAAGGTGGGAGGCTCTGGTAAACTCCTCAGTTACGATGAGCTGCACATAGGCCTGGAATATTTTGCTGTTTTGTTTTCCCATTTCATTCCAACCATAATACACTTTATATGCAATTTCAAGTAGCTCAGCAATAGTTACATTCCTTAGCTCCATTTACCTGTTACAATTTAGAGATGTCAAAAAACAGTATAAACCAGTATAATAAACATAAATCCATTATTCTATTTTCCTAAATCTAAATCAGTTAATATTCTAGCAACTTTTAAATACAACCTCTTCCAAATTCACAGCTATCATAGCATTTTAACAATTTAAATGCTTTTCTAACAATATAAGCAATTACTCTAATGTGTAAGGATGCATCCTAAGGGGGAGCAAGGTGGAATTTTAGCAGTGGAACCGGTTCCCATTTTGTAATTATCTCCCCAAACAAGATTCTTTTGGTACCAAATATGAATATGCAAACTAAAATACTGAGCTCAGATATGAAAACCATATACCAAGTTCAAATATGCAGATGGATCACAGTTACACCAATTTAAGACAATATCTCAATTTTTTATATTGCACCTTTGGGCCGCCTACTGCTCAGCCAGGTGGAGGTACCTCTGGGTCTCCCTGACAAAAAAAGTCAGTTGCGCGCTGAAACCCATCCGCACCCTCTGAGCCGGACTGAGCAAGGCCTTTTTTTGTTTTGTTTTGTTTTGTTTTTTCTTTTGTTTTAATGTCTCATCTGGTGCGCCACAGCTGCCACTCCAAAACCAGGACTCTTTACATGATGTGCATACAGAAAAACCAAATCCAGCACACTGAGACGAGACATAGCCTGTCAGAGTTGTGCAAGTCCGAATGCTGGAACAAAGCTAGCATGCTAGAGAGAAAAAAATAACAGCTACTACACACAAAATTTACCATCACATTCACACAGTAAAGAACTAGATTACTCATGATCTTCTGTATTATCACAGAACATACATTTTGAGTCAATGAATTCTCATGATTTAACAGACTGTGAACTTATCATACCATATAACAAAGACCTACCAAAATTGCAACATGCGTAAACCGATACCCACAAAGAAAACAGGTTAATGAGGAAAGCATCTTGCAGACTTTAGCAAGTTTACTGTGACCTGTATGTTATCAGTTAACTCTCTCTCAGCTTGTTGACGTTCAAACCGTTCCAGCTGTAAAACTGTCTGTAATGATCTAATGATCTCTTGGAGAGATTTATTTTGTCCTGCTCTTCTCACCTTAAAAACAACATTAATTGCAACAAAATTCTATTCTCCAGACACTTTTACCAATCATTTAACGTAAACAGCACCGAACACTGATTTCAATATTTAACAAGATATTCCTTCCTTATAATTCTGAGTGCTTTCCTAAGTTTTAAAACACCTCCCAATACTGATTTTTCAGGAACACAACTGAAAACAATTATTACTGACCCCATCTTGCAAGTAAAAAACCTTGAGAAGGGGGAGGGAGGGAAGGGTGCTGCTTGCAGCATGACTGGGAAAAGTAGGGAGAGAGTTTTGCGGCGCACTTAAAACAACTAGTAAAACAATTAACTCACATTCCTAACAAGCTGCTTGATTTTTCAGAGAGACAATACACAGAAATGCATAATATGTACTGTAAAACTCACAGGTAGTAAACATGAGCATTCTCTACTGCTAATTTCAACACCAATGCTTCCTTAGCTTGTAAGTTTTCAACCTGCTTATTGATAGCCTCTTGAAGATGGTCAATAAATTGCATGTAATTCTCACTGGGACCTGATTAATAGTTGCAAATGATTTGGCCGCACTGCTGGTCCCAGGCACCCCCATCACAGCTTGATATGCGAGGTCTGTTGACTGCTTCAGGATTTCAGAAAGTTATGCCTGTATAGTGTCTCTTCCCGAAACGCACAGGGTCCCGTGGTTTAACTGTAATCGAAACTGGGGGTAAATCCCAGCTTTTTGGTAAGTTCGGTTTACGCTCTGAAACTCTACCCTCACCCTCAGGAATTCAGTGTGGGAGGGAGGCGGGGGCAGGTTGGAGGGACCCAAATCTGTAGGAATTACGTTATTTGGCTCGGTCTGGCTCACCACTGGGGGGTCCTCCCCACCTAAATCTCCAGGCAAGGGGGGACAGGAAAAAAAAATGTCCATTTTTTTTTTCTTCCGCAACTGATAGCGATGGGGCAGAGGGTTGAACTGTGATCAATGGCGGTGATGCAGACGGCAGAACCGCGGTTGCTGATGATAGAGGAGAGGTTTGAGCCATAATTGATGACAGTGGAGCGGTCGGCCGAACGCACCGCTCCGACTGGTGCTCCGACTGGTTCTCTGAGGGCCCCTCCCGAGACCATAACGCTGTTTTTTCATGTGAGTCTTTCATAGCTTTTAACTGATCTTGGGGCCACACATATGTATACGACTCTTTCATAGTTTTTTTCTGATCTCGGGGCCACATATACGTGCGCTCCTCCTTTATTCCTTTTAACTTTCCAAGAAAGTGCCGCGGATCCTTGTCCGTGTCAGATAATATGGACTTGGGCGGTTTTAACGAATCTTTAGTAACAGGGGGTGTCGGAGTAGTACTTAATCTTGCTTTTTCCTCCGAATCTGGCCCAGAAGAGCCAAGAAGACCATCCCCCTCGGCTGCCTCTGCCTGTTGCTGTTTTAACTCTTTCAGAGTATCTAATAATAAGCACCACGTCATTAACAGTTCAGTTGCTTCCTTGGACCCTTGGGTAGCACTATCAAACAATTTATCTCCCAAGTCCATCCATTGTGACACACTAAATGCTGTCACAGGATTAACCTCTAAACCTTGTGCTTTGCCCCATAGTAACATTTTTCTTAAAGTCAGTTCCAGAAGGCTAACACCCTGCTTCTTCAGAAGCAGCTTCCATGTAGATAATATAGTACCCTCTTCTTTAGATAAGTTTCCCCCCATGTTCCCGGTAGCTCACCTCCTCCTTCGCGAGATGTCTTTTCAATTGATCCGGATCTTCGGCAGCTCTCCTGGGCTGTTCTTATCAGCTGTACCGGGCTCCGTCTCCACAGCTCTTCGGCTGTTCACAGCTTTTCGCTGTCACCTTGTTAGGCGAGATCCTCTTCAGGTAGGATCACGTCGGGGTCACCACATGTCGCAGTTGAGACGGACAAGCGACATGGACCAAATTCTTTCAAGATGAAAGTAATAGATACCATTTATTGCTACAAGTGCATTTTTATACAATTCTGCCAGTTCATGTGTCTTTTCACTATTGGTTACAAGTTACAGCACTAACATCTCATTGGTTGAACTTGCTATCATCCATGTTATTCTTCTATCCCCTTCTCTCTCACGGGTACATCTCTCCTCTATCCGGATACTCCTTTACTCCCATCCTCCTCAAGGGTAAATCTTAATATCTCAAGTCTGATCTCTACTCTCATATTTTCTGTCAAGGATTCCACAGACCCGCTGCAGTTTCCCACAGTTTTGTTGTGGTTTTTTGTTTGTTTGTTGTTGCTGTTGTTGTTGTATTTTTGTTTTAATTGTTAAAAGGCTCGGGCTAGGTATGAATTCATGGTACATCTCTTGTGTGACTTTGGAGGAATTGTTATCTGAGTTGGCAGCTCAGTTTCACAGAGCTCATCTGCATCTTCCAAAGTAGCCAGGACTGCATCATTTTACTTCTCTGGCTGCAAACAAAGGTTTCTCTGCTTTGAAAGACTGTTCTGCAAACTTAGGGGTGTAGTGCTGAAAGAGGCATTTCCATTCATTCACCTATGTAAGTATAATAAGGATTTAATAAAAAACAGATTGTCCCATGGTCAACATTAAGACTGAAATTTATCATGTTGAAAATTAACCCCATTCAACAAACCACTTAAGCATAAATCCTATTCAGCAGAATATAGGCACTTTATCTAAGGTTACTGTGGTCTTAACTTCTTTTGTGTCTGTTTGAGGACTACTATAATGACTTTGAATGTCCTTGAAGCATGTTAAAAGGGAAGTTCCTGTTTATTCTTGTTCAGACTTTTATCTTACAAAAAAAAAAAAAACAAAAAACCACCTAAAACTGCAGCATTCAGAATCAGCCCAGTAGAGAAGTCATTTAAAAAATTTATTTCGTTCTGCTGCACAACAATTTGCTACGGGAAAAACAAACTTGGCAAAATTGAAAAAGGTCAACAGATTTTCTACTAGACTGATCTTCAGTCTGAGTATTGTCATATGTGGGGAGGAAAATTAATTTGATGTGATTCTTAGACATGGTAATCATTCCTGATTCCCACTGACGCCGGGAGAGCATTCCAGTATCTACTACTGGTGGAAACTGCTGAATGAATATAGATTTTGGAAATCATTGCACTTCTGCCTTATTGTCTGAAATACAAAATTAGCAGCATAGAGAAAACTGTATCTCAAGTAAAATGTCTTTTTTCTTCCCTTTGTATTTTCATTTAGCACATCTCATGGAGCAAGAATTACGAATACTCTCTTACAGAAATCCATGCTAGTACAAATCCACATTCAGGCTATTTTGACAAATTTTCAGGATTTCTTACCTCAGATATTGAATGTGTAAACACATCTAAATAATGTTGAAGAGCTATTAAGAGCAGAGCATAACAGAGAAAATATTTACTTGGAAATCTTACTTTGCATAGCCACTGCCTGGGTCAGACAGTGCTTTGTTGCTTATGTTTGCTAGTAAATTATTCATTTCAGACACTGAGCAAAATCCACCGCTCCTGAGGCTGATCTCTCCAATAGCCCAATCTAAGTTAATTATTTGCATGACTCCTTCGCTCGCACATAATAACTCACATAGCTATATTATATTATGAACACTTTATAAAAATGTAGTACCTCACAGTGATGGGAATGGGTTTAGGAAGACCATGGCTACTGTAGCCTCTGAAAAGCTCTGAAAATTTTGACTGACATAAGGCTGGATTCACAGACGTGCATTAGAGGAGGACATTTCATAGAGAAAGAAATGCCCAAAATAAGACATCATGTTGGAAGGCCATTACATTATGGCACTATGTCATTCTGGGACACAATATAAGGATCTGACTCTTAAATAATTTTGGGGTCCTGGTCACACTGACATCAGTGAGCCTTCAGCATCTACATTCCACTGAGAATTTATGGCTTAATTGTTCTGATTTATGTCTGTAAACTGGGGAAAACTACATTTCTTTGTCGTACAAGTCTCTCAAGAAATGAGCTCGCTTGTTGCTCATTGTCTAGGCACAAGTCTTGTACTGTTGTTGAGTCTTATGATCACCAAAGAAACCTCTGCAGGCTCAGAGGGAACTGAAGGTGTAGTTGACAGACACTAGCTGATGGTATCTTTCCAGCTCAAGCACTGATGACCATGTTCAAGATGGCCTAACCTACTTTGGGTCTCAGTTTGCTGAGCACAGAACAAGGTATGACCCTACATTTTAATGGGTAAGGAATGCACACTGATGCAACCAGGGACAAACCCAGTTTTTTTGTAGCTAAGTGGTCTTTAAAAAATAAATTTTAAAAAAAGTAAGATTCAATGTCAGAAGGAAAAAGGGCCCATTCTTTGTCCTCTAAGACAACTGATGCCTCTTCATGCACACCAGTCTCAAGAATCCTGCAAGATAACGTCCCAGAACACAGCTTTGAATTATTTTATTAACTGAGAACAGTGTAAGAACAAAGCGAGGAAGAACTGTGTGAGGTAGACAGCTACATGTGCTCAGGTGAAAATTGCTAATGAGTATGTCCTGCAAACAGCAGCAGCTTATGCCATTTATCTAATGACTAATAGTTATTAGCAAGAACTTCAGCTCATCCATCCTGGTGTGGAAATCATCTACACTGCATTATGAAAGCAGAGACGATAATTTTCCTTCTCACAACAAACGAAACAAGACTCACAGGTCCCTGAATTAGGACACATGGATTTGATATTGTTTGTCCCCTGGACATTTAGGTTGAGCACTTCTAGGCACACCAAGCAAGTACTGACTAATTTATACTTCATATTACCATAAGCGATTAAAAAATAAAACTGTGGGGTTTTTTTTATCTGTTCCCCCCTTCGCCCCCAGTGTGTAAGCATTTGTGAATCAATAATGCTGAGAGATTAAATGCCCCATGTGACTTGTTCTATGAACAAGATTACCATAGGACTCCAGTCTTAAGAATTAAAAAAAAAAAAACAACACCTTGGATTTTGGTAACCAAGTAGAAAAGAACCTTGTTTGCTCTAAACATTATGAAAACTAAACACCAGTAACAGCCAAATAATTGAATCCAGGAGAAAGAAGGGTCTACAAGACCACTTTTCTAGGCCAGTGGAATCTTAACATTGGCATTTTTGGCAGGTGACCCAGAGGTAAATCCCCATTCAATTTTCTCTACCCATCAGGTATAAAAATACAAACTACTATATCAGAAACAAGTCTGGGAATCAACTACTCTCAGTTAACTTCTGGATTGAAAATTAATCTATCCTACAGAAAACGCTTTTAGTAAGGCTGTGTTAGTGAAATCCCACCACAGGCCATTACTACATTTTCTAAACACTTAAAAGCACACATGTGTCCACGCCTCCATGTAGTCTGTGACAAACACTAAAATAGAATGCCAGAGTAAGCTAATTTAAATACTGAAAATAAGTCACTAGGACAACAAAACATGCCTGAAAGTTGCTTTATTTGTTCATCAGGTCTGTGCGTTACAGTAAGCATAAGTTTAGCTAGGGTGAACAAAGCTCAGCCTGGAAGAGTGTTAATCATTAACCATAGAGATGTACAGTGAATAAACCCCACATTTGCATACAACACACTTTTTACCTGTTACTGGAATTTAACATTCATGAGTTACAGGTCTTTGATATCTTTCTGGATGTTCCACAGTGTCTCTGCACTCTTCTTCAGCTGAGCCACCTCATCATCCTTCAGCTTTGGGTTGATGACACTGGTCAGTCCAGCAGCGCTTAGGACAGAAGGCAGGCTCAAGAAGACATCATTCTCAATGCCATACATACCCTGCCACAAACAATAGAGATCATTCAGACATGAACCCATCACCCTACATCTGCTTTTAGTTTGTACAGCAGGAACCTTCTGAGAGCAGAGCTCCAGACTAGCATTTTGCAACCTGCAGAAATTTTTCAGGTGCTATGTATTTGTAAAAAAGGAGTACAGAGCTGTTTCAGACTTAGTGATTGGTAATACTAAGATGGCTGATTTCAGAAACCCCAGCCCCAAATCCCTCACTTTTAGTTAAATACAGCAAGTGGCTGACAGAATTCAAAGACATAGGATTATGGCAGATCTATTTTACTAGTACAGGGAGCAGCAAGTTCAGCCTGCTCAGAGTCCTTGCTGCACAGGCTGGATGCAACCAGCTACACTGTCTATATAAAAGACACAACTCTCTTCCCAGGAACTTTGCTAGGGAGAGGTTCATGGTTTGCAGCTGGACCTTCGTGAAACATTCAATTTTTGCAGTAAAATTTCCTTTTATGAATCTGCACGCCACACATAACAAACTTCACACAAGGGTACTACAACATTGGGTAAATTCAAAGTAGTATTTTACAAAGCTTCGTTTGTTCAGCACCCTGCTAACTGAGACTACTTAGCTTTTAAATAATAGCAAAATGAACCAGAGCATCCAATTAGCCACCACTTCCTACCTTGAACAGTGTTGAGACTGAGTGAACCCGGTACAAGTCCTTCAGGATGGTCTCACAGAGGTTAGCAACACTAAGGCCAATAGCCCAGTTTGTGTAGCCTTTAAGTTTTATTACCGCGTAGGCACTAGAGAAATAGTGAAATACAGCTGCATTAGGATATCTTCAAGACACTGTGTGAATACCAAGTCTTAAGATGAGTGAATGTTTCCCCATTGAAAGAAACAGCTGAAACTTCTGTGCTACATTACAAATTTTGGAATTAAAACAAAGTTATGTATTTCACCATCAAAAGATAAGGCAGAAAATCTGCATTATCCCATATCTACAATAAAGAAGCCGTGTTAATTGAAAAATAGCTTCCATCCATGAACACTTCTTAGTGTTAAGTGGAAAAACCACTACGTACAGAGGAAAGAGTTCTCTATTCAAGTCAGCAGCACAATTATTCCTAGGGCATGCAGCATAACTATACATTGAGTCAAAACTGTACACTACCTACACACAAATCCTAATTTTTAACCAACATCTAGGTACACTTTGTACCAGTATAGTCCTTATTTCATAAGGGAGACAAGTGATTTAGTGACATATATAGTTACCTCTACTTAAATTTTCCTAAATCCATGAACAAAGTTTTCCTCAAATCAACTCCAACACTCTGCTCACAGAAACCTACTACCTTTCTCTAGAGTCCTGCACCCTCTGAACTAACTTAACCATTTAAGAAGCTACTTGTGAGAAAACAAGTACACACAGCTCTAACGCTGCAGTACTGAAGTGTGTATGTTACACAGTAAGTTGTCTCACTGCAGGATAATAAAGCTTACGACCTGAAACCCTCCATTTCTGTGTTTAAACCACTAGTGGCACTTACTCATGCAACCCTCTAAACTCAAGGGCATGAATCTGCAGCAGAGTGGAACTGCAGCATGCAGACTGGCTATTTTCAGCATCACATATATCCACCTTATTCACTGTACCTGTCAACCACTTGCTTGTGGACTTCCTTCCAGTTCTCGCTGTCTTTGTCAGTTCCCATGGCAGGATTCAGCTCCTTGAGAGGAACGCCTGCCACATTCATTCCACTCCAGACAGCCACTGTAACAGAGACAACTTCAGGTTCAACAGCATCTAGTGACAACTACTCTTCTCCTATCTAACCGGTAACATAGTAGTCATCAGAACCACAATAATGTTTGAGGCAATTTTAACCCTTCATTTAATTACAGTTAATTCTGAGAACTTGGGGGGTCAAATAGGAGACTATTTTAGCGCTGACACTTGAACAAGTCAATAGCCACACCTGAACAACAGAACTTTCAGTCCTTGAAGGTTGTAGACAGCTACTTTTGAAGTCAGAAACTTCAAACTCCAGCAAAAAGGCACATCTTACATGTTCAGCCTTTTAGTAAGTTTTACTGAAAAACTGCACCAACCACATATTTGCTGTCCCAGTAATCAGTACTAGGGTAAGCCTTCCAGAATTCTACTATTACATACATGAATAACCGAGTAGCAACATACAAACTAAGAATATGAAGAGAGGAACTTGCACATCTCCCTTCGTATTGGAAGCTTGTAGGTGGCCACATTCTCTGCTCCTGTGAAGTAACTAGGAAGTTTCTTAGTTACTTCCAAACATGGGCAGCTGTAATATTGAAGCAAAATGAACTCTGGGTATGCTCAGCCAACCTCTGCTTTCCTGTCAAGCCCAGTTGAATCTATTTTTCAGAATTTTGTAACACCCCTTAGGCCTCAACCTCCAACTCTGGACTGCTTATTCCCAAGAAGGTCAGAACTGCTCCTCACCACTAGAATCACCATGTTCTCCCAGGATCCAGCCATGGCAGCTATCTGGGTGGATACCAAGTCTCTCAGACATCAGGTAGCGAAATCTGGCTGTGTCCAGATTGCAGCCGCTTCCAATCACACGGTGTTTTGGCAGGCCACTCAGCTTCCATGTCACATAGGTTAATATATCCACTGCAAAGAAGAACATGCAGAGTAAATGAAACCCTTCGCATCACCCAAGAATGCTCCAACAATTACTTTGCTGCCATCTGTCAGAGGGCTCACCACAGATGGGCTCGTTAGTCACAGTACTTTAGGTCTGACTTCTTAAAATTTAGCACATGTCTAGCTACTATTAGAAAAAAAATTAGGAAGGTCTTTGGAGATTGGGATCCTACCAGCTAAATCCCTAGAGCATCCAGAATTGGGACCAAACTATTAATATAGCTAGAACATTCAAGCAGTTTCCTGAAGTAATGTTACCTTCTACTTCACTGTAAGAGGTAAAGCAATTTAAAACAAAACAGGTGTGAGATTTACGTACTGTTTCTACTTGTTAACTACTTCAGGTTCATTTCCTAGACAGATTTGCACATTAAGCAGTTTCTGCACTAACTCTGCAGCATGAAAAGCCAGATAAGCTCAATGCTTTGGCTGAATGTGGCTCTAAAAATATAGTCTTATTAAAAATCAAATCAAGTTTGTGGCAGAGAGAGAAGTATCTGAGCAGACAGAAAACCTCCCATCCAAAGGAACAATAATAAACAGGCTGCAATAATTAATTATGGCTCCAAAACTCTCAAAAGCCAGCCAGTTCTCAGGAGGGAATATATTTCTCTCTACAGATCTGAAACACACCATTTGCTCTACTAAGGCACAAAAAGTACATCACCACCTTCCAAAGAGCTCACAGTAACTTCCACTATCTAAGACTAGTGGACAAAATTGCACACATTGAGAAAACAAAGCATTATAAAGGTTCTTCTGAAAAAGCAACATGCTATACTCCTCCTGCGGCTGCTCTACCGGAGAGAAGTCTATTGTTTGAATTCAGCCCTGCTAGAACAGGAACAATTTCACCTTGGACTTGCATTTTTAGATAAGTGTTTAAAATTGCTCCAAGTTATTGTACTTGCACAGTTGCCACTTGCTCACTATACAAATCTTCAGTAGTACTAATTGTACACCTAACTATTCAACCACCAGCCAAGTTGACAGCTTTATATGCACTCTTTTGACTCTGCCAAGTTACCTTTAAAAAAACGAACAAGCAGTGTCACTTCATTGCCAGTGTTCTATAGTAATGGCTTTGCTCAGATGCTGAATCAGGCAAAGACAGCCCTACAGAGACCTCCTACAGAGCATATCAGCATAAGCATCCAAATATCCAAGCTGTTCCATGCAATGAGATGCTTGCAAGGGAGCACACAAATATGTGTCATCAGTTATAACAAAGTCTTTTGTGATCCAAGTGAACTAGGTAGCACAGTTAGCCTTCCCTGCCACCACAAGATTCAGCACACAAATACTTTTTCCTGCAAATATAGACAAGTCTGTAGGGCAGGTTCTGCATCCCCCCCAAAAATGGCCACATCACATCTAAACACAAGAGTCATGATTTACAAGCAACTTAAGAGCAAAGTAGATGTCTCCTTTACAGGTAAAAGTTTTAAAGTACCCACTGCTTAAGCCTAGATATGTGAAGAAGTGAAATATTCACCACGAGGCATGCTTTTGTAATATGGACACCATAAGAAGCTCTGAATAAAGACAGCAGCAAAAAATACAGAATGTTTGCTTGCATTCGTCTGCTAGCAGCTAGATGGCAGATGTCCACATAGACAAAGCTATTCGCTTTCAATATTCCATTGGTATTTGAGATTTCTAAACCAAAACACTAGTTCTCTAACAAATAGGAGTTGTCAATAAAAGACTGCCTTACCTGGATTGGAAACCACCAGGAAGATACAGTTGGGGCTATGTTTTACAATCTGAGGAATGATCGATTTGAAGACATCCACATTCCTCTGAACCAGGTTGAGACGACTCTCGCCCTCTTGCTGACGAACTCCTGCAGTTACTACCACAATCTTGGAGTTGGCTGTGACAGCATAGTCTGCAACACAAGACAGGGAATGTTTTTAAAATAGACACCATTCATTTCAACAGCATTGTGTTCATACAGCTATTATGGGTAGCTTCTCTACTCTGCATACATTCAAAACAAAAAAACATGGAGATTAAAGCCAGCACCATCTCTCACATTATCCTGATATATCAGGACGTGGGTCTTAAGAGTACATTCAACCCCTCTGAATCTCATTTCCACTATCCATAAAATAACATTCTGTCTACAAAGACATGCTAGATTTTATTTCAGATCAGTTAGGAGACACTCCCATTGTTATGGTGTTCCTCTGAACTCTCACCTCAATTCATCAACTTTAGACTTTCAGTACCAAATCCCTAGAGTTTTTGATTGAACAATGAAGAACACTACTGTTATGCAAATTCAGAATACCAGACTAAACTGAGGATCACCTTTGCCTGCCACAATCTTGTGAGTGTGAAGGAACACGGTCCCATGCTGTAGATCCATCATTTCTCCTTTCAGTCTGTCTTCCATAACATCAACCAGAGCAAGCTCATCACAAAGACCCTGAAGAAAATAAAATCTGGAGTTTTCAATGGAGTACACTAATAGTAGCAGTTAACTTGCATTTTAGCGCTACCTCTGAGTTGAGCTCGGTCTTGAACTACTTCAGGGTTGTAACAAACCACCTAAATATATCCAGAAGAAAATAGGCCTCCTTTAAATATTTAAATACCTAATACAACACAGATCTATCAAGGAAGTATTCTCCTCTAACATTACTTCAACCAATTCACTTCACAAAAAAAAAACCCAGAATGGGAACAGACTGTTTTTCCTCAATACTAAAATAGTAGCAAGAGAAAACAAATCCTTTACCCAATTCTTCTCTACTAGAAGCACTACAATATATTTACTTTGCAGAACAAATTTAGCCATGTATTCCTGTTTTCTACCAAGGTTAAGTTGGGAGATAATGTGTCATATGATCTCAGAACAGGAAAACAGTGAAATATGGAGTCAGAAGAAAAAGGCCTTCTGCTATCACATAAACTTTTACTGCCTTTTGACAGAAGTGTTTACTACCATTGTAATTTCTACTCCACTGAACAACCTATCATTCAGTAAATTAATCAAATTCTATTTCTCTGTATTTTCCTAGGTATCTGCACCCCCTTTGAAAGCAGCTCAGCCATTTTTATGCCATTCAAAATACTTCTGCAAGCAAGCTGCTTTGTTTGCTTTTATGTAAAAATGTAAACCTCTTTTACTTATAGAGCTTCAAAAACTATTTGTTACTTTCACGTCAGTACATAGTTTCATTGGGGTTTTTTCTTACTATTTTTTCCTTGCTTACAAGGCTCATGAATATCAGCAAGGGAAAACTCTTAATTTTTTAATGATTAAAATGGCAGTACTTTAAAGCATGCATCCTCGAGGTTAACAGGTAGAGAAAGGATCATCTCCAAATAAAATGGAGCTTTTTTAGTAGAACATGCAAGATTTCTGATCTCCTTGAGAGCTAATCTGCCCCTGCAAATAGATAGGGTATAATCTGTTTATGCCTTCTTTAAAAAAAAAAAAAAAATCTGCAACTCCCAATTGTCTTTTCAAAAACAGCATGAGAGGAATCATTTGACTCATTCTCGATAGTCTCTGAAAGCAAAGTACAAGAGTTCCTGATTGCATAATAAGCCTTTGCTTTGCTCAAAGACTGCAACATAAGATTTTCCAAAATAACCCAGAAACCAGTAACAGGAGAAGTCAAAATCACATCTAAGTCCAGCCCTGTATTTTTAGCAAATTTTCAACCATTTGCTAGGACAAACAGGCCATGCAGCAAACTACAGCAGTGGGAATATTAACACCATATCCTTGAGCCATACCTTCCCAAGGATGCTGATAGCAGAGGCCATTCCAACCTGTCCAGTCCCCACAATAGATATCTTGTTGTTTGGGACTTTGATTCCTGCAGTAAGGGGGGTCATCAGCTTCTCCTTCACAGTAGCCATGGTGTTCTGCAAAACAGATAGATTTAGTTGAAATTAGACCACTGTGAATCAAGATGCACATTCTGAAACTCAGAGGTCACCTACTATGGATGGAAACTGATGGAAGGGCTGCAGTCGCTGCCAAGGGCAGTTTATAGAAGGCAGCACAGGGGCATGCTGCCCTTGCTCACTGGGCTCCTTCCACCCCACCAGTTACCAGCCCACCCCTCCTCAGCCACAGGGCTCTGCCTCCTGGCATTCACTGATGCCCAGCGAGTGGCCAAATGGGTGCAGAAATTATTTTGGCAGCACATAACTGAACATCCTTCTGTTCACAGTTTCCAGAGCCTCCCTGCAGAAGGCAGAAACACCTTCTGCGTTAATGGCTCTTTGGCATTCACCTTCTTTCTGAGCGCCCATCAGGCCTCCGGGCTGGAGAACTGGTAGCCAAGCCACCAACCAGTTTGGGAGCAGTGAGCCTGCTGGGGCTTCCCCGGCTCGTGTCCCTTTGGCCCCGAAGCTCCCCTGGCTCACTCCACGGAGCCCTGCGCGCTGCCCCCGACCTTCCCCTTCCCGCACATCCCTCCCTCCCTCCCTCCCTCCCCCTCAAGCCGGCAGTTCCGCCCCCACCGCGGCAGCCGCAGACCGGACGGGGCCGCCACACGGAGCACGAGGTCCCGCAGCGGGTGTTTGCGCAGGGCCGGGGGCAGAGCCAGGAGCCGCCGTCCCAGACGAACCCGCAGGAACCGCATCCCGGCTCCGGCCACCGGCCTGCGCACCCCACCGCTGCCGGGACCGACCTCCAACGGCCCCCGCCCCAGACACCATCCGATCGCCCCGCAGGGATGCTCGGCCCCGGGGGATGGCGTCCAGCCCCGGCAGGACGGAGCCGCCCGGGGAAGGATGGGCTGGGCGACCCTCCAGCATCCGCCATCCCCCAGACGAGACCCTGCCAGCATCACTTTAAAATTCTGATACGTAGGACCTTCAGACTGAGCCCCTGGAAAGTGAATGGAGTTTTGTGCCTTTTTAAAGTAATAAGTACATCCACTGCTGTAAGTTAGAATCAGAAGATATCACTCATCTTTCAGCTATCCTATGGAACAGATTAACTGAAAATCAGGTATACGATTTGCCCGTGTTGCTCAGCAGAAAAGTGATTTGTTGAAATTCCTGCAGGATCAATGCATGTGAAATACGAAATAAAGGCTAATTTTTTCCTAAAGCGGTAAAAGAAAGTAGAGGCAAAATAAGGAATGGCAGGGTGAAGGGCGGGGTGGGGGGGAGAAAACCTTAAGTTCTTTGTCACAGGTGATTCCCTCTCAGGAGGGAAAATGGTGAATTCCAGAGGCCTCCCAAGCTGGCCACTGGGTTAAACATGACAAAGCAGAGTCTGGCCCTGCCTAAGACTATGGTTACTTCTTTTCTTCTGTTGTTGTGCGCAATTTAACTTATTATGGATCGCCACACTCTTGTTTCGAAGGCAGTGCTCCTCACAGTGCCCAGAACTTCACTTACCCACACAGGTAGATGTCCCAGCCCCCAACGGATGTTCAGTAAAAATGACGGTTGCTAACGGCAGCGGGCTCCATTTATAGCCTGGGTGACACGGGGCTGTGGCCATTTATGGTAGTGGCCAGAAACTTCTCTCAACCGAGGCGTCTCATTGGTCCAGGGCCCTGTCAGTCGACCAAGGAGCGAGTGCATGGCCATAGCAGAGCCTGAGCCTGGAAGTTCCTGTTGCTTTCGGGCGGGGGGGCGGGGGGAAGTGGGGAAGAGAGTGAGGTGGGAATAATGCATCTTGTACTGTGCACAAGGCATGTCATTAGAGAAGTCTGAAATAACTCCGCTACTTGTGTCTGTCCCATCATCTTCCCAAACCACATGAAAGCAGACAGGATTTCCCTGCTGCTGCTGCTTTTTTTTTTCAGAAGAGCAATTAAACCAGCTTACAAACAGAGCTCACTTGAAAATCCCTGTGAATGGGGCTCCTGCCCACAGCAACACATTGATGGTCTGATGATGGCCATAGACCTAAGGCAGTACAGATCATAAAAAATCTAACCTAGGAAAGGAAGGAGCCCACTAGGCCGTAGGAACATGGGACAGAGGCCTGGTGGCAAGAAAACGTAATGTAAAATGTGATGATCTTCTGGCACTGTGTCAGACCTGGGAGATCAGGTCATCAACTGCAGGATGAATATGCTCATTATTTCACATGGCTGTGATGGAGACAGAATAATTAGTTGTCCGGTTCTGCAAAATACAGACAGCTGTATTTATCTGCTGGAAATAATGCAGTGCCAATGCACACAGAGTGCTTGCAGATCCTCAGTTAAATGCTGGCCCACCCATACTTTAATTCTGTGCTTATTTATCTGGAATTGCCATTCAAAAGGAAAATACATCACACAATAAAGAAAAATTATCTTGGAGTGACACTTCTGGGAGCTTCTTTTACCCCAGTTTCATTGGAAGAAATGATTCCTTATTTTTGGCATTGGGCCTAGTTTGTTTAATTTTTGTTTAAAGCTTATACACATAACACACTCATAATAGTTAAGTGTTTTATAATGTAAGCACATGACTCACCCTTATTATTATTACATATACCTATTGCATATTCATTTGTTTCTATTGCTTAGTTGATGCATTAAAGATAAATTATTTACATAACTCCACCTTTTGCCAGAAGTCCATCTTTGGTATTTGAGAGTCTTCATCAGGAGTCTCTAGTGGGCCCTGGTGATCTTTGTAGCCTGGTGCCTCCCCCCAGCATCAGCTTCTTGACCTAATTTCCTAAGCATGCATATTGTCATTTTGTGCTGCTATTTGCCAAAGTCATGTAGGTCTTTCTTCATTTAGTGAAACATCCCACTTTCCCAGCTTGCAAGGCAAGGACATCCCGCTTTGTCTCATGTCTAGTCTCTGCAGAGATATTGTTTCTCTATTAGGTTTCTGTTACATTATTTCTAGTTGTGCTACATTAGGCCTAGGGGTTTCTAGAATGTTTTTGTTCCTCTCATCACCAGTAACAGTCAAAGAATTGAATCCAGGAGAGCAAAGGGTCCACAGAACCATTTTTCTAGGCCAGTGGTTTACAGAATCTAAACACTGGCATTTTTGGCAGGTGACTCAGAGGTAAATCCTCATTCAATTTCCTCTGCCTATGAGGTATAAAAATACAAACTACTATATCAGAAACAAGTCTGGGAATCAACTACACTTAACTTCTGGATTGAAAATTAATCTATCCTACAGAAAACGCTTTCAGTAAGACTGTGTTAATGAAATCCCACTACAGGCCATTCCTACATTATTTCTGAACTTTTGAAAGGACATGTGTGTCCACACTTCCATGTGGCCTGTGGCAAACATTAAAATAGAATGCCAGAGTAAGCTAATTTAAATACTGAAAATAAGTCACTAGGACAACAAAACATGCCTGAAAGTTGCTTTATTTGTTCATCAGGTTTGTGCGTTACAGTAAGCATAAGTTTAGCTAGTGTGGACAAAGCTCAGTCTGGAAGAGCATTAAATGTTAACCATAGAGATGTACAGTGAATAAACTCCACATTTGCATACAACACAATTTTACCTATTGCTGGAATTTAACATTCATGAGTTACAGATCTTGGAGATCTTTCTGGATGTTCCACAGTGTCTCTGCACTCTTCTTCAGCTGAGCCACCTCATCATCCTTCAGCTTTGGGTTGATGACACTGGTCAGTCCAGCAGCGCTTAGGACAGAAGGCAGGCTCAAGAAGACATCATTCTCAACACCATACATACCCTACCACAAACAAGAGAGATCATTCAGACATGAACCCATCACCCTACATCTGCTTTTAGTTTGTACAGCAGGAACCTTCTGAGAGCAGAGCTCCAGACTAGCATTTTGCAACCTGCAGAAATTTTTCAGGTGCTATGTATTTGGAAAACAGGGAGTACAGAGCTGTTTCAGACCAAGTGATTGGCAATACTAAGATGGCTGATTTCAGAAACCCCAGCCCCAAACCCCTCACTTTTATTTAAATACAGGAAGTGGCTGACAAAATTCAAAGACACAGGATTATGGCAAATCTTTTTTCCTACTAGAGGGAGCAGCAAGTTCAGCCTGCTCAGAGTCCTTGCTGCACCAGAGGTGATACAGGTGGCACAGGCTGGATGCAGTCAGTTACACTAGTTATACAAAGGACACAACTCACTTCCCAGCACCTTTGCTAGCCAGCAGTTCATAGAATTGCAGCCAGACCTTCATGAAACTTGCAATTTTTGCACTGAAACTTCCTTTTAATGAATCTGCATGCCACACATAGCAAACTTCACACAAAGGTACTACAACATTGGGTACAGAGAACAATTTTCAGTTCCATACTAGCAAGAAGGGTATGCTAAGAGGTCAGACTAGAAAAAGTTGCAATAATAAGCTCTCATTTTAAATTCAAAGCAGTATTTTACAAAGCTTGTTTGTTCAGCACCTTGCTAATTGAAACTACTTCTCTTTTCAGTAACAGCAAAATGAAACAGACCATCCAATTAGCCACCACTTCTTACCTTTAAGAGTGTTGAGACTGAGTGAACCCGGTACAAGTTCTTCAGCATGGTCTCACAAAGGTCAGCAACACTAAGGCCAATAGCCCAGTTCGTGTATCCCTTAAGTTTGATTACCTCATAGGCACTAGAGAAATAGTGAAATACAGCTGCATTAAGATATCTTCAAGACACTTTGTGAATACTAAGTCTTAAGATGAGTGAATGTTTCCCCATGGGAAAAAAAAAGATCTGCAACTCCTGTGATACATTACAATTTTTGGAATTAAAACAAAGTAAGAGTTATGTATTTCACTATTAAAGGTTAAAGACTGAAGTCTACATTATCCTATACCTACAATAAAGAAGCCCCAGTACTTGAAAAACAACTTCCTAAGAACAGTTCTTAGTATTAAACAGAAAAATCAACTCCTACACTGGAACCAGTTCTCTATTGAAGTCAGTGGCACAACTGTTCTGAGTGCATTTGGAGTAGGTAGTTAGAATCAAAACCATACGCCATCTACACACAAATCTGCACACACTTTGTACCAGCGTAGTCCCTATTTCACTAGCGTACAAGTGATTTAGTGACATGTATGGTTACCTCTACATAAATTTTCCTAAATCCATGAACAAAGTTTTCCCCAATCAACTCCAACACTCTGCTCACAGAAACCTACTACCTTTCTCTAGAGTCCTGCACCCTCTGAACTAACTTAACCATTTAAGAAGCTACTTGTGAGAAAACAAGTACACACAGCTCTAACGCTGCAGTACTGAAGTGTGTATGTTACACAGTAAGTTGTCTCACTGCAGGATAATAAAGCTTACGACCTGAAACCCTCCATTTCTGTGTTTAAACCACTAGTGGCACTTACTCATGCAACCCTCTAAACTCAAGGGCATGCATCTGCAGCAGAGTGGAACTGCAGTGTGCAGACTGGCTATTTTCAGCATCACATATATCCACCTTATTCACTGTACCTGTCAACCACTTGCTTGTGGACTTCCTTCCAGTTCTCGCTGTCTTTGTCAGTTCCCATGGCAGGATTCAGCTCCTTGAGAGGAACACCTGCCACATTAACTCCGCTCCAGACAGCCACTGCAACAGAGAGAGAACTTCAGGTTCAATATCACTTTCTGACAACAACTCTTTATGACTAACTGGAAATACATAAACTGAGTTAAGAAAAATAACCATCATTGATGTCAAAAGCTTTTAAGACCATCTTCTCTTAAATTTCATGAAGGAAAGTGACAAAATAAGGTAAGGGATGATTTTGATAGCCTGAAACTTGATCACTAGCTTTTTCTACTACTTGCAACAAGCTCTACCATTGACCTAACAAGAGCTAATACTGCTTTCAAAAGACAACTATGCTAGAGACTATGTTATGATACTTCAAAAAATGAGAAAAAAAAGAAGTAGCATACCATACCATTTAGGACACAACTTTATCAAAATTGGCCTTTTCAGTTCAGGATTTAATCATACAACCATAATAACTTCTATTAAAAATGTGTAGGTAGACTTCCTGGACTTGCCTCAACTCCAGTCTCCATAAAAATACAACAAGGTGCTAGCTAGTCAAGATCAGCTGCATCTGCTTTTTCAGAATTTTGTAACACCCCTTAGGCCTCAACCTCCAACTCTGGACTGCTTATGCCCAAGAAGGTCAGAACTGCTCCTCACCACTAGAATCACCATGTTCTCCCAGGATCCAGCCATGGCAGCTATCTGGGTGGATACCAAGTCTCTCAGACATCAGGTAGCGAAATCTGGCTGTGTCCAGATTGCAGCCGCTTCCAATCACACGGTGTTTTGGCAGGCCACTCAGCTTCCATGTCACATAGGTTAATATATCCACTGCAAAGAAGAACATGTAGAGTAATTTAAACCCTTTGCAACACTCAAGAATGCTCCAACAATTACTTTGCTGTCATCTGTCAGAGGGCTCACCACAGATGGGCTCGTTAGTCACAGTACTTTAGGTCTGACTTCTTAAACTTTAGCACATGTCTAGCTACTATTAGAAAAAAAATTAGGAAGGTCTTTGGAGATTGGGATCCTATCAGCTAAATCCCTAGAGCATCCAGAATTGGGACCAAACTATTCAAATAGGTAAAACATTCAAGCAGTTTCCTGAAGTAATGTTACCTTCTACTTCACTGTAAGAGGTAAAGCAATTTAAAACAAAACATGTGTGAGATTTACGTACTGTTTCTACTTGTTAACTGCTTCAGGTTCATTTCCTAGACAGATTTGTGCATTAAGCAGTTTCTGCACTAGTTAAGTCTGCAGCATGAAAAGCCAGATAAGCTCAATGCTTTGGCTGAATGTGGCTCTAAAAATACAGTCTTATTAAAAATCAAACCAAGTTTGTGGCAGAGAGAGAAGTATGTGAGCAGACAGAAAATCTCCCATCCAAAGGAACAATAATAAACAGGCTGCAATAATTAATTATGGCTCAAAAACTCTCAAAAGCCAGCCAGTTCTCAGGAGGGAGCTAAGGCACCAAAAACATGTCACCCCAGTACAGGTCACATCCTGCTGGTACAAATGGCATATTGATCAAGCACAGTTACCCCACAGCTTCAGCTGATGAGTTCCTGCCAGGACCAGAGCGATCTGTACAGACTACTGAGTACCTCTGTATCAAACAACTACATCTGCTCTGGATAATTTGGCTTTCCAGTCAGAGGCTGAGACACACACCCACGCCTTCCAAGTGCTGCTTTGTCATCTCATTGTCTTCCTACAGCAGGGCTTTCTACTCAGGACAGGCTGCAGACAGTGCTATTTGAACCAGAGCCCAGACAGATCCAGGCGAGCGTCACATAGAAGGACATCAAGGTCACAAACAAACACACATGCAGCAAACACCCCAAGGTCCCTTCTAAAGGGCTTACAATAACTTCCACTCTTTAAGACTAGTAGACAAAATTGCACACATTGAGAAAACAAAGCATTATAAAAGTTCTTCTGAAAAAGCAACATGCAATACTCCTCCTGCAGCCGCTCTACCGGAGAGAAGTCTATTGTTTGAATTCAGCCCTGCTAGAACAGGAACAATTTCACCTTGGACTTGCATTTTTAGATAAGTGTTTAAAATTGCTCCAAGTTATTGTACTTGCACAGTTACCACTTGCTCACTATACGAATCTTCAGTAGTACTAATTGTACACCTAACTATTCAACCACCAGCCAAGTTGACAGCTTTATATGCACTCTTTTGACTCTGCCAAGTTACCTTTAAAAAAAAACAAACAAGCAGTGTCACTTCATTGCCAGTGTTCTATAGTAATGGCTTTGCTCAGATGCTGAATCAGGCAAAGACAGCCCTACAGAGACCTCCTACAGAGCATATCAGCATAAGCATCCAAATATCCAAGCTGTTCCATGCAATGAGACGCTTGCAAGGGAGCACACAAATATGTGTCATCAGTTATAACAAAGTCTTTTGTGATCCAAGTGAACTAGGTAGCACAGTTAGCCTTCCCTGCCACCACAAGATTCAGCACACAAATACTTTTTCCTGAAAATACAGACAAAACTATAGGGCAAGTTCAGCATCCCCCAAAATGGCCACATCACATCTAAACACAAGAGTCATTATTTACAAGCAACTTAAGAGCAACGCAGATGTCTCCTTTACAGGTGAAAGTTTTAAAGTACCCACTGCTTAAGCCAAGACATGTGAAGAAGTGAAATATTTACCATGAGGCATACTTTTGTAATATGGACACCATAAGAAGCTCTGAAAAGACAGCAGCAGAAAATACAGAATTTTGGTTGCATTCAACTGCTTGCAGCTAGATGGCAGATGTCCACACAGACAAAGCTATTCGCTTTCAATATTCCATTGGTATTTGAGATTTCTAAACCAAAACACTAGTTCTCTAACAAATAGGAGTTGTCAATAAAAAACTGCCTTACCTGGATTGGAAACCACCAGGATGGTGCAGTTGGGACTATACTTTACAATCTGAGGAATGATGAATTTGAAGACGTTCACGTTCCTCTGAACCAGGTTGAGACGACTCTCGCCCTCTTGCTGACGAACTCCTGCAGTTACTACCACAATCTTGGAGTTGGCTGTGACAGCATAGTCTGCAACACAAGACAGGGAATGTTTTTAAAATAGATACCATTCATTTCAACAGCATTGTGTTCATACAGCTATTATGGGTAGCTTCTCTACTCTGCATACATTCAAACCAAAGAAACATGGAGACATCAAGATTAAAGCCAGCACCATCTCTAACATTGTCCTGATATAGCAAGACGTGGGTCTTGCGAGTGCATTCAACCCCTCTGAATCTCTTTTCCACTATCCATAAAATAACATTTCTTCTAAAAAGAGATGCTAGAGTTTCATTCAGTTAAGAGTCATTCCCATTGGTATAGTGTTCATATGAACTCTCAATCCAGTTCATCAGCTTTAGCTTTTCAATGCCAAATTCTTGGAGTTTTTGTGATTACCCAACTAAGAACTCTCCTGTTATGCAAATTCAGAATACCAGGACTAAATTAAAAAAAAAACAAAAAACCAAAAAAACCACACCTTTGTCTGCCACAATCTTGTGAGTGTGAAGGAACACGGTCCCATGCTGTAGATCCATCATTTCCCCTTTCAGTTTGTCTTCCAAAACATCAACCAGAGCAAGCTCATCACAAAGACCCTGAAGAAAATAAAATTTGAAGCTTTCAATGGAGTACACTATTAGTAGCAATTAACTTGCACTTTAGAGCTACCCCTGAGTTTTCCTGTACTGCATTTTGAAGGAACATGCTACACATCCAATAGTATCTCTTCTCCAAAGGTTAACTAGTAGGACATGACTGTCTTGGTGTTGTGAGGCATCTTGGAGTAAAGTCAGAGGTGAGTTCAGTACAGGTTCATAGACTTGTTCAGATTTTGTGTGCAAAGCTAAGCCTTGCCTTGTAAGACACTTCAGGATTTAGTTATTTCCTTAGGGAAAAAGTTGTATCTCTCAGATTTTTTAAAAAAACCCTAAATATATCCAGCAAAAAATAGGCCTAATTTAAATATTTAAATACCTAATACATCACATAACTATCAAGGAAGCATTCTCTTGTAACACAACTTTGACCAATTCACTTCACCAAAAAAACTCAGAATGGGAACAGACAGTTTTTCCTCAATACTAAAATAGTAGCAAGAGAAAACAAGTTCTTTATCCAACTCTTCACTACTAGAGCAACTACATAATATTTACTTAACAGAACAGATTTAGCCACGTAGACTTCAGTAAGGCCTTTGACACTGTATCCCACAGCATTCTCCTGGAGAAGCTGCCAGCTCATGGCCTGGGTGGGTGTACTCTTCAGTGGATAAAGAACTGGCTGGATGGCCGGGCCCAAAAAATTGTGGCAAATAGAGCCAAATCCAGTTGGCAGCCAGTCATGAGTGGTGTTCCCCAGGCCTCAGTATTCAGGCCAGCCTTTATCAATGGTATGGATGGGCGGATTGAGTGCACCCTGTTACTTTCACATCAGTACTTAGTTTCATTGGGGCCTTTTCTTACTCTCAAGGTTTTCCTTGCTCACAAGGCTCATGAATATCAGCAAGGGAAAACCCTTAATTTTTTAATGATTAAAACTCCAGTACTTTAAAACATGCATCCTCAAGGCAATAGGCAGAGGAATGATCATCTCCAAAAGCAAGATTTTTGATCTCACCATGACCTACTTAAGATCTGCACCTGCAAGCAGATAAGATATTATCTGCTTATGCCTTCTTTTTAAAAAAGATCTGCCACTCCCCATTGTCTTTCCAAAAAGAGCATCAGAAGAATCAAATTTAACTCATTCACAATAGTCTCTAAAAGCAAAGTGCGAAGTACAAGAGCTACTGATTGCATAATAAGCCTTCGCTTTGCTCAAAGACTGCAACATGAGATTTGCCAAAATAACCCAGAAACCAGTAACAGGAAAAGTCAAAATAACCTGTAAGACCAGCCCTGTGTTTTTAGAAAACTAGCTAAAACCTGTCTGGAAACAAAGTCATATAACCATACTGCTAAAGGGGATAGCAGTATTTTCACTTGTTACAGCACACATGCATTATAAGAGTCAAATGCAAATATGCACAGTTCTGATTCCTACCCACATTTCACATGGATTTCTGCTGTTCACATTCTTTGCTAGGTGGGGGAGCTCTGATGGGCAAAGTCCAGCTTTGTTGTGCAAAAATAAAAAAATTAACAAGACCAAGAAGAGCCTGGCAGTGGCAGCAGAGCCATTGCTTACTATATTTCCCAGCAGCCTGCAAAATAGCTCTAATTAAAGACAGATTTATCACTAAGCACTGATGGAAAGGTGAAAGAACAAGGAGAAACTGAATGAGGAAGCCAGCCCTGCATGAACAGTGTAGGTCATTGCTTGCTTGCACAGAATGCAAATGATTCATCTGTGCATTCCTGAACTAACCTACTGAAGTTCCCACCATTTGCTAGGACAAACAGGCTATGCAGCAAATTACAGCAGTGGGAATATTAACACCATGTCCTTGAGCCATACCTTCCCAAGGACGCTGATAGCACAGGCCATCCCAACCTGTCCAACCCCCACAATAGTTATCTTGTTGTTTGGGACCGTGATTCCTGCAGCAATGGGGGTCATCAGCTTCTCCTTGACAGTAGCCATGGTGTTCTGCAAAGATAGACAGAATGATTTGGTTGAAATCAGGCTAGTGTGAATCAAAATGCGCACACTGAAACTCAGAGGTCACCTACCACAGATGGAAACTTATTGATGGAAGGGCTGCAGTCGCTGCCAAGGGCAGTTTATAGAAGGCAGCACAGGGGCATGCTGCCCTTGCTCACAGGGCTCCTTCCACCCCACCAGTTACCAGCCCACCCCTCCTCGGCCACAGGGCTCTGCCTCCTGGCATTCGCTGATGCCCAGCGAGAGGCCGAATGGGTGCAGAGATTATTTTGGCAGCACATAACTGAACATCCTTCTGTTCACAGTTTCCAGAGCCTCCCTGCAGAAGGCAGAAACGCCTTCTGCGTTAATGGCTCTTTGGCATTCACCGTCTTTCTGAGCACCCATCAGGCCTCCGGGCTGCAGAACTGGTAGCCAAGCCACCGACCAGTTTGGGAGCAGTGAGCCTGCTGGGGCTTCCCCGGCTCGTGTCCCTTTGGCCCCGAAGCTCCCCTGGCTCACTCCACGGAGCCCTGCGCGCTGCCCCCGACCTTCCCCTTCCCGCACATCCCTCCCTCCCTCCCTCCCTCCCCCTCAAGCCGGCAGTTCCGCCCCCACCGCGGCAGCCGCAGACCGGACGGGGCCGCCACACGGAGCACGAGGTCCCGCAGCGGGTGTTTGCGCAGGGCCGGGGGCAGAGCCAGGAGCCGCCGTCCCAGACGAACCCGCAGGAACCGCATCCCGGCTCCGGCCACCGGCCTGCGCACCCCACCGCTGCCGGGACCGACCTCCAACGGCCCCCGCCCCAGACACCATCCGATCGCCCCGCAGGGATGCTCGGCCCCGGGGGATGGCGTCCGGCCCCGGGGGATGGCGTCCAGCCCCGGCAGGACGGAGCCGCCCGGGGAAGGATGGGCTGGGCGACCCTCCAGCATCCGCCATCCCCCAGACGAGACCCGAATCCCCCCGCCGACGCCAGCTCCGCTCTCCCTCTACCTACCAATAAGGCTGAAAGCGGAGAGAGGCGAGTGAAGGACGGCTGATGCTGTTGGGGACTCCAGCAATGAGGGCTGCGCAGCGGAAGGGGCGGGCCCCGCGGGCAGGGCCGGGCCTGGCCGCCCCCCGCCGCGTTCTCCTGGGCGTTCCCCGGCTCCACGCGGGAGGTGGCGGTCACTGCACTCAATCCCCGGCAAGGACGGAGACTCACCAGTACAGCCGCCCCGACACTCCCCTTCCCCCCCTCAGCCCTTCTGGTCACTCCCGGTCCCCGCGGCTTCTCCCGCCGGCATCGCTGTCCCTTGGCGTGGCCGTGCTCACTGCGGGCGGGCGGGCGAAGAGAAGCCGTCGGGAGCTGGCCCGCGATCAGCCGGCAGCGGCCGTGCAGCCCCGACCGAGGCCCGGCTCAGTGGCCGTAGGTGAGCGCTGGAGGCATCCGCACCTTGAGCCTGGCACTGCTCTTGTGGTGGCCGGCACAGGGACTGATGATCTCAGAAGCGCCTCTGAGTTTACCTCTCAATTAGCTAACAAAGTGGGGAAACGTTGTCTCCGTGTCACAGGGCCATAGACTTGGCCCGAAGGAACGTACAGAGGAATCACTGCAAGCAAGAAGCTGTGCAAAAATAAAGCATTTTAGGTCATCTTCAGGGGTAAAGTCGCCCAAGTTGGTGGCATCTGATTTTTATGCTGATTTGTGCCCTGCAGCTGACTTCGGTTGAATTGTTTGCGGTTCAACGAATCCCTCCCGGACAACGGCATGCCTGGAGTTAGACACAAATGCCTTGGCAGGAACAAGGAATGTAACCTGACCCAGTGCCACAGCCACTCCTCCTCCTTCTCTCCCGCTCCTTCGGCCCTATCCATATCACACTCTATTTCTCCATACCACAGTAGAGCATCACTTTAAAATTCTGATATGTAGGACCTGCAGACTGAGTCCCTGGAGCATGAATGGAGTTTTGTGCCTTGTTAAAGTAATAAGTACATGCATCATTGTAAGTAACAGTAAAAAAGCAGATAATATGACATGTCTTTCCACTAACCTATGTAACAGATTAACTGAAAATTTGGATATATGATTTGCCAGTGTTGCTCAGCAGAGATTTGTTGAAATTCCTGCAGGAACAACGCATGTGAAATACGAAATAACAAAGAATAGCTTTTCCTAATGCTGTAACATTACTTCTTTCTAGCTGTAAAAGGAGAAAGTACAGGCAAAATACTGAATGGTACAGATTTAGTTTCACTGGGGAAAAAAAGCCTTAGGTTCCTTGTCACATGTGATTCCCTCTCAAGAGGGAAAACAGAATGGTAGATTCCAGAGTCCTCCCAAATAAGTCACTGGGTTAAATGTGACTAGGCAGATAGCCTGGCCCTGCCTAAGACTTTGGTTACTTTTTTTTTTTTTTTTTTCCTGTTGTTGTGACCAGTTTAAGGTTTTATTGATCTTTTTGCCAGGTATTTTGCCAGGTTAGTAGTAACTGGATTAATTCCCTCTGGCTCACCAAGCAGCCAAACAAGGGCTGGTGCCAGCATGAGAGAGAGAGAGAGGTGGTGAGCATGAGTGGTGAGGAAAGGCTGGCACCTGCCTTTTTTTTGTCTGGACAGCAGTACAGATTTGTGCTGGCTTTGAATGGCTATCTAACCATGACCTGCTTTGCTTCTTTACACTGTTTGACATTGCAAAGGGTTTTCTGGAAAGAAAGGAGCCACCCACATGATGCTTCAGGTAGCATCTCACTATAAGAAAATAAATTCAAGATTTTAGTCACTACGGCTGAAATGAGAGCTGAAGATAAAGAGTAATCACCCAATGAAAGGTAAGAAAGTCTATCCTCCATAATCAAAATGGGAACAGGCACAGCTGAACTTTAAGAAAATAAGGGAGAAAGAAGATAAAAGGTACAAGAGAGGTTAGTGAAGGATCAGAGCAAGGTATTTTCATTCCTGAATCAGAACCAAGGGGCTGTGCTTGTCTCACCAGCACCAGTTGTGAGGAATGTTTGCCAGTGCATTATGTATTCTTTGGACAGCATCCTTCTCTCTCCTTACAAGCATTCAACAATCAATTAGCATAGTAGCATTTGTAATTAAATGGAGAGGGAAATGCCACTTTGCTATTGCAAGATCTTCAAGCTTTAAAGGCAGACAGGACCATGTACCACATCTTAAAACAGCTGTGCTAGGCCCTCCTTTAGATCAGGCTTCATTTTGCTCTCAAAAGCACAGGGTATTTAATTCCCTTCCTGCAGCACCGGTGATCTGAGTAGACATGGCAGATGCAGGACAGCAGAAGAAACAAGATTATAACTTCTTCCTGCTCTTAGTTACTTAGTTATTGTTCCAGCCAGTGGGGATTGAGGCCCAGAGAGGTGAGAAGATCTCTCCAAGGTCACACGGAAAGCCTCCTGGTGACAGGTCACAGTTTCAAAGTTCACCTCCAGTTTGGCAACACTGGCATTTTTGATGAAGCGCAGTTTTCCAGAAAAACAAACCCTAGTGTTAAGGGGCACAGCCTAAATAAATTTGCCTGATAACCTTCATACAATTACAACATTTTTTATGTGTACATTTTAATCACATTTAACTTTTGGTTTGTTATGTCACGGAGGCAACCCAAAAGTCAGTTTAGGTCAGCAAAAAGCTCCAGACTTTATTCTAGCCAGAACTGTTTAGCAAAAAAACAACTACAACAGGAGTTTATACAAAATTATTCAGCACTCTGACAACATTATAAAAGACAGGTTCAGATACTGGTTAGGAGTTAAATTACTACACAGCCGACTCAAACTCAAGGGGATCAGATCCCAAAACTCTAGAGTGATGATTCAAAATGTGCATCTTCACACTTTGTTTCAATGTGTGCACTAATAAGGGGACTCGCTAACAGCAGCGGGCTCCATTTATAGCCTGGGTGACTCTGAGCTGTGCTCGTTTATGGTAGTGGCCCAGAAACTTCTCTCAACTGAGGCGTCTTGTTCAATGGCCCTGTCAGTCAACCAAGGAGCAAGTGCATGACCATAGTGGCTCCCGAGTCCAGGTGGGGGGAGTCAGGGACAGGGAGAGGGAGGAATAATGCATCTGCCACGGTGCAGAAAGTGTGTCATTAGAGAAGTCTGAGATTCTCCACTACTTGTGTTTGTCCCATCATCTTCCCAAACCACATGAAAGCAGACAGGATTTCCCTGCTGCTGCTTCTTTTTTTTTCATTTTTTTTCTTTCTTTTTTTTTTTTTTTTCAGAATAGCAATTAAACCAGCTTAGAAACAGAGAGCTCACTTGAAAACCTCTATAAATGGGCCTCCTTCCCACAGCAAAACTTCGATGGTCTGATGATGGCCATAGTGCTGAGGTAGTAAAGATCATAAAAAAGATCATGAAAAACATAACCTAGGAAAGGAAGGAGCCCACTAGGCCGTAGGAACATGGGACAGAGGCCTGGTGGCAAGAAAACATAATGTAAAATGTGATGATCTTCTGTCACTGTGTCAGACCTGGGAGATCAGGTCATCAACTGCAGGATGAATATGCTCATTATTTCACATGGCTGTGATGGAGACAGAATAATTAGTTGTCCAGTTTTGCAAAATACAGACAGCTGTATTAATCTGCTGGAAATAATGCAGTGCCAATGCACACAGAGTGCTTGCAGATGCTGAGTTAAATGCTGGCCCACCCATACTTTAATTCTGTGCTTATTTATCTGGAATTGCCATTCAAAAGGAAAATACATCACATAATAAAGAAAAACGATCTTGGAGTGACACTTCTGGGAGCTTCTTTTACCCCAGTTTCATTGGAAGAAATGATTCCTTATTTTTGGCATTGGGCCTAGTTTGTTTAATTTTTTGTTTAACGATTATACAGATAATACGTTCATAACAGTTAAGTGCTTTATAATGTAGGTAATAAAAAAAAAAAAAATACCCACCCCCCCAAATATGCATCATAATTCTGAAGACAGATTAAATGTATTTTTGCCTGTTCACAGACACACACTTCTGCCCCTACTCTCCAGAACACTCACAGGCTTCCAGCCGCTGCCTCTGCAGCAGATTGCCGATGTTAAGGGTTGAGGTTGATCGACCGCCCTTCTTTTTGGGAAGCATCCACTGATATCTTAACTCACCTTTGCCATACTGCACTCTGGACCCATACTGCAGTTCACAGAGGAAGCTTTGTGGAAAATACTGGTAACTCAAGTGAGTTTCCAGTGAGCATTATTTAACAGGTTTCCCAGTACTAAGGCATGTTTGGCTTCATTGCTACAGCAGAGTCCTGTGTGAAGGCTGGGGAGGACACTGCCCTGAACCCACTCGGAACTTGTGGTGGTAGATATTTGTTGATGGATATTAGCAGAAAGCAAACAGGCAATGTGGGGGAGCATCCTGCCCTTAATGGTGTTGGCTTCGTGGGAAGGGGGAAGAGGGCTGTTGGCAGATAAAATGAGTTAGTGTGTATCAGAATGTCAGGGAGAGTCCTGGCGTCTTCTCAGTCACAGCCTATTTCACCTGACCAGGGTATGTCCCAAGAGGTCACAAGTGGCAACAACACAGGGGCTGCTCCTTGAAGGACGCACAATAGTTCAGCACTCTGTCAGTCTAAGGAGACTGGGTCATGAAGGTGTACAAGTATCTAAGCCAGGTCTATCTCATTGAAACAATTTTTTGTATTTCAAACTAAGGAGTTTTCAAAATCTGAAAATAAATCTCATTGCCTTTAGAATCACACAAAGTGGCGTGTGTGTCCAGAGTGTCCCTTGACTATTCTGGGAGCAAGAAATTACAGGGATTCCTTTAAGCCACTTCCATTAAAGCTCTCCATTTACAGAGCAGCCAAGTGTGAAGTTACCCAGCAGAGCCGAGTCAAAGGATCAGCTCAGCACTGTAGGAGCGGGCAAGTCGCAAAGTGCTGCCTTCCATCGTCACTCATCTGTTGTACCCACCAGCTTTGATGCTTCTCTAATCCGTTCCTGAGGCAGTTTAGCTCATTAAATCAGCTGAAGACTATCACTTTCCTTTCCTTGAAGTAGTTTTCTGTTCATTATCCAACTGACTAGGTCCAGTGATGTGCCCAGCAAATACCAAATACAGCTCAAAAAAGGCCATGGTGAGCAGGTGCAATGAGAGTCCCTTCCTTTGGTTGTGGCGGAGAAACACTAAATCAGCTCTCTGCCTCTGCTGCAATTTCAGCCTAAATTAAAGTGGTCCTCCGAGCTGGCTTCTAGAGCAGCTTACACTTCCCCAGACTACAGAAGAAGCTGGGGATGGGGATTAGCTTCACTCAGCTAAATTTAGTCTTGTGAATACCTCTTCCTCTATCCTGTGTTGTAATTCTAACACTTCTTAATCATAACTCATGTACATTAACTGTTGTAAATTGTCTTGAGTAGCATAATCAGCTCCAGCACCTATTTCAGCTAACACTGGCTAGATAAGCAGTTTATTTTTTGCTTGCCATGTGCCAAAGATTTACTATGTGGATTTAGCTTGTACTCTTGAAATCTCTGTTGTAAACTTACCAGCTAATGCTGAGACGTGTGTGGGCAGCAGGAGCTTTGCTAGGTTCAGAAAGGTACAAGCTCCCTGTGATTTGGTGATTTGCTTTTTAGCATACTAAGTACAGTAGGTAGAAATTTACCCTGCCTGGATTTTCGTTTTGCTGAACAGGAGTTTGAGTAGTAATTGAAATCAATATATTTTAAAGGGTGCACGTTAGATGGCAGGGGCTTTTGACTCACAGAGGTGCAACTAGAAGTGGTTTTTTTTGAAAGTTTTAAAAAAATAGGGAAGCATTTTGCATGAAGGCCATTCTGAAAGCCAGTAAAAACTGTATATTCTTTGACCATGAATTGTCTTATCTTCTTATAACTTTACTGTGACTGTTCTGCCTGTTTGGGCTGGTTCTATGCCTGAAAGATGGACATCCTTACCCTGACTGTTCTGAAAAGTTCTTCATAGAACTGAAGACAAAAAAATTAATGAACACTGTGTGTTAGGTATCAACCTCCGATTTTTTTTTTTGCAAATCATCCCTTTAGTCACAGATTGGCCCTCTAATAATTGCTGGGTTTAGTCATATTTATTTAGTTCTACATCAGTGAGTTGACTGAAAGCCATTGAAAACTATGTGATGTCCCAAACTTATTGTTTGCTTTTCCCCAGTATGGCTGATGCACCTTGTAGTCACTTCTGCAAACCTATTCACATTTGAAATTGTTGAATCTGTGATGGTGCTCAATGCATTTCAAATTGTATTGTATCTGCCTGTATTATTTCAAAAAATGATAACCATTAGCATTTCATCTGTTTTATGTACTTGAGAGCATGGTGCTTACCTTTCAAATCAAGTACATAAAAAAAAAAGTTATTACATTCCACTTTCACTTTAGTTGTTTCATAATTGTAGAAAACATAATTAAATTGTCTTGCCATATGATGGGAAGTACAATATAAGGACACTTGCAGTCTTATGTCCCTGATCATTGCTGCATGTAAAGGAATTCAACATCTGTCCCTCTTATTACAAGGTAACTGTTTGCCATCATGAGTTCTAAATAGCAACTAGGTGAGCGGCATGAGCATGGATGATTATCTTAATCCATTGGCTATTGCTGTTACTCTTTGCACTAACTCTTTTCTTTTAGTTGACTTCATCAACACTAGAAATGATTTGGCAGTGCAGTTAGACTGTGAAAGTATGCCAACCAGTTCTCTTGGTGGAGGGTCATCCTGCAGAGCAAGATTATGTTTGTGGGACAGTTTATGTCACCTCTGCATACAAAGCGTGCTGTATCAACCAAACCACCTCTGATATCTAGTGCGTGTGTAGATATGTGTAGCTAGAGAATAGTTATAATATAGCATATTTACATTATTCCATGTAGTGTGTGTTACTGGTACAGTGTAGTACTCTGACAAGCTTCAAATTGATGTTACTGTTTCAGTAACACTTCTAAGAATAGACCAGGGCTCTGCTTTATTTTTGGTATAGTAAATGACAAAAAATACAGTCATGACTTCTGGGCAACTTCCCAGTTGCATTTTAATGTACCATTTGTGAGATGTCAGCTATTAAGGGAATGCAGAAAAAATATGCAGAAAGATACCATCTCTCTTCTACTTGTTTTTGCTATGAAAAATTCCTGTGGCTACTGGGATTGGGCAATATTTGCTTCCATGGGTGGCTGACTGGCAAAGGAAAGCAGATCACTGAAGGATCTGTCTGGCATGAGGCTGAGGCTGTGATTCTGAAATCTGACATCTGATGTGACAGAGGCCATCCCGGGATTGCTCAGTAGTGAACTGTTGGCCTAGAGAATTTGATTGGAGAAAACACAGATCTTTACAGACATTAATGGCAGAATATCAGCATCTGACACTTGATCCTGAGGGCAATTTGACTAATCCTAAAATGCAGGCTAAGAGGATTAAATGGCTGTACGGGTGTGTACCTCTCACTATGATTGTAAAGGGTTCTGGTCAGCTGGCTTAAAAAACTTCTCGATGGTGAAACATGGGAGAGAAGAATACAATCTTTAATGATGGGATTTTTCTCATTTACCTTTAGATAAACAGGTCATAGGTTTATAGCCATCTAGTCACCTTACAGTGAAAGGAAAAAGAGAAGGTATTTTGATTCACCTGTTCTAATTCAGATGTCTGTTATAGGGGAAAATGCATTGAATCCTAGAAGTGCATTTTGCCTTCACTTTAAAAGTGAGCTGAATCAGTAGAGGGAAAAGAAAAAGATTAATTTTCGGTCTGATCGTGACAGAAGAAAAGCAGTAGGGACGTGTAGCAGGGGAACACGAGGAGCTGAGGTCGCCGTTTTGGTACTAGCCTGTCTTAGCTCAGCATAAACCCGTCATGAAGCTGCACCTTCAGAGCAAAGTGAAGGTCGTTCGTGCCAGCTGAGTGCCAGACTGCAGCTGGCAGAGAGCATGTGCTCCTATTGTGCTCCTGCCAGTTTCAAAGGAGAATTATTTTAGGCAAAGTGACTGCCAAGGTCAAGTGACTGCCTGTGTATTTATAGCAGCAGGGCAGCGCCCATTAAGCAGTGTTGAGTGCCCAGAATAACAAAGGAAAACAAATAGGTCTAGGAACATCATCTCCAGCTCAGGTTCCTTCTGCTGCTTGTGTGCTGGAAGCCTGGCTTACAGCTATAATGAATTCTGTTATGATCTTGTTAGTGGATGTAAGAAAATGAAATCAGATGGGGTTACTGTATGGATGAGACACAGTTGACTCCAGCAAAAAGTGCTCTGTAAGATTGGGGTGGGCCACTCCTTAGGGAACCGATGAATGGCACTTCAGGATGCAAAATTACACTAGAGCTATCGTCACAGAAATAGAAAAAGAGAAAATCAAAAGAGCTCCTGGCTGTTAAGGGCCTCAGAGGTGCTGGTGTGCTTCTTCACGGATAAAATGCCTTATAAGCTACCATTTGGTATTGCAAAAAATTATGGGTATTTCTATCTCAAGCAGCAAGGTAATAGCACCATCTCTTAACTAAGCAGTTGTGAAGCACATGTGTCAGGACTCACTGAGGTTGTCTAATTATGTAACTAGTCACACATGTATCTCATGTTTACATTGTGCTGCCCTCACTGACACTAGTATAACCCTCACCTATTCAGGTATCTGGGTCAGGAAATAAAGGCTGCTTTCCTACTGAGTTTCATGTAAGATCTTTATTGCTGCCACTCCCATGCTGAGTGCGTCGTCTCCTGATTACTCTGATCCCTTTCCATCTGGCCTGAAGATTCAAAAACACAGTGGAGATGGCCCAGATTTTACTGATCTACGGTTCCTTCAGGTGGAAAATGAAGATCAGAGCTGTGCTGATGGCTTTGAAATAAATAACTCATGTTTTTTCCATGAATAAACAGTGTTTAATCCAATTACTTAATTGTATTCCTTAAACATGTGCTCATTAAAGCATAAGCAAAACAGCACTGGGTGCGCAGGGGATTCGCTCCGCCCAACACGCACACCTTTTAACAATAAGAAGTGTGCTTAAATACAGTAAGGTATTACATATCCATAATAACCCCAAGAACACCTATACATATTCATAACCTTTCCTTGCTTCTTATTAAAATGAGTCTCAGATAACCATTTTCATAGTCTCCTCCTTGACCCTCCCCTGTTGCACCTGTGCAGTGTCACTTGGTGGTTTTGAGGAGGGGTCTTTGAGGGTCTTTGGATGAAGGCTCCTTCAGCTTCGTCAAAGTGAACGTTTTACCTTTTTGGCTCATTATGAGTAATTGGGCTGGAACCCAAGCTGCCAAGTCGACCAAAACCAGACTGGCACCCCCTTTTGCTGTATATCTTGGTTATCTTGTCTCCCCAAGCTTTACAGCTGGTACTGTAACACTTCTTATCTTGGCATTCAATGAGGTTCTGTTTTTTTTCTTAACACAATTGGTTACATACAGCTCTAAACTAGGCGTTCATTATGTGGCTTAAAGTGTTAGTTCATTAGTAGGCACTAATTATGTGGTTGGTTAACCCTTAAAATGTTAGTTGTCTCTATCAATATAGCTTCATAAACAAGTTCAACGAGTTTTTACATAGAACTTAACCATCTTTTCTTTTTGTTTTTCAAGTTCAGAGCCTGTGCCTCATTTGGTTATATCTGTAAACCTTAAACATTTCATCAGCACGAATCACAACTGCATTTCTCACAGTTCCCCCTTTTCTTTGTATCCTATTGATTCATGCTTTGGCTTCAAAGTTAGCTAACACTTGACGGCTAGGTCCAGTTTGGTGTTATTTTTTAAGGTCATTAATTTATACCCCATTCCTTTTGTTGCTATTTCAGGATCTATAGGCATGGCTAAGATTTGCATGCCTTGGACTACTGAATGTATTAACCAAATAAAGCACAGGATCATACATGGCATGAACAGTAAACCCAGAAATGCACATAATATCATGAACCCTATTTTCTTCCACCAGGCTCCCCCAAGTAAGTTATCCCACCAATGGTTAGTAAGTATAGATTTCCATTTCTGTATTGGTAAATGTGCAACTCGTTTTATCTCTTCTGCTATTTTCATTATGGCTTCCCCATTATCATCTATTTCCAAACAACACTCAGAAGTATTCCATTTCCCACAGACACCCCCCTCTTCGGCTAAAAGAAAATCTAAGGCTACCCGATTTTGGTACACTGCAGCTCTGGTCTGAGACATTTGTCTTGCTATGAGATTCAGTGCCTCAGCTGTCCGGTTGCTTATTATTTCAACCACTACTTGCAAACGAATAATTTGGTTTAGCATATATATTGGGGTACGATATCCCCAGCTTCCATCTTGGGCCTAGGTGGCTGGATCATAGTTTTCAATTATTCTTTGTGCAGACCATTCATCATCTTTCCAAGTTTGCGTTCCTCCTATGGGGGCATTTATTAAACTCCTCTTCTCTCTGTTTAAAGTTTCATACAGAGGTTTCCCTAGATGACTCCCTTTTTCCTTTGGTAAAAGGAAAAATGCTGGTTGAATTATCCCTATAGTACAGGACCCTCTCCTTCTAGGTATTAACTCATTATAGGCTCTATTCCCACATATCCAGAATAATCCATCAGGGGCTTTCCATGGTTTGTTTATATTGGTAGAGCCAGGTTTCTGCCAATATCTCCTTAAATCCCCAATTTCCTCAAAGGGGTTTCCTTTGCTTCGATTTTTCCAGTATATCATTTCATTTTCCAGGCTACAATTTCGAGACCAATATCCATTAGGTGGACCTGGCCACCAAGTGGGAGGAATAGAGGTATTTGATGAACTTGCCCGCAACACTAACTTACAAGGGGTTTGTCCAACGTATTCAGTAAAATCTAGTTTACCATCATCCCTTGATATGCATATCTGCCCTATTATTAAGTGACTTAATACCCATCCTTCTGGCCTTTTTTCTCGAGTTACATGAGTTCTGTTCCACACTAGTAATCCTTCTGGGCTTACACTCTCTCCTCTCCAAGGCCACTGTTCTGCCATTTGAGACCCCCCACATATCCAGCATGAGGTGACATTTAATTCCTGGGCTATCTTTTCCATAAGATCTATAAACAGGTTTTTTCCTACTGTTGGTAATTGTAATTCCATGTCTTTTTGCCTTATTTCTTCATACCAATCGCTGCTTTTCTGTACCAATTTCTATTTCTCTTGCTTTCTTTTTAATTCCTGAGTGGCACTCTTAACTAACTCCTCCTTATACTGATCTTGCACTCCCCTTCCATCTGAATAGCCCCACATACCAGCTTGTGTAAAACAGATATGCTGTTCTCCCCTAGGGCAGGAGATAGAGCCTACACCGAGTCCACCTTTCCCTAGGTTAGTTGCTACCCATAACTTCTGCCCTTGGATTTCACACTTCTCCAATTTTGTTCTGTCATAACATCCAGAATTAATATGAGTGTGATAATTTAGAACATATTGGGTTAGTCTTCCTATTCTCATGCACTTGTAGCACTTGGTACAGGGATTAGCCAGGCTGAGTTGGGAACAATAAGTCACCACTCCTAGCAAGAGGATCAGGTTCAGGTTTCTACACCCTCTGCCTCTCTGGCCTACCAGGTCGCAGCTGGCAGCCGAGTTAGTCATCTTCTTGGCAGCAAGGGTAGTGTCCCCGCCTTTCCTATTTACACCGTTAGCGTGGTGACTTTTTATCGTTTCCCAACTCTTGGCCTTCACTTCCCAGGAACAACAGGAGCAACACGGAATTTGATTTCTCTTTCTACACTCTATTCTTCCTGTCACTGATGGACTCTCTAAATTCCCATTCACTCCTTCAGTAAATACCTCCCACCATTCTTCGCTATTCTTTTTCTGTTCTTCCAGTGGTGACTAGAATCCTCAACCTAGCTCTGGTTTCCTTATCTTCTATTCTTAGACATTTATTACACAATCCTGTCAGTAAGTTCCCTTTGTGGATATGCTTGTACCACAGTCCATTACAACCTAAACAGCGAATACAAATAAGAGAATTACATATACATCTTGGTTCAAAACACTTAACTATTAAACCATTCTTATTTTCATTTATACTGGACATTCATATTAATAATACTGATAGTAGTTACTTCACCGATTCCGTGTCAATTTCAATTTTCCCGATCATTGAGTTACTTTCCAAGTTCTTTCTTCTGTCAGTGATCCTTTAACTCGAGAGACGTGTGTCCATCCTTTCTCTGCAGTCCAAACGGCTGTTTCTGTAGTTAACAGAACAAGAAAAGGCCCCACCCATCATGGGGTTAGAGTTTCTTCTTTCCAGGTTTTAGCTAGTACTTTATCCCCAGGTTGTATTTTATGAATTGGAAACCCTAAAGGCAGAGTCTGATTTAAAATCCCTTTCTCTCTTAGCTCATTTTGATTTTTGTTTACCGTGATCACATAGTGTCGGAAAGATAAATCTTCAATTTCAGGAGGGGATGTTGGCATCCACTGAGTGAACAGCATGCCATACAACATTTCATAAGGGGAAAGGCCAGTATCTGAATTAGGCATTGTTCTTATGTTCAGTAAGGCTAAAGGCAAACACTTTATCCAAGATAATTTGGTTTCAGTCATCAATTTAGTTGTCGTTTCAGAGTCTGATTCATTCTCTCTACCCTTCCAGAACTCTGAGGATGCCATGAAGTATGATATTCCCAGGGTATGCCTAAAGCAGATACTACGGCCTTTAGTATTTTGGATGTAAAATGTGTTCCCTATCTGAATCAATGTCCAGAATCATCCCAAACCTGGGGATGATATGTTCTAACAATATCTTGCCCACAAATGGGGCATTAGCTCTCGCTGCCAGGAAGGCTTCAACCCAGTGTGTTAATTGATCTACTATAACTAGCAGATATTTGTGCTGTCCCACTTTTGGAAGTTCTGTATAATCTCCTCGGATCCTTTCAAAAGGTCTATACGTAGTTTTTCTTCCTCCTGCTTGGGCCCTCCTCATGTTTCCTTTATTTATCTTTTAACAAGTCATGCAGCTATGGGTGATTTGTTTTGCTAGTTCAAATATCCCGAAACACCCAAAATACTTAAGAAATTGATCACACAATGCTCAAGTTCCCCAATGAGTTATCTGATGCAGCTGATGTAAAATTACCCTAGCATAAAAATATACTCTTTCACTTTGGCCAGTGGCTCCCTTTACTATTATGTATGCATTACTTATTGGCATTAACACTCGACTGAGAACTGAGAATGTTGCTACCGTATCTACCAAAAATTCTACTTGTTTTGTTCTTTCCCTAGCTTAATTACAACCTGTGGATCCACTAGGTGGATTCCCCAGGTCCCCGTCGGTCTCTTTCAACATTTGCTACTGTCTGATTCCCCCTTTGCCTTTCCAAATTCTGAATTTCTGTTGCTTTCAGTGTCTGTAACTTCCCCCGAATATCATTTGCTGACTGACTTACAAATAACAACACTAACCGCTGTATCCCTACTTCTGAACCTGGGTCAAAAGGTGTATATCTAAGGGGAAATCCGGGTGCTCTGTGCGCGGTACACACAACCAAGCAGCCCAGCAGGAACGGGCCGAGCACCACCAACCCCCCCGCCCCACCACCACCACCACCACCTCCCCTCCCCGCTTCATCCCCCGCAGGCGGCGAGCCGGGAGGAGAGGAGCTGCAGCTCCAGCTCCAGCAGCCGCCGCTCTCTCCCCCCCTTTTTTCCTCCGCTTTAGCAGGCAGTCAGCTTTCTACTTTTGTTTCTTTGTTTGTTTGTTTGTTTCTTCTCACCGCAGCATATCGAGGGGGATCTGCCGGGCCTGAAAATTTATATTCAAACTTCACAGCAAAGGCTTGGGCTCCTCTTGCCCTTTTTCTCTCTTCAAGACTATAATCTTTATATGCAATTTCAATTAGCTGAGCAATAGTTACATCCCTCAGCTCCTACCTTTTGTAATTTCTTACAGATGTCAATAAACAGCATATTAAGCATCAATCCCTTACATTAATTTTAGATCCAAATCAGTCTATCCACAGAACAACGCTAACTGCGATACAGCTAACCCAGAAGTTCACATTCAAATCACTTCCCCCACTAATTTACTCTCATGTGTACAGATGTATCTTAAGGGGGAGCAAGGTGGTACTTTAATAATGGAACCGGTCCTCATTTTGTAATTATCTCCCCAAACAAAATTTTGGTACCAAATATAAATATGCAAACTAAAATACTGAGCTCAGACACGCAAACCAAATACCAAGTTCAAATATGCAAACAGATCACAATTACATTCATTCAAGACAATATCTTGATTTTAGCATTGCACTTTTGAGCCGCTCACTGCTCAGCCATGTGGAGTTACCGCTGGGTCTCCCTGACAAAACAGGTCAGTGCACATGGGAGCCCAATTGGCACCTGCCCCCCTGCTGCCCTAGCAAGCTGGACCGGGCAAGGCTCTTATTAGTGTCTCATCTGGTGCACTACAACTGTTATCCCAAAACAGTGTGTGCATACAAAAGAAAAGCCAAATTTAGTACAACAAAGTGAGACACAGCCTATCACAGAGTTGTGCAAGTCTGGATGCTGGAATAAAGCTAGCATGCTAGAAAGAAAAGTAACAGCTATCACACACAAAACCTTATCACCATATTCACACAGGAGCTAAATGGCTTATCATCACAAAATGTACATTTTGGGTCAATCTGTGATCTTACTATACCATATAACAGGCAAAGACTTATGAAACTGTAATACATTTAAACAGAGGTCTACAAAGAAAAAAATGTTAGTACTAAAAAGCATCTTGCAGACTGTTCTGCAAGTTTTCTGTGATTCATTTATCAGCTAATTCTCTCTCTGCTTGCTGAAGTTCAAACCATTACTCCTTCACTGCAGCTACTAAGATTTTTACCTTTACTCTTTGCTTCTCCTTATCTCTTCCAGTTTTTCTAGTTTCTTTCTTATATCTCCCCAGGATTTTGTTACAAACTGGAGAGTCCACTCCTTGAGTCCATTTATCCTTTGCTTTTTCCTTGGGTGAACTTCTCTTCATCCCAGAATTCTAGCATGATCCCTCACAAGGGACTGTCGGGGGGTCTAAAATTCTAACATGATCCTCCCCATGGGACTGTCGAGGGGTATCTCCGGCAGGTCGCTCCCCTTTGACCTCTTGTGGGGATCGAACGCACAAAACCTGGCTCACAACATGGGGATTGAACCCACTACAACTGGCTTACAATGTGGGGATTGAACCCACTAGCTTACAACGTGGGGATTGAACCCATGACCCTGACTGGTTTATGATGTGGGGCTCAAACCCACAACACAGAGAAAGAGTGCTTCACTCGCTTTGTCCCTTCAGTGGCCAAGCCCCTCGCGGGGTGTTGGAACTGCACTTAGAAGGACTCTGCACTCGCTTCGCAACCAGGTTGCATCTCAGCCACCACCAGTCACACAATCACACTATCTGACCCGACAGTACTTACAGTCCATTTTTCCCATCAGGACCTACCCGACCCAGAAGTACTTACTTTCCCATTCAGACTTTCGTGCACTCTGGATTACGGGTAAACTGCAGTATTCAGAGGGACTGAGCTCAATTCTTTTTCTTATGCTTTAATTTTGAATAAGGTTCGTAGCTCTCCACACACCCAAGTCCAAGAGCCACTATTAAAGTGAGGCACCCCCCTGGAACCTGAGGTAACACAGAGCTATTAAGGTTATCACGTCGGGGTCACCAATCGAAATAAATAACTCACGCTTTTTCCATGAATAAACAGCGTTTCATGCAATTCCTTAATTGTATTCCTTAAACACGTGTTCATTAAAGCATAAGCAAAACAGCGCCGGGGATTCGCTCAGCCCAACATGCACACCTTTTAACAATAAGAAGTGTGCTTAAATACAGTAAGGTATTACATATTCATAATAACCTCAAGAACACCTATACATATTCATAACCTTTCCTTGCTTCTTATTAAAATGAGTCTCAGATAACCATTTTCATAGTCTCCTCCTTGACCCTCCCCTGTTGCGCCTGTGCAGTGTCACTTGGTGGTCTTGAGGAGGGGTCTTTGAGGGTCTTTGGATGAAGACTCCTTCAGCTTCGTTAAAGTGAACTTTTTACCTTTTTGGCTCATTATGAGTAATTGGGCTGGAACCCAAGCTGCCAAGTCGACCGAAATCAGACTGGCACCCCCTTTTTGCTGTAAATCTTGGCTATCTTGTCTCCTCAAGATTTATAGCTGGTGCTGCAAAACTTCTTATCTTGGCATTTCAATGAGGTTCTGTTTTTCTTAACACACTTGGTTAAACTAGACATTCCTCATGTGGCTTAAATTGTTAGTTCATTAGTAGGCACTCATTATGTTGTTGGTTAACCCTTAAAATGTTAGTTACCTCTATCAATATAACTTCATAAATAAGTTTAACAAGTTTTTACATAGAACTTAACCACTTTTTCTTTTTTTTCAGGTTCAGAGCCCGTGCGTCATTTGGTTATATCTGTAAACATTAAACATTTCCTCAGCACGAATCACAACTGCATTTCTCACAGCTTTCTTTGCATCTGTCTTTGATGACAACTTTCTGATTTGTGCTCTGGAAGGATAAATTTCTTAGCTAGCCAGCTCAGGGAATGCCAGCCTAATGATTATCCTCCTGATACTCTACTTGGTGCTTCAGCCTAAAAGTCAGCAGAAACTCCAACTGGAACAAAAAGTGTTGCTGCTTTTATGGAGATTTAAAGGTTGGGGGCAGGGAGGGGATACCTTTGAGTAGCTGTTGTGGCATTTTATGCTCTAGGCTCACCTAATCTGATTCAGATTTCCAAGCACAATCATAACACAAGCAATATTATGTCACAGTGTCTCACAGTGTGTTATATCTCTCTCTACCTTGCCTGTCTTGGCTACCCCTTTGCTTCAGCACCGTTGCCTAGTCCAGAGTTATATTTCAGCCCAGTTCTCAGTGAAATCTACCTGTCCTGAATTCCGTGTCAGGGTAATATTTGTGTGCTCCATACACCCAGCTCCAAAGCATTTGTAGTGATCACATCTCAGATGATAATTTCTTTTCATGTTCTTTTCTATTTTCCAGTTACTCTTTTGACCATCAAGCTTGAGATCTCTTACAGAGGGAATACAGCATTTTACAGCAAACATGTAAGCCAACAGCAAACAGACAGCTCCAGATATGGTTAGCCATCTGTATGCAAGTACAGTTGGCTGGGCTGTTCTGGGATCTAGGACTTCACCAGTTCACAGAAGACTGGCGGTTGGAAGGCTTCTCTGGAGATCAGCTAGTCCAATCTACTCCTAAAAGCAGGATCCACTGGAGCAGGTTGCTCAGGGCTTTGTCCTGGTGACTTTTGAGGACCTCCAAGGATAGAGGCTTTACTGGGCAACCCGATCCCATGCCTGACCAGTCTCACAAATAAAGAAGTTATTTATTGGATTTAAACAGCATTTCATATATTTCAGCTTGTGCCTTTTGCCTCCTTTCCTGTTACTGGGTACCACTGAGAAGCACCCAGCTCAGTCTTTTTAATTCCCTCACCAGGAATTTATCTATACACATTGCTAAAATCCCCCCTTGGTCTGGTATTCTCTGGACTTAACAACCCTGGTTATCTCAGCCTCTCCTTCAGGCCCTTGATCATCTTGGTGGTGCTTTGCTGGATGCTTCCTGGCATGACATGCACCTGTTGGAGAGGGGCCAGAGGAGGCCACAAAGATGGTCAGAGGGACGGAACATCTCTGCTATAAGAGCATGCTGAGAGAGCTGGGGTTGTTCAGCCTGGAGAAGAGAAGGCTCTGGCGAGACCTTATTGTGGCCTTTCAGTACTTAAAAGGGGCCTGTAAGAAAGATGGGGACAGACTTTTTAGCAGGGTCTGTTGTGACAGGACAAGGGGTAATGGCTTTAAATGAAAGGAAGGGGTATTCAGGCTAGATGTGAAGAAAATTTTTTTTACAATGAGGGTGGTGAAACACTGGAATATGTTGCCCATGATGGAACATGTAGATGCCCCATCCCTGGAGACATTCAAGGCCAGGCTGGAGGCGCAACGTAATCTAGTTGAAGACGCCCCTGCTCATTGCAGGGGATTGGACTGGATGAGCTTTGAAGGTCACTTCAAACCCAAACTATTCTATGATTCTGTGATTCTATAATTCTATGATCTGAGAGACAGCAGTATTAAGAGACAAAATCAAAGGGGCTGTAAAAGTTATGTCAAGGTCCAAGGGTTTATAATTTACATGTAATTGGATTTGCTGCCAAATGAGGAAGATAATACTGAGACTGTTATCATGAAGCAAAACTCCAGGACCTCTAAAGAACTTAATGCATTATTTGCACTGTGAGCGACAGCGTCTGTTATTATTTATTTCCACTGCATTTCATGTCCTAGCAACACAGACAAATAAAAAAGGGAAGGGTAGTAATCATAGAATCAGAGCACAAATAGAGTTGAGAGAGCATGCTAGAGATTATAGGGGTGTCCAATTTACCAGAACAACTGAAACAGCAGCTTACAAACACCACAAACTAAACAATAAACTAGGGGCTTCATGAGAGCCAAATTAGGAACAGTCACAGAGAAGAAAGGGAAAAAACCCACCACAAATGAGCTAAGGAGATCTGTGCATTTTTCCTGAGTGCTGGGAGACAGTCTGCTCGGAGATTGCTGGCAAATCCCTTTGCTTCTCTGAGACACACTTTGGCATCTGCGCTCCTTGTAAAGCACTTTGAGGCTTGTAGAAAAGTAGGCTGCTGCACTGAACAGGTTTTTGAGAACTGCTGTATAGGTCAGAACAATGGGTCATTTAATCCAGTATCCTATTGTAGTGAAAAAGGAATACAAGAAGCATGTCAAATACTGTCAGAATTTGTTTCGGTACGTCCTCCTAACTTCCAGCAATATGTGGTTTAGGAATGGAGTTTGCTGCTAGATCTGTCATTTATTGGAATTCACAATGGTAAAGGCCTGACAGCTCCCTGGCAAGGAGTCACCAGAGCAACACCAGCAGCAGGAGGGGACAGTGGTCAAACCTCGGGCAGATCTGGCCACAGCTGTTTCAGAATGAGCTCCAGTACAAAACCCCAGATCTAAACCAGACACATTCAGAGTATTTTAGTTCTGGAGTCCTAGCATGGAAAGCATCTGGAACATTCAATCCAAGCTTATTCCTCAGTAGAAAAAATTTCAGCTCATGTCTATATCTGCTTTGAAGTAATTTTATATTACAGGTAAAAGAGTTGTATAAACCACGTTTGTTTTAACTTTCCTTAACAAGGCATCTCCAGTAATGCACATTTGGAAGTAAGTATTAGACAAAGTCAAAAACTCCACTGTGATATTATAATGAAAGGAGGTATTTTTCAGGCATTTCCAAGTTCTCGCTAGCAGCAAGCAATGAGCACATCTTCCTCAGCTCACATGACCCCTTGTAAAGACAAAGATCCCATTTCTGCAACCTTGTTGTCTCAAGAGCTTGTAAACTTTTTCACCTGGAGTAGCATCTAGCTCTGTCTTTAGTTCCATTTACCTCAACAGGATTGCTTGCAAAGTAGTCAGGGCTGATATGGTCACTGTAAGCTGGCTGAAACATGAGATTCTTTTGACTCTCCACAAAAGCTGAGAATGTGGAGATGAAATATTAATGTTGGCAGTGCTTCTTATAGTTTTTCCTTAAAATGAAAACAAATAAATTACTTCAACAGATAAGAAAATTTCCTATCTAGTCACACTTGTATTCTTCTTTAAAGCAGTTAAAGTATTGTTTAGACAGATATTTTCCTGTTTTCACTGTTAAAATACCTGGTCCCTTGAGTAGACTGTCAGGTGTTTAAGTTTTGCCACGGGCCATTCCTCTAGTTATTCTGCCAGTCAGGCAGAAGTAAGCTCCAAGCAAGGAAATTCAAAAGAAAAAGTAACTGCACAAAGCAGTGCTTTTCCTCTTCTGAGTATGGATTAACCAAATCCTGTGAAAGGATTTCAAAGCAGCATCCCAAGAAGGAATAGAAATTATCAACAGTGTTTAAAAGAGGCCACTATCTACGTATTGTGTTAGTAAAACTAAGTGTCTACAAAGAATCAGTAATCCAGAAATATGTAACCCTATTATTAAGCGCTTCCAATTAACATTTATTTTTACTTTGCTGTTCCATGTACACAACCATACAGAGACCTTACATAGACTCAACCTTTTATAACTGCATCTTTTTCAAGGCAGAATGAGGGCCTAAAATATATATGAAAGATAGTAGTAGAGGCAAAAAGACAAGGGATGGAATTTGATCAGTTTTTACTTTCCTTGTACACATAAACCTTCTCCCAGTTAGACCTACTGGAGTCAGATTTGTTTCTTTCTCCTATAGAAAGTTGGGTAAAAAAACTATATATATTTTAAATTTTCTTATTGAAATCTCTGTTTCCTTCTTTGCATAGAAACACACTGATTTTTCTCTGAAAGCAAATAGTTGGAAAAAGGTTAGGTTAAAATTTTACCAGAAGCCTTAACTGAGCACACAAAATCTGAAGTGCTTTTGTTTCCCCAAAGCCTGTAGTGAGTTTGCTTGGCTATTCCTCTCTGCTTTGTCAACAAGGGCTCCTACCTGGAAACATCAGCACTCTTTATGCTTGTTGACACCAGTTATACTGGAGATAATCTTTATCTTCAGCACTCAAGAGGATGGCTGTGACTGCTATACTTATTGGAGTAAACAAAAAGACAGTGCTGAAGCTGTTTGCCCAAAGCCCTCTCTCCTCCAGCAAACAGAGTAGGGTACCAGCCTTCTCCTACCAGCCCTCTGGATTAGAGCTGGGGAGACACAAAGCTCCAGTACTTTCTTCCTACTCTCTTAGGATGCTTGGTTTATTTTCCACACTGCCTTCTAAAAGATAACTCAGCACAAACTTCATCATTTTTTCAGGCTCTGCTCTGTTATCTCCTGAGAACTCCTGAGTAACTCCTGCTCAACTTCAGTAATACAAGAGAGAGGAGATGGGTTCTTAAAACCACTAACTTTCTATGTAACTTTCTATACACTCAGCAAAAAAAGACCAGCAGAGGAGAGATTTTTTTTCATGCTTTCTTGCTAAGTTGAAAGGTAATGAGCTTACTTTTTTTCTTAGATGTTAAGGAATCCATACAATAGAGACATTTTGCAAAACTGAATTTAATCCTTCTGCAGCCTGTAGCATTGTTTAGCATGTACCATCATCATAACAATCTGGAATGAAAGAACCAGCAGATTTTGTCACTTTTGTCACGTCAGGACAGCAATGGTGCTATCACAGGAATGGGACAGAGTAGGTGGGGGCCAACACACACACACACACACACACAGGCAAAAGCGTGCAGTGGAAGCAGAAGCTGGGTGGCTGGGAAATACAAAGGAGACTGTGGAAAAAAATACTAGTTTGTTAAATAGTCAAAAAAGGCATTGTCCACATAGGTTGTTTTCTTTGTTCCTTGTCGTATGGCCATGATCTCATTGCAATCACAGAGATATGGTGGAACAGCTCACATGACTGGAGTGTTGTCATGGAAGGCTGTGCACTTTTTAGGAAAGACAGGCCAGCAAGGCGAGGTGGAGGAGTTGCACTTTATGTGAGAGAGCGACTTGAATGCGTCAAACTCCTGCTTAGCAGGGGGATGAAAAACAAGTTGAGTCCTTCTGGGTGAAAATTAAGGGACAGGCTAGCCAGGGTGACACTGACGTGGTTGTTTACTGCAGGCCACCTGATTAGGAAGTTGATGAGGCCTTCTACAGACAGCTGGAAGTAGCCTCACAATCACATGCACTGATTCTCATGGGGGACTTCGATCACCCTGACATCTGCTGGGAAGACAACACAGCTAAGCACACACGGTCTAGGAGGTTCCTCCAGATCATTGATGATAACTTTGTGACATAGCTGCTGGAGGTGCCAATGAGGAGAGGTGTGCTGCTGGACCTTGTCCTAATGAACCAAGAAGGACTGGTTGGGGACGTGAAGGTTGGGGTCAGCCTCAGCTGCAGTGACCATGAGATGATAGAGTTCAGGATCCTGCATGAAGGAAGCAGGGCAAAAAGTAGGATTACAGCCATGGACTTCAGCAGGGCTAACTTCGGGCTCTTCAAGGTCCTACTTGGAAGAATCCCATGGGATAGGACTCTAGAAGGTATGGGGGTCCAAGAGAACTGGCTAATATTCAAGCATCACTTCCTCTGAGCTCAACGTTGATGCCTCCCTATGAGCAAGAAATCAAGTCAAGGGAGTAGAAGGCCAGCATGGATAAGTAAGGAGCTCCTGTCAAAACTCATATAGAAGAAGGATGTAATGTGGAAAAACAGACAGACCACCTAGGAGAAATAGAAGGTCACTGTTAGAGTATGTGGGGATGCAGTGAGGAAGACCAGGCTCCACTTGGCATTAAATCTGGCCAGGGATGTCAAGGACAAGAGGGAGGGCTTCTTCAAATAAATCAGCAGCAAAAAGAAGATTAGGGAAAATGTAAATCTGCTGCTTAATGAGGTGGGTACACTGTGGTGGTATCCTAGGGTGCATTAGGAAGAGTGTGACCAGCAGGTTGAGGAAGGTTGTCCTCCCCCTCAATGCTGGTGAAGCTGCATCTGGAGTACTGTGTCCAGTTTTGGGCTCCCCAGAAGGACAGGGGAGGGAGTCCAGCAGAGGGCCACGAAGGTGATTATGTGTCTGGAGCATCTTTCTTGTGAAGAAAGACAGAGAGCTGGGTCTGTTCAGCCTGGAGAAGGCTGAGAAGGGACCTTATTTATGCTTATAAATATCTCAAGGGTGGATGTCAAGAGGATGGGACCAGACTCCTTTCAGTGGTGCCCAACAATAAAATAAGAGGCAATAGGCACAGACTGAAGCACAGGAGGTTCCATCTGAATACAAGGAGAAATTTCTTTACTCTGAGGGTGCCAGAGCACTGGAACAGGCTGCCCAGAGAGGTTGTGGAGTCTCCTTCTCTGGAGACATTTAAAACCCGCCTGGACACCTTCCTGTGCAATCTGCTCTGAGTGAACCTGCTTTAGCAGGTAGGTTGGATTAGATGATGTCCAGAGATCCCTTCCAATTCCAACCATTCTGTGTGATTCTGTGTGATTTAGCCGAGGCAGGGCTCTGATGAGACACGACAGGCAATTGTGTAATGTCAGTGCTGCATGGAAGAGCGGTCAGCACAATGGTAAAACAAAAGCTTGAGGACAAGAATCAGGAGGCAAGGCTGATTTGTGAAGATGTGTCACCAATTAGTGAACCAGCAGTGGTGGCTGGAGACCAAGTGAGTCTGAAAGAGAAGTGCAAGTGCTCTACAAAGAAATGAGGCTGAAAGACCCAGCAATAGGGGTTGTGCCTCCATCGCTGGCACAAGTGCTGATACAGACAAGAGCTCACTGGGCTCGGTTCCTGCTTTTCAGTGCAATTCGGTGCCCACTCCAAGACTTTTTCCTCTTAGCTACTCCCTCTGCTAGCTAACATTCTCTGCTTCTTGGACCAGCGCATATCTCTTTTTCAGACTAAGCCAAATCATCTTTTGTTTCTGCCTGTCAAACCCATTCCCACTTTTTTTCTCATCTCATGATAAGTTGAATCCACTCAAACACAGCCTGATGAAGCTAAAAAAGCTTCTAAGGCTGGTGAAATGGTTGTTTGTGAAGCAGCCACCCACGCGTTCCGCAGTAGGGGCCTCTGCATTTGTCAGCTTCGTATGCAAGAGGTTCAGCCACCCAGAAGCGGCACAGCCCAGGCATCTGAATAGGTGCATGACTAAAGCTAATGGAGAACTTGGGCAGATGGTAATTACTAGATGTGCTTGGGACATGCTGGTATCAGTCTGGATGGATTCCTGTTTGCATCATTTCTACTCTCATTAAATCTCGATAGGTTCTTTTCTACCCTCATGTATTCAAAACCAGTAGTGTCAGTGATGACAAAACCAAAAAGTATAGTGCAGCAGGGCTCCATTTGCAAGAATGCACAAGGGACGATCTAACTCACACTGTTTCTCAGGACCAACCTAGTGTAGGTTTTGCCGCCAGTTACTCTGCTGCTCTCTGAAAAAATCATCCCCCTGGGGAGTTTTTTCCTCTTCCCGAGAAGGAAAATTTCTACTTTGCATTTCAATGAAAGGCATTCAGTCTCCTTTCCCCACCCCCAGACTGTTTCCTGTGCAAACCCTCTGACTTTTGTTTTCTTTTTGAACCAGCTAAATTTGCATTTCACTGAGCCTTCTCAAGCATCTTCTTTCTCAGCATGTGAGACAAGGCTGTTCTGGGGAAGTGCTGGGGTGCACATCTGGCTCCTGGAGCTGCCTAAGGGAGCCAGGACGGCATGACACCAGTGACAGCAGCAATCTCAGCTTTTCTGTGGCTCCCTGTGCCAGAACATCTAGTTTTTTTCCATGCAGGCTGTGTATGTGCATGTATGGATGGAGGCAGGTGGTCACATAGTGGTATATAGGCTGTAACACTGGTCTGTGAGAGAGAACCTCATATGGAGATGTAGTGCTTGCAGTGCACTGCGGTTTGCTGTATGGAGGAAATAGCTCTTGGAGCTTTTTAACATAGCTCTTGGAGCTTTTTAACATTCACGCCACTTAACCCCTTTTTAGGATGTATGCATCCCAGAAGGTGAATACTGACCAACATCCTCGCTTCATGTTTTCACACTGACATATGATCCATCTGTGTGCAGTGGGTGAGATTTGCTATCCCTCATTCAGCTCGAAGATGAATTGGCTTCCAGAAGTAAACTGGAAAAAAATAGTTACGGGGGCTGAGTAGTACTGACCTCTGTCCTGCCATCTGCTCTGCCTGGTGCAACGTGCCCCAGGGAATGAGTGTGGGAGCTTGGCTGAGTACTCTCTTCTAGGATCCCCCATGGAAGGGGATAAGGACTTTGTAGCATTTGGGCTGGGAGATGGGATTTTGGAGAAACTGGGATGAGTGGTACTCTCTTGTACTCCAGCAGCAGAATATACACCTGCAAAAAGCACTTAGGAAAACGTATGCCTCCAAAACAAACCATCTAGTGCAAAGTTTTCCACAGAACACATTTAAAACAGAAGGATCCAGTCTGACAAATAAGGAACCACAAAATTGTCAGTGTAAGGAGAGAGTATTCTAATTATTGAGGCATACGTAAGGTGCTGGATACTAGAAGAACCAGAGAGGCAGCCAGCAAACAAAGATAAGACCGCTTGGTCCTCTAGTTGTAGTAACACATTTCAACAAAATCAACATCTTTCTTAGGAGTATGTGAACTCCAGCGAATTTGTGTATTGTGACAGAGAGAGTGGAAAAATTCTGATACTGCTAATCTGCAAATCCAAGTAATTGGTAGACACAATTTTTCATTCATCAACTTTATGTTCAGTAATTGTGCATCTATGATGGATGTACAAATCAAATGTGAGAGATGCCCTTTGTTATTTGAGCACTTTAATTAGAAATGTTGTGGTTTTTTTTTTTTTTTTTATCAGACATCTATACCTCTCCAGGAAATTCTCCGTGAAGTTTTGCATTATGGATTTTCAAAATGAATTCTTCTTTATTTTAATGTGAATTAGATGAAAGTGCTAATGGTGTAAGGGTGTATTTGAATTTCCGACTGTTTATTTCTGTCGCTTAGTTCCTGATCAGAAATGCAGATGGCTTGGAGAGCCTGGTAAATGAGATACAGAGACCGTTGTCTTTAAACCAGCTGGAATCTTGCTTCAGTTGCAAATAACAAATTCAGTTAGTTACTATCCCAAACCTATATCTGTCCTTTTCCATAAGAATAGGTGGTCCCTGCCCAAGTTACCAAACCAGAGATCATTGTTCAGCAGTCAGGGGCTTGCTCTGGTTTGTGCAGTGCACAAAGATGTTATAGAAGCCAACATGGGAAAGCAGAATAAAATCTAAGTAGCAAGAGACAGAATTAAGTCCACTACTTGGTAACATCACATCATGTGTGTTTCACTTTTGTAGTCCTAATGGCCTAGGAAAATAATTTTAAGTGATCTGTGGCATCAGCCATTGGGGTGGATTACTGCATACTGAGATGGCTCCACTGCACAGGGATGTACAGCTTAGAAATCTGTAGCCAATTGACAGCTCCAGTTAAAATACGTTAATAAAAGCATTTATGAGGATCCACATGATGGGGACTGCTTCAAGAAAAAAACAAGTTGTTCCACATGTGGGAGAAGTAAGAAGTTTCACTTCTAATGGCTCTGTCATCTGTAGATTCTCTGAGGTCTAGCACAGGGTGGGTTAATCAGCCTTTCCATTATTTGGGCCATTACAAGGTCTCTCCTTTACCCAGTTCTTGTCTCATGAAACTTCTGGGAACTTCATCTCTCTGTCTTCTGCCAAGATGGTTGAAATCGGCCAAGTGGTTCAACAGTGTGGAAGGAGGAAGAAGGAAAAGATTAAGACAGGATGGTGTGAAAAATGCAGTTGTGATTCATGCTAAGATGTTTAATGTTTACAGATATAACCAAATGAGGCACGGGCTCTGAACCTGGAAAAAGGAAGAAGGTGGTTAAGTTCCATGTAAAAAGTTATGAAACTTGTTTATGAAGTTATATTGACAGAGGGAACAAACATTTTAAGGGTTAACTAAACATATAATGGGTGCCTACTAACGAACTAACACTTTAAGGCTTAGCCACACAATAAATGCTTAGTTTAGAGCTTTATGTTAAGAAGAACAGAACCCCATCGAATCCCAAAATAAGAAGTTTTACTGCACCTAGCTGTAAACTTGAGGAGACAAGATAACGAAGATTTACAGCAAAAGGGGGCGCCAGTTTGGTTTCAATCGACTTGGCAGCTTGGGTCCCAGTCAATTCAACATAATAAGCCAAAGGTAAAAAGTTCACTGTGATGAAGCTGAAGGAGCCTTCATCCAAAGACCCCTCCTCAAATTCACCTAGTGGCACTGCGCAGGTGCAACAGGGGAGGGTCTATGGAAATGGTTATCTGAGACTCATTTTAATCAGAAGCAGGGAAAGGTTATGAATGTGTGTAGGCGTTCCTGGGGTCATTATGCATATGTAATACCTTACTGTATTTAAGCACACTTCTTATTGTTTAAAGGTGTGTGTGTTGGGCAGAGCGAATCCCCCGTGCACCCAGCGCTGTTTTGCTTATGCTCTAATGAACACGTGTTTAAGGAATACAAGGAATTGGATTAAACGTTGTTTATCCATAGAAAAAGCGTAAGTTATTTATTTCAATGAGATAGACAGCATGATCCTCCTTAGCCTTCCTTCCCCAAAGAAACAAACTGCAAAGCCTCATCAGTGGAATTTAAAGCTGGATATTCTGATTAGCATTTTAGGGTTTATTTTCCAGTGCTTTGTTGTTTATCCTATGATGTTTGTAATAACACTGGCCAAAAAACCCAACCCAAAACCTCACTGGTTTTAAGCCGAAGCAACTTGAGCATTTTATTGAATATATCTGACTGGTGCATGCTGGCATTGCAAAAAGCTTATTAATACTTTTTATTTGTCCTTTAATGTTTTTTTTCTTTACTGCCTTTGGTTTTGGTGCTACTATGCCAATTCCAGGTAGATGGTTAAGCCTGACGAGTTTAAAAAACATAATTGGGAGGATCAACACCATAGCAGCCCAGTTTGCATCACAGCGGCAACAGATGATACCATTTAGCATCATTAGGAATAGAAAACTTGCCTTCCACTAGGGAAGATTATTTTAGACACTAGATTGATACCAGTAGCAGGAGGAATGAGTGAGAACCTATTTTGGAGGCACATGTGCGCTAAGATGAGTGGCAAAGCTCTATGTTCAGATGCCGGCAGTGCTGAGGGAGGTGTAGATCTAGGATTCCCATGTGGTCAACCAGTGAGGTAAATTTGCTTTGGTCTGTGGACTGATGACACATTTGAATTCTGGACGGTATCCATGCCGTCCCTCAATTCCCTCTTTGCAGCGTTTGAAGGTGGTTGGCTCTGTAGTTATAATTCGGGTTAGATCTGAGAGGAGGGATTGCGTAAAGCCAGATTGTGCACCTGACAGAGCCTGGAGATAATGAAGACAGACTTGGCAAAGTTCTTGCACGTACTTGGCTCCACAAACCACCCAAGCTGCCCCAGGGGACAGTGTACACCTGTGATCAGACCTACATGCAGAGTGGTTTATGAGTCGGGACCAGAAAACCTCCTAGTATGAACTGTCCCACCATCAGCCACGTGACACCTATCTTTAATACAGGAGGAAGAGTATGGGGTTGGGAGTCACCTTTTTTCCAAATAAGGGGACTGTAGGCTGGATGGCACAAGACAAGCCCTGGAGATGCAACCACAAAAGGCGATGAATGAAAAGTTCTGTAATCAGGTGGTGGTTTCTGGTCACCTCTTGCTGTGGCTTGAGCATGTGGCTGTATTGTCCATCAGGGCTGTCCCCCTTCGTGATATCTCCATTGTTTCCCAGTGGGCTTTCAAATGTATTTGTGCAGGAATGCTTCTCCTCTGAGATGTGCAGAGGATTCAACCCTCTAAATTACTTTAAGCCAGCCAGGCTGTTGTTTAGCATGCTGTAGTAGACAATGTTTGAAGTTCAATGTTTGATGCTTTGGCGTAAAAAGAAACAAGAAAGCAAGCAAACAAACAAGAAACCAAGAAAGAAACCACTTCATATCCAATATTATTGAAGCCAGGCATTTTGGAAAGGAATACTTTTTGTTAGTCCCTGGCAAGCAGTGGATCAGTGCTCTATCTGAAGTCAGAGCTGGGCTGTGAACAGCATGGGGTTATAATGCCAGATGGAGCAACACTGGAGGTATTGCCCAGGCCTTGTTTACATTGGCCACTAAGGCTGACTCAGTGCTTTCCAAAACATTTGTTATACAGTCTGCGAGTAATGTCCTTTGATTTCACGGCAGGGCGTATTTTTCACGTTCTAGCCTTTTTGATTAGTTTTTCACTTAAAATGTATTTCACAACAATTTTTGTTAGAGTTAATACAGTGAGGGCAGGAAGGAAAAAAGAAAATATGGATAGTCTGACTGGTTCTGTTAATAAGTTATATATTTTCTGTGCACACAGATAGAGGAGGCTTTCCTCATTTAAACTCAACCAAACTTAATTTAAGGACTCCAGCTTCTCCAGCATTACCGGGGCAGCAGGGGGGGCCTCACCGGCGAGGAGCTGCCTGGGCTGAGTTGTGTAAAACACAGGATACAAAGCTTTTCCTTGAACAGGCGGCTTGTTTCTCTGGCTGCACTGCTTGATTACAGAGGCTGATAGCAGCTCCTTGTCCTACAGAGATCCTCTCTCAGGAGGGAATTAGGGTTTGCATAGTGTGCAAAACAAAGCCGAACTGCTTAATAGTCTCATTGTCCTGCTCACATGCAGCGAAAGGGCAATTCCGGGCTGCGGAAAGCTGGGGTAGAAATCCCAAAGGAAAGATTTACCTTTGGCAGCTTCCCCTTCAGCTTTACTGCAATGTGAGTTGTGGCTGTTTCAGTTCACAGAGCTAATGCTGGGCTGAACCTTGGGACACAAACCTCAAATTTTATTTCTGCTTTGTAATGGTGTGCAATGGTATGTCAGAAGTTGAAACGACAATAGCTCCAGAAGTTACATTCTTGGCTTTTAAAAAATGTTTCACCCCAAGCACTGAAGCAGCTATAGATGCTCGTTCTTCTACATGTTTTTGTGCTGTGGTGCTGTGCAGAATCAAAGTACAGCAGAGTCTTTGGTAGGATGTCTGAGGATTTCTTTTCTCACCCTCTGGTTGTCTAGAGTCTGAGCTAAAAAAAGAGCGATACTGTTATCTGGGAACAAAAGCAGGCTGTTCTGAGAGGCAACAGCAGTGCTTGTGTTTTGCAAACTTCTACAAGAAATGTAATATTTCCATACCAAGTTCCACACCAGGCAAGTAAAATGGAAAAAAACAAAACCAAAACCAACCAAACAACACTGCCCTCCCCCCCCCCCCACCAAACCCAAACCAAAAAGCACCCAAAAAACCACCAAACCAACCAAATAAACCAAAACCCAAAAAAACCCACAAACCTACAGCAAACCAAGAAAACAGGCATATTTTTATAATGGAAGTGTATAACGTTAACAATAGACATGTAAGTAATTTAGAAATCTGTAATATAACTTTTTAGGGAGAAGGCTGGAAAGCACTCGTTTGCTGTGCGATTATTATTTACTCTTCGTGTCAATAACCTGAATTGTTATTGCACATGTAATTGACAGAGTGAAAGTCCTATTTTGCAGATAATTGGGATGCACATGTTAAATAGGAAAAGAGCCTTGTTTAGGCTAACATGCTTCTTTTCTTCTCAGTGAAGAATTAGTTTAGCACTTCAATCTTCTCTTCATGCATTATAAAGGCTCAAGCACAGATGGTACAAAAAGGAATTGTAGGAGACCATGAATGGTTCTTACTCTTTACTGAAAACACTCAATTTACTTGGTCATTTCAGGAAAAAAAAATGCATGGTGTAAAGTGCTAATATTTTTCCATATGTTTTTAAGCTGTTTGGAGTATTTTTTAACATTCAGGTTCCAAAAGCAAAGATCCAATTTTGTCTCTTTTTTTTTCCTTTAGCGTTAATGAAATCTTGCATTTCTACAGCCTTCGTTTAAGATTTAACTCTGTCATCTGTATTCATGCCATGTTGCCCCTTACACCAAGACCTTAATGAATTACTACTTAAATCACGTAGTTTGGTTTCAGCAGATTTCGGACTAAGTTCCTAGAATATTTTCATACTAGGCAGACAGTGCAGAATTAGGTTCTTATCAAAGGAACAGATTAGCATGCTACTCTTTTTTTTCCAAATGGGAAGATGCGATGTGATAATTTGAGAGCCAGAGTGGGAAGCAGATAGTAAAGGCAATCTTTGCCTACAGCACAGATATGTCTAGACTGCCCCTTGCTGAAGTGTCTCAGAGATCATTTGTGTTCACGGCATGTTATTTTGATTCCTATTCCTGCAACTTCCTACATAAATGAATAGTTTATCCATAAAATGCCCATATGTTTTACTCACCTTAGAATATATCTTAGAAAATGTTCCTGAAAATTCTGCTTGTGACCGTAAGTATTTCATAGAGTATGAAGCTTACTTCAATCATAGACTATGCAAAACCTTTGCTCGAAGTGCAGACAATGAACTGTAAACTAAGCTGTTGCTCTGGTGGTTTTAATAGTTGAAATTTGTTGGGTGGAACTAAAAGAAACTCTGAGTTGGGACAAAATCCATAGGAGTCTCCTGCTTAAAGCCCACCCTCCCCCACACCCAGTATATTAGCAAGAGTTGCCAACTTTTATAAAGTATTGTGTCACTTTAGATAGTTTATATGCTATTAGAGAGTGATAAACATGTCCCTGTGTTTAACTTACCATTCCTGGAAGACATTGCAAGTTGCAGAATATCCTAACTGTTACTGAGAACTTTTGTACCTTAGTTAAGACAAAGTGTGTTTGGTTGTTGGCTTCCATGTACAAAGACAAGAAAACCACAAGAAAGGAAATTTCAGTTTAAGGAGCTGGCAAAAAATTTCTAATTATGGAGTAGGAAACCAGGCTGTTGGAGGGCACCAGGCTTCAGCAGGTAAAGAAAGAGGTATGTCACTTCATAATCAGGAGACTAGTTTTATGTGGACCCTGTGGCATAGTGGCTGATTTTGAGGCTTTTCAAGCCTAGGGCCATTGTGCTGCATGTTCAATTCAGTGGCAGGGTGGGACAGCCCTGCCCAGGAGAGCTCTTAGCTCCTCAGTCCCTCTGCCAACCTCTCACTCTCCTCTGCTCCTGAGGGTTGGGTACTTTTGAAACAAAAAGGTATTAGCAAAGCAACAGGGAGTGCATCAGTGAATGGAGCCTTCACAAAACCAAACTGTGTTTTTATGTCAGTGCACCAGAAATCTACCATCTCTCTGTATGTCCTCCTCCAAACGTGAGAAGACAGGGAAATAGGCTGTTTATCAAAACCTCTTGTATCTGCTAGTGGTAGATTGTTTTGTTTTTCAGAAATTGATAATTAAAGCTCTACTAACCTGTAGGCTGTTTAGCACCCTGGACTACCCAAGAGGTGTGGGATGCAGTTTGTTAAGTAAGATGATACACAAATGCATACCTCTCACAATCTGCAAGTGGTTTTGCAGGTAAGAGAGGCCTTGGGAAGACATACACTTGCTAATGATTCCCTCATCAAATAAAAGGCCATACCAGTCGCATGGCTTTGTTTATTCAATGGTTGAATATTAGCTTAACTACAGATAGGAAAGAGTGACTGTCTAGATCAGCAATCCTTGTTTCCAGACTCTTGTCCCCTTTGAACCTTCCCTCGCTGCCCAGGCAGCCAAGGAAAATTCTGGTGACTGTTTCACCCCACCATCGCTTTGGCTGACATCAAGGGAAGAAACCCATGGGAAGGGTTGTGGGTTGTCAGCTGCAGCTACTCCTCAGTGGGGAGACTGCAGGGTGTATGCTGGGACAGAAGAGACCCGATACATTTAGGAGACTCTTCCAGCAGAACGAATGTGTGTTATATCTGACAGCATATGCTGTAAGACTTCAGTTCCCAGGGTTAGCAACATGGCATGAGATTAAAACAGTTGTCTGTTGCCTGATTGGGTTAATTTTCCACTGACTTGAAGGTTTATGTCTTATCCTGCCTTTTCCTTACTCCCAGTTTCTTAACAGAGAATATAGCGATTGCTCAGTTTAGTTTTATATACATGAAGGGTGGATGAGAGGAGAGACCTGAAGACTCACCATAGAGGTTTTACCTCTTATTACTTATTTGTTGGTAATTACTAACTCTTTACACTTAAGGACTGTCCAGTTGCGTGGACGTTTTGCATTCATTAAAATACTATTTGCTTCTGCCATTAGTGTTTTCATTCTTTGTGAGTGGCTGCCATTCTCCTAGTTTCTGCAGAAAAAAAAACCCACAAAATGAACAAACACACAAAAACCCCAAACCAAAACAAAAAATGCCCCAAATCCCAAGCCCCTGAAAAGTCCTCCTTTGGTTTCTTTATATGCCTCCCATTGTCCCTTAAATTGCACTGCTACTATGTTATTAAGAGCTGAATTAGAGATAAAGGAGTTAGAGGGTCTCACTAACAACAGGCAGCTCCTTCATTCAGAGGCCCTCAAGTCCAGGAGCTTCAGGACAACCATGTCTCTCTGTAGGCTTGGGCTCTCCTGATGAGCTGCAGTCTTGGCATTCATGTTTCAGTCTGCTGTGGAGCTGGAGAGGTGACTGACTGATTCACCCTTCAGACTGTCATTTCCCCTGCTTGAAATGAGTACCAAATGAGTCATTTATCTAAAATTTCCTCTCTTGCAAGTTTTTCTTTCATAGTGATGCTGTTCTCAGAAGTATGATCAGCTCCTGCCCAGGCCTCTCTTTCACCCACCATTAAACAATCGTGCTATTTCCTTGTCATTTTCTGAAAACCTTGTTCCATAAATTCTCCACTTTATATTCCAGTAATTGTTATCTTCTAATTTTCATCATTTTTTTTTCCTACCAGTGTCTTAGTGACACTCATAATACAAAATTTTTCAAAATAATAAAGCCATTGGGACAGAAGGGAGTGTCATTCCTATTTCTCTCTTTGCTAATGGCGAGTACAGTGACCTTGTCCTTGGAAGCTTGTCTTTGTGTTTCCTTCTCCGTGGCATGTTGGTCTTGATGGTATAAAATTGCAAGGAAGTAAGTCCAGCGGCTTGCCAAAGCCAGCCCAGCCCAGGCTCCCTGCCAGGGCACTCTGCGTTTCCTTATCAGCACTTTGTGAGCAGATTCAGGAGATGTGTCAACCACGGACCTGCTGCTGCTGGCTACTGTGGGGACACCACCATGTCCTCCCAAGAGCCGCGGGAGCGGGGTAGGTGCCCCCTCAGCCTTTCTGGCCCATTAAGAACTGTTTTGGATGTGACTATCCTCAGTCCCATGGGTGTTTTAAAAGCAATCAGCAAAGCATTTTTCATTCCATAAACTTCTTTAGCTCCAACCGTGAGCTCTGAAATTAGCTCCAGTTGTTACTAGCTCTGAGTTGTTATCAAAACATCAGCACAGTGTTACCCATGTCACTAAAAGTACAACAGGGCAAGTGGTAAGAATTTAAAAGATTGAAGAGAGGAAGACTTTTATTCTAACCAGCAAACTTACACTGAGTTTGTCTTATTATATCATCATATGAATGTCATACATTTTTATGGTATGATGTACATATAGCAACATATTATTCCATTGGTACAGGAAGAGCAGATGGTGTAATATAAAGCTGTTATATTAGCTGGGTCTGTAAGATGCAAAGAAGACCTTATGGTCCCTTCAAACTTGAAGTATTGTATGATTCTGTGATACCATGGCAAGTATGTCTTACAGATGTGACTGCAATGGCTTTAACTGTGTGGTATCTCTAACGGAAAGAATTAACCAGGACCTTATGTGAAGTTTCCACACTGAGCCAGGGAGGCAGACACTAGGAATATGTCCCTTATGAGGATGCTGGCCCCAGCTCATCCCATCTGAATTATGATTTATTCCTTGGAGGAGCTTCTCTCTCTTCATTGCCTGTGCCCGTAATTTGGCATCCCAATTCTGGGGACACAAATTTGGATCTTTTTTTTCCCCAAACTATTATCTGTCTTTTAATTCTTGATGTACCTTGAGCATTCTGTAACAATTTGCCTCCAACTAAGTACTTTTGGTTCTCCTTAGGGAGCAGTAGCCACTTTCAGCTCTTTTTAATTAAGTGCTTTTCTGAATAAATATCTCCAATAGTATTTTCTTTTTAGCTGTTTTGTGACTCAGAGTATTGCTGTTGTGTTTGTCATCAAAGGCTCTATTCTGATATTCCTCATAGCATTTGTGGTGGAAAATACATTCTTAGCCTTCCTGTTATGCTTTCTATCCTAAAGATGATGAGATCCAACAGCAGGTATCCAGACATAAGCAGAGCAGAGGTCTCCAGTCTTTTCCAATATTTTTCCCATGACACAGACTGTGTTTAAGCTTTTGGTGAACTGATTTTAAAAGCCAAGATCTCATTTGTGAACTGATTCAGCTCCATTCAATGAACTCTATGGAGTTACGATTATTCACTTACGTGACCAACAAGGAAGGGAGTAATTGTGTTTGGAGTGAAATCAAAGACAAGATGCATAAAACTTTGTCCTCACATGAAAAAGAGTCCAGGTACTCCAACAGCTAATGATGCCAACTCTTGTGATTTTACCACAAGTTTCAGGATATAAATACGTATATATATAATTTCTTTTAAAGTCCACACCTGAGATTGTGTGACTTTAAGGGAAAATAATCTTCTAACTCAAAATTTGAGGAAAGAGAATAATCCAGCTGTACTCTAAAGGAGCCAAACCAGAAGACAAATAGTTCAGCATTTAAAATTAGGAGACAAAGACTTACTATAAATTTTCTACAGCAGAGTGAGAATGGAGCAATCCATCCAAATTTTCATCCTGAGTTACAGTAGTAGAAATAGCTGCTTTTCCTGTAAGGGAGCTACTGCCTTTACTATTTCGATTTGCTATTACCCCATGTACCACCAGGCTGGCAGAGGTACCTTGCTCCTCACAGTGTTCTTTCCCGCTTGTGAAGCTGGCAGCTGCATCCTCCTCACGTGCAGACAAGATTTAAGAATAAGGAAATACTTTAGAAGTATGTTCTTGGTCCTCAAGGAGCTCTTGGGTATGCAGGAGGGCATTTCCAGCAGTGCATCCGGGGGCTTTGGGTATCTTCAGTTTGTGGAGTGAATTCAGCTCTGCCTGGATTCATGGATAAGGTGGGAACCGAGGGGAAGCTAATCGCACAGGATCTGAGAAGCAGGCTGCAGGGGCAGTATGACAAGTCAGATAGCAAGAGACAGGCAAAGAAAACTGCCTGTGGATAAAGACAAGAGCAACATCTTCAGAAGTGTGTCATTTGACTGCTGGCAGGCTCAGTGTGATGGTGCCTGTGGATATTGAACCTGCTCTGGTGAAAGAATTTGCAGACTTAAGCTTGTCTCTGGGGCTGCCTGTAGGACTTCAAGGAAAGACTTCAGTGGATCCATGAGTGCCAGCAATCATAATGAGAAGTCGATGAGAGTAACTAATTTCTGTAGTGTGCCAAATCCCCCAGCTTCTTGGGATTTCTTATACTTTTTCATGGACCCTTGCTTTCAAACAGGCTCTCAGCCTCATGCAAATTTTGGTCTTTGTGCAAGGGTTTAAATGCCTCTGTAAGTTATGGAAAATGAAGATACCAAACATTCTTTCGGTTAACTTTTAAGATAAAATAACTTACACCTTTTTTTTTTAAATCTTACTTCCTCCTGGCTTTATCAGCAGTCCACACCACCAGTCTTTCTCCCTTTCTCTTTTCTCTCTCTGAAATACCAGAGACACAGCATGACTCAAATTTCATTCAGACCACAGCTCCTGTGCTCCTAGTTTAAAATTTTTGATAAATATATAGCTGGCATTTGTAACAAACTCAAAGCAGAGCTGCAATTAGTATAGGCACTTTCCTGTCAGTGGTGTGGGAGGCTTGCTTCAGTTTAAATCAAGACATTGCGTTTCTCACATACTGTCCATTGCAGAACAGTCCAGACTTTCCAAGTTGCAAGGTTTTCATGTTAATTAGCCAATTTATGAAGCAGAATTATGTTTTCTGTCATCTTAATTGGCATGTTCCAACCCACTGGAGTAGAAGTCTGTTATGAAACCAACCTACTAAACAGTGAATGGCTTTGCAAAATTACCCAAAAAGAGTATTTTGTGAAATGTTATGAGTTTTACTTCACTCACTCACCCGTCCATATATATGTATGTATTTTATTTTAAAGTATATTTTCTTTTTGAAGTAATAAGTGTTTGCACAAACACAACACATTTAAAGAGCACAGAGAGAAGTGTATGTAAAGGAATATGGCACATTGGCTCTTATCTGTCATTTTTTAGTTTGATGCAGAAACTTGTTTGAGTCCTAGTGAATTTTACCATCATTTTATCATAGAACGAAAAGCTAATTCTGATTTTCTGTATGCCAGCTACTTACAGTAAAGGTATGCTAAATTAAATAACAAGGTAACCTTCTGCAGTCTCTTGGTGTTATTAGAATGACATGTTGATATGTGAAGGAAGCTCTGCCTGACCTGACCAAGGTGCTCCTTGCTGAGCACAGCCTTGCACTCAGGATCTTTGAGACACATCCTTGATTTCTGTCATTGGCCCAACACAGGGAAAGCTGGGAGCCAGTCATCCAGGCACTCATAACAAGGCCAGCGGCAGTGAGTTTGCTTGCTTAAAGAGTCTTGATGTGGATTGGGATGTCCTTTGCGCCTACTTTAAGATCTCATTTGTGGAGGAGGAAAAAAACAGAAGGAGGAGACACTGTGTGTTGGGATAAACTGAAGAACTCTTTCTGATGAGTCGTTCTAATGCAATATGTGGTACTTTTAAAAAAGATGCTGCTGTTCTCAGGGGACTGCTTAACAGGACACAAAGAAATGCTTTCATTAAAAAGTTAAGTGAACTTAATTTTGCATCTGCTTCAAAAAAAGCCCAAGCTCAGACCAAGAGCGAGAAAGCAGTACTTTCTTGTAGAGATGCCAGCAAAAGCTTGGAAAATGGTGAAGACCACAGGGTAACGTAACTTATAGAATCATAGGATGTTCTGAGTCGGAAGGGACCCAGAAGGATCATGGAGTCCAACTCCTGTCCCTGCACAGGACAACCCTACAGTTCACATCATGTGTCTGAGGGCCTTGTCCAGTCTCTTCTTGAACATTGTCAGGCCTGGGGCTGTGACACCTCCCTGGGGAGCCTGTTCCAGTGCTCCAACACCCTCTGGGGGAAGAACGTTTTCCCAGTGTCCAACCTAAACCTCCCCTGGCACATCTTCCTGCCATTCCCTCGGTTCTGTCACTGGTCACAAGAGAGGAGAGATCAGCGCCTGCCCCTCCTCCTCCCCTTGTGAGGAAGCTGTAGCTGCCATGAGGTCTCCCCTCAGTCTCCTCTTCTCCAGGCTGAACAGATCCAGTGACTTTAGCTGCTCCTCATAAGGTTTCCCCTCCAAAACTTAAGACTGTCTGATGCTGTCTCCTTGTTTCTTTCTGTTTTCCATTTGACCTGCATCCATCTGTTGCCTTCTGTCCGAGATAACAAGTTGCGTGGGCCACTGCCATTTTTGTTCTGCATGCAGACAGCTCCTGAGGCAACTGGGTCCTGATTCACATGCGGGCTCATAGGTGCTCTGGTCATACATGGAAATAACAGTGAGGGTATTTAAGATCCGCTTTAGTTCAGGTGAGCTGTCGAAAGTGGCCACTTGTGACATTTTCAGAGTGGAAAGTTCCTCCCTTATTTGGGCACCTGCTGCTACATACAGCCCATTATGGCTGATAAAGCCTCTGTGCACAAACAGATACCAGATTACTACTCCAAAGACAGCATGTGCTTTATAAAGCTAGCAGCTCTGATATATAGTAAGTGACTATTGGCATGTTATTATACAGAAATTACTGCTTCCAGAGCCAAGCTGCTGGTAGTCAGGGGAGACACTTACCTAGCAGCTTTCAGTCAAGTGCTTTGGAGTGCTTTGCAAACAGAGATTATGTGCCTCACAGCACCTCCTGAGACACATAATATTACCTATTGCCTGATAAGCAATGACACAAAAAGTAAAAAAAGAAAAAAGCTTGTGCTATCAGCTGCCCAACCCACATTAGGAAAAGTCTAGTTCTCAATGCTGCGCTGAATTTGTTAGGATTGGGGCTGTTCAACACATCTACAGTGTCCCCAAACAAAGGCACCACAAATAATCAGCTGTTTCTACAAGCCTCCACTGAGGTACTGAGACATTGGGTACAACTTATTTCTGTAGCAACAAAGGGCAATTTCCAGCAAACAAGAAAAAAGAAAAAAAAAAAAATCTCTTTTAAAGTTGTAGGGTGAGTGTCAAAAGATAATAAGATATACGTAACTTACATGCATTTACAGCAAATTTTTAATTAATATTTTTAATTAAGATTTTGGATTACAGCAATAGATATTCAGTCAGCTGATCGGAGCCAGCCCAGCGAGAGCCGGAGCCGGCAGGGTTCGGCCGACCACGAGGTCCAGCCGAGATTAGGAGGCTCAGAGGGAAACGTACAGGGACAGCGCGATTCCCGGCGGGTCCCGATCCCCAAAGCCCCCGGCAGCCATTGCGAGAGAGCGGCTGACATGGCGGGGGGCGTTCCCACGGTGACAGCGACCACACCCCCTCCCCTTGCCTTGAAAAAGCCTTTGGGAGGGCAGCGACAGGTGCAGGGAGGAGCAGCCGGCTTGTGTAGGGGGTGAGTCCCACCCACACTGTGCTGCAGCAGCGGGTGTGGCAGCTGGTGCAGCGGGTGCAGAGGGTGCAGAGAGCACTTGTTGCTTGTCAGCCCCTCTAACTTATTGCCAGCGTCCCAGACTGCTGATGGCCATGGTCGCCTCCAGGAGGAGAGCTGGTCTCAAACAGACGGTGGCAGCGGAGACTGAGGTTCTGTCCCGAACGGTGGCTGTTCAGGTCTCCGGCTGCAGGGAGTGCCAGAGCCTGCTGCTGCCGGGGGAGGGAGGCAGCACTCCACCTGCGTGAGCTGTGAGCAGGTGCAAGATCTGCTCGGCATGGTTGTGAAACTTAAGGAGGAGGTTGAGACGCTGAGGACCATCAGGGAGTGCGAAAGGGAGATCGACTGGTGGAGTAACATCCTGATGTGCCAGTTGGAAAGACCCCAGGGAGGTACCCCCCAAAAGGAGATGGACCTCCTGCCCTCTCGGACAGAGGCGGAAGTCCTGAGACGGCCCCACCCATGTCGCTGTCGGGCAGAGGTAGGGGACCTAAAAGACGACGAGGGTTCGAAGCGTATTCTGGTTCGGCATCACGGGCAGCCCCCCTCCCTGCCTGCTTTGCCTCCCCAGGTGCCCCTCCATGATAGGTTTGAGGCCCTGGATCTTGAAGAAGAGGTAGGTGAGGAGGTGGTGCCAGACCTGCCTACAAGATCACATAGGAAGAGGCGGTTGACTTCACAACTTAAGGCTGCCTCTGATAAGAAAGAAAGGAGGGGATTGTAATAGGAAATTCCCTTCTGAAAGGAACAGAGGGCCCAATATGCAGAGTTGACCCTCATCTTAGGGAAGTTTGCAGTCTACCTGGAGCCCGGATCAAGGATATCGCTAGAGAGCTCCCCAAACTGGTGCACCCGACAGACTACTACCCGCTGCTGGTCTTCCAGACAGATGGGGAGGAAGCTGCTTCCCGTAGTCTGAGGGGAATGAAGAATGATTTCAAGGTCTTGGAAAGTATGGTGAAAGACTCAGAGGCCCAAGTGATCTTCTCTTCATTCCTTCCATCTTCAAGTGACGATGTGGGATGGAACAAGAAAATTCAGTCTCTAAATGATTGGCTCCAAGAGTGGTGCTACAGGCAGGGCTTTGGATTTTCTGATAATGGCTGGTTTTATAAGACTCCAGTCTGGACAGTGTCATGTGGGAAAGGTTTATCTCCCAGGGGCAAAAGGATGCTGGGGCAGCAATTAGCTGGGCTCATTTGGAGAGCTTTAAACTAGACTTGAAGGGGGATGAGATTGTAGCTGGGCTTGTCCCAGTAGGGCAGCATTCTAAAACTGATGAGGACCGAGTGGCCTCCTATGCCCCTAGGGAGGAATTGGTGTGCTCTGCTCGCTCTCTGAAATGCCTGTACACCAATGCACGCAGCATGGGGAATAAGCAGGAGGAGTTAGAATCCTGTGTTCGGTCGGGACATTATGATCTGGCAGCAATTACAGAAACATGGTGGGACAGCTCACATGACTGGAATGTGGTCATGGATGGCTATGCCCTTTTCAGAAAAGACAGGCCAGCCAGGCGTGGTGGTGGAGTTGCTCTCTATGTGAGAGAGCAGCTATAATATACTAAATTCTGCCCAGGAGTGGATGACGAGTGAGTTGAGAGTGTATGGGTCAGGATCAAGGGGCAGGCTGGCAGGGGTGACACTGTTGTGGGCATCTGTTACAGGCCACCAGATCAGGCTGAGGAAGTTGATGAGGCCTTCTATGGGCAGCTGAGAGTGGCCTCACAGTCTCAGGCCCTGGTTGTTGTGGGTGATTTTAACTTCCCTGATGTTTGTTAGAAGGACCATTCAGCCAGGCAGCCACAGTCCAGGAGGTTCCTCCAGTGCATTGATGATAACTTTCTTATGCAAATGGTGGAGGAGCCGACTAGGAGAGGTGCACTGCTGGATCTCATCCTCACTAACAAGGAGGGTCTGGTCGAAGCAGTAAAGGTTGAGGGCTGCCTGGGTTGCAGTGACCACGAGATGGTGGAGTTCAGCATCTTGTGTGGCAGGAACAGAATAGCAAGTAGAATTGCAACCTTGGACTTTAGCAGGGCTAACTTTGGCCTTTTCAAGCAATTGCTGGGGGAAATCCCATGGGCAAGACTGCTTGAAGGAAAAGGGGCTCAAGATAGCTGGATTGCATTCAGAGATTGCTTCTTCCACGCTCAGGATCAGAGCATCCCCACACGTAGGAAGTCAAGGAAGGGAGCCAGGAGGCCTGCGTGGTTGAATAGGAATCTGTTGGGTATGCTCAAGCAGAAGAGGAGAGTTTACAGGTCATGGAAGCAGGGGCTGGCCACTTGGGAAGAATATAAGGCTGCTGTTAGAGGGTGTAGCTAGGATGTAGCTAGAGGAAGGCAGCTAGGATAGCCAAGGCCTCCTTAGAATTACAGCTGGTGAGAGGGGTCAAGGACAGCAAAAAGAACTTTTTCAAATACATAGCGGATAAAACTAATACCAGAGGCAATGTAGGCCCACTGAGGAATGGGGTGGGTGCCCTGGTGGCCGAAGATACAGAGAAGGCAGAATTACTGAATGCCTTCTTTGTCTCTGTCTGCTCTGCCAGAGGCTGTCCTGGGGAGCCCTGTACCCCTGAGACCCCGGATGAAGCCAGGTCAATGGAGGAGTTTGCTTTAGTTGATGAGGACTGGGTTAGGGAGCAATTAAATAGTCTGGACATCTATAAATCCATGGGTCCAGATGGGATGCATCCGCGGGTGCTGAGGGAGCTGGCTGAAGTCATTGCTGGACCGCTCTCCATCATCTTTGCCAAGTCTTGGGAAACAGGAGAGGTGCCCAAGGATTGGAGGAAAGCAAATGTCACTCCAGTCTTCAAAAAGGGCAAGAAGGAGGACCCAGGTAATTATAGACCGGTCAGCCTCACCTCTGTCCCTGGGAAAGTAATGGAACAGCTTATCCTTGGTGCCATCTCAAGGCATATTAAGAATAAGAGGGTTATTAGGGGCAATCAGCATGGCTTTACCAAGGGTAAGTCATGCTTGACCAACCTCACAGCCTTTTATGAGAATGTCACAAGGTGGATGGATGATGGCAGAGTGGTGGATGTGGTCTACCTTGACTTCAGTAAAGCCTTTGACACAGTCTCCCACAGCATCCTCACAGCTAAGTTGAGGAGGTGTGGTCTAGACAATAGAGTAGTGAGGTGGGTTGCAAACTGGCTTAAGGAGAGAAGCCAGAGAGTGGTAGTCAATGGTGCACAGTCTAGTTGGAGGCGAGTATCTAGTGGAGTGCCTCAGGGGTCAGTACTGGGGCCAGTATTATTCAATATATTCGTTACCGATTTAGACGAGGTAATAGAGTGTACTATCAGCAAGTTTGCTGATGACACCAAGCTGGGAGGAGTGGCTGACACGGCAGAAGGCTGTGCTGCCATCCAGCGAGACCTGGACAGGCTGGAGAGTTGGGCAGGGAATAACCTAATGAAATTTAACAAGGACAAGTGTAGAGTCCTGCATCTGGGCAGGAACAACCCCAGGTTCCAGTATAGGTTGGGAAATTACATATTAGAGAGCAGTGTAGGGGAAAGGGACCTGGGGGTCCTGGTGGAGAACAGGATGACCATGAGCCAGCACTGTGCCCTTGTGGCCAGGAAGGCCAATGGCATCCTGGGGTGTATTACAAGGGGGGTGGTTAGTAGATCGAGAGAGGTCCTCCTTCCTCTCTACTCCGCCCTGGTGAGACCACATCTGGAATATTGTGTCCAGTTCTGGGCCCCTCAGTTCCAGAAGGACGGGGAACTGCTGGAGAGGGTCCAGCATAGGGCAACAAAGATGATTAAGGGAGTGGAGCACCTCCCTTATGAGGAAAGGCTGAGGGAGCTGGGTTTCTTTAGTTTGGAGGAGACTGAGGGGTGACCTCATTAATGTTTATAAATATATAAAGGGTGAGTGCCACGAGGATGGAGCCAGGCTCTTCTCGGTGACAAACAATGGGGTAATGGGATCAAGCTGGAACACAAGAGGTTCCACTTAAATTTGAGAAAAAACTTCTTCTCAGTGAGGGTGCCAGAGCACTGGAACAGGCTGCCCAGGGAGGTTGTGGAGTCTCCTTCTCTGGAGACATTCAAAACCCGCCTGGACATGTTCCTGTGTGACCTTGCCTAGGCGTTCCTGCTCCAGAAGGGGGATTGGACTAGATGATCTTTTGAGGTCCCTTCCAATCCCAAACATACTATGATATTGTGATAAGGAAGGGCACACATGAGAAAGGTGATGGGCTGAAAGCTTGTCTGGAAACTGATACGAACAATGGAGTGAACACAAGGTAATGTTCATAGTTACATGGAGAATTATATATAAGCCAAAGCTGGATGACCTTTATCTCATTATATTTACAGCAGGATCTGATGTTTCCATTTTCATTTTCCCTTGATGCCACTTGGTGCCTGAGACAGTCCTGTTTAGAGCAGGTTTCATGGGCCTGAATGGACTTGCTCCCCCAGGGAGGGCAGCCTCATCTGTGGTCATGCCAGATGCTCCAGTCCCTTCATCATCCTCCTTTCCATAGCCCAGCAAGTCATCCCCTTCCTCCTACACCTGGGCATATATTGCAAGAAGGGTTCAGCAAACTTAATGTAAACAACAGTCTTTCCCAAGAAAGATTTGGACCAGTCTTGCCTCACATGGCACCCTAGAGGCTCACAGCCTACAACTGCAAAGCCTGGAGATATCCCACTGTACCCTGGAGTGGGGAGAGGAATATCAGATAAGCACAAGTCCAGCTGTTTGCAGCCCTATCTCCTCTGTAGTGAATACAAGAAAACTCTAGCCCAGAAGTGGTCATGACTTTAAACTGACTGCTACTAACTCTGACTTTAAAGGTGGCAATTTTGGAAGACAACATAAGGCTTTGCAATACAATGTTCAGATGAAGATTTGGCAGAGCATAGTTCTTCTCACTGTCACAATCTATTCATCTCCCAGCGGGCAAGATATTTACCTATTTAAAAAGTGATAAGCTGCAGATTTTTTACTCTGTTTAGTCATTGCTTTTTCTTTTTTTTTTTTTTTTTGTAGTGGGAGGGAGATTCCCAACAAAACGTCACAGAAGACAATATAATATTTCTAAACTGCTTTGTGTTGTCCTCTATTCAGTCGCTCAGTCCTTCACACAAGCAGGTAGTGGCTCCTGTGAACATGGAGAATGGCTCTGCTTGGTCTGAATACCATAATCACAAGTGGACTGGGGCATTCACAGCAAATGTAGCTGCGCAGACCTGAGGAATGCACATTCTTTATAACAATTCAGTCTCGCATCTGTAGAAAGTAAACAAAATTATTATCCACATGGCTGATTGCACAGCATAAATACCAAAGGCCAAACGTTGTAAAAAATATGCTGGAGAAATGTGCCAAGGGTATGGTATTATTAGCATAGAAATGCTTACAAAGTTAGCTTACAGAGTTAAGGACAAAAGATTTGGATTAATTTCTGCTGCAATTAGCTGCATCAGGCAGATGAAACATTAATCATAAAGGTAAAGCACTGTAGGAGTCAAATAATTTTTTGGGGAAAAAAAAGCCGTGCCTTTCAATTTGATGGGGCTGTTTTGCTAACAGCAACAATCCTGATCCCTTATAGATCTTCTGTTTAACAGTATACAGTTGATAGGGAATATCTGCAAAAATACTCAAGAAAGTCAGAAAATATGTATTAGTAGAATAAGCAGTTTTCAGAAAAAGTTTCTAGTTCTATTTTTTTGTTTGCTTTCCTGTTTTGTCCTCTTCTCTGTACCCTCAGTTGCAGAAGAGTTACTCAGAAACAAGAAGAAAATGCTCTCTCAACACCTCACGTGATCATGTAAATATACAGAGGAGGGAAATGCAGCAGTAATTCAGTCATATATTTTAAACACCCAACACTAAGCAATGACCTTGTATTGTGTCCCTCCCAACACCTGCGTGGGCTAAGCAAAAATATATGACTTATATGAAACTCAGGATACTGTCCTGGAGTAATAAAATGACAGAGAAGGAAGAGAAAAGGGGAATCCACTTAAGCCATTGCCAATCCACACAATGGGATAAGGATTTTTGTAGAACTCCCCTTTTTTACCTTTCTTTTAAATTATCCAAATAAGAGACATACCCAGCTTTCAGTCTGAAGAGGCAGTTTCCAGCTTCAGGGTCACTCCCTCACTCTGCAAGGGAAAGCAAACAAAACTAACAAATGCCCAGATATATCTTATCAAGAGTCAAGCCAAGGTAGACAACAGAAAACAGCCCTAACAAAATTGCACTGTTTCAAGAACAGCAGACCGCTTATGACTGCAAACACCAGGAGCTGATCACACTATCAAGAAGACTGAAAATAAAAAGTCACTCTGGGTTTTTACACCCAGCTTACATCATCTTCCCTGCTCATACACCAGTTGTTCCATAATCCTGCTAAAAATACTCCCAATGCTTATTTTCCTTAAAAACAAAACCTACTTCTACACCAAGCCTCCGCATCCTCTGGCATGACTCAGCTATCTGCAGTTCTGCAAAGCTGCTGCTTAAATTTGGGTGCCATGAGAAGAAATCTCTGTAAAAAGAAAAAAAAATCACATAAAACAAGTGGTTAGAAAAAAAAGCAAGGGTATAAAAATTTGGCTCATAAGTGCTTCACCTTGTTGGTCTGTGCTATAGCTGGAAAGGAGGATTGGAGGCTTTAGCTCTTAAAAATAGACAGGAGAATGGGTTTGCACCTTGTCTGACAGCACAGCTCTGCTGAGAGCTTGTGGCATGAGCGTTGCAGGTGTGCTGCCATCTCCCTTATTCCCCATCTCTGTATATTCCTTTCACAGTTTAACGGATTTATTTTCTTTCTTCTAAAGAAAACATTTCAAAGGTGTTTCTGCCTTAGGTGTTCAAATGAAGAAGCAGCAAATGAAATCTCACAGAAAGGACTAAGGCTGGGTCTGTGGGATGCTGCTTTTTCATACTGCAAGCTCAGGATGCAAGAGGAGATTGAAAAGGACTTGATGGATTCCTACCTTTACACTATACCAGATAAAGGGTTATGAGAAATACATGTTCTTGTTCATAAGAATGAGTAATTTTCTAACTGCCTCAGATTAGTAAGAAATTTCCTCAGTTGACGTGCGTCTTCAAAATTACCTTTTTTAATGCTTCTGAAATGCTTGGCAATGACTGCCCTTAGGAAAATGGGTTTTCAGTCTGGAATCTGTGGCTTTTAGGTCTGCATGTGCACATATGTATGTGGGTGTGTCAACAACTAAAAAAGCAAGCTCAGGAAGGCTGTTTTGTTGGCTTATTCACAGAAAAGAGTCAATACTTTCACTGACCTTTATTATTGGTTTGCAAATTGAAAAAGTTTGGAAATTGCAAGAGCTCTAAGCCAATCTAATCTTCCACTGGTGTTCCCAGATGGGCCAGGATTTTTGAAAAAAAAAAAAATGGAAAGACAATTCATTTATGGAAAGGTCCTTGGATTAGTTTAAATAGTGATTATCTCACAAACTTCCTTTGCATTGACGAAATTATAAACAAAAACCAAACACCAACAAACAAAAAACCAGCCAACCAAACAAAATCCAAAACAGCCAACCAAAAAAATGTTTAGTAATTCCCTCTTTGATCTATAAGAATTACACTTTTATTCATAATGCATCATTTCTCCCTTGTTATGTTCATTTGCTGGAAACCTTTGCTGAAGAGTTCCCAGTCGTGGGCCTGGATCTCTCCCAGCTTTAGCTCAAAACACTTCTACCTCTATTTCTTGGAAGCACAAGAGGGGAGTGTGTTTGGGTGCAGGAGAGAGATTCAGATCTGATGGACTTGCAGCTGTCGTCATTGGAGAGGTAAAGGCTCCCAGGGATTTGTCAAGATGTCACACTTTAGCACTTGGCAATTCATTGATATCTAGTGTTTCACTTTGCACAAAATGGGATGTCAGGTGATCCATGTAGGACTTCCTAGGCTGGCCTGCTGATTTTTGGAGAATTTTGCAGTACCGTGTAGCAGTTCAGCAAGCAAGTTCAGAGGCTTAAAAAGCAGCTTTGTATTTGTTCCTAAATGAGATGTTCATTTTTGCCTGCCTGATTACTGTGCTATTATAGCAAAATAAAACATACTATTAATAAACTGTACTATGAACTGGGCTGAAATATAATGAGTCAGTCTTTTAAAATAGTTTTCAGTAGAGAAATGTTTAGAATTAGCCAAACAATTTAAACATAATATACTTTTTAACTGTAGAGCTATGTGGGAGGCTCTAGCCTGAAAAAGGAAGGTGATAATTTGTGTTTTCACAAAGAACAAGTGAAAGCTTTCAGAATTTAGACTGAAACTATATCTGTCAGTCCCAGAACTGTCACTGCCCAGTTTTGCTGTTTCATCATATTCACAAGTGGAACACGGGAATCTCAAACGTTTCTCGGGAACATTTTTCCTCTGGAATATATTCACTCCTCTCCTTTTCCACCCACTGCATCTTGATGCCAGGGAGAAAAAAGGTGCTGTTTTTTTTTCTTTAAGCCTTTGTTTCAAAATTTGACTGTGTATGAGTGTACATGTGTATCACTGACATCTACTGACCAAGTTGAAAACCACACTGTTTTCAGAGGGCAACTGTGTTCAGCTGGATGTTTGGATGCCAAATGCAACAGTTGATGGCAGAATTTGGAGCTTTCTATTGTTCAGAGATCCTGAATCCAGACCTGTAGTGTGGTGTTAGGTCATTTCTCCCAAGAAAGCCAGGCAGAAACTCCACTGCCAGCGTTGACCAGGTGTTGCTGCCTCATTCGCTGCACTCATCCCAGTACATATGTACTTTATTCTCCAGACCTGTGAGGCTACAGGTCCCTTGTAGAGGGGCTGCACACACTGTGGAGGTGCAAGTGTGTGGCAGGGACAGCAGCGAAAGCCACCCTGTGCCCCTGCAGAGAGCTGTGTGGCAGCAGGCATGACCCAGGAGTAACTTCAGCACCAAGGCCAGGCTGGAAATATTTGCCTGAGCAAAACTTGTATGAGCTGATACCTGCAGGCTAAGCACCTGATCCAGTTTTAGCCAGATACACATCACTCATTCTTGTGTGTTAGTAAATAAATAGGCTGTGGAGGAAGTTGGATATGCAGGTAACAAAGCTCTCTCCCAGGCTTCCTGATTAAAGGTCTGTGAAAGTCAATAATAAACACAACATTGGTCATCAAAGCCCATTAACCCTTCTATGACTGTAGATTGTACAAAACACTTCAGAAGACCCATTAACACTTCTCTGACTGTAGATTGTACAAAATTTTTCTGAAGAAGAGCTAAGAAAACATGTTGTAAGCCAGTGTGCAGGTACCATGACTATTTGTGCATGGGTCTTACCTGTTCCAAAGCACAAATGCTTACATTCTTTCTTCTGAAGCCTCTCTGGAAGTTGTGGAAGTTTCTACCACTGTCTAATATCTTCTTTATTTATCTGCTGAGCAGGTATTTAAACAAGGTATTAGACACCTATAGAAACATCTTTTTCTTTTTATCATTTTAAGTCTACTGCTTGTCACTTCATTGTACTACAAGAAATGAGAAAAACAAGAATCAAACTCAGCTTTTCTATACCATCTGTTACTTTGAGTAGCTTGAATTGTCTGATTCCTCTTTCTTTCAGGAGTTTGCCAGACCTCACTCTATTAATTGCTATTGCTAGCTATTCATTCATCATTTTTATTTCATCAAGGCAAGTTCTGGAATAATCAATAAATAAATTATAGTCCTTGTTAAAAATCAATGGGCAGATATGCTTATGCCAGGCTCAGCCAAGGCACTTTCCAAAGCACAAAGACTGCAAGCAATAAAGACCCATCCCTAGGTACAGAGCACAGAAGAGCTGCCCCGTTTGCTGTGGGTTGTCCCTGCTGCAGAGGCACAGAGCTGTTCTGCAGCTTGTGCTGACACATTGGAGCAGCCAGTCCTGGGAAGACAGAGAGCACCCTGGTCCTGAACAGCGGATCCTGGAGCAAGAAAAAGGCAGAAAGGCCCAGAGGCCTCTGCAGAATGGCAGGGTGGCAAAAGGCCAAACAGAATGAAGCCCCAAACGGAACTCCACTGAAATGGAGCACAAGCCAGAACACGTCTCTGTCTCCATCTCCCTCTCTTCTTTCTAGCCAGAAAATCTGAGTTAAATATGAAGCATGATGCTAATGGGATGGAATACTCTCCTTGCTCAGTCTGGATGTCAGTCAAGCTCTGCCCCATCCATGCCCCCCTTCTTGATGCCTCATACCTGTAGGCAGAGCATTCAGAGACATTGGTTCCCAGACAACAACTAAGATAATAAGCTCTTATATTCTCTTTGTTCCCACTCAAAAACACTGGAAAGTCATTTGAAGAAAGACTTTAATGCTGTCCTGGGATGTTTTTTTTCTTGTTCTCAAACTAAATCCAAACAATGACAGCTATAGCTACAAAAAAGGAAGGTTTCTAACTGTATGAAGAAAATTAATTCGCTTTAAGTCAAACCAGCACACTACCCAGCAAAAAAATCCCTCCATAACTCCCATGATACTTTTTCTTTGACTCCTTTTAATATTTAGAGGTAAAATCATCAGAACAAAAACATCTGTGTTATCAAGGAAAAGGTTTGTGCCATTATGAAGCGTCATATTTTCAAAACTGCTCCTAGCCACAATCTGTATAAGCAGTACAATTTCATTTTCCTTTTATGACTGTTATTGCACAGTGTGTTGAGGCTGGGTTTGGGGTTTTCTTGGGGAAGAGGGAGACAGGATTAAACATTTTGAACATAGCTCCCAGAAAGTAGTAAGGAAAGCACCATGCTTGGGAAAATGGCTCCAGGCAGGGATGAGAAACCCTCTTGTCAGTGAAGTCCAGGCTTATATGGCCATCTTAAACTCTATATGCGTGTTACTCATATAATTTGCACAATAGAAGTATGGTTTGCATCCTCCATGTCATTATACTGGTGAGAAAGGGAGAGGTTCTTGCACAGTTATGAGTAATCCCAGTCCCTGGCTGACCTGAGTTGAACGGAAAATCGCCCCCCCTTTAAAAGGGTTTCAACCCTATCTGTGCTCCCCACGACTAATTTGTGTCCTTGGAGAGTGGCCATTCGGGGTCCGGGGATGCCCAAGACTTTCCCCTTTAATTTATAGTAGCCAGGAGTAGCTGCCACTTAATGAGTTGCACGCTGACCTCTGGTGGCAAAAATCCCCACAGAAACCTACATATAGTTCACTACCGGTTAGAAGCCTAAGCTTTTCTCTTACATGGACGTGACAGCAAATCAGCAGGACAGGGAGCAGAGGGCTGGGCAGAAATTTCTGCTGCAAACAATCCCTAAAACTGGACCTGATAATTTGGTTGTGGAAGGCTGGCTAACCACTTTGAAGAAAAGTACAATGAGCAGTTCTATGTGTACTAATCCCACTACTGAACTTTTATTTTGCTTGTCCTCACACTGAGAGTGAGGGATTATAATGATGTCACCTACATTAAAACACAACTGTGGACATAATTATTGGAGATATTCAATTACAAGAGCTCTTGGTCAATACCTTGATCATCATCATCATCATCATCATCATCATCATCATCATCATCAAGTGGGTGCTGATTCATTATCTCCTGCCCAAAAGCTTGACTGTGAGACTGTCTTTCACAGAGGGACTATTGTGGTTCTATGCATGTCTGCTACGACACAGCAAAACCACATGTGAAAGAACTTGGCTTTAAGGAAGCAAGTGTGTGTACCCTAAAAACACATCCATCTTGCGCTCTGCACTAGTGCTCATCCCTTGGTGTGCATCCACTATCTTGCTCGCCGAAGAGTCCTTGTCCTGGTTGTTGTGAACCTGACTTCAGGTCTCCATATCTGAATTTTTATTTACTTATATGTGTGTATGTGCAGCTTGTATTTAAATTACATCATCACATTAGTCCATTTATTATAAAATTTCATTAATTTGATATTTAGTATTATAAAGAAACTGGGGCATGAGCAGGTTCGTGGAACAGGAGAGATGGAAGCGCTTCCCCTGGGATTTCCTGGTACCAAGTTTCCAGTCAGAGGAGCAGTCTCCTCTGCTGCGGGCTGTGCTGGGAGAGGACATGGTACAGGGGCAGCTCACCCCTCAGCCTGCCCTTTGCTCCAGGAGCTGCTATGGAGGTCAAGGGCTGCCAGGAGCCAAGGTCCAAGCAGGTCAGTGCTGACAACAGGACATCACAGGGAGCAGAGTGGCATTCTCTGCCAATTTTCCCAGGTCTTTGCAGAAGCTGAACACATAGGGAGAGGTCAGAGTAAATGGACTGTATAAACCACAGACTAGGTGGGATGTCTGTCCCAGCTCTGGTCTGCGTAATGAGCATGACCAGGTTTTGCCAGTGTGTAACAATAGTACACATGATATGAAATACCATTCTTCAGAGTCCTTGACACCAGATCACTACACTTCACACGACACTATAGGCACTCACCTTTTGGCTGCAGGTGTGGGAGCTTCTGTAGAAACACTCCTGCTAGGTGTAGGTCTCCTTCAGTCAATGATCAGACCCTGCTCTACCACAGATCTGCACAAATCTGTGCAAAATTGACTGCAATAATATGGCTAATCCAGATGCAGAATGATCTGGGATAACATTTACTGATGTGGATCATTGCATAATATATATAGGCAATATATAGGTATTGCCTAGTGTACCTTAGCCATGTTCTATTTGTTTTGTCCGCAGATATATTAGCTCATCTTGTCCATGGGTACATCTTAAAGCCAGTCTCCACTGGTATCGTTCTTCTTCTGATGACTCTTCTGAGAGCTTGTTCCTGTTGGCTTCAGTCATGCTGGTGAGATGTCAGTGGTCTTCCTCCAGGTCTTGAGGTCTTAGACCCTAGGAAGTCTGGCAGTTTCTGTGCTGCTGAAAGCTGACCATGGTATTATGACCACAGACTGTGCTTACTTAATGGACTTCATTATTTTTTTACACCTTTTTCTCAAAATTCCCAGTTATTTGCCTATATTTGTTACCCTGTGTTTGAAACTGTGCTCTAAATAAAGTATGGGCTTAACACCTGCCTGAAGGGGATCTGAGAAGTCTTTTGGAAGACCAAAAACTGAACATTTCTTACAAACCTATTCTTTGGCTGCATACTGCATGCTCTTTACTCCTGACTCCTGTTCTGGAGTCCCACTGCATCCCAGCCTGGTGAATAGGCTACGCTGGGCTTGCTCTCCTAGAAGTTACAGGGAGTGCTGGAAGGATACTTATAATAAATTAGGTCAGAACAGTTTCTAGGAGAACCAGAACTCTGGCCAGCTTCCTCCATATGGAGAGAATTATTTCTGTTTGCTGGGGTTTACAGATGAGTTGGAGTCTTTGAGACTCCATTCATTTTCATCAAGGGTGTGCTGGCTACTGAAAATCGCTATGAAGGGATAGACATTAAAGCATGTGTTAATGGCTGTGGAAGTTCATGCATGATCAGCTGACTTCTTAACAGCTTCAACTTCAAATTGCTCAAAAGATACTTTTAAGTAATTTACCAAGAACTTGTCAGCATCCTGAATCATGAAGAACAAGTTCAAAGCCACATAAGTGGAAAAAATGACTGAACCTTTTGTATCCACACCAAAGAGCCATGAACCTAAAGAAAGATCATATAAATCATGTGCACATAGCCATTTCCTAAAGTAATTTTTATGTAATTAAGTGCTTGCTGCAAGTCTACCAAGTTCACCACTAGGTGGTGATAACAACGCAATTTCTTGCCTGAATTTTTTTCTTTGGAAAAGAGATTCACAATTTTGTGTACTCACGACAGTGCGTGAACAGTTTCTTAGATGATGACGAAACACCCATCAGGCTTCATATGTGAAATGGAAACCACGCAGTGGGAAAGAATGTGGGTCCCTCAGAAACAGCTAAGAACAGCTTGGTTACGGAAACTGGAGACAGGAGTAGATCATGCTGATTACAAAGCAGTTGACTGTAAAGGGAAGGGGTTATTTTCCTTGCTCTCCACGGTTTTCTTGTTACATGATATCCATATTGAAAGACTGGAAGAAATTCCCACTTTTGCACTAGCACCCATTTTCACAATAGCGCTGGGCTGCTGTGTTGCAAGATTCACGGTGCAGCAGCTTCAGCTGGTGTAAGGTTTTAAATCTGAAAGCCTAACCAAATTCCATTAAAAAAAAAAATATATATATATATTATAGAGGATAAGGATCTCCCTTACTGTTTGCTTGAGTATTTCTTTGCAGCTTTGGGCCATAAGACTGCTGCTAGGAACTGGTTCAGTTACAGTGGAACAGAATTTAAGTGAATTTCTGTTCAAATTAATCTGGACCAATCCCTTGTTCTTGCACTCCCCAATAGCTGAGGTTATTCCAACAGAAATACACCAGATCAAGTAAATGAATCTGTGCTCATCTGACTGATGTCCAAACATTGTACTGCACAAGTATTTTCTTCGCCTTTGCAGTCGAGTCCTTGCTTAGGCACCATGCTAATAACCACAGGGCAGCCAAGGTTTATATAAACAAAAAATCATACTGAAATGTAAAATTTTAAATCCTTCTGTGCCTAAATTAGCATATATATATGCTGGCGTAAGCACTTCAGCTGGCATGACTACTTATCATTTTCTTTACACTTAAAAGTTAAATTTGATGTTGTAGCTAAAAATACATGAAAATAAAGGGAATTTCACTGATATATGCTTGACTGTAATTTGCAGTGAAGACTTACTTGATTATTGCACTTACAAAATAAATCCTGGTTAAAGAACCACTTCCATATTCTGCAATCTTTGCCACTCCAGTTTTTAAATTTATCAAGTCTTCCCAGTTTCAGTTGATAAAGTGAATGCACTTCTCCTACGAAATAAAAGCGACATTCTATTTTATGGTATCAGACAAAATATCTGACAAAAGGAATAACAACATATAACAAATAAAGTTTAAAAAGGAGGAGGTTTGTTTTTCAGTTTGAAGCAAATTGTTCCATGCCCCACGCACTTAATAATTTTGTGATCATAGGATATATTGCATTAATGTTCAGTTGTTTTATTATCATGAATCTTACATTTTTGTGTATGCAATGATTACTCACTGTTGTGATCTATTGGGCCCAGGTGGTCTGCCACCACGACTAGTCACCAACAAGACAAAAGTGATACACTTGGAAAATAGCAGTCTTCCTAGGTGCTCCTTCTTGCTGTTTTACCCCATTTTTCTCCACTCTGTTTGCAGTGAACTCAAGCTTCAAAAATATGAGCCTAAGTCAGGGCTGAGTTTGAGACCTGAAAAATCTAAGCTACTGGTCAGAAACCAAGTTGAAGCAGCAATTAGGCCCTTATTTTGTGTGCTCAACAGCAAAGCCCAAACAGCCATGCCGTTCGGAGACATGACTAAGAACAGCTGTGCAAATCGGTCACTGCGTTGTGCTGAAGCACCAGGATATTCCATTTAATCCTTCCCATTAGTAAAAAAAATCCACCCAGAAGAGGCCAAGATGCCGTAAAAGCTGCAAAGCCTCTCCTCTCTGATTCATTCTTTGTGGTCTATTTTTACAGAAATCCCTCTTAGTTCAAACTGTCCTAAGATTAATAGTTCAGGGAGGGTTAGCCAGCCTTCCCAGCCATGGAAAAGTAATCACGTCACTCAGTCAGCACAACAAATTGATAAGGTGCTGTGCAAAGTGCTCTTTCATCTTCTGGCAGTTTGGGCTCCAAGCCTCTGTCAAATGTGCTTGGAGGATGCCACAGGAATTCAGCTGAGTGTAAATATCTGCCACAAAACATCTCCCAATAACGTCAAAGCAAACTTACTCAAAGGAAACAAGCCCTTCCTGTAAATACCACCAAAAAAGCCATCTTATTAGCTGATGGTGGTATCAGACATTGTTCTCCTAGAACATTTACACCACAGCTAGTAACCAATAAGCCAGAGTACACTGAAGCTTTATCATTTGTCATTGCATTTGCCAGGTAAATTTGAGTTGTGCTCAGTAACAGCATTTCTACAAGCTGACAGAGAGTTTCCAGGTTCAACAGCCATGGAGGACCATCTGCATGCAGCAAGTCCATGGGAAATAAGAGTTTGTTGGGGCACAGCACCTGGATATAGGTGGGCAGTATAGGACCCCTTAGTGGAGTCCCTGCACCCCTTTGGGGATCAAGTTGAGCCACGGAGCTGGGCTGGTACCTGCTTGCTTATGCCAATCCTGCTCTGTTGTGCTCACCCTGAAGCTTCTGAGGCTGATAAACTGGGTAGAATTTTCCCCTCTCTCCTGCTAATTTTGAGAAAGTCCTCACTGCACGGTTGGATGAACTGGTGCGGGAAGCGATTCATTCAGCTCAAACCACCGTGTGCTACTTTGCCCTGACTCCAACTAACATGGGATATAGAAAGCATGGGTTTAATTACCTTGTCTTTGTAGATTTTATTCAAAACCCTCAGATCCAGGCTTTAACTCTTTGTGTACCTAATGATGCTGGTAGGCAAGTAGTGAGGGTTTGTAAACCCCAATCTGTCTTGTTCCTTTTTGAGGGAATCTGAACCTGAACTCAGGTTTTTGAAGACAGAAAAGAGTTCACACAGCTGCCACTCAAACTGTTGATGGAAAAGGCAAAATTCTCACCCCTTGTTTCTGACATTTCAGGAGCATGGATTGCAGCAAGCTTCCTGGAGACCTCTGCTTCAGATACTCCATGGCACCTAGATGTTGGGAAACATTAGGAAAGGAAAACTAAAGAAAACAGAGAGCATCATGATGTCCCTGTATCAGTCCATGGTTACCTTGAATACCGTGTACAGGTCTGGCTGTCTCAGTTCACCAAAGACACAGTAGAACTGAAAGGGTCAGAAAGACAATAAGAATGACCAATAAAGTGGAAGGAATAAATGAAGTAGGACCCCCGAGCCTAGAAAATCGTTGTCTGAAGGGAGCATGTGACAGAGGTTTAAATATGTGTGTTGGCTGGGTAAGAAACTGCTTCTCACTGTTTCTAATGCAGGCTAATGGGCATCACCTCAAACTGTCAGAGGAGGTTCAGAACAAACAAATATGTGAAAAAGGCTGAGAGAGCTGGAACTGTTCAGCCCAGAGAAAGCTCATTGCGGAGGATCTTATCAAGGTACATAAATAACTGAAGTGAGGGTGCAAAGAGGATGGAGCCAGGCTCTTTTCAGTGGTGCCCAGTGACAGGACAAGGGGCAATGAACCCAAACTGAAATGCAGGAGGTTTTCTCTGAACATCAGGAATGAAAGGGTCACCAAGCACTAGAACGGGTTGCCCAAGAAGGCATCCTTGGAGGCATTCAAAAACCATCTGGACACGACCCCGGGACCCCGGGCAATTGGCTCTAGGTGGTCATGCTTGCGCAGTGGGGTTGGGCAAAATGACTTCCAAAGGTCACTTCGAACCTCAACTATTCTCTAATTATGTGATCCTTCACAAAAAATATACTTAAGGTCTTGTTTCTCACTGTAGTTTCCAGTGGATGCTGTCAATATACACATACTCAAAACATGATTTGACAAATTCAGAGAACAAAAATCCCTCAAAGGCTGGGGTTGTGAGACCGCACCTCTGCCTCAGAAGGCCTATGAACAACAAAACATAGATGCTGGTAGAGTTTCCTGGGGGAGTGTGCCATTACACATTCCCTACACACCCTTTATTGTCCACTTCAGGACGTTTTTCTGTGGTAAGGGGCCAATATATCACTGAGTAATAAACAGGCAGAGTGAGTATCCATCTCCCAGCTCAACAAAACCTTTTAATGACAAGTCCTCGGAGCAAGCGTGTGTTGTGTTAAGCCATTAAGAAGAGATACCACATATGATTGTAACTAAACCACCTCTAAAATACCAGGTTAGAGGAATATTTGATCTGACTGAGTACATATGCCCTTTTGTTCTTATATAGGGTCCTTATGTTTTGTTACTTAAAGCTCCTGGCTGCCCAAGTTATGCCTGAACTCACAGCAGGAAAGGAGAAACAGAAAAACAGACTGAGGAGACACTGCAAGCCCTTACCAAACACTGAGGTCAGTGGGGACAAAACCTGAATGCCATCTAACACCACAGTAAAAGGACAATTATCCACAGGAGTAGGAATATGGGTGCAGGGCACAAGCCTGTCATGGTTTAATCCGAGCTAGCAATACAACCACAACAGCTGCTCACTCACCCCCTCCCCACCCCCCAAATAGGGAAAAGAATGGAAAGGGAAGGGAGAAGCTTGGATTGAGATAAACACAGTTTAATAAAATAACAAAATAGTAATACACTACTAGTAAATATATATATATATATATATATATATAAAGAAATTGAATATAAAATAAAGATACTCAATGCAATTGCTCACAAACTCCATCCGCACTGAGCAGCCAGTCCCAGGAAAGAGCACCTGATCCCAATAGCCGATCCCAGAGAGAAGAGACGAAAAATGCAAAAAGGCCCAGAGGCCTCTGCAAAATGTCAGGATGGCAAAAGACCAAACTAACAAAAGTTCCAAACAGAACTCCCCTGGCTTCAACAGAAAGGCCAAAGAAGAAGAAGCAGCGAGACCTGCAGTTGTATTGGTATGTGACAGTTGTGAGCCTGACATTGGAATAAGTCTGAGATCTGTAGCGCTTGCCCTTTAGAAAGAAAGCTGAAAAACTGGGGTGGTTGAATCAGGGTCACAGAAACTGGTGCAGTGCTGAAGAAAATTATGAGCCCACGGAAAACTTAAATCTCTTCAGTTTATCAAGGTGTGACTTTAAAACATATACAAGCAGTTTCTGAGAGAAAAGTAGTCAAAGATTACACCAAAGTACTCCTTAATCTGACAAAGTCAGAACAAGAGCCAGTGCTAAAGAAACACACATTCAAGTGAGAAACAGAACCAGAATGCCTGATGATGACAGTGATTACCCACAGAAGAAAACTCTCTCAACAGCCAAAGTACTTGCACCTGTAGACTGGAGGTGCCAGCATTCCTCCACTTTGCCCATGCAAGGGACCCTCTTTGGAGGTTTGGGAAAGCAGGCTAGGGAGATCTTCAGCCTTACTGTGGTCTGACACATTTGCCTCTTCTCAGGTATATTGTTTCTGTTACTTGTAACTCATGTTTTTGTTTGTGGTACTTTAGTCCAAGATCACTAGGTCTTCCTAAAGATGAGGGTAATTTTTATACTTTTGTCGAGGGTTTTGATTACGGAGTGACAATAAAACTCTGGCAGATGTATTGTTAACCTCCTCTCCCCCCCCCACTTCCTTCTTTTACCCCTCCCTCTCCCCACTTCTTACTAAGGACAGGCGATCAGTAGGAAAAGAAGGACAGACAGAAGAAAGTTGGAAAAATTAACAATGTTTTACTAATGCTATTAATAAAAATAGAGAAAATAATACAAAATATACAAAACCAATATTGAAAGTCCCAGCAACTGCAGAGCCGGCACCCAAAGTCCTGGACTGGACTCTGCAGCCAACTGGAACTGGATTCAGTCTTCTACTAGGCCTCAGTTCGCAGGGATGACTAGCAAGGTCCTCTCCTAATGTTGGTCATAAGCAAAAAGGAAAAGGCGAAAGGAAAAGAGATGAGATCCTCATGATCTCCCACTTTTATATGAAGTATTCACGTGAATGGGATGTTACCCACAGTCGGTCAGTTTTTTGGTCACCTGTTTCTCATTGCCCCTCTCGCAAGACATCTATCCATGCTTATCAATGACTTCGCATTCCATTGCTATGTTTACCAAAACATTTATCTGGTTCTCCAGGAAAATGCAGCTAATACGAAGGCTTTAGCTGACAGACAAATTCACTAAAAGAGAAACTTATTTTTTAACAAAACCAGGACAACTTTCTATCACTTTTTCTTCCCCCTTTGCCCCCCAAAGTGCAAATCATACAGCTTTTCATGCCTTGAAACTGTGTTATGGAGTTTATGCAGATGAAAACAAGGTGAATGTAGCCACTCTGTCTGTATGCATTAGTGTCCATTTCTCCCTCCTCTCTCCTTAGTGATTTTTTAATCCTTTGGCTACCATCAACCACAAAGGGTAGAGGTTTCAAGGATAATTGAGACACTACAAGTTCTGTGAAAATAGGTATCCAAGCAGAAAAGAGATACTTTATTAGTATTTTTACTGAGAAAAGAGTGGTAGTTTAAGCCTACATCTTTTTAGTCAGTAGAAAATCTGTATAAGAGAGCGCCTTTATAAATAAAGGACAAATCCCTAATATCGCCTGGAAATCTTACATCCTTGGACACCAAAGACAAGTAACTACAACATAAAATCCTTATGAAAGGAGGTATCATTAGTATGGCTGCTCAGGGAACTGCTTGTTACTCTTCAAAATCAAGTATCTCAAAAATAGCATTAGTCTAGATTATTGTTACAAAATTTGATCTTGTAAAGAAATCTTATTCTACACGCCTATTTATATTTGATGCATATATGAAAATAACTCTTCTGTAAAGTGGTAGAGAGCATGGCTTTCTGATCAAGTGTGAGTTTTTACCTACTTTATTCTGAACTCCACGCCTTTATAAGCAGTTTTGTTGATGAGAACTTTCACAATGTTTTCTGCTTCCCAATCAGAAGAATAGGCTTTCTAGTCGCCTTTGCTTGTGGCAAAGGACTCAACCAATGCAAAATTATCCTCAAAGACCCAGAACCACCTGTACTGGCTTTTATTTGGTGCAGGAGACAAGGCTCTTACCAGCATGTATGGTTTGCCAGTTGTACCAGTTCAGGCCCTGGTTCCTATGGGAATGTCAGTGACCAAATCCTTGCATAGCTTAGGCTAAACTGGGGATCTTTTCCTTAATAATGGAAATCTGCACTTACGAGATCAAAAAAGTTGAAAAGACTGTGCAGTCTTAACCCTTTTTAATAGATTCTGAATATAGCAGTTAAAACATACCACAAAAAGTATCTTTATCATGATACATCCTGGAAGAAAATACTTGTGTATGTATCATGAATTAGTTAAAGTTGGCACATAAATTGCTTTTGGAACATTTGCTTGTGATTACCATTGCTTCTTAAAATTTTAAAGATTCCTTCCTCCCTTCCCTTCCCTTCCCTCCCCTTCCCTTCCCTTCCCTTCCCTTCCCTTCCCTTCCCTTCCCTTCCCTTCCCTTCCCTTCCCTTCCCTTCCCTTCCCTTCCCTTCCCTTCCCTTCCCTTCCCTTCCCTTCCCTTCCCTTCCCTCCCCTTCCCTTCCCTTCCCTCCCCTTCCCTTCCCTTCCCTTCCCTTCCCTTCCCTTCCCTTCCCTTCCCTTCCCTTCCCTTCCCTTCCCTTCCCTTCCCTTCCCTTCCCTTCCCTTCCCTTCCCTTCCCTTCCCTTCCCTTCCCTTCCCTTCCCTTCCCTCCTTCCTCCTCTCCCCTGGATGTGTTTCACAGGCAAGTCAACTTTGAAACTGCACTTAGCAACGTTATCTTTCTGTTATTTGGAAATAACTGTGCCTCCATCCTGAATAGATGTAAACCCATGTTTTCTTTTATGATCTTCCTGTCTCCACTGCTCTTTAAACAAGCTGTGGCCAAATTATTGTGCTAATGCAGTGTTTTATAACAAAGCAGAGCCTTTTACATGGTGTTGGCTATTTCTGGGGCAACATGTGAGAAATCACTCCTTTTATTTCTTTTGGAATCAGATTGAGCCCCTATTACTAAGTGACTTCATACCTCCAGTACCAGGAATATGAGTAGCTATAAAAAAAATAACACAGATTTGGGTTGATCCAGCTTAGGGAAGGTACTAGGAAGTCACTTAATTCTCAGCCAGATCCATCCTTTTTTATCACCCATTTTTTAAAGATTCACAGGTTTCCATTTAAGAGAGATAACTGGCAGAGCTGGTTTAGAAAGAAAAGTGATCCAAACAAAACCATATAGAAGTGTTGCATTTAATCTGTCCTTGTTAAGGCATATTTCTGCATTATTTCTATAAGGAACATATAACGAAACAAAGTTTATTTAATAGATGTTTTGATGACATATCAAACAAAGACAAATTACTGGCTTAATCACTTCAGCCAGTGGCTTTGGAGTTCAGAGAATCGTTTTTGTTCATAGCTATTGTACACAGCAAAGCCCATGAAAAATTTCAAGCTTCAGTGGTGCAACAGAAGCAGCAAGGGAGATGTGGCGAGAAGCTGACGTTATAGAATTCAGGTCTAAATACTCTTAAATATAGGGAGGCTCTATTTGTGTGTTGTTGCTGTACCTTGATTCAAGGGCCTCAGTCTGACCATGACCTACCAGCTCATGAGCAGGAACTCTGGGACTGAGACTCAACCTTATAACTGACTTGTTTATGGCCAATGGTTCCAGCTTTAATTTGCTGAAACAAAGACTATTGGCTGGGGCCTTTTGTATCTTTTTTCTCATTCTCCTTCTCCTACTTCTCCTTCTCCTTTAACAATTTTTTAACCAGATCAGCACACACTGTGTTGTCATTTGCGTGCTTTCTGAAATCTTCCCACATGTATTTGCCTCACCACTTCCTTGAGTACATGGAGCCACTAGGAGAAAAACAAGCTTAAACATCTGCCAGGTTACAATTTTTCTTTCTCCCAGTCCTATTTTCTTGTTAATAGGTTATTCTACTCTGTGATATGTTTTAAAACTCTCAAGGACCCAGCTGTTGAAATGCATGTTAGCTTAATCAAAAAACAAATAAACAGCAAAGATGTGTGGGAAAGGAACCAACCGTACTCACTGTGAACACAGCAGTGTGCAGGATGGACCTCTTTTTCCTCTAGTTCCTCTTGTGATTTAAAGTTTTTTTACCCACAAACCAGAGAGTAACATTTGATCTCAGTTTGACTTCTGAAATAGGTTGCTGTCCAGTTGGGAAGGAGAGATACGCAGAGATGATGTGTTTGCTTGGAGATCAGCTTCTTGTGGTTAAGGAGGAGCAGATAGGAAAGCATAAATCAAAATAAATATCTTTTTCCCTACTGTAACTGGGCTCCTGTGGCATTCAGGGACAGCAGAGGCTTTGGAAAGAAAGGTTACATTGTGATAGTGTTTTTCCCTTTACTGGTTACTCAGAATCCTGCATGGGAAGATGAGGGATGACTCTGAGCACAGACTAATTGGGATGAATTAGTGTTTCTAATTCCACCTAGAATAGCCTCTGTGAGAACCAGAGAGGTGAGCATCAAAACAGGGAGCTCTGGTGTTAGAAACATTACTGGTCATTTCAAGACGAGTAAGGGTAAATAATGCACACAAACAGACAGGCTCTGGGATGTCATTACAAGAAAAAGCACAAAGAACAACATGAAAATGGTTTATTCTCCTGTTCTTCATGTTTTATAAACTAGGATACCTTGAGGGATGAAGCAAAGAGTGAAGACTGCAGTGTGAAAGAAGTGAAGTCTCTGACTTCTGACTGCATTGATGGGATGACGAGTGGACTTAAAAATTTGCAAAATGTGAAAAGACAGGTTCAGCACCAGTGTTTCTAGAAGTAAAATGAAGAAATGAGTCAAAAACAATGGAATCAAATGACTAAATGTCAGTATTTTCCTTACCCGAGGAGAAATACTTGTATTTAAACAAACTTGGCATAGACAAGTCCACAGGGCATGATGGGTTGCTCCCATGAGAGCTGGCCAATGTAATTTTGAGGCCACTCTCAATTATCTTTGAAAAAACATGGCAATCAGCAGAGGTTCCTGAGAACTGGAAGAAAGCAAAAGTCATTTCTATCTTCAAGAAAGGCAAGAAGGACCATCTGGGAAACTACAGACCAGGCAGCCTCACCTTAATCTCTGGGGAGGTGATGGAGCAACTAATCCTGGAAATAATTTCCAAACATACTGAGGACAAGAAGGTGACTAGGAATTGCCAGCACAAAATTACAAAGGGGAAGTCATGCCTGACCAACCTCATAACCTTTTGTGATGAAATGACCAGCTTGGTAGATGAGGAAAGATCTGTGGATATTGTTTATCTTAACTTCAGCAAAGACACTGTCTACCAGAACATCTGCATAGACACTCTGATAAAGCATGTGGTGAGACACCTTTGGAGTGCTGAGTCCAGATCTGTGCTCCCCAGCACAAGGGAGACCTGGGAATACTCATCCAAGTCCAGCGAAGGGGCATGAAGATAGTTATCAGACTGGAGCATCTTTCAGATGAGGAAAGGGTGAGAGAGCTGGGACTGGTCAGCCCAGAAAAGAGAAGGCTTGGAGGATCTTATATGTATAAATATATGTACCTTATACATATAAATATAAGTACCTGATGGACGGGGATGAAGAAGTGGGATACAGACTCTTCACTGTTGCCCTGTGGCATGACAAGAGGCAATGGACACAAACTGAAATGCAAGAAATTCTACCTAAGTATAAGAAAAAGTGGGGTTTTTGGTTTGGTTTTTTGTTTGTTTGGTTGTTGTTGTTTTGTTTTGGGTTTTTGTTTTTGTTTTTTACTGTGACAGTGACCAAATACTGAAACACGTTGCCTAGAGAGATTGTGAAGCCTGCATCCTTGGAGGTATTTAAAACCCAACTGGACATGCTCTTGGGCAACCTACTGTAGTTTACCCTGCTTTAAATGAAGGGTTCAGAACAGGTGATCTCCAGAGGTGACTTCCAACATCAATCCTTTAGTGATTCTGAATACTTTTATATATTGTATGGTTTTGAGAGCGTCATGATATAATGCAAGTGTTTTGTTTTTCATTGACCATTGAAAAAAATCCAAATAAGTTTGAGGGGAAGAAGGATGGCAAAGGAGAGTTGAAGAACTGACAAAAGTATCACTTATTCTACAGAAATGTTCACAGTTCTCGTTTGTGATACATTTGGTAATCCTCAGGAATGATGCGTTATAAAAGTGCTGATCATTTTGATTTCCTTCTTATGTTTATATTTGAAATAATAAATGATTATGGACTCTGTTTTACTTTCAATTGCAAAAGTCCTCATGAAGATTAAATAGATCAAATACTGCACTGCACATACCATATCCGACAAAGTCCATATTGCAGATACTGTTACACTCCAGATGAAAATTATCCCATTGGCATTGAAAAGTAGTGGGAATTGCTTGAATTCTCATCAGCCAGAGCATTATATGTACTCCAATTGTTTTGTTTCTTCTTAGCCACTCTAAAAAAAAAAAAAAAGTAGAAAAGTTGAAACAGAACAAACGTAAGGAAAATGACCCTGCAAAACAGCACTGTGGGATTTTTTCTCTCAGTGTAAACTATACCAAGCTCACAGGAAAAGAAAAAAATCCCACAGTAATTGCCCTAGCACTAAACTCAGCCTGGGCTGCAGCAATCAGACTGGTAATCTGCACTACCATGGGAAACAATACTAAAGTATGTTGAACTGCAGTGTTTGTTTTTCCACCACAACAATATGAGATCTTTCCTAGGTGTCCACCTGCTCCAGTTTTGGAGTGCTCATAGTCCCGTGCTCCTCCAGAGCCTCACCAGTTGCTGTCCCCAGAGGGGCAGGATGATTGCCCCCCTCTGGGCACTTTCTGCCTCTTGCCCATTGGAAAATCCATCATGGTGCAAAACGAGTAGTTCTGTGCTGCTGGGAAGGTCCACACCAGTGGGTCCCAGGGGAATGGGAGCACGTTGGCTTGGGCACATGCCTCTGTAGGCAGCTGGCTGAGGACATAGTGCCTTCTCTGTGCCTGGGAGAAAGCTGAGCAGCTCTGGACTACAGTGAGCTGAAAGTGGGGATATCTGTGAGACCCAGTGCTTAGGGAAAAAAAGAAAGTGAGATGAACTGAGAGCAGAGGTGCACCACTACTTTTGTAGTTGGTGAGTGCTTGCCCGGCCCTCTGGACTCACAACAAGCTGGAAAACTCTTGAAACATCATAAGGACTTAAAAAAACTCAGACTTCAGTTGCCTGATGGTGGTCGGTCAGTCACCCACTCATCTGTGGTGCTCTCAGCTGTGACACAGCTGTAGCATCTTTGTTGCAAAACTGTGATGAGGAAGATGTCTCACTACCCCAAGCATTCTGTGGCCTTGCTCCTATCCTTGCAGGGTAATGTGGCTTCTCTCAGTCCTAGCTAGAAAGAACACGGATATTTTTCTAGTTTCTCCTGCACTGGCACGTGGCCATTTTAAAGGTTGGAAAAAACAGTAGTCTATTCTGTTAGTTTCCCAAAAGGCACTACTGGAAGGTAACTAGCCAGTACCCCCTGGAAGACAGGGGCACCAGGACTGCTCAAGGAGCTAGTGTGTGACAGAAAATTCCCTTGCTATACAGATAGTTGAGGAGATGCTGGTCTGATTGCTCCATGTCATGCTAGGGGAAGAAACAGCTGAGATGCAGAAGGAGGCTGCGAGCCAGACCACTGGTGTAGGGTGAGTCTGCAGCTGTGCAAACAACATCAACCTGTGTTCCCTGACTTTCATGAGCACAGCCTGCATAGATACACAAAACCTTTGATGCAAGACTTCAGGCCAGCCAGGATGTGATACGGTTTGCTTTTGATCGGGGCCAGATTCAGAGCTGGTGTATGCAGAAATGATCCATGGGCTTAGGCCAGCTTGAATGATCTGAAGAACTAGACCCTGTTAATAAAAGTTGAATCAGGTCTTTTGATGTTTTTGTGTAGCTTTTCCTGGCTTTCCATCTTAGAATAAGCTACAAATTCTGTGTTAAGAAGCTCCATGATTTAGAAGCTAAGGCCTTACAAGTCTCTCCGAGTGGGACAGATACTTTTCTGTACCTGTGTCAGAAAGTGGCATGGATTGACTTCAGAGCAATTATTCCCTGGCCCTTTCCTGGCATAACTTGTGTGAATCCCACTGCCAAGGCAAACCTCCATGTGTCTGTGTGTGTGTTCACCTGCATGACAGATCAGCTGCCACAGTGCCTGGCTCTGCATGGGTGAAAATCTAGAATAATTTTGGTAACTTCAGCAGATCGCTCAGGAGAGACACATGCAGTTGAAGCCACAATCTGTTCCACTTAATTAAATAAATAAAGGTTAAATATCCTGGAAGATCCACTTTCCGGTGTCCTTAACCTTGTCTTTGCTGGTGACCTCCTTATTTATTTATTTACTTATTTTCAGACCGAGCTTTTCATGGCCATTGACAAAAATTTTCCAGCTTTTCTAATACAGAACATCTGTGGTCTCTATGCAGTGTCCTCTATAGGTCATGGGAAAGCTTTATCTTACTAATAAGCTCCATTCCTCCATATATTCAAGCCCAATTGACGGGGCCAAGTGTGTTTATAAATAAATATTGTCTTGTAATGACCATTTCCATATGCCCCAGGAGAATAGAGATTTAGTCCTTTTGAGCTGGCCAGCTGCCTTCTTTGTAACAGTGAGAACGGTTTTGCTCTGTCTGGTTAATATGTGAGTTATGTGGAAATGAACTCCCCAAGGTGACAAGCCAGAGATACTGGAAAATGCAATGCTCCCAGCCACCCTTAATAGTCAGGGAAGTTTGTTCATCCATCCACCATTTTTCCCTTCAACAAACAGAATGATGGCCATGTTTATTGAATAGCTCTATTTGCCCCTGTAGCTCTGTCTGCCTCAGCCAAAACAGGAACAAAAGCATGAGGAAGGTGACTTTCATTTAATGCTTTCCCATATCTTTCAGTAAGAGAAATGACCATTAGTGTAGGACATCGCTAACTTATGGAACAATGCATTTTGCTGGGAAATTCAGCAAATGGATTGCAAAAATACTTGGTGAATAATTGGCCCTTCTTACTGATGAGTGCAACAAGAAATATGCTGCAATATGCCTTCTCTTCTAAATGAAGCATGATCTAATAGTTCCTTATCGTGGAAGGATGACATACTGTCTCAATGGCTTATTTCTTAATACTGTTCTATCAGACAGAATATGTTGTATTTCTTACATAAGTCTTGATCTGCTCTGCACCCTCTTTCATCCAGTCAAGGCCACAGCAGAGATCAGGATCCATTTTTAAAGGCTTTCAGAAGAAATCCTTTGCAGTTTTTAGAAGATCAACATACAGGACTAATGTAGCATATCTGTTAATCTTCAATGCTTAAATTGTTCCTTTAGCTAAATATATGCATGTGTTTATATAGATATATACACACAGTGTAAAGACTGTTTATTCTAATTTTCCACTCCCCCAAAGCTTTGTATTTTGTGGAAAGGAATGGTTGTCTGGGGATTTCTATGGTTTGGTTTCCTGTAAAGCTAGCGTGATAAACAGCCACCAGGTTTCATCAGTAGTAAGAACTGATTCCTATGGCTATAGTTTCATCCTGTCCTATAGTCTGTCAGAAATAGTTCCAGTGTTTCAGTTGGTGTGATAAACACATTTCCAGCAAGATTTGTCATTAATCCAATGGAAGGTGCCATTAAGAGAAAGCCAAATGTAAAGTATCTCTGTCTCAACTTCTGTGCTTCCTTGAGTTCAGATCAAAAAGAAAGTATGAAAAATGTCATAGTAGTTTCTTACCATAGCATTAAAATCAAAAGTCTACCATATTCAGTCAAATTTCAGGCCACAAATATTTAAATAGTATTCTGTGAGTGACCAGACATTCTTATCCCAGAGAAATAAACCCCAAAAGCCTTGATCCTGGAAACCTGAACAGTGAAAGAGCTAAGACATGGAATTCAAACCTTATGCATCCCCTCTTCTCACAGTCTGTGACTATTCAATATAATTTTATTTTCATTGTTTCTTGGAATTTGATTACATCTCTGGTTTTTGTTTGTTTGATTGTTTTTGTTTGTTTGTGTGTTTTTCTTTTTTAACCAGGCTGATCACCAGAGAAGACCGTCCATGCTGGGTTACCATGTGGCACCACGGTCATGTTGCCTTCAGGAAAAGGGTGACCTGAGCCCAGCTGTGGCTCCAGACCAGGAGCCCTGTGCTGACACTGAGCCACCCCTATGGGAACAAGAAGTAGGAGAGGACAGGCCTGACTACAGTCAGAGCGAAAGAGAGGGTGTTCATGTGTATGTGGGGTAACCAAAACCTGGCACTAGGCTGAGGAAATAAAAGTGGCTTATTTAGAAGATCAGTCATTTCCCAGGCCTTCATTTTATTATATGAGGGAAAGAATTATCTTTCTCCTTAGAATTTTGAGGTCCAGCACTCAGTAAGGAAAGCTTATATCAAAACAAGGCATTTATTTTGGGGATCTAGGTGTTTCTCCATTTTTGTGACAATTTCAGTTTTGGCTGATGTGTGACAGACTAGACAGAGCTTCTCTCTCCTGCTCTCTGGGACATGTTCTAGAGGAGAATTCAGCAGTAAACCAGCTACTCTGATTTGTTACACTCTTATCATGTTTTCCAATTCATTTCATATAATATAATATTGTACGTTGGCAAGTGATGAGTGCACTGTGGTTTTGTTTTGATACTCATGAGATTTTGCATGGCAATTCTGGCTCTTCTGCTTTAAAGAGCAAAGAGAAAGACATATCAACAGGAAAATAATATGAAATACTGCTTGTAGATATTTAAGTTCAGGTTTATGAACAAGATAAAAAACAAACAAACAATCAATCAAACAAAATAAAACAATCACGCCCCCCAAAAAAGCTCAATTCATCTACTACTACTAGGATCTGTTTAGTTTTTTGTTATGTAAACTCCATGATGGCTTTGCTTTCTGCTGGTGGGAAATTTTCCCAAGGAGAAATGTGTCTCTCGCTTCCTCTGGGAACGCTCAGTACCCTGGAGGTGCTTCTTGTTTGACGTTTAGTTTCTCAAGAGATTACTGAGCCTTTGCTGAGATGAGAGAAGTAATTTTTCTTTCCCTGAGTTCAAGTAGTACATGTAATTATGCAATCGTAAGGCTCTTGCCTTTATGCTTAAGGCTAAACTGGCTTGTGACAGTGAATGTACATGAGTTTGTCCTCCCAGTGCCTGTCTGAGCAAGACTGAGCTGGGCTGGGCTACTTTGGCTACATTTTGGTGGCAGTTAGCACAGTGAGCTCTGGAAATCCCAGTTCAGTACCCAGCCATTGCCCCAGGGAACTGAGAGGTCAGAGATAACAGATTTGAGTGCAAACTAGGGTATCATCCATGGCATAAGGGGCCAGTGATGATTTATGTCTGCCGTAACTACAGTCTACTTATCACGTGGTTGAACCAGAAAGAAACTCTGCTCTGTTTACAAAATCAAAACATATATATATTTTTTTTTCCATCTTCTGGAAGTACAGCATGGTTAGTGACAGTAATGCTTGTAAAATATGTTAGAATTGCATCTAGAAAACCTGAAGTCCTCCACAGAAGACCACATTGTACCAGTTAGGAGTTAGAATTAGAAAGATTCAGATGATATTCAGTTTACGTTAGACCTAATCACAAATTTTAGCTAACCTGGACCTCTGTTTTCTACCCAATACTGCTTTCTGATACAAGTTGCCCACAATCTGAACATTTGGAAGGCACTTTGCAGACTCAGAGGAAGGACAGATCTAATAAATGCACCTAGGTGATCCAAATAGTGTACCTAAATTTATTTTCGTTGTACAGCTTTCACATCTGCCGTTTCAAAAAGCAACAGTCTACCCTGCAGTGTCTGGAGTCCTGTCTCGATTGAAAAGTAGACAACTGTTTCAAAAACAGTGCTAAACTCTGAGGTATCAAATAGGGAAAGACAAATCTTATTCACTCACTCGATTACTGATTTTTTTTTTCATTATTAATTGAGCTCCTGTTGCTACATAATCTTCCTTTTATTGCCAGAAACCTGTGAAACAAAAGTACACTGCTGCCATATGGAAAGGGCAGCTAGAACCTTACTGCCATTTTCTTTTCCAGCAGAGATTACATTGAAATATATAAACAAAGATGCTTGTGTTTGCATGTAAGTTTAGGGTTAAATAACTCCCTGGGGCTGGAAGGCAGACACCCACGCTGCCTGGGAAGGGCTGCTTTAGGATTAGGAAAACTCCTCTGCTAGACAGATTTATGCTGGGGAGATCCTGCCACTTTTCACTTTGAGTGCTCTTCTTGCCTGCACTCTGGGCTCTTAAGCATGTATTTAACTTTAGAGGCTTCCTTGAGTACCTTCCTAATCTGGAGGGGATTTGAAGCAAGTCTAAAGTGATTGCTGAACTCTTCAGGACCTTAGAGGTTCTCATGTGTTTCTGTCTATCTCATTGATTCACATCATCCTCAGTGTTTTAATTACATTCACATTCTTATTAGCAGACAGTACTCTATAGTCCGTACTTTATTAAGAACCTGTGTTCTTATCACATGCTACCAAGCACAGCAACTGGAATCCAGTACTTGCAGATCTCCCTTTCAGAGGTCTTTGATCTGAAATAAACCGAAATCACATTGAATTTACCAAAAAGAATAGCATGTTTAGTAAGAAATGGTTTTTAAAATGGTGAACAGCTGACATTCACTTCTGCTTTCGTTAAAAGCCAGCCATCCCTTGCCTTCTTCAGTGCATTCCCATATTAGCCTGGTTCCCTGGAGAAGCTGTCCTCTTCTCCCCTGGATGATGTGTTCTTCAAATCTGCTGCAGTGCTTTGGTCTCTGGTTACTCTGGTCTCATTCTTGCCCTGTCGTTGCCTCTTCACAATACTCCACATGTGAAGGATGACTTGTCCTACTATTCTTTATTTTTTTCTTCCTGTTACTCAGCAGCCCTTTGTTGAGTTGATTCACTGTTGTGGCACAGCTGACACTATAAGAACAGTTTCAGCTTTCACTATCTGCCGTTTATTACAGAGTAATCCAGGTCATTAATGCTCAGTCAGAGGGCACAAGGGACTATTCTGGTCCAGAGTGTCTGCAAGACTCTTACGTGCAATAATCAATTGTTTAGCAAGAGGAAAAGCAAAAGCTGTGGAAGGGAATCAGGAATCTGGGTTGCCTTGCAGAGTCCTTTGAACTGTGCTCTGGCAGTTCCACATGAGCCTTCCCCAGGGAGACATTAGGCACATGTGCTTTTGAGAGCAAGAAGATCCAGGGCTGATCCTCACTGTTGCTGAGAAGTTCACATGGCCACGGCATGCAACCCAGCTGGAAGCAAGTGCCTGTCTGATGTGAACAGGGAGGCACGTAGCTTGTGGTCGCTACTGCTTTCCATGACTGAAAGCACATGTCCTGCATGGGGTGTGCAGCTCCCCATATGGCATCGTGGAATCATAGAATAGTTTGGGTTGGAAGGGACCTTTAAAGGTCATCTAGTTCAACCCCCTGCAATGAGCAGGGACATCTTCAACTAAATCAGGTTGCTCAGAGCCCTGTCCAGCCTGGCCTGGAATGTCTCCAGGGTTGGGGCATCTACCACCTCTCTGGGCAACCTGGGCCAGTGTTTCACCACCCCCATTGTAAAAAAATTCTTCTGCATCTCTAGTCTGAATTCTTTCTCTTTTTGTTTAAAATCATCACCTCTTGTCCTGTCGTAATAGACCCTGCTAAAAAGTCTGCCCCTATATTTCTTATAGGTCTCTTTTAAGTACTGAAAGGCCATAATAAAGTCTCCCTGGAGCCTTCTCTTCTCCAGGCTGAACAACCCCAACTCCCTCAGCCTGTCCTCACAGCAGAGCTGTTCCAGCCCTCTGATCATTTTTGTGGCCTCCTCTGGCCCCTCTCCAACAGGTCCATGTCTTTCCTGTGCTGAGGGCTCCAGAGCTGGACACAGGACTCCAGGTGGGGTCTCATCAGAGCAGAGTAGAGGGGCAGAATCAACTCCCTCGGCCTGCTGGACACGGCCTTTTTGCTGCAGCCCAAGATACAATTGGCCTTCTGGGCTGTAAGTGCACATTGCCGGCTCATGTCCAATCTTTCATCCACCATCTTTCATCTGTGGCTGTGAGTGCTTGCAGAGCTGACTGGGGCCATGAGTGGGTAGTAAGAGCTAGCATTAGCCTTTAAAAATTCAGATATTTCAATGAAACCATTTGGTCAGCCTGCCATGTCTTTGCTAATAAGTATTGAACCCCTTGGAAGGTACATTTGTACCCTCTTTTGGTGTGCGTGCCATGACTGACAATGTCAGGCAGATAGGTCTATATGTATGGCAGTTTTACTGAGGTGAACCACCACAGTCTCTTTATGGTTTAATGTGACAAATTTATATGGGCAAGTTTTAAAAATGGAGTCTGAAATCTGTTTCTACTAAACCAGTCCTTTTTTCACAAAAAAAGTTCAGAAACAAAATAGAAAGGGTCTTTGCATGCGTGTTTGTACATACACACTTGTACATGCACACATTTTTCCATTACTGTTTATTTGCCCTGTGTAACACTCTAAATGGCATTTCTGAAGTACTCATACGAAATGCCTGGAGGTCCTAACAGGGGAAGAAAAATAAACTTCATTTTGTAAGTATCCTGCTTGATTTCCTGTCGAGATAGTACACTGGCATGTACCAGCCTTTCTCCACCACTGCATACATATGTAAGTCAAGCTGAAAACTTCAAATAGGAAAGTGGCCACGTGAAGCTCTCTGAGACACTTGACAGAAATCTAAACCAACACATTGCAAAGAGTTACAAACAAAAATCTGTCTTGAAACCAGTGCTTCTCCTGTGACATCATGTCATATTAATCACTGCTAGGTTGCCCTAATAAGGATGAAAATTCCCCCTTAGCAGCCTGTTCTCCCAAACAAAAAATGCATCTTCTGCTGTGTTGGACCTTGTTTAATGTCTGCGAGAACAGATGGAGCTGGTAGCTTTGCTTAAAGGTCAGTGTGGTTAGTCAAGGCCCTGGATGGGGGAGAAGTCCGTCACAGTAAAGGTCTTTTTCTCTCTGAAGTACATGAAGAGGTCTCTGAGACTTAAGAATTTGTGATATATACGTATAATTTGTGTGTATGTGGCCAGAGACCAAGCTTTAAGTGGAATCTATTAGCTGGAGAGCTGAAGTAACAATAACCTGGAGAATCCCTATCATCAAATGTGGCAGTGCAAACACCTGTTTATATAAATTTACTTATGTACATCTCTTTATATAGATACCAAGTTAAACAAGCTTTTCTCAATTGATTTGATAATGTACACAAGGATAATTTAGGGAATTTTCTGACAAATTAATAGTCCTGTGCTTGAAATGGAATAGGAAATAATGTACTAATATACAGAGATGTATTAAGTTGGACAGACATAAGGAGCTGTCTCTAGTTCCTAGCTGTGTGATTTGTAGTGAATTGCAAGCACTGTACTAGATGTGGCTACCTACTTAAAGTGATTTTTCTATTTTGTGGATATCACTAGAAGTGTCTCAGCGAATGAGTGTTCAGATGTTGACATTTGAAATGAGAAAAATATGTTTGACTTAGTCTACATATTTCCATGCTGAATTATTCTGCTTCTACATGTCTGCATGTAGTCTAACTTAACACATCTCCATCAATAAAGTTTTTGCCACCTCTGCTTTGAAGACTATTCCATGCAGTACATAGTCAGGAAATATTTACTTTAATCATCTTCTCATTTCTCTGGTTTTGTGCCTTTAGTAACTGATATGACTGCAGTACATTACCTCTTGACCTTCTCCAGGTCCCCCTGAAAACAATGTACATCATAACCCTTTGCATTTTAAATGTAGGATTTTCCATTACTTATAAACATGAGAGGTTTTAACCTATGGTGATGAAATGTTTCAGGGGGTTGTGTATGGTTTAGGTTGCACAGTTTCCAAGTTTAATTACACAGGGGTGAAACTTTTTTATGATTCAAGCAAGGGGAAAAAAACCAAAAACAAAACCAGAAGTTGTCCCATTTTGCCTGGAGTCTTCATTTACAGAAGGGGCACAAGTAAGTGTCACGTGGCTCCACTGGTGGCAGCTGCTTTGTGGTCTTACATGGTCATCTTACTACTCCTGGTTTCATTCTGTTAATGTGTCATGAGTGACATATGTAGGTTTTCTCTGTCACCCTGACATTCATAACTCAGGCTATGACTGAACAAGGCACTTCAGCATTAACTTGAAATCCTGTGGGAGTTAACCCTGGCCTACAGACAGCAGAGGTGTAGATTTACATCATGCAGGTGGGCCAATATTACCACGCCCACGACCCTAAGGGAAAGATGGGCAACCTCTTACTCCATGTTAATGGTTTTGCAGGGGTTGTCTGGCTTCAGTGAAACTAGTGAAACTTTGTTATTCAAACAAAAAATTAACCCAGTTTTAAGACTGGACATAGCCTTACACTCTCAGTGATGAGACAGCTGTCCTTCAAAATCGAGCACAGGTTGAAGTGTAGTACTGAGCTGGAACTCAGTAGTAAAGGTAGTCATGCCCAACTATATGTTTTTTTTCTGGGATTATTCCTTAAGACATCCCAAAACAAATTGGATTGGGGAAGGTTTTGGTTTTTTAAATCTGTGAAAAATGACACACTGAAAACTTGGCCTCAGTCACACAGTTTACTGCAAACCTTCACAGAAACATGATGCAACATCATAAGCAATTTTGTTGTATTCAAGCAGTTGATCAAAATATAAGCTTAATCTTTGCTCACTGCCTGTTATGTTTTATCTTTAACCAGAATATATGAATTGGTATTTGAAGATATTATTGTCCCTGAAGGAAAAAAAACCAACAACAGCCATGACTGATAATGACATATTTAATGTCAATATAAATGTAAGGATACTCACATCTTTAAAATTAGGTTAGATTAAGCATTTCAAGAAGCACATTTAGACCTGTATTCCATTTTTTGTGATGTTGTATAGGTGATACAAAGGAGCTAACTATAAGGAGAACTTTAGTTCAGAATTCTTATTAATCTCTTAATTTAACACAAAAGATTTAGAGAATATGGTGAGATTTCACATATGGAAAAAACAGCACATCACAATGTAATCTGATTGGCCAGGAATAGTATCTGTTTGTAACACAATTTAGAAACACTGGCTAAGATTGAGCATAGAACATCTTTTATTATTTGATATATTTTTGAGATGCTGTGAGACACAAAGCTGACCACCCAAGGGGCTAACAATTATCCCTTGCTCTTCCTCAAACTCAGCAGAGTTTCATTTATTGAATGTTGCAACAATTCAGTTTTGCTTTAAATCCTGACCTTGACTGACTCTGGAAAGTGTAACAGTCAGCAGAAGCAACCCCTTTTTGACAGGCCAACCCAAATTACCCAGAATCAAAGACCTAACATCAAAAAATATACCCTGAAGAATAAAAAGGCTGGGCCATGGAAGGGTGCAATTAATTTCCATGGCTATTGTGGTTACAAAAATAGTGCTTGAGGAGAGCATTTATGTTCCCTGGGTGAGGAAGACACTGAGCCCAAAACCGCGACAGCCTTTTGCAGTCACTCCAGTGCCGTTCCTCTATTTAATGATCTCTGCAGCAGACCTCAGACCATAAACCCAAGAAATATAATTTTATTTTGGCCCACACAGAAGCTGTTTTTCTCATCCTTTCTACTAAGCCAAAATTTAACAACACTAGGAAGCAAAGTAAACTCCTGTAATGATAAGATATTCTAATTTTTCTATATTATCCCCAGGGACATTTGTCAATACTATTTGAAGGATCCATAGTGAACACCAAAATGCATTTGTCAAAATAAATCAATAATTTGGGAATGCCTAAGCCTGTTCTGCCTTTTCTTTATGTTTATTTGTTTCCTCAGTGGGAGCTTAATTTAAGACTTTGAATCACAGGAAGCCTTTTTCTTGACCAAAACTCATTAACCCTCCCTATTCATAAATTTGGAGTACCAAAGAGACCATTAGATCATCCTGTCTGACCTTCTGAACAGCAAAAGCCAAGAGATCATGCACAGCTACTGCTGCACTGAGCCCACAAAAAGTATCTTGAGGCTAACACTTATCCTTCAGAAAACTACAGCAGGTTTGTGGGTAGAAGTAAGGTCTTCAGTTGGATCAACTCTTTCTTAGAGTAAAGAATAAAAAGTTAAACTTTTGCTAAAGGTGAAGAGAGAATCCGTCACTTTCATGTCTGCCTCTTTGAATTTTTAACAACTTAAATGTTAACATTACTGCTTGTATTAACTGATGTATGGACAATGTTTTCCTTGAACGGATGTGGGTTTTCTTCTTAGGTTGTAGTATGGCTTGATGGTCAAAGCATATTCCCTCTGTTTTTAACCAATGTGCTGGTTTTGGCTGGAGTAGAGTTAGTTTTCTTCATAGTAGCTAGCATAGGGCTATGTTTCAGATTTGTGCTGGAATCAGTGTTGATAATTCAGGGATGTTTTGGTTATTGCTGAGCAGTGCTTATACAGAGTAAAAGCTTTTTCTGCTCCTCATACCACTGTGCCAACAAGTAGGCTGGGGGTGCACAAAATGTTGGTAGGAGACATAGTCAGGACAGCTGACCCCCCCCTGACCAAAGGGATATACCATACCACATGATATCATGCTCAGCAATAAACTAGGAGGAAGGTCGGTCAGGGGACCACTGCTCAAGGACTGGCTGGGCATTGCTCATTTGGTGGTGAAAAACTGTTTTCATGTGTATCACCTGTCTTTTTTGGGTTTAATTTATCTCTCTCTGTTATTTTCCTTTTCATCACAATATTATTATTATTATCAATACTACACAATTTAATTTCAATTATTAAACTGTTCTTTTCTCAGTCCATGAGTTTTCTTAACTTTTACCCTTCCAATTCTCTTTCCCCCGTCATGCTGGGGGATTAGTGAGAGTGCATCTTCTGTGGTGCTTAGTCATCAGCTGGTGTTAAACCACTACAACTAATAACTTATCAGTGGCCTGAAAAGAGAGTCTTCAGCCAGAAAACTACTGAATACTTAGTATTTTTTAAAGATTGCTTTTTATCCAAGCCCCTTGGTGATGTGTCCTGACTGTGAGTGCTTCAATCTCAGTGGCTGTTTCTGATGGACAGTGCTGATCTCACCTCTGCAGGCTAAATCTCTTCATACTGTCCCATAAGGGAATGTGGAAATATATTTTATCTTTACTGTCCAGTTATCACATGAGAAATCTTTTTTTTTTCAAGTTCAAAGAATTCTTAAGGGAAAGTAGGAAACATAATTCAGGGAGATAAGGCTGTGAAGCATTATTAATATGCTTGGGGCATTAGAAATTATTGCCTATTAGTTTGGATTAGTCTGGATGTGATGTAAACACAAGTATCATTTGGGGCAGAAACAATTAACTCTCACTTGGTTATGCAATCAACCTAGACCAGGAAATCAGGTTTAGACAAGTGGGAATTTTTTCCACCATTTTTTATTTCACAAGCTACACCACTTCCCAGTCTGCTCCTGGGTACAAGCCACCAACCCACAGTACTGACAGGGTTTCAGGTGCATCAGGCTGTCCTGGAGGCATCATTCACCTCCTGTCCACAGGCGCAGACATCATGAGGACACAAGGGTCCTTGCTGCCTCCGTCCCCAAGCCCACATCTGTGAGCTGCAGCATCAATCCCTATGGAGAATGGTGACCACAGCTCCTTGAATCAGCTACCACCCAGCTCACCACAGATCTCCAGCATTCTGTTCGGTGACTGCAAGCATCTGGAGACTGGGCTGACGCACACTTGTAGGGTGCTGTGCTGGGGCTACAAAATCCTGTTGCTAATAGTAGCACAACAAAAGTCGGAGTCTAGCAGAACATGATTTATTGCTTGACGGTTCCTTCCAAACCCTCACCAGTGTTTTGAAAATATCAGACTCCAGAGAGAATATAATTTGTCAAAAATAATGAAAGCTTTGTTCCTTTCATCATATAATATCTAATGTTTTTTTTCTCCTGTCAAAGTTCCTTTCTGGTCTTGCACTACTTTTTCAGCTTGCAGCAACAAGCATTTGCTAATAATAATCACTGGAGACCATGGAAACTGGTTTCACAAAACGTCCTCAATCTTAGTTTGTGAAGAACGAAAAGATATGCAGAATTAGCCATGTTTTTTCAGTCAGCAAGAATGGCGTGTGCATACTGCTTTCCAGATGGAAAAGCAAAAGCATGATTCCTTGCCTGAACTTTATGCAATATAGATAAAGATGTGTTTTTGTGAAATACATTCGAGATGGCTGTGAGGTAAGTCAAATCTGAAATGACCCACTGGACTACAGTTAGACATGGCATTAGGGTAAAGGCCTATTACATACATGAGGCACCTACTAAATCTCAATATGCTTCTTACTGTTTTGCTGTACAATGCCCTGAGTATCTCAGAAAGCTTGAGTTAACCCTCCTGTGGATGAAGCCAAGCAGTTGTGTTCACAAGGGCCAAACTGCTGTCGTGCAACATGTTAGTGCCTATGGAGCAATACTTAGGAGGGGAATTGTTTTACAAGGCAACAGTGATGCCAGTTATTATGACAAAGTTCAAAGCAGGACTTGGAGTAGGCTTGGAAAGGGAGTTTGGTACGTAGAGCAGGATGTAGCAACATACACTGGAGAGTGCTCAGGAGGGGTGTTTTGAACAGGCAGGAGTGTCATGGCTCTGATGGAAGACTGGTAGCCATCTGAGCGTCTGTGGGGGCCAGGCACTGTGCCCCAGGGCACCTGAAATACACCCAGTTATAGCTCATAGAGTCAGGATCCCACTTCCATCAGCTTTTACTGCTCAGTTGCCTATTCTGCTTGTATCTTTGGCAGCCCTGGTCCAGCCTAGGCTTGAAGGGTGGTGACCTCATTGCCTTGCCTGCAGTGCAGACCCCTTGACAGTCCTGGTCAGCCAGGTTACTCCCTCCAGCAAGCAGTCCCAAACCCCACATGGAGCCCTATCTGGTTTGATAGCGCTCTCTTCCATGCCATGAGCACTGAGGGCTTCTCCCTGGAACCAGATATTTTGGGCTCTGAGCAGCACTCAATGACTGTATGTTGCACATCCCAGCAAGGCTTGGCTGCAACCAGGGGTCTCCAATGGCTGGCTTCATGGTGGGGTTGGATGGCATTGCTCTGGGCGGGAGGAAATGAGAGCTCTTGTGTTTCTGGTCTGCCAGCCCTTCTGCAGAGACCTGATTTACCTGTCTGACTCAGGGTGCGCCCACGTTGGGATCCTGCCTCTGTCCCTGGCTCACAGCAGATGTTTTGAAAGAGAGCACAAGAAATCCTGAAGGTGTCAGCTACAGAATAACCTGCCAACAGAGAAAACTTCCTCCAACTATTACTCAGGGGTTGGCTTTGACCCTGGAGCATTAGACTTTCTATCCTCTGTAAGTGCTGTCTGTGTGTGTTGGCTTTCTGTGTCAAATTATTATGCAAAAGGACCATGGAAAAGGCTGAGACACAGAAAGACTAAGAGTATAGAAGAATGAATGGAGAATACAAAGAAAAAAATAGGAAAGAAATAATCATTATTTTCACTTCTTTATTTTGTAGAAAATTTGCTTTTGTACAGCATTTGAAGTAACCATTTATCAAATAGACAGCCTCAAAGAAATTTACAGCCCTGGAAATGGAAGTCAAACACAAATGGTATATGCTTTGCTCTGACTCTTCTTGGAAGCTACAGATGTTCATTGTTTGAACACACAATGGACAGATTAATGTCTCCAGATGTTCACTATCCATCCTCCCAGAACATTAATGGGCAGACCAGAGAATGAATATTTTTAGCAGAAACTTCAGTTTCCACTGCTGCTTCAGATAAAGTATCTTGTCAGTGTTTATTTTCTGAAGATCACCTGCTCCAAATGTAGGGAGTCATAGAATCATAGAATGTCCAGAGTTGAAAAGGACCCAGAAGGATCATTGAGTCCAACTCCTGTCCCTGCACAGGACAAGCCCACAGTTCACACCATGTGTCTGAGGGCCTTGTCCAGTCTCTTCTTGAACACTGTCAGGCTTGGGGCCGTGACACCTCCCTGGGGAGCCTGTTCCAGTGCTCCAACACCCTCTGGGGGAAGAACCTTTTCCTAATGCAAACCTAAACCTCCCCGACATATCTTCCTGCCATTCCCTTGGGTTCTGTCACTGGTCACAAGAGAGGAGAGGAGAGGAGAGGAGAGGAGAGGAGAGGAGAGGAGAGGAGAGGAGAGGAGAGGAGAGGAGAGGAGAGGAGAGGAGAGGAGAGGAGAGGAGAGGAGAGGAGAGGAGAGGAGAGGAGAGGAGAGGAGAGGAGAGGAGAGGAGGAGAGGAGAGAAGAGGAGAGAAGAGGAGAGAAGAGAAGAGAAGAGAAGAGAAGAGAAGAGAAGAGAAGAGAAGAGAAGAGAAGAGAAGAGAAGAGAAGAGAAGAGAAGAGAAGAGAAGAGAAGAGAAGAGAAGAGAAGAAGAGGAGAACAGCACCTGCCCCTCCTCCCCTTGTGAGGAAGCTGTAGCCGCCATGAGGTCTCCCCTCAGTCTCCTCCAGGCTGAACAAACCAAGTGACTTTAGCTGCTCCTTATACAGCTTCCCCTCTAAACCCTTCACCAACTTTGTGGCCTCCTCTGGACACTCTCCAGCAGCTTTATGTCCTTTTTATCCAGTGTTGCCCAGACCTGCACTCACGGCTCCGGGTGAGGCCGCATCAGTGCAGAGCAGAGCGGGACAATCACCTCCCTGCCCGGCTGGCAATGCTGTGCTGGATGCACCCAGGACACAGTTGGCCCTCTTGGCTGCCAGGGACACTGCTGGATCATCTTCAGCTACAGAGCAATGCCCCTCCATGTCACCACCCAACACTGCACAAAGCCTGCAAACTGTATACACAAGTGCTGGTGAACTGACTTCCAAAGAGAATGAGAAACCAGCGTTCTTTTGACTATTTTACCTGATAGGAATAAGCAAATATTTAAAATTGTAAAAGTATTTAAGTGGTTGAGTGGTTTGGAGAATCAGCACAGGTATATTACTTTTCTTGAGCCACAGACATAATAAGGCAACTCCTATAAGAAATTTGAACTGGAATTTGTCCATAATTATACTTCTTATTCACAGAGGAAAAAAAAGCTTGCATCAATTTAGCATTATCAAATGTGATACAATTAGTTGTCAAACATTTATTTATTCTTGTAGAAAAACTTGTGATGCCATTTTTGGGAAGTCTCTAGATGACAAATGCCCATTTGAATTTAAAGAGAAAAGCTGCTTACCACCAATTCTCAAAGCCATGTTATATAAAAACTTCATGAAACACTGCTGAAAAATAGTAATTCAGCAGAAGCACCCGAGTCCCCCCTGAAAATTATTCAGAAAGTTTTGAAAATACTATATTTAATATTATTGGCACAGTTCCCTCTCATGCCCATTCATGAATTCCCACTGGCAAATAGTAACATTTTGCCGAAGTGAACAGTCTTAATCCGACAAAACAGCATTGTAAGTGAAGGAAGTACACTTGTTGCCTTCAGTGTATGAAACTTTAAGAGAACACAAAACACGATTTTGCCTTCTATTGATATGAAGAGGATGTTAAAGAGATATGTGCTTTTTTCAGCCTCAATAGTTTCAGTGAAATGGGTGATCAGGTGGCAGCTGGGAAGACTTGAGTTTCTCAGCCTGGGCTACAGCTACATTAGAGATGTATGATGTCCAGCTGTGAAGTGTCTCACCCTGAGAAGAAGAGCAATGCTGTGCAAGAGGCCATGCTGTTTCGCTGGTTCTCCTGCTGGTGCTGCTCCGAGTGGCACCAGTTTTCTTGTGGGGTGTTTAGGTCACTTCAACTGGCCTGAATGTGCTCTCAAAATGACTTTGTAATAAACCAACAGAAAGAAAAGATCTGAAAAACTGAAAGTAACGTCCTGGCTCTTCTCCAGTGAAACCATTGAGGAATTTAGCTACTCCTTTCAAGAGAACAAGGAATTCACCCCCCAAAAGATCAATATCCAAATATCTTGCAAAAAAATCTATGCAAGCTATTGTATGCAGCCGTTTTGAAAAGCACTCACTTCTGCCTGTAGGTGCGTAACCCACTTACAAAGAAACCCTCCACATTTTGTGACAGTCAGATGAAAAAGGTAAGAAAGAGATCCTGAATAGGAAAAATAAGATTTAAAAATTAGCATGCCATTAAGACAAGTATAAATACATATTATATTACATTAGCGTACTGTGTTTTCTTTAGTGTATGTGCCATTTTTAATTAATCCATACACTAAGTGCTAAAGTGTTTCCTAATGCCATTAGGTGGTGCTTTCAGTAAGTAATAGAATAAATAGCTATTGTACAGTTCTTTTCTGCATCATGTTCTTATTTTCTTAAGTGAAAGAAAATTTAAACAAAACACCATGAGTGCCTCCTCCTTTTGAAGCCCACCAACCTTGCAAAGGGCTTTGTATCACGTTTCTGAGGCACTCTGGCTCCCTTCGGGTGTGATAAACTGCACTTTGGGCACAATGAGGGATGAATTCGTTCTCCGCATGGAGTTGCTCCTCCTAATTGAGTTGTTTCTCCTCATGGAGTTGCGCTTCCGCAGGGAGTTTTGGTGGGACAGCTCGCTTTTCTGCAGGGTCTGGATGAGAATAGATGGCTTCTCATCAAGCTCTCGAGCGCTGCAACGCGGCGCTGCCACTTTGACAGTGTTGCCAAACTTTGAGTAGTCAACTGAGTACACGCCTTCCTCTTCGGTGACGATGGGCACAAAGCGGTGACCCCACAGGATCTCCTCTGCTATGTAGGAGGTTCTCGCTTGCGTTGTGATGCCAGTCGTTTCTACGACTCCTTCAAGTATCACGATGAGCTCCAGGTCCTGGAGTGCCAGGTCAGCAGCAGAGATATCATAAAGAGGACTCCGCTTGTCTATGATGTGACAAATGATTAAGGGAGCCACAAGGAAAATATTGTTGCTTTCAATGGGGTTATCCACAGGAATGTCTACCTGGTGAATGGGTATGACTTCTCCTTCAGGGGTTGTAGTCTTCCTCACAACCTGGATTCTCACTGAGGCACTAATGATCATGCTCTTTCTCAGGTCTCCCACTCGAAACATGAAGCAAAGTTTACCATTTCGAACTGCAATGACTGCCTGCCGGCTGAAAATCAAGGTCTCAGCCCGCCTGTGAGCTTGCGCTGTTTTCATGAATATGCAGCCCAGCATGACAGCGTTGATAATCAGACCTACAATGTTCTGCAGGATCAAGACCGTTATGGCCAAGGGACATTCCTCTGTCATCATCCTACCCCCAAAACCAATGGTCACCTGAACTTCAATGGAGAAAAGGAAAGCAGAAGTGAAAGACCTGGAAAAGAAGATTGCACAAAGTTAGGTCCAAGGACATCAAACACGAAGTTAGAACCTACTAGCAAACAGTTTCAAGAAACAAACTTAAGGACCTATGTGTACAGTTCTGGTACACTCAAGTCTTCTGTTACACCAGCAAAAACATTGCATGCTCAGTGATCCTGTTTTCATGTAGTGGGTACAGTGTCTGATGGTGGAAGACCTTGGAGCCTGAGCTCCTAAAAGACTGTCTGTAAGACTAGGTGAACCTGAGAAACTCACTAGATCCTCTGCTCATGAACACATACCACCCACTGCGTTAGTTGACAATGCTCTGACACCTGGGCTTTCCACCATCTGCATCTCATGAATCACTTGGCAGACAGTGGTGGTGGTTTTGGGGATGATAGATGAGCAATCAGCTGGCACACTGAGACTCTTCCACCAGCCTAAGCAGTGAAAGGGAAATGGGAAAACTGCAGCACTTCACTCATACTACCCGGCTCTCTGGGTTGTGACCACTTTTAGGAGGATTTCCCAGACGGAAAAGGGATATTCACAGATTCGTGACTCTCCTCAAACCCTTGCTCACCTTGTGACTGAGCCCGCAGGATCGGGCTGTAGAGGGAGGGCAGTGGCCTCCACAGTCCCCTCTGCACATCCTGGCAGGAGGACAATGCTGAGACCCAGGGTCTGGGTTTAGCTCACTGCCATGGTAAGACTAGCTGGAAAATTTCAACACAGGAGTGGGTTAAGTATGGGTTAAGTTAAACATCCTTAATATGCTATTGAGCTGGACATCAGAGGATGCTGTCCACAAACTTTCCAAAATACAGTATTTACAGTACTCCACAATGTAATATCCCCTGTATATACCAGGGTCTTTAATTTCATTTTATAACCAGATACATCTTTCACCAAAGTCTCTTATGTCTAAAATCAGTTAATCCACCAACATTTGAAACATTGACATGCTCAACATGGCTTTACCTATGGAAAATAGGTCCTGCCAATGAAGACAGTTCTATACCATTCATTGGTTTTGGTTTGCTTTTCAATTAATCTGCTTCTAAATAAAATTTTCTAGTTTTCCTAATTTTATTTTTAGCGGTTTATTTTCTGGTTTTCCTAACTTTATTTTCATGACCTGGAGTCATGAGGAAACATTCAAATAGCATAGGGAATATCAGGGATAATTTTCTGTAGAAAGTTCATGTTTCTAAAAAACTGCCAGTCTCTGCAGAGATATCATTGAAATAACTTCATCATCTTGTGTGTTTTTTCTCTTTCCTTTTCTATTTTTTTAATCTTTGGCAGTTTTCCTTGTATTGAGGGGTTTATTTTTGCATTTCACTCTGAAGAAACCAGGGTCTAAGGAGTTAATTAATAGAATTCATGGAATGATTTCTTATGTTCATGAATATTTATTTGCCTGCAGACTGAAGCTTCTGGTTTAAACTTTGAATTAAGTTTAATTCAGCTTAAAGCTCTGTGAAGTAAATATTCTGATTACTGCTTCCTAGCAAAAAAAAAGAGAATCCACCTTTTTACAGCAGAAGTAATTGAAGCAGCGAATCTGTATAGCATTTTGACCATGTGTAAAGGGAGCTAAAAACTCCAAGTCATACTATTCCCAGGTCTTTTCCCTTAGAGCTGTGTAACAGTTTTCCTCTTCGGATAATGCTTGTTTTGCGTGGCAAAGAGCTGCAAGACTTAGAAATTTCTGCAGTATTTTGAAAAATTCAAGTGCTGTGCAAGTTTAGCACTGGCTAAAATGTCCAAAACCAGGTTTGTTGTAAATCTGTATTGGCATATACCCAAGAAAGCTCTCCTGAAACATCTGTGGGCCTAAATCTCATGAAAGTAAGTTAAAAAATGCTTGCCATTATTTTGACATATATATTATTGCAATATTGAATATACTTAACATGCAACAACTCATCATTCTTAAAAATGCCAGCAATCCCATTGCTATGTCATGACTTTGTTCAAAGCAGTAGCCAGATTTAAACAGATGAAGTATTTCCCTATGAAGGGAAGCAACTTTCCATGGCTTGGACATGGACCTTTGAGTGGCTGTTGGCTGAACCACCCCAGGTACTTGCACGAGGGAGCCATGCGTGTTCTTCATCATGGGGTAAACCATAAAGTTACGCTGGTTCATTTGCTCTGCTTTTCCACACCCCTCCAGGCTGTCCTTGCAGCAGAGGTTTGCAGCCATGCTGGAAGAGCTGCCAGCCTGGGCCTGCCACAGCCAGGCCTACAGGGAGGGAGCGAGGGGCAGGGCTGTGACCACAGGTACGCCTTGCCCCAGCGACATGAGGCCCTGGACAGCCAGCTCAGGCTCTGCAGGGTGGTCCAGGAGCCCTGTGGGGAGCCCCATGGCACGGGCCAAGGCAAGCGTGCCACCAATCAAGCGGAGGGATGCCCCCCCGGCTGACCCTGAAGAGCCAGTGGCGTGTAGCTACTTGCTAATTTTGGTTGGACAAATCCCACAAATCCCAGACACATCTGGAGTGACACCCCAGTGGGCACAAGCTGGGTCATAGAATCGTAGGATTGTTTACATTCCAAAAGAGCTTTAAGGTCATCAGATCCAACCGTTAACTTAGCACTGCCAAGTCCACCAGTAAACCATGACCCTAAGCACCACATTTACATGTCTTTTAAACTCTTCCAGCGATGGTGACTCAGTCACTTCCCTGGGCAGCCTGTTCCAATCCCTGACAACCCTTTCTGTGAATAATTTTTTCCTAATATTCAGTCTAAACATCTCCTGGCACAACTTGAGGCCATTTCCCCATGTCCTATCACTTGCTACTTGGAAGAAGAGACCAACACCCTCCATGCTACAGCTTCCTTTCAGATAGGTGTAGAGAGAGATAAGGTGTCCCCTCAGCCTCCAGGCTAAAAAGCCCCAGTTCCAATGCATGACAACCCTTTCAGAGAAGTTTTTCCTAATATTCAATCTAAACCTCCCCTGATGCAACTTGAGGCTGTTTCCTCTTCTCCTATCGCTTGTTACTTTGGAGATGAGATTGACACCCACCTTGCCACAACCTCCTTTCAGAGGTGACTGCTTATGGCCAGTTATTGGAAAAGAAATAAGACAGCAACCTTCCCCTATCCCCTACCCCAACCCCCCCAACTTAATGAACGTCAGCTTGGAAAAATCCCCATTTCCCTTAGCTTGGAAAATCCTCATTTAAAAAAGTATCAAAAGAAAGGGAGCATGAAATCTCCGCTCCTTCATGAGCCAGATACAACGTCCCTTCAGACTCGGTGAGATGCCTCAAACCTGTGCACAGGAGAAAGGAGAAAAGAGAAATGGCTACTCTGATGTCTCAGCAGACCCTGCAGCCCCAGTCCCTCACAGCACCAGAATGTGTAATGGCAGCTGATCTGGGGCAGTATGGCCATACTGAATCAGGATTTTTCTCTTTAAAAACCTAGTGCTATAAAAAGATATGTTACTGATGAGATGGCAAGGTGATTTTATTTCTTACTCCCACCTCCGCTTAACAAACACTCTTCTATTCTGTGTATGTATCTGTAAGTTTATCAGTGCCTTTAAAATTGTCATGGCTTTGGGGACGGAGAGTGAAATACTTCAACGGGTGACATTTAACCTAGTAGTCCCCTAAATTTTCACTGTCTGCCACAGCATGCACACCATGGTAACTGTTCCTCTGCCAAACTGCTGGCCTATGGCTTCACAAAGGTATTTTGAACCACCCCATATTTAGCTGTCTCAGGAGAGTCATCTTGAAAAAGGTCTAGTTTTACCCTAAGTGGCACTTTTCTTGCTAGCCTTACCTGAGACCCATGTCTGGTACCCTGCCTCTCATGAACCACCCCTGTGGTGGCCACTTTTCACCAGTGTGGTGAGCGGCTCACACCACGCTCGGGATGCTCCCACTGCCGTGGACAATGTTACAATACATATAACACATACCCACTCTTGTAGCAGGCTCTTATCTCGACAGGCAAGGTATGTTACCCACAGAGTGTGGAGACACATGAAAAGCAGCAGGTCTCCCTCTCTTTCAGATCCTGTAAGGAACCAAAGAAACCTACAGTACAGTATTTTCCAAGCCTAGAAGGCTTGCTCAATTTATGTAATCTAGAGGAAAACACTGCACTTTTCAACTGTCTCAACCAAATACAACAGTTCATGTAACCCAAAAACTGCAATTTAGGCATTGGCAGGACAGCAGGCAGATCCGTCCCTCCCCTTTCTTCATCCCACCACCTGTACTTTACCTGACACACGTCACGCATGGTGTCCACTTGGTGCTGTTTGTAGTGCTTTCTGTGCTTGGGTCCATGTCGCCGTGGGCAAAAGCCACCAGCCACCACATCATGGCGAAGAGCAGCCAGCTGCACAGGAAGGACATAGTAAAGATGACCAGCGTGTGACGCCACTTCAGGTCCACCAAAGTGGTGAAAATGTCTTGCAGGAATCGCCCCTGCTCGCGGATGTTCTTGTGTGCCAGGTTGCATGCCCCATTCTTGGCGATGAAGCGGGCTTTGCGTGGCCGGTCTCGGATGCGCGGCTTGCGCAGGTTCTCAGCAGCAATTCGTGCCAACACATACTCTTCAGGGATGATACTCTTCCGAGCCAGCATCTTCCTGCCACCATAGTCCGCTCAGCAAGATGCAAAATGGGGGGTGGTCCCTCTACCACGTCTTTGCAGAGCTCACTCTACCCTGCAAAAAGAGAGAACCTGATCAAATCTGTCACTGATGCACCACAGCAAGAAGCCCCAATTAGGTACCCTCACACCAACAACCATTACATTAAATGTCACTGCTTATTAAATGTGACTAGTTATTCCACAGCGCCCTTCCTCTATCAGACCATCATTTTTATATGAGCAATTGGCATCAGCTTGTAACAGAAACAGAAGATGCTACTTTGACACTCCTTGCAGTTAGGGAGGCTGCGGAACAGTCTTGCAAACTTGATGTAAAGTAACATGACATACGACAGGTTGGTTGCTCAGGCTGTTTCTTCAGGAGATAGCCGTGCCAAGGTGGGTACCACAACACGGAGCATCCTGCAGGACTTGAAGGGTCGGACTTCTCTGGTTTGAACAAAGTTTAGTCTGCGGAGAGACGGTGGAGACTCATTTCTCGTGGCTACAGCCGCGCAGCGCAGCCAGGAGCCCCTGTCCGGTCTCCCGAAAGCATCACAAGAAGGAGCTGAGCTGGGGGCGCGGGAGGCAGGGAACGGGACTCCACGGAGCAGGCGGTCGCATTTCCCCTCCGCAGCTTTCCTTCCTTCCCGGGATTAGGCGGGTAAACCCTCCCTTTATTCCCAAACTTTGTCCCCTAGACGTGTGACAGAACAAACCTACGGAAAACCTGTCTCGCCGCAGCTCCCCTCCGCCTGGCCCGTCCCACCGGGGGAGGGCAGGGGCTGCCTGACCCCCCGCCGTTTCCCAGGGACGCCCCCCCGCCCCGGCACGGAACTCAACCCCCTGCCCCGCCGCCTCTTACCACAGCCTGGCGGGGCGGTGCGCGGCCGGGCGGGGAGGGGCGAAGGGGAGCGGGCGGAGCGGCCGGGGGGGCCGAGCCGGTTCGGCTCCGATTCGGCCCCGCAGAGCAGGGCCGGGCCGGGCTGCGGTGGGTCTGAGCGGCGGGCGGCTGAGGGGAAGGGCGGGCAGGGCAGCCCGGCGGGGCTGGTTGCGGTGCGGGGCGCAGATACATTCGTAGGCGCTTTCTGTGCGGGGAGCGGTACCGGCGGCTGGTCGGGTTATGGACGTTTTAGGTTGGGTCCGTACTGGTGGATGAGAGACTGGACATGAGCCGGCAATGTGCACTTGCAGCCCAGAACGCCAGTTGTATCTTGGGCTGCAGCGAAAGGAGCATGGCCAGCAAGTGGAGGGAGGTGATTCTGCCTCTCTGCCTGGCTCTGGTGAGACCCTACCTGGAGTCCTGCACCCAGCTCTGGAGCCCTCAGCACAGGAAAGACATGGACCTGTTGGAGAGGGGCCAGAGGAGGGACACAAGAATGATCAGAGGGCTGGAACAGCTCTGCTGTGAGCACAGGCTGAGTTGGGGTTGTTCAGCCTGGAGAAGAGAAGGCTCCAGGGAGACCTTATTATGGCCTTTCAGTACTTAAAAGGGGCCTATAAGAAATATAGGGGCAGACTTTTTAGCAGAGTCTGTTACGACAGAACAAAGGGTGATGGTCTTAAACTAAAGGATGGGAGATTCAGGCTAGAGATGCAGAAGAAATTTTTTACAATAAGGGTGGTGAAACACTGGCCCAGGTTGCCCAGAGAGGTGGTAGATGCCCCATCCCTGAAGACATTCCAGGCCAGGCTGGACGGGGCTCTGAGCAACCTGATCTAGTTGAAGATGTCCCTGCTCATTGCAGGGGGTTGGACTAGATGACTTTTGAAGGTCCATTCTAACCCAAACTCTTCTATGATCCTGTGAAATTTAAGGGAGAAGCAAGGTGCTTACACTGGCTTGTGCCTTTTCTGTAGGGAGCTGGCTCTGTCTGGGTACATAAAGTCACCCTCTGGCTGCAGCAAGGCAGCAGCACACTTGCTTCCTCTGTTAAGCCCAGAGTTGGGCCTTTTAAATTTTATCTTACCTCAAGTCTTGCTGAGACAGCTTGCAGGCAGAAAGCAAAGCATGTGCATAAGTGTTTGGAGGACCCAAGCCAGAATCTCATGGCCTTTGCTGCTTTTGACAAACTTAATTACCTGTTTCAGTAAGAAAAGGAAAAAGACATTCCTTTTTATGGTTCACAGCTCTTATTGGGCACAGAGTCAGGCCTGTTACAATGTTCAGTTGGTGTAACGGGCATTGGCAGATGGGTATTTGTATATGATCTGGGGCTAGGAGAAATTACACACAATGTCCACAACCAAACAGTGAAATTGCAGAAGTTGGTTCTTTTTCCCACAGGTCGAGGTTTACAGTTTTGGCTCTTGTGTTTAATGGAAACTTACATTCTTGGAAATTGCAGCTTTTTTTTCCGAAGTCTTAGGTTTTTTAGTTGGAAGAATAAACAGTACCTCAGCTTCATGAAAATATCTAAATTTAGATTTTAATGAAGCAAAGCGCAGAGATCTTCTTGTGTCAGATTAACTCCCACATGACCAAAGAAAGTGTGTGTGTACAGTAAGGAGGTTTCTAAACTTTTCTGTTTATCACTCAAGCGAACGACCTATATGATATAAAATTTACAGAGAACAAAATACTTTCTCTCTGTAAACTAGAGAAAGAAAGAAACGCCTGACAGGCTTACTGTGATCAGGAAGGTTTTGAGTGTATTCAGGCTCGGAAAAATTGAGAAGGTGTGTTTGATGGGCAGTGTAGCCCTCATCTTGAAGATATCCACACTGTTGAACATATACATGTGCTCCATTTTAAAAAGATGAGTGGTTCCTGGAAATTTTTCTAGCACTATCCTTTTCTAATAACAGATATCCAGTAGTCAGAAAAGAGACAGACTCAAAGCCCCAGTCATGTTAGGCAATTAGCTCAACATTCGTGTATGAAATTAACTTCAGGCAGATGACCAACTCCAGTCTGAATAGTCAAGACCTAAACCAATTACCTTTAGATTCTAACCAGACTCTGAGTAACATACATAAAGTAACTTGGGTGGGTATCTGCAGGATCAGTGTTGTTGGTGCCGACTATGACACTTCATGATCTGGGCTTGGAGAACTCAGGATGTTCTCCTGCTACAAATGGAGTGGCAGAGACTGGTCTTGCAGGGCTGCCTTGTTTGATGTAGCCTCCAAAAGCGCATCTCGCTTGGGTGCCACTATTGGAACTGATTCAATAACTGATTTAATGCACATGCAAAAAAGTTCCAGTTCTTTTTTCCTTCTCCTTGCTCTTATCCTTTTCCTTTTTCTTCACTTTCTCCTCCTTTCTCTCTTTTAGCTCCTATGAAGTATTTATTCCATGCTAGGGCTAGAAACATGATTGATGTTCCTCAGTATGTCTGCTAGCTGCAGTTCAAAAAAATAAAGAAATGTCTGGGAGCTGCATGGAATCCCTCCCGCCTGCTCCCCCTGCTTTTTCATAAGATCTTTGAATTATCTCATTTTGCTTATGACACCAATTTACTCATGTCACATGCTCAATTGCACACTTTCCTCTGAAGTTATTGTTGAAATCCACAGCAGAATATCTTCCTCCTCTCTTAAACTTAAGATCAGCTTCGAGGAAGACTGCTGGGCCATGACCGCTGGGATGTGAAGATCAGGAGCACCAGAACCATTTCCTCTTCCTGATTAAACATTTTGAGACATGATTTCAAGCACAGCATCCAATCCCCTGAGTTACAGTGTATGAACATGCTCTGGAGAGTGATAGCTACTAAAAATGTTCCCCTTTGCCCTTTTAAATACTTGCTTGATTGCCACATACACATTTAAGTCTGATATTTAAGTAATAGCTGGGAAAATCTCCCAAAATATCTTCTAACACTTTTTGTAAAGAACATAGTGTCTGAGTGCTGTGAACACAGCCTTTTCAGGCAAAAAATGATCAGAACAGATAGCAGATTTGGATCTAGTTTTATTATGGCCTGTGATGCATCTCTTTTCTTGCTGTTTTATTTCCCCTTCACCCATAAGACTTACTGATATTATGGTAAATATCACTTTACAATTATGCCTACCTAAAAAATAATTAAGCCATGAATCTGAAATTTCCACATTATAGCTGTGTCCATCTATTCCAGAAAATCCTGCTTTGTAATAAGTTTTGTTTGAAATTCTAATCTTAGTTTAGAGATAGGCTGACTTCGCAGGCGTCCAGAGATGTCATGCACTCAGCACAAGGCTTCCACTAAGACACAAAGCTGATAAGACATATTCAGATAGCATGGATGAACTCTTCCCCAGATCAACTGGCAGCAGATCCATCAAACATGAAAGAGGAGAAACTGCAAACTAAGGGCATCTGTTACCCTGAACCGTCTTTCCCACCCCCTGCCCTGTTCCATGCAAGAGCAGCAGGACAAAAATAGTTTTTATCATCAAAATACATGTAACTAGTGCCTCTATGTTATATGTTACTGAATTGCATAGTGAAGTTTGTAGATATTCTGTGGTTTTGCTGACAGAGGCGTTGTTTCCCATTAGAACTATCTGGTTTGGAAATGATACATCTGCCTTTTTTGACAAAATCTGCTACTCTGGCTTCTCTGTGTGTGTCAGGCTACAGGGTACAGGCTATTGACCCCCTGCAAACTAGCCATAAGTTGGCTGTACTGTAAATCTCTGTTATGCTGTTTCTAGTGCCAACAAACTGGTCTGGTGCATTTGTAACTGGGAGTTCAGTATTTTCCCACTCCCTGCATGTAGTCGCCAGGTAGCACATGGGGTATTATGTTGTGGTTTAGGTTCTGCAGCCCAGTGAGCTGATGTGCTGGCTTGGCTTACACAGCACTGCTGGCCATGGGAAAGGTATCTCCTACCTTTTTATCTGCTCCCTGTGTAGCATGGGGATAAAACAGAGAGCCACACCATCTTGGATGAACTGTCTTAACTAGAAGCAGCTGTATCCCTTTTAACTCCTCAAGCAGGTCTGAGCTTGCTATAGAGCAGGGGTGTCACGCTCACATTCACCAAGGGCCACATCAGCCTTGCAGTTGCCTTTGAAGGGCCGAATGTAATTTTAGTACTGTGTGGCCCCTGGCAAAAATGAGTTTGACACCCCTGCTATAGGTGGAACAGAATTAGGCTGACTTCAGGCTACCTTTGCCTGCATGGGCTTGGTGGTGCTCCAGCCAAACTTGCCCAGAGCTGGGTCTCCCATGCTGCTTGCAAAGCTGCAAACACTCCACTGGCTCATTTGGCCTCTCCTAAGAAGTGTTGTTGTCTTCTGAGGGCAGACTTGACTCTGCACATGGTCAGTGTGTGGGCCACAGCATGTGTTGGTGAGAGGGGGCATGGTCTTAGAGAAACGCATTCCATCCTCTAGTATGAGAGAGCTGGCAAGGAACTCTTTTGGGCTGCAGCTGCAGCCCCTGGTCCTCTGCACAGTCAGCAGTATAGGAAGAGAAGGGAGGAGAGGAGAAGAAAGATTATCACACTGATTACATTATTTCTTAAGTCATCTGATTTACGAAATCCAACATCTTTTAGCCTCTATTTCCCTAACTCCACCTCTGCTCCAGGGACATGCATGAGCCAAGAAAGGGCTAGTTGGAATAAATGCCTTGTGTTCCAGGATATACCTTATACTCAGTCTCTGCCATAAGCCTTAGCTTCATTTCTATCTGGAGACCACCACATCATATTAAATCCTTGTACAAAACCCAGGAAAAAATTATTGCAGGCCCACACTACTTATCAATCTCCATATCTTTGTCTTTAATTTTAGCTGTGTGTTTGTTTCTTCACAGATCTCTTGTTTATAGTGCAGGCTGAAAACCAAAGACTGCACTTTGCTAAGCCTCAGTGCTACAGGAGCTCAGCCTGTCACAACATCTCCGTATCAGGAATGCGGGCACTTCTTTTACCCAGTCCACCTTCTAGGTCTTGATATCCCTGATCAGCAAAGCTAGATAAACCTTTCATTTTTCAGTTCTCAGCAGGTATTAGGTCCCATATACTTCAGGTTTAAGCCTTTAGCTGAAAGTACAGACATACTGCACTGTCACATCTGGGACTTACCCAAGTCCATCTCTGGTACAGGCAGGCATGGCCATAGTCACAGTGGTGCAGTCTTTTTTCCTATTCCTGATGCCCTGAAGTGACTTCTTCACACTACATGCTCTTTTCTGGAATAAAGGTTTCTTCTGCGGCTCTGAAAAGATAGCAGTTTGGGATTTTTTTGTGTGTGTATCTACCTGTCATATAATTTATGGAAAGGCTGTAAATCAATTTCTAGCTAGGTTGAACATGGTTAGAATAAGTCTCTAGCCATGTTGCTAATTAATTAACTGGAGTGTTCTTTCCCTTGGTTGCTTCTCCCCTCTGCCTTACTGGCTATTTGCTTGATGACTTTTTTCCTATGGAAAAACTGGTTGCTGATCCATCTGTTTGTGATGATTCCCATTTCTGAGCTTACAGGCCAGGACAGCCCCTGAAAAGGATGAGCAGAGATGTGAACACTTTGCCTCCTCTAGCTGGTGGAGATGTGGGTGCTTCTCTTCCCACTCTTTGCCAAACTGTTATAATCAGTCATTGCATGGAAAAATCAAATGGCTAAAGTTCATTCACGGGTCAAACCACAGTATAGAAGGACTTCTTACAAGCTCCTAACCTGCTGACCAGTGCCAAAGTGGCTCCCTGCAGCTGTTGGGAAGCTTCAGTGCTGTCCTTATCACCAGTGTATTGAGCAAAGGGCAAATGAAGGTTTGGCCTCCTTAGCACCTTCCTCTTGCACTCCTCCCTTTTTCCCCATAGGTCTACCTGTAGTGGACTACACTGAAAACAGCAGAGCTCTCCAAACAGCTGAGCTGTTTGCAAAGCCAAGAGTCTCAGAGCAATGTCTGCTAACCTGCTCCTCAACAGCCAGGCATACCTCTGTGCTTTCCTTGGCATCGTTGCCCTCTGCTCAGTCTTATCTCAGATTTACAAACAACATTTGGATTTTAAGTCTCATGGGACAGGGATTTCCTCACCAAATGATGGCTCAAAGGGTCTAATACCTGAATTTTTTTTAAACATCTTCCACTGCCATGTTGCTTCTGCAATTCATGTCAGGTGGCACCCTCCCAGCTGGTATCCAGGCACGTCTTGGATGTGAGGTGCCCCAAGCATGATCCAGAGACTGCTCTAAATGCACAGGATGGATGAGACAACTTTGTTTTGGGATAACTGTGGGTTTAGACACACAGATGCTCCCACAGGTGGGCTGTGGCACTTTTCCCATTTCATTTATCAATGTAGGTAGAGCCTAAGAGTTGGCTCTAGAAACAAGTAAGGCTGCCTCAGGAGTCAAAGTGCTGGAGGCAGCAAAAACCCAGAAGCTAAGAGAGGGTATGTACTCCAGCTGCTGGGACAAACAATAGCTGTTGTTTCTCTCCTCCTTTTCCTCTGGTGGCATCTGGAACAACAAAGCCAGGTATCAAGGATTTTTCATTTCATCTCCTTGTCCAAACTGTGCTTATTCCTCTTGTGTAGCAGGAGCCAGAAGGCTTCTGCATGGCTTCAGCCTCAGAGTTGCATAACACCGTTTTGTCTCCTCTTCTGAGAAGCCTGGAGCTGGCTTAGTGTTATCACCAGCTGAAGGAGTTTTTTCTTCAGATTTGTGAAATGGAATCTTTATGAATTTCCATCTTTGTGTTTCTGGGTCCTCTTGCCTACAAGTGACTGATATATCAGCTATCTCCACTGGCTGCAGAGTGAGGGTTAAATTAAGATTATGCCATTGGTGGAAGATAGATGCCATCTCTCATTTTAAGATCATATCACAGAATAACTGGTGACTCCAATCTCTCTGCTCTTGGATGCTGTGGTGGGACCTGGAGAAGTAGGTGGCCCCAAACCCAGATGATTCAGCCACGAAAATCTGCAGTACACAGAGCCTCTTAGAACCTCAGGTTCCTGCCTTTGATAGAGAGCTCTAAAGGTCATAGTTGGTATTGCTGAAAGAGTAAGGGCCTAATCTAGCTAGTATGATAAAAACACATATAATCATTGAACATGAATCTGTAACTTTCTGCTTTTCAAAGAATATGCTGCTTTGGGGCATCTGTAACTGTGATACTGAAGGGTGGTGGTTCTGGACCATGTCATTTACACTAAGCTGCATTAGTTCCTTAGTTACATGGTTAAATATTTTACTGGATGTTTAAGTGATATTTATGGATGTAAGCTGGTACAGCCAGAAAACCCTGAAGTAAATTAAAGGGACAGTTAAGAAATGAGACATTCTTATGGGCAGTGCTAGCTGGCACTGTTCATGACTTATTTACACTTTTCATCAAAAGGATCTATAACCATGTGATATATTTATATTAAAAAAGTGACTAATATAAATACATGGGAATGAATGCATTGGGCAGTGAAATGTGCAGCATGGTAATGTGAGCTGAATGCTGCATTTTTATATAGTAATTCATAGGACGAAAATATCTATGTTCAATGAAAATGAAAAAATGCGTCTTGGACATGATAAATGTCAATACAGCAAACAGAAGCTAATTGTTATTAATAGCTCTATTTTTAATGACTTCTTGTTTATATTATCTTCAGAATGGGGCTTATTATATTAGAGAAATAAACAGTTCCTGCCAGGAATGTCTGTTATGTTTGCATGGGCAGTGTCTAGCAGCAGACAGATGCTATCAACAGTGAATAATTAATAATAATTATGTAGTAAATAGATAAAGACTTTTCTAAAAATCTCTCTTCTCTTGAAGAATTACGTTTGGAGACTTCTCTGAACTCCACGGCTTTGTACAAGCCAATATTCTAACCTGTCCTGCCAAAACAGCATCATCACATTGCTAATTTGTAAGGGTCCAAGAACTACTTTCTTATAGCATTTTTTTTAGTAATTAAAAAACTGTTAATCTTTCCCCATAATTCCACACAGAGGTCAGTTCTGGTGGAGAAAAACCAGAGCAGTAAAAAACTAATGTGGAAATGATTTGGATGTTTGCATGGCAGTGAGGAATTTGATTTACAGTTTTGTTTTCAGACTTTTTTTAGTACTCTCTTGGTTTTGCCTTTGAAAGGATTTATTTCCAAAGGAACTAAAGGGCTCTTTACATGCCGTCATCGAATTAATATCAGAGAATTTACATAACATATTTTGGTTCTAAATTCATCTTTCGAAAGATACTACTTGAGGATATAAAATAGTGAATGAGCTGAATTAGTTTTTGCTTTTAAATACATTTTGTGGGAGAGTCATTACTCCAGAGATATTTTAACAAGTAGCAGTGTGATTTCACTAGATATTTTATAACATATTTTTATTGGCAATATCACAGTGGGGACGCTAGGCCATAGTGCTTGCAAGGGAAACACACTCCAACTTTTGCCACTAGATAAAGGAAACATAATGAAAACATGGCCCTTGTCCACATCTTTCTAATAAAGGTAGCTCTTTGCCTCAAATACATTATATCTCCATTTGTGATAAAATATGTAAAATGTATGTGTGGTCTTTCCTTCAGCTTCTCATGGCATGTTAGCAGAATGGTATGTGAATGTATTGGTGTCTTTGCACAACAAAGCATGAGAGCCCATTGCTTTAGGAAGCAAAAAGAACACAATTAATTATATCAAACAACTTATGTATAAGCAGTTTAAAGAGACCTACTTGACCACACTACAAAATTGATCTCATGTGTATTAAGGAAACATAATTCAATACAACTGCTTTTTGCTGACAGAGGTTTTACATATTATGAGATGCCAAATCCTTTGGGCCATATTCATATTGGTATTAATTGAATTCAGTGAAGGTGCATTAATTTAGAGCAGAGGTGTTCTGCTAGTTTACTCTAATCTAAAAGGGGCTCATCTAAGTGCATGAGAAGCTTTTGATAATATATTCTTTCAGCTGAATGATACAGTTGGGAAAAGCAGGCATGCTCTTGCAAATAAAGTGCTTTTTCAGGTGTGCAATGAAACTGGAGCTTGCAAACACTTGAGATACTTCTTTTGCCTATCAGTTTGCCTAACAAAGCAATGGTTTCTCCCTGCAGACTTTGCCTTGCTTATGCTCCTGGCTTGTCAGAGCCATCCCAAATTTCTATAGGGAAGTTCCCTGGAGTGCCAGAATTGTCAATTGGTTAGTACACCCTCCTCGGTTTATATGTGACTAAAAATCCCACTGGTTGTCTATCTCTACCTCTCCGAGGCTCCCTGAGGCTATGAAGTTAGCAATCAAAAAGGCAAACATCTAGTTCAAGCTCATTGCCTGGAGTCCTGCAGATATGGGTGAGAAACAGGCACCTTCAGCAGGCAAATCATCCCATTGAGTGATGCGATGTGGGTCTTTGCCTGGTATTCAAAAAAGTATACTTTTGTTCTTAGAAAGCTTTCTTCTGAATAGAAAGGAAATGAACCTTGAGTTGCTTACAGCATACACTTCTTTAGAATAAAATATCACATGTAGGTTTTTGTGTGGAAGCAAACACATATAGGCAACGTACCGTATATCAAATAGAAAACTTATCCTGGTGGTTTTAAGAGGTCTTTTTAACAAATAAATGGGACTGTGAAGAGTTAGTTATGAGAATTTTTGAAATAATGTGCAATATTAATCTAAAACAAGTCTGAAGTTAAAAAAATCAGCAACAAACTCAGCTCAGAATTAGGAGGCCTCACAGCCACTGACTTGATTTATTTCCTAAAAAAAAAAAAAAAAAAAGGTGACTTTCTCATTTGCTAACTGTATTGTTTGAAATGTCAAGTCCAAATTAATTCTCATGCTCCCAAAATCCCTGAAGCAGAACACAAATGGTTCAGGCAAAGTTATTCTTGAGGAGATTCTCATCATCTTTCAATCTATGATTGTGTGGAAAACATCATCAAAATAATTCACCTTATATGAATCCCAGGATCCACTGTACTGATGCAGGTCCCTAGCAAAGTGAATAGGTGGAGAGATCTGCATTAAGCACTTGATCTTGAGCAGGAAAAACTTCCCCTTGCTACCCGTCAACAGTGTCACTTATGGCAGAGGCTTGTGGACCTGCCTCAAGATGTACTTAAAACCCCTACAGTGTGTTTCCCAGCACGATTAAGTTTTAGCTTAGTAATAAACACAAAGGTTGTATGGGATATTTCTAGTTTAGAAGAAGCAGTAATGAGCAGCTAGCTGTTAGGAGTTTAATGAAAGGCCACATACATCAAGAGAGCAGTTTCATCCATACCAGCCATTAGGTCTAGCTCAAGGGGTGGCAAAGATAACCCACTGGTTGCAAGCCAAAGGTTGAGAAGCACTGTTGTGGCTTCACAAGCAGTTTCAGTTACTTAAAGGGGGCCTACAGGAAAGATGGGGAGGGACTCTTCATCAGGGAGTGGAGTGATACTGCGAGGGGTAACAGTTTTAGACCAAAGGGGGTAGATTTACATTAGATATCATTATAGCAAGAAATTCTTTGAGCAACCTGGTCTAGTGGAAGGTGCCCCTGCCCATGGCAGGGGGGGTGGAACTGGATGATCTTTAAGGTCCTTTCCAACCCAAACCATTCTGTGATTCTAGGTTTCTATGACTGGCAACAAGGGATATTACTCCTATTTTGCTGCTTCTGTCACAGAAACAATTCACAGCAAAAGAAATGCAGATGAGATGAGAAAAATAATTTAAGATCTCTCATACAGATTATTTTGCACTGTCCAGAGTTAAAAGAAATGTACACAAGGTCAGTGTTAGCATTCAAAGCTCCTTTGTAAAAGGAGGAACCTAATAGTTCTAGAGCATAATATCACAAAAAAAAATGAAAGCTTGCTTAGTTTAATGCTTGGGGGAAAAAAAAAAAAAAGCCAACCCCAAACATGATGATATTAGACTAAGTGTCCCACAAAGAGAAAGGATGTTACGACAGAAAGATAGAGAAAGCCAGGGGCAAAGGAGAGTGAGTGCAGAGCTGTGTCAGAGAGGAAATGGAGCAGAGGGTATGGAGCTAAATCAGGAAAGAGTGGGAGGCCACAGGGAGAATAAGGAGTGTTCAGGGATACGAGCAGGAGACTCAAAGAGGGAATGATACAAGGAGGTGGTGAAGGAAAAAAAAAAGCAAAGAGGCTGTGGCAAGAGAATATGGACCAACTGGCAGAAGAGGCAGTGGAACAAGAGTTGAAGAAGCAAAATCTCCAGACTGATGTTTCCTTTACCATGTTTCAGCCACAGCCTAAAGAGACTGCTCCCAAAGGGGACATATTTATATTAAATTAAGGTAAATTTGTTTCAAAGACTTCTCACCTTTCTTAGTAACAAAACAGCTGTGTGATTGTTGGGAACAGCCTCCTCCATTAGAGGAAAACACAAAAAAGGAAAGCTCAGCTTAAGCCCTGGGTGAGTACATCATACCGTCATATGCAGAGTGTCTGTGATGTGGGGAGATCTGGTACATCTGCAGCAGTTGGTTTATGTATGCTGTCTCTCTTGGGATTTGTGTATGTTGAATAGGATTGTTTCAGGACTCAAATTATGCTTCTAAACCTGCTAGACAGCTGTGGGATATGCTATAACAATCATCAAGCACTTTGACCAAGCAATTTTGACGTAATACTAAGGCAAATATTCCTGCACACCAACACAGAAATGAATGAAACATTTTTTCTCAGTTGTTTTCTCAGCCCCTGAGGTATTTTCTTTTCTACTTGTTTCAACAGCAGTGCTAAGTTCTACAGCTCTGGAAGGATGGTGGAGCAAAGAAGGTGCTTCTTACTTCTGTAAGGGACAAATAGAAGAGAAAGGAGGTCCTAATTATTGGCCTCTCTTAAGTATTACAAGATACCTGACACAATCCCAGGCCTACAGAAGCCATTTATTGTAGTGGGAACAAGGATCTTGCCAAACTAGTTGGCACCACTTAAAATAAATCAGGATTGCATCATCATAAAAGATATGCAGATAAAGAAAGTTATTATTCATACTTCATACTGACTGAGTCTAAAAGCAATAAATCCAGTTTCACTAAAGACAAGGAAATTAAATCAAGAGTGATGTTGGCCTTTTAGCTCCGATATCTGTGTGACAACATGTGCTTCCGCTGTAAACATCTGCTTTATTTTTTTATTTTCTTTGTATGACAAAGTTCAACACAAGGAATTAATCCAGAAAAGAGCAAAAACTTTTCACAGCAGTAGACAGGGAAATCACAGAAGTACTTCCCTCCATAAAATGTTAAAGACTGAGTTTTTTGTTTAGTTGTGTTACAAAGCTTTTATTTCCAATCATTGAAGTGGAAAAAAAAAATAAAAAGAGAAAGAAAAAGAAAATATAAACCACTGTCCTACAGCTTCCCCCAGATTCATGGCTTTTTTTTTGCCAAGTACTGTCACTTATGTTCTTTTCATTATACTAGAAATAGGCTTAAGTGCACATCATGTTCTTCCAAAACCTTAGAACAACAAATGCATAATAATCACATTGAACACTACTAGTGAATCTGATGTCTCTAGCTCTGCCTTTGAAAATATGCCCATTAAACTCTTTCTGGAGGTTTACTGCCCATTGTGCAGTTGTCACGGTTCAGAGTCTAGTCATATCCATTAGTCAAGCACAGGTAAACTTTTCAAAGCTCTAGGACGTAAATATGTATCTAAATTCACCTAAATTCTTGAAGATAGAGAAATAATATGAAAATAATAACTTCTTGGACTAAATCTGATTTAGTACTCTAGAAATGTGTAAAGGAAACAAAAGATTGTACCAGGGTAAAAAAATTATGTGAAGGACTAAAGACATACAAGACAATTAGTGGTTGGCTAAGTACATGCCGGTTTAAGTAGTATATTTTAGTGGACATGTTTAAAAGATTGGCTAATATCATGTCTATAAATTGAGATTATTTTTAATACAAAGTCTTCAGGTGCTGTACAAAATTCCTCTATACGCTTATCAAAGTATGCATAATTATAGGACGATTTGCATCTTTGAAGAAAGTCGGCAGAACACATACGGATTTAGGAACTGACTGTAGGTATCAGACATCATTGCACTGAAAAATAGTACTGGGACAACTATCGTGTGCGAAGTGAAGGACAGGAAGAATTTCCTCATATCTGATGAAATTCTTTTCCCTCATTCACTGCTCCTCCACTATAACTTGAAGAGCAAAGTTTGTGCCTTTGGAATGCAGTGGATTGCCCCAAGTGTTACAGGATTGGATTCTTTTTCTTCCCCTCCTCTGGGGACACAATACTTCTGGGGATCTCTCATTTCCTTGACAAACTGCACGGTTTGACTGCTGGGTCCAGTACAGCATATGCAGTTTATAAGAGCAGTGCATTCTTTTGCTCTCTATAAAAGAAAATAAAGTCACTAAAAGTCTAAGGAAAATGCCAAATTCCCAGGAAATAAAAACTTCTGCTGCCTCTGTGTGCATGTGGGTGTGTGTGAAGTTTAATAGCTTTTGAATGAAGTGACATTTTTATTGCTTTGAGGCATACATGTATTGCAATACTCTTTATTATTTTGGAAGATGGACGTGTGAAGAAAGAAGCTCTTATAAAAAGATAGAAGTGATGTTACATTGAATAGAAAATATTTGCATTTCATTTGTTTAAAAATAAGCTATTAAAATGCATCATGTGATTCTTCACATGTCAGCCCGGACAAAAGAAGCAAAGATGCCATCTTCTTGAGAAAGCAGATTCTCAGGCGTATCATATTCTAAAATGTTCCCTCGCTTCATGACGATGACCAGGTCTGCAGTTAGGATGGTGTGAACCCGATGCTGCCATGAAGAAAAGCACACAGAAGTTTTCATTACAATAATTTTCACTGCAGTTCATTAATGGGACTAATCCAAGGCATACCAATATGGTGAAAGGCTATCCTTGTTTACAGTGGTATTTGGAGTAGTTCCTTGTACTAGATCTTTAATCCGAAGAGATCTCCAATTACTTTACAGCTCCTGGCATTAAGCCTGAAAGTACTTCAGCATGTACTTCACTTTCAGTCCGCTAATTGCCATTATGGGCAGCACAGCTGTTTGAATAAAACCTGTGGCACCACTGAAATGTATCTTCCTCTTTAGGAAGTGTCCTGGTTTTGTTAAAAACAAGTTTCTCTTTTAGTGAATTTGCCTGTCAGCTAAAGCCTTCTTATTAGCTGCATTTTCCTGGAGAACCAGATACATGTTTTGGTAAACATAGCAATGGAATGTGAAGTTATTGATAACGAATTGATGCACCTCTCAGGAGAGGGGCAAGGAGAAACAGGTGACCAAGAAACTGACCAACAGAGCATGACATCCCATTCGCATGAATACTTCATATAAAAGTGGGAGATCATGAGGATCTCGTCCCTTTTTCCTTATGGCTGACATTAGGAGAGGACCTTGCGAGTCGTCCCTGCGAACGGAGGTCTAGTGACAGACTGAATCCAGCTCCGGTTGGCTGCAGAGTCCAATCCAGGACTTTGGTTGCCAGCCCTGCAGTTGCTGAGACTTTCAAGATTGGTTTTGTATATTTTGTATTATTTTCTCTATTCTTATTAGTAGCATTAGTAAAACATTTTACTTTTTCCAGCTCTCTTCTCTCTGTCCTTCTTTTCCTCCTGATCACCTGTCTTTAGTGGGAAGGGGGGAGAGGGAGGGGCTGAAAGGGGAAGCTGGGGAGAGGGGGTTAACAATACATCTGCCATGGTTTTATTGTCACCCCGCAATCTAAACCCTCGACAGGAAGTATGGGAGAGAAACATCTTGGGTATGCGTTGGCTGTCAGGTGGCTTAGTGTCCTGCTCCGCTCCTTGGTCCTTCTACCCTGAGTGTGTATTCTGAATGCATTTGGGCTGTCTCCTCCTGTAAATCAATTAGCTCCCTCTGAGATTAAAATTGTGTGTGCTACAGGGAATAGCTTAGCCCCACAGGCAACAGGAATGAAACGAGGCTGAGTTCGATTTCAATGCTGTATGAATACAGCCAGTCAGCTATAGATAGGATGAACTCTAAGTGTGGTATTTCACTATATAGGCTGAAGGTCAGGCATTACTTTATGGGGTGGATTCCTCTAACATGATAGTTTCAGTGTTAGCTGCTGGTCTGAGCTTTAGTTAAATACGATTAGCAAACACAGGAAGCACACAAAACACCTTCTTGCACTGTCATCTCAGAAGTTGTGTAGTGGAAAGGAAACAGAGAGAAAGGAAACTAAAGAAGTGAAAATAACTACCAAAGAGCCAGAAGTCTCATGAACAGTGTGGACTGAGAGAGTCTACTTGTGAGTCTTCACCAAAGTGGTGAACAGGCCATCCTCTTTGAGGAGTAAGTTTGAGGCAGTGTCACATTCAACTAGAGAGCCCTCAGAAAGGACTAGGACAATATTGGCGTCCAAGATGTGAGATACCCGATGCTGGAAAAAAAAGAAAAGAAAAACAGGTGGGTGAAAGAAGGATCAGCCACGAATGAAGACAGGAAGGAAATGAAGCCAACTCTGCGAGAAAAGCTAAATATTAGCATGTGCCATTTTGCTTGAGACACCAACTTTGGAAAGGCAAAGCAAAAGAAAAGTGAGATTCCAGTCAGAAGGAAAACACTGAAAATTTGAACAGCATGTAACTGAAAGAGAATATGCTTACTGCTAGAATCTTCAGCATTTACACATCCAAGAACCTCAGAGCCATTTGTAAAAGAGTTAGGTTAAGCAGTTTGCCTGACACAACTGAGTCACTGACAGACTTGAAACCAGAGTCCAGGAGGCATAACTCTAATCTCTATACCGCAGGACTGGATTCCAGACACAGCAAATGAAACAGCTGTTGAAACACGTATTTATCTCGTGGATAAAACATCTGATTGTTGAGTAAGTCTGCTGTCACAAGGTGGAACTATTCTTAACAGTATCTACCGTATGTGTGTGCATGCCTACGTATGTATGGGTATGCACATAGATGTGCATACCTGCACAGATATATGGAACTTTTGGGCACGTTCTGTGTCACTAGAAATGGTAGGAAAACAGGAAAAATTATCATAAACATTCAGTTGAATTTTTGAGCAATTCCTGTAGGTTCCTATTTTTATAACCTTTATCATAAACCAAACTTTTTATTCTGAAAGAGAGAACAGATAACCCAACTTGAGAAACCACACACAAAAGATTTAGAAATACCATCTTCTTTTATAAATTTGTGCCATGATTGCAGACACTATCCACACCTAGACTTAAGAGGCAAAATTCAAATACAGATTTTGATGCAACTTTCAATAATGGCTTAGCCCATGGGCTCAGTTTCAATCATCTAGTGAGAATGACTTCAGATTTTCTTGGAGACAGTGTAAGTGCTGAAGTTCCTTGTAAATTCCTTCTTAAGACTGAAGTGTTTAAGTTTGGTCCACTTGCAAGATATCATCTACTGCAAAATTTCATATTGATATAACAGTGTCTTGACTTGTTCAAGTATCTGAGAATATTCTGACCTTGTGTTTTAGTTTTGGTTTTTGATCTTTTCAGTTTCATATAGCGATGTTTAACTAGCGAGAGGCAAGATTAACTGCCTCAGGAATGAGGAAAGAGAGCATTTGCTGGCATCACTACTTACTGCTATTGTTACAACTGTGCGGTCTGCAAAGGCAGTCATCACAACCTTCTGCAAAATGTTTTCCTGTGGAAAGAAAAGGCTTACTTCAGTTACTTCATTCTTTTACATTTTAATTCATGTGTCTTCAAGCACACAAGAGAGAGGACCATGTTCCATACTATCTCTGATCTGTGCACCAGATTCTCAGTAATGAAATGCCAAATAGGGGATTTTCTGAAACATTTCATTTTGTCTTTTTTCCCCTCACCTTAGGCATCAGTCCCCAAAACACATCAATAGCAACAGCTGAAACCAAACACAAGAGAAAGGCAAAAAAGCTGTCAGTTTTTTCTGCTAAAGAGATCCCATGGCTGACATTTAGGGAAGACGATGCCTCCTCTCCTAGTGGATCCATGCATCAATGGTGCTAATCGCTATACTCACTGTGGCCATGTCAATAGATGCTGTGGCTTCATCCATGATGAGAATGCTACTCTTGCGGACAAAGGCTCGGGCCAGACAGAACAGCTGCCTTTGCCCTACGCTGAAGTTTTCTCCTCCTTCTGTTACCATTGCATCTGTAATAAAATCAGCTAGTTTGAATGTCACACCACTGAAATGCTGCATGGTCGTACAGTCAGAACCCAGTGATTTTGAGTGGGCATTGCAAATCTGGTAGGCTACAGGATAATATCATGGTAATATGAAATCCACTAAATATGAAAGGAAATGTGTGAGTTTCCTTCATCAACCAGATCTGAAATGATATGGAAAATGCTCTATCAATGTTCTAGACAAGAGCTACAGCTCTGCTATAAGAGCCAGATTCTGCTGAATGAGTGGAGGTAAAGCTGCTCTGTTTTATTTCTCTGCTGATAGTCACCCCGCTACAATGCTGAAGTGCTGCAGGATTTTTCTGCAATGAGTGGAAAACCAGACAACTCTTCAGGTTTTTAGTAAGAATAATCTCTCTAGGATAGAGACAGAATATTCATTAGGTGCCTGTCAACATCTGCATGATGGTTCAGAGTGTAAGATCCCATGTATCTGTTTATATGCGTGCATGCTTATGCATGCATAATTTCATTATTGGCCTATGTTCCCAGAGAGTTGATTCAGACATACCAAGGCCTCCTGGCAATGACTTGACCATGTTCTTCAACTGAGCAATCTCCAAAGCTTCCCAGAGTCTATCATCGGTGCACTTGCATTCTGGATCCAAATTAAAGCTGCAAAGAAAACCATAAGAGGAGTCTTCCTACTGCAATTACTGTCCATTCGAGTCTTCTGCAAATGAACATTTTGGCATTGTGTATGTCACTTGACTTCCATTGGACAGGCCGTGTCGACAGATTGGACCGATCTAGGAAGGTTCTTTCCCTCTTACATCCCTTCCAGTTCCACAGCACCCATCACAAACATGTCATGCAATGCTGCTTGTCACCCCCTGATGGCATACACCTACCGGATGGAGCCACTGAACAGTATTGGATCCTGGAGAATTATGGAGAGTCGGGAACGGAGAGTATGAAGAGGCAATTTGCTGATGTCTATTCCATCAATCACTATCCTCCCTGTTTAAAATAACATGCAGAAGACATGTGAAGGAACTGCACAAAGCATGTGACATGCAGGTAGCAGACAGAAAGGGACAACAGCTGGTTTGGGCTGGACTCCAGCTGATGAGGCAGCATGCCTCTGTGACCTCTTGGCAGTGTTATTTAAACATGGGGAAGGTGAATGCATGTAGTCACGCAAGCCAGAGAGAACCCAGCCTATTAGTGATGCTGTTTCTTTGCTCTCTTTCTTTTTTTTTTCCCCTCCAAACCTTCCCTTAAAGGAAATGTGTGGCTTCCATGCTATGTGACTGATGACAGAAGCAGAAGGCTAGTTTATTATGGGGCAACCTGAGCTTTACAGCCAAACAGAGCAAAACCAAGAGCAATGTATGGAATTAGCCACATCCTGCGCCTTTCTCTGTTCCCCTTGACTTGAACAGTTGCAGAAGATATTTATTTTGAGATTCTGCACAATTTCTTCTGCATAAAATAGGTATATATCTGCAATCTATACATAAGAAGCCAAAACAATCCTTCACACCCTAGAAGAAATGGGGTGGCATTAACTTTTTAACAAGAGGTAGATCAGAAAAACAAAAAGGATGTCCTTCTCCAAGGCATTTTAATACCATTCATGCTGGATCCTATAGCTCATTTTCCTTGGAGTATTTGGTTGTGAATTAGCCACATACTGTTCTGCTAGCAGACGATTACTGGAAGCAGTCACATTAATCACTCCTTAACCTAGTAGTTCATTCCCTGACAAGAAGCTGCCGCAACAGCTGGGATACTTGGTAAAGTAAGAGGATTTTTCCTTTTCTAGTCACTACTTCAGGTCAATGAGCATATGGATCTCATATGAAAATGTGATTTATGATGTGCTGAGTGTTGCAACTGCTGATATTCAGGCAAGGGAGGTGGGACAAACATACAAGACAAACTGGTTTGCTGCCCTGTAAGTAGAATAGGGTGAGAAGGGCAGAAGAAATCTCATTCCTTGAATCCTCGAACAAAATCTGGGAACTACTGATCCCACTGTCTTCCCCTGGACACAGAAACTTCCTCCAGGTTATGAGGAAGGGATGGGCCAGGGCAAACAGAACGAGGATATGGTAGGGGGTATTTTTAATAGGCTCATTTCTGCAGTTTCCCTGTGCATTACTTCACTGGGCAGCTGTGCTCCTCCTTGGGAAGTAGCTAACATTAAGTTCACTAGTTCTCTCTCCCAACAGTGAGGACCTAACCATGAACTGGCAAATACATGGATATCCAAAGCTGTGCACAAATGCCTACTCTGCCATTCCCAATTGTCATGATACTGCATTTTGTAGATTACTCTGTGTGGCCCTGTTCCAGTGAATGACACAATACCCACCTAGCTGGATTACCAATAGTTTTTTGCTTTTATTAGATTGTCAGGGGAACCAAGACTTCATCTGTAGCATGCAAAGTCCAATTGTTTTCAGACTTTCAGAAAGTCTGAATCTGGTTGTAAGACTTCAGCATGAGACATCAGTGACTGCATAAACTTAAGCAATTCCTTTTCGTCACAAATGAGGACATGAGAGAGGGTTAGCAGAAGATGAGGGGGACTAATGAGAATACAATTAATACGGCATGTCTTGGGAATAGGGGAATGCATTTTTGGTAGAAGTCAGGGTGCTCAAGGAAAAGAAAAGAGCAGTTGAAGAGACTCAAGGAAAAAAGTAAATTAGAAAGGAGTTGGGAAACCAGGAAGCTAATGAGGGATGGCCAAGAAAGAGAGAAGAGAAATAAGAGGTAGTTTGAATAGAGAGTAAGAAAAAGGAAACACTAAAGTACAAAGAAATAAGCAAATAGAACACATACAAATGTAAAGAAATAACAGAGACATAAGGGACCAAGGTGGACAACATGAAGGAAATCTTGGCTCTAGTAAAGTCAGCTGAAATCTCATTATGTAACTTATATTAGAGCCACAACCCCACCCAAAAGTGGACCAGTACAGAGGCCAATATTTGGTCTAGCTGAGAGAGAGAGGGATGTGCACAAAGGAGCACAATTAGAAAAGCTCAATTAGAGCTCAATTAGAAAAGGCTTAGGCATTCCCATTGGGAAAAAAACTGTGAGACAGAAGCAACAGACAACAAAAAGATACAGAAAGAAGATTAAAGTAGAAGGAAACTTAGAGCTGGCTATGAAAATAATTATTATTTGTTTGCACTATTCATATATCCAGGAATCCTGGTCATGAATTAGAAACGTATTACCATAGATAAATATAGACACAGAACCACAAAAAAAGCAAGTATTAGCTGCAACATATTTACTCGTCTTCTCACATCCTAATGGGGTTTCCCTAGCAAATGTTCTGCTAAATTAGAAACATGGAAATCTTTGAAACAAAAAGATGACTTTCCAGTAGGTTTCCATATTCCTCTAACAGTACACATATGTATTATAAATGCCAGGGTGCATATTGCTGCATACCAATTCATGCCCATTAGCTGCCAGAGTGAAGTGCTGCAGGAGTGAAAACATAGCGAAATCTTTCCAAAACTTTTAGTCAATTTCAGCTGTAGTTGTGGGAAACCACAATAAAATAAAAGATAAATATCAAGGGAATGGACTTGTTGAGTTCTAGTTTATATTCTCCTAATATTTTGACAGCTATCATAAATTAATTCAGTTACTCTTTAGAGAGAAATTTAGAGGCTCCAGAGAGTTGCATGTTCTTTTCTCCTATCTCAAAGAATGCCATATAGTTTTGTCAGAGCATCCAAAGACCCCCCCAAAAAACAAACAAAAACCCACAAACAAACAAACAAACCCGTGTGTAACATTTCCTGAAAGAAGCAAGAGCTACTCACAATTGGACCCTTTGTACTTTGAAGGATCAGGCATAACAAGCCCCATTTTAATCATGTACCTTCAGAGCCAAAGAGCCAGGATATAAACTACCAAAAAGTCTCCTTGCTTCTTCTCAAGAAATAAGGGGGGAGCAGATCAGGAGTGACAACATACTGCAGTGAAAACTAACCATCAAATATGTCCACCATTCTGAAGAACGCCAAAGACAGGGATGACTTGCCACTGCCAGTACGACCACAGATCCCAACCTGCAAAAGAAAGCAAGATGTTGTTACTTACAAAGGGAAGCTGAAAATCAGACTTGCAGTCCTTTGGGGAAAGCTGGACTGGATTGTCCTGCTGGTGAGTGGAAAGGTCCTTCCCAATGGCCAATGAGAAAAAAACGAAAGAGCATGGTAAGCACACTGCTCCTTTCTACCTCTCAGCATTGTAAGGTCTTGTCTCAGGAACATTTTTAAAACTTCAGCATTTTCTCATGGGCTGCAGTGACACTATATGCTGAAATTGTGAGACATTCTTGCATTTTTACTCAGTTGCAGTCTGGTGTTCATCTAATCTCATCTGGCCATATAGGCTCACTCAATGTGAGGGAGATGGACTTGGAAAGAAGTAGGACTCTCAGAAGTAAAACTGATCCCATCCAAGAATGAAATGACATCAGTGTCATTATTTGAACCACGCCCAGGGACCTCAGAGAGGACCATCAGTGTATATAGATGTCACACACCTTGCTCTTCTGCCACCTTAGGAAACACAATAAAGAAGGATCTACTGCAGAATGAGAACAACAGGCAACTGCTTGACACGGTACCTTTTGCCCTGGTTTGATATACGCCTTAACGTGCTTAAGAACAGGCTTCAGGTTGTTTTCATATCGAACGCACAAATTTTCAATCTTGATCTCCCCCTCCTGGGGCCAGTCTTTAGGGACTTGAGAGGGATCTGAAACAGTTACAGAAAATCAAACCAAAACAAATACTGTCAGAGGGTCACCCTTTATGACAGTCCCCTTTCCCCCTCTTTCCTGCCTGAGCACCTTCCTTAGGCCACTTGAGAAATGGAGTCCCACTTCCATGCTAAAAGGGAGCTTGGAACTGCCTGGTGGGAATGCCAGCACTTCACTTCCAGATCTTGGCACGTAAGGAGAGAGGGCAGATGCTAAAGTCGCTCTTGGCAATGAAACAGGGAGAAGCCAAACAAGCAGAGAAGAATGTAGTGTCAGTGCAGCGTTAACATGTTCTTTGGTCAGTAACTGGCACAGGAAGGGCAGTGCAAGGAAGGATGTTGTTACTGCCATACAACATGAGCTGTTGACATTATCACAGCTCATATTTCATCCTGGTCTGCAAATACACAGCCAGGTTTTTTCTCTAGACTAAGGAGGCTTGGCTTTCCATGGAAACTTGCTGACCTGTGAGCATTTTGGCTTTGCACTTCAAGGAAAAAATACCAATCAAAGCCAATTTGAAATATGGTGATTATGAACAACAACATGCAGATCAGAGAAGAGTTGCTGAGGTCTGATTGCCAATGTGGTCCTGTCCTGTAGACCCCAGTTGCTGCAAAGCCTGTGACTGATAGTGCTTTTCTGATTTTATCCATATTTTTGTTTTCTGAATAGCTACTTGGATGTTTCAGTCATCCCTCATCTGTAACTATACCCTTGTACTTTCTGATGGTATTACAGGGCTATGCTGTCTCCCTGGCATTTTGTAGGGGTTTTTTTATATAGAGTGGCACGGGCTACATATCTCATAGCTGCTTCTGTCTGTCTTTGTCATTCAGATTAGTGGGAGTTCCTACATGTCAATGAGAACAGGTTTGGGTGAAAGGGTTTTATACATTTTGCATGACCAAGTCTATTGTGATTTCACATTACCACATTAAAACCCAAAAAGATTAGAGTGCAATACCCAAGTAGCCATCATAGTTCTCCGACTCCATGTTCAGGAAGCTGTGTACTTTTTTTACTGCACCCATTTGCACCTCCAGATCAGCCAGATTCCTCACCACCCAGTTCAAGTAGTTGGTTATCTACATGACAAAATGAAAACAAGGAGAGGGTTCAGCCTTCTGTCTGTTCATCTACCTGTTTGCGAGTAAAGGTTGGATAAGTTTGGAAAAGTCTTTGGCCTGACTCGGCACAGTGGGTCTCTTATTGATGTTACAACAGCTCAAGACTAAGTGCAGCAGCATCAAAAATGTAATAAGCTGGTTGTACTCTAACAGAAATTACTCTGACGTAATAATTTAGTGCTCAGTATTCTCATCCTTGGTTTTTGAAGGAGAAATATGGAAAAGCTGTAGCTAGAGTTTGAAGATGTGACTGACTAAGGGAATCTCTTGTTCTTGGCATCTAGTAATCAGAACTGAAAGTCATCATCTTTAAACACGAAGTGATCAAAATTGGAAGTGCTGTTTGGAAATAACTGCATTTTCTAATATTTCAAAGACTACAACTAAAGATTAAGCAAGTTTGCTATTTGCAAATATATTGAAGAGATTTGATGGGCATTTCACTTCTGTTTTCTTCTGTGCATATTTAGATAATTCATTTCTCTCTGTGGAAAATTTGAGGGGTTTTAGCATAGAAATATATGATAAAAATGTAATATAAGCTAAATAGTATTTACTTATTGGTTTTTATTCCTATTTGTAATCAAAAGGATTTGATGAATAGTAAAAGTAATACTTGTAGTAGGTCATAGTTGATAATTTGCTGTCTAACAATACCCGGTAGCTTAGAGAAAGTGATCTCTGGTCAAGACTGACTATTTAAAGGCTGAAAACCATAAATTGATTTCCGAAATATTCCTAAGTCTCTATTTAAGTGTTCATATATAAAAAAACCAAACAACTGATTTTATTAGAAACAGTTTGTTGCCAAGAACCTTTGAAAACTGAAATACTTTACATGCCTGAATAAAGGTTTGGAAACTCATCTTACACAGTAAAAACATTCTATATACAAACACATTCAGAGAAAGGTTTTGTCATTGTGGGAGATTGCTGCATCTGCCAAATAAGTTTATTATGAATATATCACACTGTTATTATGAATAAAAGAAGCCCTGCTTCTTTTCCACTAACCTAACACTGATGCAATAGGTCTACCATAAATAATTTTCACTGAGATTCAGCAATAACATTTCTTGTCAATTTAGAGGATTTAATTGCTTGCTTTATCCTTAAGACAGAGTTATTCTAGGGGGTATTGTTGTCTTTGTTGTTCAGAAACCCGCTCATTCAGTGTGCAGTTTTTCAGTCAGGAAGTTACAGAAATGGGCACGTTTGCATGTAAGCTAAACACTCGGCAGAACTGCTGCTTGCAGAGAAGCGGGCTGCAATCATAGAGCTGGCAGGTTTGATAACAGAGCCTGGCATCCCATTATTTCAACCTTCATCACAGTTGTGCAAGAGAGTTGGCAGTGTTTATACAAGGGGAGAGAATAAGCTTATGGATGTCTACTGTAAACATAAGGCTGGTACAAAGAGTTTACTCTTATCCAGGTCCAAACAACAGGCCTTTCTTAGCTCCAAAGAGAAATTATATAAAAACCTGTCAAGGGACACAGCTGATGATACAGCTGCATTCAAAGCTTCATCAGTGTTATTGCGGGGCACCACAGAGACAGGTAATCACTTGGTGATTAAGCATTTCTTCCTCTGCTATGCCAGACTTCAGCAAATGGCTAATTTGCTCTAATTATCTGATTAAATACAAAGTAGCCAAAGATGATGCAGACATCTTCCAGATCTCTGCTAATGGTGCAGGATAACCAGGAATGTTTTCAGAGTGAAGTTGAAGCACTGGGATTGATTCTCAGTTGCTGGCAGATTCTCGCAGTGCTGCAACACTGGCACAAAGGGGATTTAAGGCCACCCTAAGGCAGCTGCGGAGAACTTTCTGTTGCAACCATGGGCTTGCCAGCATTTATGTGCAAAACCAAACCTCAGTGTTAGATTCGTACCTGTACCTCTCCCTCATACCAGTTCCATAAAGCAGCCAGTTCTTTGCCATGCCAACCATTATTTCAAAAATTCTTCCTGCCATTATCCTTATCCTACTTTTGTCCCCTCTCTCATGGTTAATTCAGTCATATTTCTCCTCGCTATGGTGCTTTGTACTCTATGCTCATGATGCACTGCTTTCTTTCTGCTACCTGTCATGATGAACCGTGCCTACCAGCCTGAAAGGTCCCAATTCCCAGATCCATTCAGAATTCCATGAACAATATTGGGCATTTGAGTAGTTTCCTTCCAAAGGTAGGACTGGCATTTCTGGTTCTTCAGCAATTATTTTATTTGGTCTCTGGTTAAACATTACCCAGGCTATGACAGTCTGTGGAATAGTATTTTTTGGCTGTTTTTTCCATGTACACGTGGAACCAACACCGCATTGTGCAAAACAGAGTGCACAGCAGGTCCTCTTATGCATTTTTAATTTTCCTGCTCTGTTTGGGAGCACGCAGGGCCTGGGAATGGTTGTGTTTTTTTAATTGGCTCATAAAACATGAAGCAAGTCCAAGTTGCCCTGAACTCTCTCAACTTTGGCTTGAATCCACTATTTGCAGGACTGTTTTTTTCAAGATTAAGAAAGCTGGAAAATAACCGTGTATAAGCATCTAAAGAAATATCATAAAGTTAATATATTGGTCTGAAAGTTCTTATGCTTTGCCTTGGTACATACCGTCAGAGCGTACAGGAGACCTAGCCCCACAAACCCCGAGGTAGGCCCTTCTGTGATGGAAGTGACAGCTGCAGTCAGAACTATACAAGCACCGAGGTAATCCTGGAATGAGAGAGAGGAGGAGAAAGATTCTAGACAACATTAAAATGCTGCAATAAGACAATTTCTTCAGATACAGAGCACTTTTTTTTTTTTTCCTGGAAAAGGTCAGGCGTTTTGATGGCCAACCTGAAACACTCTCATGGAACTTGATGAACACAAGTGAAACAGGCCAGTGTATTCTGCAAATCCAGTTGGGCTTGGGTATCTTGCTGTGGCCACCCCAAAAAGAGCAGGTATCAAAAAAATCTAATGAGCACATTAAAAAACCCCCATAAAAATAGCATAATACTGACACCCCTGATTCCTACCACTATAACAGATCAATTCTACTCTTTCCACTCTTCATCAGGTCTTCTCAAACATGGGTTTGCCTTCTCAAAAAGGACAAGTGACTTCACAAAATCCATGAAGACTTTTGGTAGAATTTATACAGGTAATGCTTGTGCTTTATGGACACAAGTGGGCAGACTGACATGAAGTGTCTACATGGTGCAAAGGGACACTGTGCATGGTGAAGGCATCCCCAAGCCTGCTGTACACTCACAGCCTGCAGTGAAATACTATGTGGGTACTGGCAGTGTGGACTCTGAAAGCAGTACAGCTGTGTAATTGGGGTGCTGCAAATGATCTACTAAGACTTACTCCTGTCACAGCACTTTGAGTTTTGGAGTTGACTCCATGGTAGATACCTGAAGGATCTCAGCTCTGTTGTGTGGTGATGACTTGCTTTATAGAAATTTCTGCATAGGCTAATGTATTAGAACTATCTGACTTCTCACAAGCTCTGCAGGAGCTTGAACCCGTCTTCTTGATGTGTACCACAGTTGTGAAGTGAATGCCACATGTGATCTCATGTAGTTGTCAAGGTGCCTGATTAATGAGACTGTTGGTATTCCCACTCTCTCACTGCTCCCTGAATCATATTTACTTTGGATTACAGGGTTAGCATTTTCCATCCATTTTTTTCCTTCTGTCTGATAAAATTCTGTCTGGAATCTTTCCCTCTGAGATGTGAAATGAAGGCTGCCTAGTTCACCTGTCTGTAAAAAAGTGTTGATGAGCAGATGACAGATTCAAACATAACATCTGCTGAGGGGTAAATGGACAATGGTTTCAAGTCTCCACCAGCAGTTGGAACAGGACTTCACAGCTGTTATTAAACCCTACAAAGTTTTGAGTGATATAAGTACCACTGTGCCTTTAGGCAGAGCTAAATAAACTATTCCTTGGCACAACCACATTATTTCTAATGCTACGATGAAACGATATGTATTCTTGGATCAAATTAATTCTGGATGTAAGCAAGTCCAAGACTGTGAGGCATTAGCAGGCACTGCCACAGTTTATTCCAGGATTGGTTATTGCTGTGTTATTTATCTGTCTTTGATTTGGAAGCAAGGTCAGCTTGATCTTGGATACTGCAAGAAACTGAAAGCTTCATGCACGAAGGAAAGCTGTGCCATCATAAGAAATGGAGCACAACCTTGTTGCTCTGCCAGTGTACCAGGAAATGAAGGTAAGAATACAGCCTTTGGAGTAAGGATTAATCATGTCTATTATTATTTGTGTAAAGCAGAATCAGGTCACTGCTCTGTTTATTCAATGCTTTCTTAGTCTCAGATGAAGAAGAAAATCACAGTGATTTTGCTTGCCTCTTCTTGCCTTGCAAATCAGGAAACCTTCTCATATGCTGTCCCTGAAGAGCCCCCATAAAAGCTAGGAGCCTGTCTCACTGGCATTGCCTGTGTTGTGCCACGTTGTCATTTGTTTTTCAGTTGGACACTAGTTCTGCCATCTTTCTTGATATTGCACAGTACTGCAAATGGCAGAGTATGGGCTCACAGCTGCAGTAAGGGCATTGCAAATGAGGGCTCTGAATTACACCTGGGGGATAAAATCTGTTGCTGGAGAGATACCTCAGGACCTGGAAGCTCAATGGTGCCTAAAACAGCCCCGGTAGAATGATGGCACAGTTCACAATACTTAAAAACCCTGCTCTTCTTTAAAAGTAGTTCCTGCTGCTGCAGGTCTGCAGATGCTGCACAGTAGTAGAGAAGGCTTTATTTCAAGTTATGTAAATGTTTGTTCTTGTGCTCTCCTCAGACGCTAGACATCACAACAGCAAAATATGAGAGAGACTTGTATTTTCTTACTCCTGGCCAAGAAAGCTGAAAAAACTCCATGGGTTTAACGTAGATCTATTTTAAGGAACAGTGTGTATAATCTCATTGTGAGATTAATTCTCGTTATTATCTTCTCTGCATCAGACAAAGTCTCTGTTTGCTTCCAAGGTTTCAAAACCATGGCTAGGACTAAACTGAACGTACCGTCCTGACCTCCAGCCATCTGTTGGCAGCCGATAGAAATAAGTAGGCAATGTTGTTCGTGTCCGTTAGCTCTAGCATACGTTGTTTAAATCTGGCTTCATGCCTGCCAAGAACAAAGTTGTTATATTACAACACATTACACACTTGTACACAAGAGGATGAAGCATTAAACTCGTCTCTCCCTTCCCTCCCTCCAGTCCCAAACTATTGCCCGTCTGCCTTTGCCAAAGTTTGGGAAAAAAACTCTTCCCTAAGGACCTGTACCTGCTGCCAGGACTTTTCATAATCAGATAGCACTACATGTATAGCGGGGCAGAATTTGTTCAACAAGCCGTTATATTGGACTAGACTTTGGATCGGAGCCTGTCCCCTCAAAGAGACTTCAATGCCAGGGTGCTAGGGACAGGATTTACTTCCCAGAGCGTATCTGCTTTTACAGCTGCAGACTGTGGCTGCTGCTGCCATCCAGTCCTCTCACAGGCAAGTGCTGCCATGGCCCATAGCTTCTTCTTCACAAGCCACTAGCAAGAGAAGAGCAGAGGGTTCACCTGTGAGCTTAAAATCGGATTTCAGAAGTCACCTGTCCAGCCGCAGGATCTTCAACAGCAGACATCGCTAAGGTTTTGAGTAACGCAGACTGTAGATTGATCAGTAGATCAATACCTTTCAACTACTCAGCTCAGCTGTTTTCTCAGCTGGTCACACATTGCCTGAGCAACTTGGAAAAATACAATGAGGGAGAGCTGTACACCATTTCCGAATTACAAAAATGAGTGGTGCTACCTCCACTGTCACTTGTTTCTCTCTCCCTCACCTACTGCCTGTTATGTTTATAAAACAGTGCAAGGATGACAGGGTGCCTAAAAGCAGAAGTACAGCTGGGGAGGGAGGGGGAAATCTCTGTCGGTCTAAGTGTACTAAATTCATGGCATCTTGCACTACTTTAGGTATGACCTGCAGTCAGATGGAAACTATTTTGTTGTTTCATATTCTACAGTTTGTTAAATACCCTCACTTGAATAAACTAGTTGGGCCTCATTCAGCAGCTTTATCATCTGTTTTGTCATGGCAAGCTCTACTGTTTCAAAGTCTCAAGGCCCTGCTGTGAAGCACCTGTAACCCCTGTTCTGCCAAAAATCTTCCTTTTTTGCCTTTTCCCACTGATGCTTTATTTCCCTCTGCGCAGCTTGTAAACATGGCAAGCAACCTCCCCAAAACAACTGGTAACAGTGATGACGTGGGGAGGACCAAAGATGCACTGACTATTCTGCTCATCTGCCTTTCTGGCAGTGAAACTCCCATTTTCCTAATGGAAAATCTGACATGCTTAATCTGTATCTTTTCATCCACGTCCAGCTCATCTTCTGTGTAGTTTTAGACTTTTATCCTGTCAGATGACAAACAGCAAAGGTCACTGAAACTGCTTTCTGATCCAACTGTGCTACTTTGTGGTAAGTTATGTGAGGAGCTACTCTATTTAATTCTGGAACATACTGAACTCAAACTGCAGAGAATGACTAACAAGACTATCAGCAAATATGAGCTTAGTAACAAAAAGTACTGGAGACTTCAGGTTTGTTTGACAGTGGAGCACAGTCAGGGAAATTAAATGGCTTTGATTAGCACCAGAGATCCTGGAAAACTGAAGTGACAGTTATGATGCCAAATCCTGCCCTAGGGCTGCCCTTTGGTGTCTGCTATCCAAGCCCACATTGCCATTTTGTAAGGCAAAGAAGAGTTGAACAACTCCTAAGAAGTACTAAGCTCCTTCATCTTTCTCAGGAGATAATGTGATAAAAGGCCACTCTGGACCTCTCAGGAAGCACTCACCATACATCAGCATTGGCTCTTAATCATGACTTACTCTTTCAATACATCTTTCTGGTTGATAAAGCTTGTTAGAACATTTCTTGTTGACCACTGGTTCACATCTCTTCAACACAGTAACATTTTTGCTTGTCCTGCCACAGTCCTTACCACAGCACTCTGAACTAATAGCCTAGGCCCTAAACCTAGCTTGAAGTGATGAAGCATTCTTAAGCTGATCAAATAGGTGTGTAAATAGCATTGCAGTGAGATCTGCACTGGTTTGAAATCCTACAGTGTACAGAATGAGTGCAAGTTACACTTATGGGGGAGCAACACCAAGCTAGCACCTTGACGGACTCGTGCTGGCTACAATGTAGTGAATATACAAGGAAAATTTAGCCTATATTTCATGCAGTAAGTGGAGAATAAAATATATATTCATGGAATGTTGGAAAACTGAGCTGAACCTTCCGGAATTTATTTTTTGGTTTTGATTTGCAAGGCTAGGTTTTACAATGTTAAGATGAAGTTCTGTTCTGCCGTAGTTTTCTTGGAAAGTCTTTCTAGTTGCATGAGTACTTTCAGCTGGAGAGTACCATAGTGATGTTTCCCTGCCTGAGGAGTGGGTTAAATACAGAAATGCTTCAGGGGCGCTTGGATAGCACAACTTGTAGGATATAGCAAGGGAGGGGTCTGAAAGAACGGTGCTTGTGCCTGCCTGGCAAAGGAGAACTCTCTGCTCTCCAAGTAAGGCATGGTTAAACTAAACACCTTAAAAGTTTCAATACTGTACCCTAAAAAAGTCATCAGCTTTAATTCAGCAGAAAATCGATACAGGTAAATTAAATGTGCACAAGTGTTGAGAGGCACGGCAAAGCAACACGAAAACAAAAATGTCTTCCTTTTTTTGAGATGACTTAATTGACGTCCACCAAATCCAATAATTTGCCCTCAGACATACTCCAACAAGCTGCACAGGCCAGAGCAGAACTCAAACCTCTCTCCAATCATTTGTTTTACAGACCTGAATGCTCTGATGGTGGTAAGGCCTTCAGCTGTCTCAGAGAAGTGACAGAGCAAAGGTAGCTGGGTGCTGTCATCAAGTTCCTGGAGGTCCCTGGGAGCACAAAAAGCAACAGGCAGCCAGTACAATGTCAACATCTCTGTCTGTAGAAATTTTACTGCATAACAGACAAGAACAGAAATTTTATCTATTGCACATATTATTTTCAGGATCACACAAACCAGTATTTTCTATAGTCTAGAAAGTCCCTGACATGGGAATATCACGTGTCTCTTTTGGCAGAGGAGCTTCTGAATCACCTCCCAGCCACCTCCACATATCTAGCTCTTGGTCACAGCTAAGCTTTTCTTTGTCTCACAGCAATAATGACATTATCACATCTGTCCTGGATAAAAACCTGCTGTTAATTTTTATCTGGCCTAACAAAAAGGGTGCCTTTCCATATAAACCTTGCCTCCTTTTGAGTATCTGTAAGTATCATAACATGCTGAACATAAAATATAACAGACTATAGCATACTTTCTATTTATAGTGTTTCAACATTGGTTGAAACGGAGAAACAACTGACAGAGAAATAATCTGAATGAGAAATTTCCTCAATTATTGAGAAATGGTCTTTTCAAGACCTGCATGGAGCAATGACATTTACGTCTAAAAAGTTCCAGTCTTCTGAAACAGAAATGGTTTCCAAACCGTGGAGACAAATACATCTTTCTGCAACACTCTGCCAGTTGTATAAACAGAAGAGAGGTTGGATCATTAGATATTTAAACTATATATTAAAATCTTACGATGTTCGCACACTGTAGTTAATAGACCAAGAGAAATCACTGCTCCACGATGCTGAATGTTACAGTGTACAGAACTGGATTTATTGCTTATGTTTTGATTACAAATATGCTCTCTTTCAAATTTATGATGGAAAGTACACAGAAGTTTTTGAGAGATGTAATGGAAAATACAACAAGGAATCAAAGAACTGCAATAAATACTGTAAATATTTGCATTTCTAAAAATTAGTGAAGCTTATAAGCCTGGAAACTACTGCATGCAAGTAAGTTATAAATACTTGCTGAAGCTATTCCTTCATCCTACATTTCCCAAGACGATTTTTTCTAGAAACAAATTAGATTTATTATTTTCTATTGTAGATTGAAAGAACACAAGTCAACCCTGGATTTTTCACAAGTGATTTAAAAGAGTTTAATTTAAACAGATTAAAAAAAAAAAAAGCGCACTTGCTGATACAGATTTTCCTAGAAAACTGTAGGGGAATAAAATTAATTAGGTAAATATGGATATCCATAAGATCAGCGACTGCAGAGCCAATGCATGCACGTGTCTGTGTGTGCTGACCTGCTGACCTATAGGGTTGATCAACTTATCACTAGCCTGCATAGTATGGCTATCAGTACAGCATGTGGGAAAACCAGGTTTGGACACAGATGGAGACTTTATCATCAAATATAAAATCACAGAGAGAAACTGTTTCCCTGTGGTCTAATATGTCAGATTTTGCCTGCTCTTGTGTATTTTAAGAAGTTCAAATAGTGTGCACTGCTATGTGTAGCAGGACAGGGTGACACTCAGAAGACCATAATGCATTTAAGAATGAAAACCAAGGCTCCTGATTCCTTAGCCTCCTTGAGAACTAGTGTACTGCCATGTAGAGCATTAGTTTGGAAACTTGGTGGGGAAAGAATAAGGTTTCTATAAAAACTCAAAGAATTTAAGCAAATTATTTCAGAATTAAACATTCTCATTTTGTGAATTCTGATTATAGAGTTTTCTTATTAATAAATCTCCTTGGGAATTCTGAGTGAAGCTGATGAAAAGTAGGTTATAGCCAACCTAAATCATTGATATATCGCTCTGTGCCCCTCCTGCTCTGTTGATTTAAGGCTCAGGCTACCTGAATAAGAGTGCTGTCCATGAAGCCAACTGTACTGGAACGCTCAGTTGAAAATCACTGTGCCTCTTAAGTGGATGCTACCAAAGAGCTGTTGATGTGTTACCACGTGCATACTGCAAAGACAGGGCCAAAAGTCACAGTTGCTAATGATGGTAGGCTATTTTGGCCTCCTAGCAGGTTAGCAGGCACCTTGACAGGTGGTTTTAAGTATCAGAAAGTGAAGTAAATCCAGCTAGAAATCTGGCTGATAAAAAAAAGAAACAGCATGACTGAATTTAAGAAAAAACTTGGAATGGATTGCTTAAGATATTCTACTAAATTACATAATGGATTTAGCACTAGAAGCATGACCCTAAGAAACCATGACACACTTCTTTGCTGAAAAAAAAATGTACTCTTTACAGCCAGCAAACCATTCTGAATATGAAATGTTCTGTACAGTAGAAATTACTTCCTGTAGAGTTTTTTCCCAATGTGAAGAAAAAGCCATGACTGAAGTTAATCCAGGAAGCTATTTTACATTCTCTACTAACCCTCAAAAGGTCAAAGAGGAGCTTTGAGCAGATGTGGGCTGGCTCAGTTGATTAACAAACTTCATGCTCCTCTGACTCTATAGCCAACCATGTACAAAAGTGATGCAACTAGTGTTACTTTCCCAAATAGCCCATTTGTAGTCAGGTCAGCTGGAAACATCCTCTGATATATGTCTCAGACTCAGGATCAAAAGCAGGATGCTATGGCTATTTTCCCCTAATAGTAGCTCCTATAACATCACATACCATCACAATTCTTACGTACAAATTTTTTAGAATAAATTTTTAGGTAGGTTTTTAAACACGTACTTGGAAGCAACTCTGAAATATTTCTGGATGAAATAAAATGCTACTCCAAGAGGCACGAGGGCAACAAGGAACCATGGTGTGGCATAGGAGATCATTCCAATGGCTGACAGGCATAGTAAGGTGGACCGGCTAAGAGACTCCAGGGTAGGAGGAATGTGCTGGAGCGAAACAAATAACAAACGTAAGGCAAAAGTCACCAGTAGTACCATGATACCATTCTATGATTCTACAATTCTATGAGTCCATGATTCTATGACATGCCTTTTTCTATACAGAACCACAGGGAAACTGGAATTATACTGCTGTGCACTTCATTAATATTATCCTTATATCAAGAGACTTTACATTTTTTGGGGGTCTGATATTCAAACGTGCAGAGGTTAAAAAATGAGTCACCTTTATTTCTAAAGGTGAGTGTTTCAAAGACCATGGAGAAATAGGAGCCATTTCCACTGCAGGCAAGAAATAGAAAATTGTTCTCTATATCTCAAATATTTAGAGAAACAGCATGCTCTTTCTCAGAGCCTCTTCATTTTCCTTCCGTGTTCCCATCACCCTTACATTCAGGATTACTGCTCATCCAAACATTTTAATTCACAGCAATGGTGAAAGCATCCCTTCTTCTCCCTGAATGCTCTAAATTCACATGTGCTGCAGCCAGAATGGAACATCTACTTGTCCCATATAGTTCAAGTTACTGTATTTTACCCTGTTTCCTGTTTTAAGTCTAAAATACGGTGTTTTGTTAACCCAGGTCTCCCACTAGAAATAACTAGTCTGCATAGGCAAAAAATTAAGAGCCACCATCTCATGCCATGCTTATTGTAATAGTTACCTGCCTTCATTGCTACAAACGTGTGTGTACTTTCTATTTTGAATTTTTCTAGTGTCATTCCCAGAGCCTGTTTTTGATATCTTTCTCAACTGAATATTTGAATGCATCACCTTATTCAGTAGATAAGTGAAAATTTACAAAGCCAAGATGTAATAAAACAGAATATGTTGATATGTCTACCTGATCAATTATATTTGTATCAGCAGAGAAGCGATTCAGAATTAGTCCCAATGGGGTTGTATCGAAGAACCTGTTGAGGAAATTAAAACCAAAAAGTTACCTGAAAGCGAATTCCAGTTTTGGATAAAAAGTCTGATCAGAGAGAACACAGAGCTGTGTCCTGCCATTTTGTAAACCCAAGCAGTAAATATGAATAAAATGAGATCATAATGCCTGCATCCTATCTAAATGCTTCTCTTGATATTTCTACCCTCAAAACTTTTAAGTCTCCTCTTCAAAAAACCTACCATCTTGCCCTCTGCTTTTTCATCCACACTTCCTCAAGATTTAAGATCCCATCCAAAGAACACAGCCTGTCCTTGGCTGCTACTCAACCTCCTGCTTGGTACTGTACACCAGCACTCTGTTTCTTTAAAGCATCATGATAACTGTATTTGTTGTCACAGAATCACAGACTGGTTGGAGTTGGAAGGGACCTCTGGAGGCCATCTAGTCCAACCCACCTGCTAAAGCAGGTTCATCCAGAGCAGATCGCACAGGAATGTGTACAGATGGGTTTGAATGTCTTCAGAGAAGGAGACTCCACAACCTCTCTTGGCAGCCTGTTCCAGTGCTCTGGCACCCTCAGAGTAAAGAAGTTTCTCCTCATATTCAGATGGAACCTCCTGTACTTCAGTCCATGCCTGTTGCCCCTCATCTTGTTGTTGGGCAGCACTAAAAGGAGTCTGGTCTCATCCTCTTGACACCCACTCTTGAGATATTTATAAACAATGATAAGATCCCCTCTCAATCTTCTCCAGGCTAAACAGACCCAGCTCTCTCAGTCTTTCCTCATAACAAAGGTGCTCCAGACTCCTAATCATATTTGTAGCCTTCCACTAGACTGTCTTCAGTAGTTCCTTGTCTTTCTTGAATTGGGGAGCACAGAACTGGATGCAGTACTCCAGATGGAGCCTCACCAGGTCAAAGTAGAGGGGGAGGAATGGAACATCTATTTGTCACATGTACTCTCAGTACTCTCTTGATCCACTGGTCACACTTTTCCTAATGCACCCAAGATGCCATTGGCCTTCTTGGCCACAAGGGCACATTGCTGCCTCATGGTCAACCTGTTGTCCACTAGGACTCCCAGGTCCTTCTCCACAATGCTGCTTTCCAGCAGGTTCGCCCCTAACCTAAACTGGTGCCTGAGGTTATTCCTCTCCAGGAATATTCCTCCCCTACACTTGCCCTTGTTGAAGTTCACCAGGTCCCTCTCCACCCAACCCTCCAGCTTGTCCAGGTGTCACTGGATGGCAGCACAGCTTTTAGGTGCACCAGCCACTCCTCCTAGTTTTGTATCATCAGCAAACTTGCTGATGCAAGCATTGTTTTGGCCACCCTGCAGCCTGTGAGGGACTGTGGTTATTGTGCACAGACCCTGTCCCCAGCCATCAGAAGCAGCCTGGTGTCCACATAGGTTGACACCATGCCTGTTGTTCGGAGTTAGAGCTGGGTGTCCTGGAGCTAGAATCACACTCAAATCCATCCTTGACACTCCAGCTTGGAAGGGGGTATGAGGTGTCTCTCACATTTCAATCAGATAAAAAAGGGGGAAGAACTTCACATGTTCTCACATGGAATTTTTTTTCTCTTATTACCTCACTAGTTATTTTCATGTTTTGGGGCCTTGAAGAAACAAGGCAAATATAGGAGCTTTTCACAGGGGTACTCTCCCTATTACAAAGAGGACACGATTTGACCATGTAGCTTTTCGGGAGGAATATTATTTTTGTCGTACCTGATTGGGCCAAGGATGATCTTGTTGAGGAGATTATGATGTAGGTTCTTGGCTGCTGTGAGGCCCATCCACTCCACAGTCAGAGATGTGATGAGGCAAAGGACAATCCCTGCTCCAGAGAGGATGCTGAAGACAGCTACATGATAAGTCTAATAAAAGAACAAATACATCAGTCCTAGAAATAAACACATATTTCTCTTTTCTACTTGGAAGTTCCCAAGGTAACTGGTAGCAATCAGCTAGCATGTCCCATCACATATATTACATAGTTATATTAATATAATCTTCTGGAAATAAAAAAGCTATGGTGGAACTGCAATTCATTAGGTTCACATAATCAGAAGTTCTGGCAGCTCTAAGATCCTTCAGTCTACTGATGAGTACCCTTCAAGACCTTGAAGTGATAGTACTTAGAACTGTGAAGATAAACTAACTGGATAAATACAAAAGTATGTAAACTGTTAGCCAAGAAACTCAGACAACCAAAGTAGAACCTCTCAAGAACTAAGGCATTTGAAAGATGTTGGAAAGTTCCACTTTGTTAAGTTAAAGCACCACTAAAATTACCAGAGCAAATCCTAAACTAATCTGCCAGGGCTATAACACAAGTAAGCCTTCTGAAAGTTTACTAAGTGAATTCCAGTGAGATATTTGTATATGAGTCAAATTTACAGCTATAAGCAGATCATCTTTAAGTCATGCGCTTGAAGAGGTTTTTTTTTTCTTCTTTCTTTTTTTTTTTTTTTCTGCAGGACATGACAGGACAACCAGTACCTGGGAAAATGGGGCTACTGACTTAGGTGTTAAAAAGTCCACATGGAAGAGTTTAGTATGAGGCTTCTTCCTTCGAAAAGCCAATCATTTTTCTAACCTCAAATATGCTTCTGTTTCACTTTTGCATGTTTGAAAGGACCGATAAAATTTGAATTATCATATGTGTTAGCATAAACAATTCATCCATCCTATACAAAGGCCAGTCTTATGGTATTTATCTGTCTTTCCAATCTAGTTGGCTTATAGATGAACAGCAAATAATTATTTTAGAACATTTTTCCCCTGTCAAGCTCCAAGATATGGCTCACCTTATCTGTGCTCTTATCAACGTCCTTGACTTCATTTTTATTGTCCATGGATGTCCATGTAGCAAGCGAATAATCTATGGCCACTATAACTGAGTGTTTCAACAACTTTGAGAAAATCATCAGAAAGAGCAAGAAAAATCCTCCAGAGGTTAGATATCTCCAGCAGGTTTTCCACGGCATCTTTGTCCTGAGTCTCAAGACAGTTGACATATTATCATCTTCATCTTCTTCCTCTTCTTCCTCTGTGACTCAGAAATTTGATCAAGTTAGCTTGGATGCAGCACTAAGGATTATACCTGTTTTTACCGGATTTGGTTGGCTTTTTAATTTGAATTCTAGTTTTAATGTCGAAAATAAATTTGCCACTCAAAACCAGCAAACATTTCAGACATATCTTCATAAGACTTCCCCTGTCCTGACAAATTTTTGTAAGTCAGGTATTCAGTACTATTTATAGTAGAGACTAGGCCTTTCCCAACCTGTTCAGCTGCTTTTATTATACAGCCAGCATAGCATTTTGGGTCACATGGAAGATTCTAGAAAGCTCTCCAAAGCTTTACATTCAGAGACTCTGTCACCTGTTGCATAAAAGTACTCAATTTTTACTTTATTCCTGAGTACCAAAATCTTGTCTATATAAAAGAGCACAGCTGTGGGATTAACATTTCTTCTACTCTGATCTTTGACTATATGATAATTGTTCACATTATACCGAAATAGAATTGGTGGAAGACTTCTGCTATGGGAAATACATATTTCATAGGTGCATGAACATTGCACTTATATTTTTTTTCCAGGTAATAAGAATATACATCTGACAGCCTTGCAGGCCACACTTGGGGAAGAGAAATGGTCACCTGCTCTTGACAGCCCTGAACTGACAGTATTTCCATCCATTTCTGATTTTGAACTTTAAAAATGAATTAGTAAGTGATTTCTTGAAAGTTGAAATTCTACACTATTTGGAATACAGAGACTTTGTGTACTTTTCCTAGGTCACATAGAATGCAATGTCAGATTATATTTCTGTCGTGAAGTTACCGATATGTGTTTTTTGATCTGAATGAACTTAATTTGCTGCACCCTTATCCCTGCACAATTTTTACAGAAATCTACGGAGAATCCCTTGAACAAGTCATGTTCTAAACAGATAAAAGTATGTGACTTTTCACTGTTATTACCAAGTGTCCCCAAAATCTTCACACTTCATTGCTAAGAATTGCCATCTTGGTAATAGAGTAAACAAAGTGAAATGTTAAAACCTACCTTCATCTTCATCTTCCAGTTGTGATTTGGATTCTCTGGGGTACATGGCCCTCCTAAGGGTTTTTCTCTCAAGAGTAGTCTGGTCAGCTTCCATATCCTGTAATAAGGAAATGTATTTATTAATTTGAGAGCTTAGCTCTCTGCTACTGTTGTAGCACCAACAGTAACCTCAGAAAGACTTTATTTGGACCACTTAGCTCACAAAATGCAAAAGCACGGTATTTTATGATTTATCTTTCAGAAAATCCTTCCCTCGCGCTTTCTTCCATTCTTTCATTCCCTCGCTTCTGGAATGATAAAAACTTCAAAAATAGTATTGAGAGAATCCCAAATGCTCATAGCAATAACACAATAAAGGGCTAAGAGATACTTGAGGAAGTCCCTCAGTCTGTCCCTTGCCACAGCAGAGGATCAGTAGTGCACAGCATTCCAAAAGGATGTTTGTCTAATGTGTCCTTCAAACCACTCATTACAGGGGTACTACACACTTCCTAGGCAATCTATTTGAGTCCTTCAAGTTCCTTACAGCTCATGTGGTTCTTTTCCCTAAAGACTACTTTAAAATTTGTGTCCTGACATTGGTTATTTTTCAGAAATCAACTGAGAAATACTTCCTTTCAGAAAGGTCATCCTTGCCCAAATGCTCCTGTTTACCTTTTCCAATTCTTGATCTTGGCGGTTCATCAAAGTTTTCCAGTGTTCATATAGCTCAATATCCTTGTTTTGGATATCCTTTAGTGTCCCTTCTCTAAGCACCATTCCATCCTTCATTGCTATGATCTAGGGCAGAAAGCATTCAAGAGGTCTACTTAGCAACATATACACCATAAGCACTGATATGGATTCTACAACACATCTTGGTATTTGTGATATTACCGTTACGGAAATTTCTGTGTTCACTGTGTCCACTATTTTGCTAATTACTTTTAAAGTTTGTTGACACACCTCATGAACTGAAATTTCTATAAGCCATGCTTACCCATACTTGTAAAAAGCATGGACAAGACATAATAAGTAACAGTCATATTTGCTATTAAGTCACAATTATTCAGTGGCTTTCAATAAAAAAAAAACTACAGAGATAATGTAAAAATAAAATTGTTCATTCTACTATAAAGCCTGTATTGTGTAAAGCTGCAGTTAATTGCATGACATACGGAATTAAGGAGAGACTCTTACAGAGAAAAGTAGTGCTCTACGTTATTAAATGTTATCGTGCTAACATCAAGTGTATGTTCACCATTAGCAAATCTGCATCATGGTATCTCTTCTCTTACCCAGTCAGCATGTGGTAGATATTGTAACTTATGTGTCACCAGAACAAGAGTCCTCTTGTCTTCTTGGAGAAACTTCAAAATCCCTTCCTGCATTAAATGATCACTTAAATGAATGTCCAGTGCAGAGAATGGGTCATCCTGCAATCGAATAGAATAAAATTTAAAAAAATTAGAACACAATATTAAAACTAGGTTTTTTTTCTTTCAAGAGTTTTTTAAAAATAGAAAATGTGCCATTACTACTGTTTCATCTCTCTCTGATGACAAAGACCTAGTCATAGGGCTGCATCATGAAAGAGTGAGATAGAATCCATCATTCTTCAAATCATAGCAATAGATTAAGTTATTTTTTTTTGTGTCTAGATGTGTGCAATGCTGCTGTCACACTGACAGCATGGAGTAAATCTGATCAGGAACACGAGAACTGGAATTTCCTGCCCAAATTTGAAAATGCCAGGATCCAGAGCCAAGCTTGGGCCTAATTTTAATGGGAAACTGGCACAGGTAAGATAAAGCAGAGTCAGGAACTATTCTAATTTCCTGTAAACTAAAGTGTAGGTGTCCTTGGTTTTCACTTTCGGTGCATGTGGCTAGCAACAAGACAATATTAAGATAAGGATATTATAGGATATTATATGCAAACACTTCTCTGAGAACAGAAGTCCTTGTTTAATTCTGAAGAGCCCCTCATGAGCAGTAGGCTCCTGAAATTCCTGACATGCCTTGAATTTAGTAACAGAGGAGAGGAAGTTTGTCCAAATCCACAGCAGTCTGCAGGAGAGAGCTGAACCCCAATCTGTTCATTGCTCACAAGTAGTTGCATTATGGTGCTTTTCCTTAGAAGTTCTGCTGGTTTCAGTGGAACTATGTTGACAGCAGTTCACCACCGAGAGCAAGCAGAAGTTAGACAATATGTTCTGCTGTTCCGGTGTAGGAAATCCCACCTTCATCAGTCTCCCAGTATGTTTTGATGCTGCCTCTGGTGGATGTTTATTTCCTATCTCTGTAATTTGGATTTGGAGTTGAATACGAGGCCCTATAGTTTTCTAAATCTAACATAAATTTTCCTAAAGCTAAATATTAGGAATGACAGTTTTATTACTGACTTACCATGCTCCATGTGAAAAAGAAAAATCTTACCAAGAAGACAATGTTGGTGTTCTGATAGAGTGCTCGAGCTACACAGATTCTCTGTCGTTGGCCGCCACTTAAATTAATCCCCTAATGAATATAATACATCAGAAATATGTATCTTTGAATAAACATTATGATAGGACTTTGGAAATGTGATTTTTTACAATTACACAGAGTTCCAATAAAAATGAAAAGCCTCATTAATATGTTAATCCTGTTGATAAACAAGCATAATCCTCATATAATATCAGAAGAAAAATTATTATTTAGCAAGTAATCATGGGTAAGTGTAAATTATTAAGAGCTTCTCTAAGAACAGTGAGCTTCTTAGATTTGAAAATGTAACCAATACCAGCATCAAATTCTGCAAGCAAAATATAGGAGACTTTCATAAAACATCCCATTTGAGAAACAGCTGAGGACAGAAAAGAGTTTTTAATTTTTTTGCACAAATCCCCAGTGAATCACAACTATTTACCAGGCTGGTAGCCCAATACAGACTAGATCTGTCTGAGTGACATCAAAGAGTGCCTTCTTAATACATAGGTTAAGCAGATATAAAAGCATTCATATTATTTACCCTTTCTCCAATTTCTGTCTGATCACCAAACGGTAGTAAGTCGATGTCAGGCTGCAGAGAGCATGCATCTGTAACAGCTTTGTACCTGTAAAAATATGGTCATTGCAATTATTTAAGCAGTCACTTACTTTGCCAACACAAAAATCTCCAGCTCAAATTCACTGCTAAGTTATTATGGCTCTTTGATAGCTGGATAATTGGAAAAATAGGTAGGGCAAAAAGATCATTCAGCAGCTAATCATGGAGTGTTGTAAACTAAGCATTGTAAAAAATGGCATATTTATTAGAGATCTTTATTGGTAAGCCTACTTTTTAAAGATTCGATTACGTAAATTATTGAGTACATTCCTCCCTATTACAGAGCTGTTTTGCTGGACTCTGGATCATTTGAAGCCATTTTCCAATGAATTATTATTCTTCCCCGTTTAGGTGCCTCTTCACTTACTTCAGTGTGATATTACAGGACAAAGGATCTTTACAGTGCTTCTGATCTTTCCATAATCAGGAAACCACTTGCACAAACTTGAAATTTGCTGTGAGATTTCCAGGTTTGTGGATATATTGTAGATGATCTGCTAATAAGCAGCTGGGATCAGACTGAGTGGCGTAATTCAGACTTGCCCCTTTGGTATGAGTGAAGTTTCGCTGATGGATGCAGTAGCTGAAGAATCTGATCACTGAAATTCTAAACGCTTATCTGGATTTTGAGATATCTGGTAGTTGCTAAGTTCTATTAAGTGAGAATGGAGTTATACATCTTAGCAAAGCACACACCAAGAGGAATGGGATGCATTTTTAACAATTTAAAAAAAAAAAGAAAGTGTTGTCTTTGAAAACATCAGCAATTTGTTTTCCTTCAGTCAAGTCACTTTTTCCACTGTATTTGTTAGCTGATCTTTTAGAAGGACACAAGAAGCAAGTGGCACAACAGAAGCTGTGCACCTTCACTTTCACACTCACTTCTCCTGAATTTCTGAAGAAAGAATTAAGATTATTTCCTTGAGGCACCCCATCTTCATACATGCAGTGTTTTTGTAAAGTGGCTGCTCCCGTAACTTGATCACAGCAGGATTAGCACATAAACTCAGTGCAAACATGCCTAGAATTCTGATTTCCAGAGTCCTCTGGCAACCTCAGGTTCCATTAAACAAAACAAAAATATGTCAGTAATCTCCAAAGATGGGATTCATCTCACCTAACTTTAGCTGCTTGAAAAATACACACATGGCTTCCACTGTATTCCACAGAGAGCCACTGCCACTGTGTGATTTCTCACAAACATCTTAGATATGCATGCTGGTTAGCGGGGGAGCCTTGAAAGACTAAGTTTAAACAGAAACCTTCCTTTGAGATGGCTAAAGTCAGGTTAGCTAACACCAGTCGAGGGTTAATGTGCATTGATATTTTTCAAAACCTACAAACTCTCTCCAGAAGAAGCCAAAAACCCTTTTTTTAAAAAAAAAGCTGCCAGGTGTTCTTGCAAGGTGGGTGATATTTACCTCTGTTTATTAAATGGGCTCCCAAAGATAATGTTCTCCTCCACAGTTGCATTCAGCAGCCATGGCTTCTGAGCTGCGTAAGCCACGGAGTATCTGTTTCTACTGTAGACAGATAAGAGCATTAGTAAAAAGCAAAGTGCCGACATTATGAAATGCCCAAGAATCAGTTTTCAAAAATTAATTTGATGAATGTGCACTCATAAAAATACAGAGAAACACATAGACAAAGCAACTGTTACAAAAGTAAAAGGAAGAATTTTAAATTAGATGCTTTTGTTAGAACAGCACCCACTCTCTCCCCTGATGGCAAAATCTACACTCTGGGTTGTATTCCATTCTCCTGGTACATACCTCAGTTTAGTAACTGCAATTTCAATCCAAAAGCAAATTATAAATAATCAAAATTATTAAATCCTAACAAGCATAGTTATTTGTTTGGGGTTGGTGTTTTGTTTTGGTTTGGTTTCTTTGGTCTTCTTTTTTGTTTGATTGTTTTTTCTCCAGTATTAAAACAAGTAGTGAAAAGGCACTTTTCAAATGGCATCAGGACATTTGACTTGCTGGTTTTGGAAGTTTTATATTATTTTACATGGCATGCACATGAAACATTTTTTTTTCTGAGTTAACGCATTTTTCCTTTAGGTTTATTAGATCCTCACTGGACAGACATGATATTGGAAAAGAGGGCAGTTTAATACTGATTTGGAAGGAATCACTACAGTCTCCCAAGTATTTATTAGACATACTTTAACTGTGTCTAAATACCTAATGAAATGTGTACAACAGGGGTGTGAATGTTTTTTACTTCTGCTTCTTTTGCCTATGTATGTCAAAAAAGGTCATGTATTTTCAGACATGTTTCTGAGAAGCCCAAGATGTGTGAGGAAGGAGGTGTGAACTGGTACTGGCTAACGGACCTGAACACTTTATCTTCCTTCTCAGTCTCTTTGATGATACTGCTTCAAACCACACATTTGATATAGTTCTGTGTGCAAGCATCTAGGATTTACTATTGAGAGAGAGGGTGCTAGGGTATGAGAAATAGCTGGTTAGAAGCAGTCAGTAGTATCCCCCAAAACTGAAGGAATTTTAGAAGTTCAGTATGCACTAGTATGAAATATGATCTCAGGATTATCAAGTAGTAAATCATGGTATGGCTCCCAACCACAGCTATGTGTGCCACTACTTCTCTATCATTTACGATGTGTTTTTAGTTTAGCTTGTCCTTTCTTTTAAACCTGCAGCCCTTGTCAGTGAAGCCAGGGGTGGAGTCACTGCTTGATTTCGGCTGGACCTTAGCTGGCTTCCTTCGCACGCTCTGTGCCCTGCTCCGTCACATAGTTGTTAAGCTGGGTTTACAAGCAAAAGTAAACCCAGTGCTGATTAGAAAATACACAAACACGTGGGAGGGTACATGTAATGATGTTTCACATCTGGAGGCCCTGTCTTGCAAGGTATGGAGCACACTAAACTCCCAGTGATGTCAAACGGGAGCTGGAAGCACTGAACATCTTTCAGACAGGACTGAGGTAGTGGTACAATGGCTGGAGAAGATTGGGATCCACTGGATTTAACACATTCTGTCAGTTCATCCTACAGTAAATGATTACCCACATGGTAAGAAAACACAGAGATGGTTTAAGGGTACAAAGATGAATGTTTGAGGAAATTCTGAAGAAATGAATGAGTGTATTATGATACACCAAAAACAGAAATAATACCTTCTGGATGCTTCAAAAGAAGGCTCAGTTTCATTTACACTGTAAGTTATGGTAAATGACATTTAGTAAACAGGAAATATAGAGAATAACACTTTGTGCAAGTATTACATACATACACACATACTGTAGTTCAGTACATATCTTAAGAACTCAACATCAGTTTGCGGGTTTTTTTGTTCTTAAAGGGAAAATAAATAAGATCTATTTAAAAGCATATAACTTTTCTAAATACACAGTGTCATATCTATAGCATATGATGGCTAAACAGGTAAGTTATGTTGTTAGAAAATGTATTAAAAATTTAAAGTGTATTATAAAACGTATTCAAAAGGAAATTGTCATTATGGCCTAGGCATATAAAAGACTGACAAGTAGTAAGTTAGCTTTACCACATGTTACACCAATTACCTGCAAAAGTTGGTAACTAACATCAAATTTCCTCTGGAGTGAAGATAAGCTTTTGAGTGAAGATACACTTTTGAAACAGAACAGATTTTGAACCTGTTACTAGCAGTAAGGCTGCATCAACCCATGCATGGCACTATGACACCTAGGCTTTCCTTGTCAACCTCCATGCCTTGAGCATCACGTCCATGAAATACATTTTGAATAGCATGCAATGGCAGCAATGGCATGAATTATTTTGCAGCTCCCTCTGTTTATTAATTGACTTATTAACACTGTTGAGGGTGTGGAATGGCAGCCAAAGCAGTTCTGGACCAGTGATGGTGCTTATGTCCAGGCATGACAACACATCACTGCAAAGTGCAAAACCTGAAACAGTAAGTTTATGCCAGGTAAATGAAAACAGGCATCAGAAGGGACTAGAAAACTGATATTAATGTGGTATTTGCCTGACCTGACAAACAAACAAACACAACCCAACAACAAACAAACAAATCTTCCCCTCCCTGGCCTACAAATCCTCCAGATGAAACATTTTACTGCTGAGACAGACATGTCTGCTTGCCTGCTGGGATACCAGTAATTGCAGATGCACTCATAAGCAGAGGATCCAAGTCTGGCAAAGGGCATAAAAACTCTAATAGCAGAGCCCTCATAATTCCAGACTCACATATTAAGCATCTTCCCAAAATGCCAGAACTGAGAAATGTTACTTTCTGTGCTGGTAATTCATGCCTCCTAAAGTACACAATCAGTGTGTTTCCTTTGTGTGCCAATCACCAGAGAAGATATTACATCTGAGGTGAATAAGCCACGTTGGTTATCTCAGAAGGGTCAGAGAACCATAAATTGAGGCCCCAAACAGACATTGCTTCAGCAGAGCGGATCCTTTATTCAGCAGAAGCTTCCAGTCTTCTCTATAATGGAAAAAAGTTACAAGAAAGCAAAAGATAGAGTCTAATGAGAGATTAAAAAAACATTGGAAATTAGCTCAAGACAAACAAAAAGGAAGAAAACCTAGATTTCCTCTATTAAAAACACCAAACTTTTATCAGCAGAGCATTGCAATGGCAGAGAAAGGAATAATGCTTTCATGTATATGTTTGGGAATGCCCTCTGAAGTGCAATTTAATGAAAACTGGGCACAAGCCTTGCAAGACCACTTTCAATTCCATACTAGATTTAATACACAATACAATTTAATACATACAGATTTAATCCACAATCAAGTGGATTATCTGAAAGAGAAAGGACTAATTCTAGGTTCTCAGGTTTTTTTAAACTCTTCTTCCTTGACTAGAAATTTGATTCCATGCTTGGCTTGATAAATACACTTGTTTATGAGTGAGATTTCTGTGAGAACCCATGTCCATCAGTCATCTCATGAATAAACACACGAGGCCTTTGCTGAGCTGGGGCCTTCACAAATAAGGGGACGAAGTATTTGGTCTTGTACTTTATTACCTTACTGAATCTGAAAGATTGATGTGATTGCAGGGTATGAGAGTGAGCTGAAACTGAAGCTCCTGAGAATTCTAAAAAGAGCATTTTATTTATCTGCTGCGTTTTGTAATCTTTGCTCTAATTTATTAATTTATTGAAATGTGGCTATTTATACTGATTTTTAGTCTGTACTATACATATTCCCCCAAATGGGGCATGGTAAATTCAAGTATGAAATAGTAGGAAAGACTAAACTAATTAGATTTATTAGCTATTTTTATAAGATTTTGAATATATAAGCTGAAATACTACGGAATTGAATCTAAATCAAGGTTTCAAGGAGAAGTCAAAGAGACCTTGTTGAAGTTTGGACAACTTTTGTGCTAACTCTGGATGTTTCAAAATACATCTCTACCCAGGCCCAGATTCCCTCAGCCTACAAAAGGAAAAGGGAGGACAATAAAGGGATACAAAATCTCTACCATATCACTGTACCAGCAGAATGAACAATTTCCTCTGCTAATATAGGCAAGAATTTTGAGGCAAGACAAGGACTGAGCATTCACACAAATTCTAGCCAGCAGTTTGGAGGAATTTATTCCTGTCTCTGCAACCAGCCTTGACAGCACAGCAATACTAGTAGGTGTGCTGACTTCGGCTACTGACATTTATCTGGATGACTGTTTATCCATCTGTGGATAACACTACTGTGGTTGCAACCTTTTGATAAATAATTGTACTTGCAATTCTTCTGTGGGGAGCACTGGCTTTTCCTAATTTTTCTTGAAGCTTTCCATAGCTTGAGGGCAGAACAGGTCATATAGGAGGATTCTATTCATCGTTCTTGTGTTTCCCGTGATTTTCACTTAGTACACAACAACCCTTTTCCACAGAAAACAGGCCAATATGTAGAAAATGTGCACACACCAACAGGGTGTTCAAGCCCCGTGATGAACTTCCACAAAGATGCACTGCAGGATTAGCCCAGTATAACTGGGGCTGAAATCTTATCCACCATCACTATTACTGTGTTGCTATATCCAAATTTGCTGAGGAATTTGTCTAGTCTGTATTCCATCCCTGTGTCAGTAGCTGTGTTAGTCATGCATGTGGAATCACATGGAAAAGGATTTAAGAGAGTAAATAGGACCTTTAATATGCTTTTGTAAAGTACAGGATCCACTTAATTCAATACCTGAAGTATCCTTCTGTATTCATCTGTCTGCCAGGTAGTCTGAAATTATCAGCAAAATGTAACTGTACTTGCATCAGTTATATCACAGTACCAAATTATAGTTTGCAATGAAAAAAAGTCACTCAGTAAGGCCTGAGATGCTTGCTAAAGTCTGAGTTAGCTGGTTATTTACAGACTGCTAACCAACTGACAATATGACCTTAATTTCTCTTGAACAATTTGAAATCTAAATAGTCTTTCATAAACTTCCTTCAGTATCTTTCTAAGATTTTTCATTTACTCTATTCTTCCTAAGATCCTATTTCTTTCTTTAAGACAATTTTGAGGCTTTCTCAAATATATATTTGAAAACAATTCTGAGAATAATTTCAAGATACACTCTACTCAGTCCTTGTATTTTCTTAAACTACTCAGAAAAAAAATGCCTGATTATGATGTCAGAATCTTTATTCTATGTCTCAAAGAAATTAACTGCGGTAGGTCACATATTCTTCTTCCTTCGAAGCTAAAACTCGCATCTAATGAAACTAACGTTAAGTCTTGCCTTGTCTCCAACTGTACCTGCCACTCCAGTGAGATCATATGTTTAGAATAGCAGACAGTGAAATATGGCTAGAGAACAGAAAATGCCATACATACTAAAACAGGAAAAGCAAAAATATCCAGCTTGTAACATTGCTGTAAGAAGAAGACGACAAAGGAGGTTACTAGTCAAGGGATGGGGCAAAAAAATACTGGTCTCTGTCACAAAATTCACCCTTTTTTAATCAAAAAACTAATAAAGAGGAGTTTGTCTTGGTAGTTTAAGGAAACAGAACTGATCTTTAAAATCAAAGAACAAGGCTTGGGGTTACAGCCCTTCTACAGCCTCTGCCATGTCTGGGCTGGAAGAGTGGTCGCTGCCCCACCTGGTCTTGCACTCACTGGGTCCAAACTTGTGTGGATCCCAAGGCCTGACCCCACAGGCAGTTTCCTCTTCAGCAACAGCTTCTTCAAAGCCTTGACTCTTTACTTATTTGGTGTCCTCAGGCTGCTTTCTGAAGATGTAACTATGAAGAGGAACACGGACTTCCATAGGTGTGGCTTGGGCAGATACCAGGGAAAGAGAAAAGCTCACGTGTTATCCTATCACTTTTTTTTTTTACCTGCTAGCAACAGCATCACTGGGTGAGAAAGCCTTTTCTGTATGCAGGTATCCCACACATATCACTGGACTGAAGAAGCTCAAGCGTGTCATGCTTTCACAGGTGTGTACAGTAGCAGCATAACGATGCTGACCTCAGTTACAGTAAGTACCATAAATCCAGAGCTGACTCCCTCCAGAGAAGACTATTGCATAACAGGAATAGTATGTGCTTTCTGTTCAGGTCATTTGCTAGGGCCAATATATTAGATATTAATCACCAGATTAGTCTCTTTCCCTTCCTGAGACACTCTGCTCTGAACCATGAACAAAACATGAATAAAAATCCATGAAAATCCTGCATAAGTTTCCAGGTGATGCCTTCCAGAGAGGATGTGGGTGATGATAATCATTTAACATGCAGTTCAGAGACATGAAGTCTACATTTCTTGCAGCAAATCCCAACTACCTCCTTCTTAAATGAATGCAGCAGTTAATAGCTATATGAAACATACTTGCTCCAGTGAACTTTTCCCTCCAGCGTCTGCATCTCTCCCAATATGGCAAGGAGAAGTGATGACTTGCCACAGCCAACTTGACCCACAATCATTGTCATCTGACCTATGATAATAATGAGCACATTTTCAAAAAAGAAAAACAAAGAAACAAACAATTGCATTTAAGTCCACAAGGCCCAATTGGATCCAATTCTAGAGCACTTGTAGTAGTTGGTTAAATTAGTTAGCATCCACTAGGTAAAACGGTGGCATTGCTTGTATTAATCTATAGAAATATATATTAATGGACAGTCCAGGTACACACCAGTCTCCAAAGGAATGAGATTGTTACTTTGACAGATGTTATCATACATTGTGTGGGAGTATGTTACTTTATGAAAGTAATTTATGTTATAAAGTGGGGAGTGATTATTCAGTCTGGGGTTCCATGAATATTTGGGCCAACCTAATAAGTGACAACAACTGAAAGAAAATCCATTAATCTTTTCTGCACTCCTTCTTCCCCCCCTGCCCCTCCACTTTCCTATATCAGTCCTACTCTGTAGTGGCAATGTTGCTTCTCAGATCTTCCCATAAGCTAATTGAACTCACTAACTGTGGTAGTGAGCATATTTGCCAGGTAAGCTTCTCACTAGCTGGCGAGTGAATGGTCTCATTCCTTCTAAAGGAGGTAAACTCTTAGACTGGCTTAGCCACCTTGCACACCTATGGCCTTAGATTGTAAACTCTTTGGAGCAAAGAGTTTTTGTTGGTGCTGTAAGACGCATTGGACTAGGATAAAGAAGTGTTCATCCGTGTACAGGACACCTAATGCTACAGTGAAACAAATTATATAGACTTGGGGATTATGTATAGTTCTTTGGAATTACTTAATAACCATGATATCTAAGATATGTCCACCCAAAGTAATAAGGTATTTTAAAACTAAGCACTTGGTAGGATACAGAAATAAAATGCAAGATTATTTAATAACATGAAATACCAACACTGGTAGGAATTTTACAATAATAATAATAATCAGAAGTTGCTACTTTTTGCGCTTGCTATGTAAGTCTTCCAAAACAAGTCAATGTTTTGTAAATCTGTGAAACTCCTAGACAAAAGGCATTGAGGATGTAAGAAGTTACAGGAGATCAGCTGGACAAAGAGACATTAATTGAAAGAAATTCAGAAATTCACCTTCATTTTTTCTCATAGAAATCTAAATGTGTGGTTTTGTGCTTTTCAGCACATCGAGAAACTGAATTAGTAGCAATTTGGTATCACATATTTCATGTTTAAGGTGTGCATTTATCCTACCTGTTGGGATTCTGATGTTTATGTTGGACAATGTAGCTAAACCACTTCCCCATGAAAAGTATCCATTGGTCACCTACAAAAAAATTACATCAGATCTATAAACACATGAGGGGAAAAAACATAATGTCTACTTTGGACTGAAAATATATTACTAAACTAAATCACGATTAATAAATGTGGTGAGGTATACTTATATATGAAAAAAAAAGCAAGTTAGGCTAGTAAAGATTGCCAAACACAGAAAAGTTTGTGAATAAGGAAAGTTATATACACAAATATATATACTGTATGAAATGCAATAAAGGGATGATCTTGAGTTGAACTCTGTTAACCAAATACTTTCACTCTGTCATGTATAAGATTAAAGACTAAGAACAACTATCACAAGACGTCACAAGTGATAATCTAAGCAGCATATCTGATCAAGGAATGAATCCTTCTCAACACTGTGATTCTCAAAGTACAAATTAAATATTCACAAGGTTTATGGCAGACATAAGAAAAATGTTCCCCAGCGGACCCCAGCCTTTTTGTGCCTACTTCCTTTGGAGTTGACAGGGCCACGAAACATTATTTGCACAGAGCACATACGTGGGGAAAAGTTGGCCAACATGATTTAAAATAATGTCATAATAAATGATATGTCATAATAAATGTCAAAAAAACACCACCCAACACTCAACAGTTTTAGTTTTGGTTCTAAGAGTGAAAGAAATTTAATGAAAGGGAAGTCTAAAAATATCTGTATTTCTGCACATCAGATTATCTAGGTTTTGCTACTTTAGACTCATGGTGTCTCTTCGTTTCCTGAGAAGACAGGAAATCACTACAAAGACCTGGTCTGAAGCCAATTCTCACTTCGTTTTTAGTTAAAGTGCTAATTTACTTAATGGCTTGTTCTTGCATTGGACAATTCGCCTTGGGAAGAACAGCAGCCATTAGGCACTATCTAGAAGTGTTGCAGGCGGACCTGCTCCACATAAAGAATGAGATGATGTTTTCAAACCACCTTGATTGCGGTATCATCTATCTCCACAGGACGTGTTTGCTTCCTTGTCGGCTGTTCATAGCTTTCAAGCTGATACCTCAAGGGCTGCCGCCTGTTGATGGCCTTGGTGTGCTACACGGTGAGATGAAGAAAGGAGAAAAGTTGGAATTCTCAACAGAGGACACCATTTGGTTCCCTTATAAAACAAACAATCCATTCCCTTTCCTCCCACCATTCTAGGTCACAAGAAGAAAACAGTGCTTTTCAGTCTGTGTGATAATAAAGACGTACTACTGAGATGCATGTATTGTAAAGTTTTAAAGACCCTTAACTGAAGCACAGGAAATATCTTTCTGATTTTGGTTTCCCATGTATGAAAATCCCAAATTTCTGCTCTAACATCCTCCTCAAACCACGAGGTAAGTGTGCCCTACCGAGGTAGCTCCAGACAAAGCTGTGTCAAAAGCGTAATGACATGCAGTTACCAGTTTGGTTCTTGGAAGTAGAATGGCTGCAGGAGGAAGAAGCATATCAAATTAGCTTGTGCAAAGTACCTCACTGGTGCATTACAGTGACTGTGGAGCTAGCTCATTCAGAGCTACCTGTGGTTTTCTTAAGTGCCACAGTATTCAGCTGAATCTGTGTAATCTTATTGATTCCTTAGAACTGGGCTGTCTACCATGAATGATTTAACCTTTACAGCTATTACTTTTGTTTTTCCCTCTCCCCATCGTCTAGACTTTGTTTCTCTCTGTAGGGCTGGGCAAAAGGTAGACAAGAGAGGTAAAATAAATTGCTGTAACAATTTCATTTTTGTTTCCTGTTAAGCCAGAAAAACAAGGAAAATGTTGTTGGAGGTTCACAAACTAATTCAATTCAGCTCAAAATAAAACTTATTTTGTGCTAATCCTTTCTTTCTCTTGCCATCTTTAAGTTTTCAGTCACATTTCAGATAATAAAATTAGTTTGAAACAGTGGAAAAATCTAGCCTTAGCAAAATGACAAAATGAAAAAATATCTTTTCCCAAATCATAGAATCATCGAATAATAGAAACATTTTGGTTTAAGATCACAGACTCCAATCCTTGGGGTTTTTTCCCCTCAAGTTTCATTCAAATTCACTATAGGTTTAGCACTCCGAAACCAAGTTTTGGAATGAATTCCTATTTCACAAGGTTTGGTGGTTTTTTTCCTACCTCCAATTCAGAATTTCCTAAAGCAGGAATCAGTCCTACCTAAAGATGCACAACATACAAAGGGCTGTACCGGCGAAGTGCAGCACAAACCCTATAACCACAGGAAATGCACCTCAGTAATCCATAGAAACTAAGAAGGCTGAATTTGAGCCCTATGTAAATGTGCTGGTGTGTTATGGGATTTTTATTCCTACTGGCACTTCAGCAATCTTTAAATGTGTTTCTGGATCCTTCATGTTGTAGAAACACGGAGATCCCCACATGGAAGAGGCAAAACTGGTCAATGCAATGCTGGAGTCAGGCTAGAAGCCAAAACTCCCAAGCCCTATCAGGTAGTCCATTGGTATTGTATAGGGCTATATGGCCTCTCTGTTTTGAAATTCAGTGTCATAAAACAGAACTTACAAGTCCTGTGTGCTTCTTACAGGATTCATAAGCTACAGAGCTATCCCCACCTCTCCAGCTGTCATCTCCAATTTCATCGCTCAGGAGAAACTCATTCAGCTTCTGTACACTTGAAAGGAAACAGGACAGTGAGTTAAATAAACCCAGGTTTCCATGAGTACATTTTCATTTTGGTGCAGCCCAGCCAGCAGGATGTATCAGAACTGTTCCAAAAGAAGTTCATGGGATACTTTTGGCTTCCTATTGGATGGTCTACCACCCTGATGGCAAGTGAAAAAATGTTTACACGGAAGAAGAACAGATTAAAATAATTAAATATTGTATTGGTAGCCGGGAATGAAGAGGAGAGCTAGTAATGTGAGTGCCACTAGAGCTATGTGGGAATGGTTTCCATCCAGGCAGGCTTATCTCTTCTGTGCATTTCTCTTGCCTATGTACAGACAGTATGCATAAATTGGTCATTCACCCACCTACACTCTCTGAAAACGTCAACGGTGCCTGCTGAACCCAGCTTTTGCATACACTGCATGCAAACAAGCCTGACTACTGCACAAATCAGCACAGCCATGGCCAGCCTTGGAGAAATACAGCAAGAGCTCTCTTTGCTTGCTTCTTAAAACTGTCCCCTCAGAAATACAGTGCATGGGTTCAATCCATTCTTTGTCACAGAACGATCTGATCTGCTTTCTGCCTCACTTCTTTTCAGAGTGCTGTCATCTTAATTGTTCTGGGGAAGGAATGAACAAAAGCACCCACAGGGCATGGTGAAGCTATCTTTTCAAAAAATAAAATCAAGGTGCATAGAGCCAGAGACCGAGAAAACAAGAACATATGACTTCAGATCAGTGATTTGAATATTAATCTGCAAATGAGAAAGCAGTCCTGTTTCAAGGCTTATGTGACCATTTCGTATGAAATTATCGATAAATGTTCAAGCTACAGAGATACTATTAGCAAGACAGCACTATTATTTTCATTATTTCCTCCTAGCAGTATACTTGCTCCTATCTCCCCTTTTGAAAGGAAAACGTACATGTTTAATGCCCATACCAGAATGTCAGGCTTACACAAGTGCATCAAGTGGGAATTTATCATCTTGTAGAAGATAAGAGGTCTCGTTCTGATCATCTGCCTAAGCAGACATCAACCATTACTTTGCATTTGAATGAGGACAGGTACTCTCAAAAGCTTTCATGGTACTAGAACTACTCCTTACATTAAAATGGAGATTCTAACCAAAGTATAAGCACTTAATCATAACACGAATGAGTGCATACTCATATACATGTATTTGACTGATGACAGAGCCATAGAGTGGCCAAGAACACATTCTTAATTCTTTACTTGGGGGACATGATGTTCATGGGAGAAAGATGTTAGGAAATAAGTCTGCCAAAGGGTAGAGTTTGTTTTGGCAAATATGGTCTTTAAATACTGTCCTGAAGGATGGCCAGTAGTGCTAAGGAAAATGTAGATACCATTTTGATATTAGGCCTATGCTAAACTTAGTGCAGAGATGTAGAGGCTGGGATGCTTTATAAAGGAGACTTGAGATTTTCCACTAGTCAGGAATAATTTTCAACCTAGGGAAAATCATCTAGCCCTGCTGGTGCTTTGATAAAAACAAACCCTATTTAATTATTATTTTTTTCAGTCAATGTGGTTTCTCAAGTCCCCTTGACTGCTCTTTGTTATTATTCTTACCCACCAAAAGGAGGCAATGGCAGCAGCAATGCAATACCTTGCCAATGTGCCTCAGTCTTGGCAAGAAGAAACTATATTTCTGGGTGGTAAGTTAGTTTGGTCTTCATATCCTGCCAGTGCTTGGCATCTAACACTTTACTGCCAGCCAGGTGTCAGGTTGTGCCTCTTGGGACATCCTGGCAGTGTGGATGTGTACGTAACTGCTCCGTGACCATGCGTCTTTCCATGCAGACCACTGAAGCAACAGCCAAAAGTCTGGAATTTGACTTACTACCAATGAGCACCCTTGAGATTAAGTGCTCCATAGCCTAGCACAAAGGAATTTGTTTTGTCAGGCTATTTGCAGAAAGAAATGCCTGGAACATATAAGTTTCTGATGAAGCAACACATTTTATGAGATCATTTTCCTTTCTTTTTTTTTTTTAATCTTTTTCACTTTGTGCCCACTTCCTTGCTGTCCTGTCATGCATATGCTTAACCCTCAAAAACTAAACTACCAAATGTCTGTCTTGCCATGGTTCCTCTCCTGTGTCTTTAGTGTCATTCAGGGCAACAACATTTCCTCTGCAAGAGAAGTCTTTTCAGGCTCAGTATCACCTGAGAAACTATTCCTTCAGTGTCCAATGTTCCTCCATTCACTCTCTTTCCTAAGAGAGCCCATGCTAGTGCTAGTCAATGAGAGGCAGGACAATACCAAACTCTCACTTAAAGCACAATGCACCCTTTGTGGTAGAGTTAAGCCAGTTGCTTTTCCTTGCATCAGCAGGGCCAGTCTTGCTAGGCAGCTTCGGGTCAGTTTCTCATTTACCTCTGTGTGGACAAAAGCCCAGAAAAGTACTGGGTGAGAATGAGGGTGGGTGGCCACACCGTGAGAAGAGGAGCACTACTCAAGGAAGGACAGTCCAGCTCTGAATCTGGACTGCCAAACTTGGTGAAATTATAAAACGAGTGGAAAGTTTCTTTGTCCCTGTATCATGCAGTAAAAAGAAAGGATTACTCTGATTTTTCTCACATTTGTGAACATCTGAGTCCCACCTCTTACTCCTCTCCCACGTGAGCAGGTAGAAACAAACTTTTCCTACGGCACGTTCCCTGTTGTGTTGCAGAATGTAGGTGTTCAAGAATTAGAGAAACTAGGAGGCGACTTACCTTATGATAGCCTTGACTGCAAAACGAACCACAGTGGAGAGCAGGAACAGTGGTGTGACCAGGATGTGAAACAAGGACAGTGACGCAAAGGCCTGGGCAGGCTGCAGTGGCTTGACATTGGTATACGCATAAGTCACAAAGGTCTGTCACATTAGGAAAAGAGCATGTCAGGATAAGGACTCTTGAAAAAGATGGGCAAGGACAGCAAGCAAAATATTTTGCCTAACTAAGGCCAATAACTATATACCTCAATTTATTGGGAAACCCAGTAACCTTCTATTAAAATGAAAAACCTTTTTAAAACTTGCCAGTGATTTCAAGAGATTTACACATTTAAGAATGAAAAACTCTTTTATTGTAAAATCAAGGGATTCAGTTTTGTAAAGTTTTGTAATAGACTTCAGGGTTTAGACGAAGCACACAACCGAGAAAAATTCAATAAGAATCTAATAAATATTTTCTTTTCCATAGATGCAGAACTATGGTCATATTTACCCAACTTGGGTACATACTGTGAGCATACTCTGAGTAATGCCCTCAGAATCTGGTCTATGAAGACTCTTTACTGACTGGCATGTCATAGTTCCTCTAGTGCATTAGGCTGAGGTTTAAACCTAGCCGGAAGACAAGCAAAATTTATTTCTCCTTAAACTGCACTTTCTTGAATACTGAAATGGTGTCATATATTGCACTTTGAAACAGCAATGATTTTTGCTGCTAGACAATAAAAAAGCAAAGCCACCAAAGCCCTTTCAAAATGAGAGCTTCTCAAAATGGGTCTTCTTTCAAGCTGCAGTGATTTTCCTCTTTATCACAGGATCAGAGAATGGTTGGGGTTGGAAGGGACCTCTGGAGATAACCTAGTCCAACCCATTTCTTATAGTAAAAATTTTTTGTTTGTTTGTTTTTACCAATCCAAACCACATCTGGTGAAATACCACCTCTGGGAATGGGCACTTCCAGTGTCATGCTATCCTGCAGTTAGCAGGGACACATTAACTCATCTGCTGGTTTTATGAGGAATATGTCATACAATAACAATGGTGTCCTTTCTTCCAACTTCCCCCCCGCCCCACTGCCCTATTTTTCTCTCCTTTTTTATAAGGAAAAGCAAAAAAACCCATATCTTACTGCAAGAACAGCTGCTATTGGTATGGCTGCATTCATAAAAACTGAAAGGGAAATAAAACGGGCATCAGAGTATATGAAATAAGAAAAAACAGCTTTACAATTAGTTGTATGGCACTAGAAGAATCCAGTTATTTCCAATTCAAGTAATTAAAACTCACAAAGGAAAAATGCTCTGCAGGAACGAATTTCCTTCCATGACAGAGCAAGATCTTAAACTTATAAACAAATAAACCAAGGAATTATCTCATCTGTATATTTTAGTGAACTAGGATAAAAAGTTTCATGTGCACAATTATTATGCAACACAACTAAAACATTACCCTCCTAGCTCTTCTGCATTACAGAAAATACAACTTATTTCAGACACTAATTTGTCTCTTGCTACAATCAGAGCTGCTAATATTACCTGAAGCCTTCTAACCGTAAAGCAACTCATAATCGTGATGTCATAATGAAGGTGACAGAAAACTTGCTACAGAAAAAAATCAAAAAGACATGCTCTATATTTTCAAGTTTCTGTGTTATATATTTGTCATGTCATTTTATGTTAATCACATTCCACACACGCACACAAAAGTGTCACAGGCACAGCTGCATCTCACTTTAGTTGAAGTTAGGAGGAATGCTGACATGAAGAACAAGATCCATTTCTGAGCACTAAAAACAGTTACTTACTGGAAAGAGATGTATGAAGAGCAAAGGTTTTGAGACTAGTGAGTTCCTTCATTCTTGTTTCTTCCACACTAGTACAAAATATGTGCTCCCAGGCATATAGCTTTAATAACTTAATGCCTTTTAGTATCTCATTGGTTTTCTTTAATCTCTCAGTAGAATAGTCCTTCATTTCAAAAGAAAACAAGGATAAGAAATTGATAATGGTTTGTAGTTTTAATGAGAATGCTCTTTTCCCTTCACTTCTGTTGTAAAATCCATTGGAAATTCATAATTTTGTTTGTTTGTGATTTTGCACAGGTTCTTAGTTGTCACACTGAGTAAAACAATATAAAATTCCATGTTCTCTCGTGATACTAACATGCTTACAATCACGGGGGGAAATTAAATGACCCTGTTCTGAAAAGAAAAATAAACCGAAACATCCAAATCCTTTGGATTAATAGGTCAGTGATGTCTGTAACAATAGACAGAAGACTACATGGATGTAATTGCTGATAGAAGATTCCTTCCATGATTCATACAGACTAGTCATGAAAATAAGTGAGATGTTTATTGATATATGTAGGTAATTGCCTCTCACCAGAAAACAGTAATCCTAAATTTTGTTAAAATCATAATACAAAAGATATCATGCATCAGAGGAACTCAGAAAACAGAAAAAATAAAAATTCAGACTATTTCTGAAATTTTGCAAAAATAAATCCTCTGTCAGTATAAATTGGCACAACTCAACGGGATTGAAGTGTGCTGAGCATTAGATCCATGTACGTATACCTTGCTCACTGAATATTAAGATAACAAGGATCTTTAAATATTTGATGGCTCAAATATCAAAGGTTGATTTAAAAAGTTCAAAGACCATGAGAATAAAGTTAAAAATTAGACAAAGTATCAGAAAACATTTCTAATTGGTGAACTAAATTAGACAGCAATATAAGCTATACACTGAAGAACGTACAATATATTTTAATTAAGCAGTGCCAGATGATGGTTAGAGAATACCAAAGCTTGGAGTGACAGCATAAAGTTTCTAGCCATTTTGAGGGGGCTTATACACATTCTTTAATACTGTGCTCCTCTAATTTATCAGTCATTTGTACTGTTTGCTAACATCCCATGAAATACAACATCTGAATGTTGAAATAACACCCTTTCATGGAACTGATTTAAGATGAAACTGTACTAGCTGGGTGAAAAATACTCTCTGCAGAGAAGGCAGGTCAAGGACCACATACTAATTTCAAATTCTTGTCTGACAAATGTTAGGAAGTAAGGGATTCTTAACCACAGAAAAAACAGAAAGGGAGGGACAATAGAATTAAGGGGTAGTTTTCCCAAACTTCCACAATGAATGTTTACTAACAAGAAGAACAGAAGCCAGAACCCCTGGTTCCCTGTTCCCATTTCTAGATCACAAATGTCACTGAAATAATTTACTTACGAGAGTGCTCTTCTGAGCCTCAGCCAACTTCGTAGCTATGAAGTACTGTATAGGAGCTAACAGTACAATGACAGCAGCACCAACCAAGGCACTCATGCCGAGTAAATTATAGAGGAGGATCACACCCATTATTATCTATGAAGAAAAAGGCAACATAGGAAAAAAAGTAGATTTTAATGTGCCAGAATGATAGCAAGAAAAAAAACGTTTTTCTAAAAAACAGTTAAATGGTTCGTCTGAATCAACTGAGCCTGTACCCTAAGTGTGGGAAATGAACCCAAGAAGCCTTTATTTTTGACATTAACTGCATAGTTTGCATTACTGCCTGGTAGTCCTAATTCTAGATGAAGGTTTCCAAAGAGCTAAAGAAGCACTAAATTATGGTATTTGCCCCAAGGCATTTTACAGCATCACTGGCCTCAAGTCTTATTTACACTAGAGCTCCTTACATCACTCTGGAAGTATTCAAAGGTCTTAGGACTGTCACGCATTCTGCCACAGCGCTCCTCTGTCAGCTGCAGACAGAGGCACGACTAAGACAGGCACTGAAGCATGATGCCGATGTGCTGAGAGCAGCACAAACCCGAGCCTGTGTGTGCATCAATGACATGTAGTTCCGTAGGACAATACCAAGATGCTACCTTAGCCCTGCATAGAGTTTGGGAACACTTCCCACACAGGTTTACTTGGGAATGGGTCTGATGCGACTACCACAATTCTGGTTCCTGTGTTAATACAAGCTCTACTATATAAGTGTTTTTATAAAAAGCTGTACATTGTGGTACAGAGATGTCCGCAGTAACAGGGCATACAGAAGTAGATTCCTACATTCTATTTTTGCTATCTCTTCAATGAGTCAGTTTTGCCTTTAAATCTGCCTTCTTATTATACAGTACCAGAAATTAGAATCAGTGGAGTTCAACAATTTCAAAGCATTATTTAGCTTTTCAGCCTTCTGTAATGCAAATTAGCATACCTACATGCCATTTTCTTAGTAGAATAATACAAGTTACAGGTAGCAATTACTACTTGGGGTAAACTGGAGCCCTTAGTGGGGACCTGATCCTGCAATGAATTTTTGTTCTTGATAGCAGGCCATAATTGGTGGATACACAGTACATTTTCTAAGAATCACAGCAATCTTCAGCAGGCTATAGCTGCATTGTTTCACACTGGAAAGACAGAAATTCAGCATTTGCTACTGCTCGTGGAGGGGGCAGTCTTAACAACTGATGGGTTTTGGAACATCCCTTGGATCTCAAGTCCTGACTGCCTGAAGGTAAAATCAACAGAAGCTTCCTACAACCATCTTTTTACAGTAGTGGTGAGGAAGGTCATTACATTTCTACAGTGGCTGACACAGAGACTTTATTAAAGAGACAAACAAGTGGTGACTTAGGCTACATATAATAATGCACTAGCAACGGGAATCAGACCACCTGTTAATTTAATAAAAAAGTATTATCAGCAATACTTCCAAATAAACCTGAATATAAAACAGTGACTAAAAATGAAACCCTCTGTATTATTACTGACTTCAGTTATCATGCAAACTTTTTGTCTTTTTCTCCATAAATCCTACCCAACCCTAAAATAGACACACAAAACCTGTATTTTTTTTTCTATTAGTAGTAGTAATATTGCTGACTATTATAATCTGATAGAGTTCCAGAAATTTCAGCAAAACAAATCTAGTATAAGAGTGGCTTCTATCCCCTTTTAAATTTGTTTAATGCTGGCAGGGTCACCTATAGGTAAGAACCATGTCAATCCCACCACAAGCTAAAATTTGAACATGCTACAGCAGTCCACACTTCATGGAAAATCAGTATGGCTTAGGACATTAAGTCATTTAGCACTTTTGAAGAATTCTTTCAGGTTAATAATTTTTATCTTTCCTTCCTACAGATTTTCCTACAGATCTTTCCCAGCCTTGGTAAGAACTAGATGCTTACAGTATCTAGCTTATTTAGATGAAAGCTCCTCTGAGCATTTCACGCAGCGCACTGTTGGTGCTGCTGTCAGTCACTTTGAGCAGGATTCAATTGTTTTTTGCTCCTGCCACAAAAACACAGCTACAAGTGGACACTGTAAATGCAATACTTGGTGCTGGTCAGGTGCCTGTGCTGCTGCCATGTGGCACAAATAAAAGCAATGACTTGTGTCAGTAGTGGGAGAAATATGAGCAGAGTAAGGATGGCAGATCAAAGTCACAGACAACATTCACGACATTGAAATCCTGCTCAAAAAAAGCCTCTCTAGTTATTTGCCCTCAGAGGAGATGATGAGCCACGTTTCTGCTTGTTAGTCTTCCTGGCAAACAAGTGTGAAATTCAGGTTCCTCTCTGGATTTTGTAGTAGTGTCACAGACATATACTCTTTTCAACCAGGTTGGAGGATCTCTGAAATCAGGCCCTTACTTCGATGCTCTACCTGAACAGGCATTGCCCACAGATTGGGGCACAGGAACAAGAACCACATTAATTGATTTGTTTCTATAGCAACCAAGTTATTGATTTGTCCCAGCGTCATCTCTCCCATGGACAAGTTGGATGTAGAAAGCCTCAGGATCTTATTATATATCATTGCCTGTAGGAAAGGAATAAAATGGAAGATATGAAAATGATTATAATTATAACACAACAGTAGCTGCAGGAGATTTCAAGCTGCTGTATCAGTCTTTACCTAAGACAGCCCCTCTCCCGGTCTCTCACATGAGACAGAGAGAGGGAAACAGAGAGAGAGAAAGCACAAGAGAGGGAACTGACTTTAAAAAACTCCATTTCCTCTTAAAAGTTTTGTTGCCTAATGCAGACCTAAAATAGAACAAAACGACAACAAAACATCAAAATTGAGGAGGCTGGGCAAAGCTCATTTTTTAATAAACATTTGGCGAGTCTGTTTTTCTCTGACACTGTCTGTCAGAGAGCTCCTTGTTTCTGATAAGATAGTTAAACTCACGCTATGAAGTTTTGATCGGGGTTGGTATGTGTTGCTTTGGGTGTCTCTCCTTTACCTGGTCATCTATTTCTATAAAATTTGCAGGAGCTTAACAGGGTTTAAAATTAATCAGGGCTTCTATCTACCAGAATTTTAAAGATAAATATTGTGAATCCAGTTCCGAATGAATATCAAACATTGCAGCTTCAAGGAAGATTTTAAAATAATTTGTGCTCTTTGCCCTGTGTTTTCCATGAGAAAGGTAGATCCTGTAAAATTAATCAGAAATGCCTACAGAACCATGGTAAATTACATCAGCTTCATATTAGCCTAAGAGTCCACATTTTGTCAAGAGCGAGTCACAAAATCACAAGAAAATACTCAGGTAGTCTTTCTTCACCAAGTCTGTACCATCTGTCCTGGTAGAAGGCAGAAAATGTTTGAAACAGTGTGCACAAAAAGAAAAAAAAAAGGAGCTTCCACAATGAGACAGTATTTCTGTGGGTAGTTACACCTGGCAAGACATCAGTTCCAGCTTCTGTTTTGCACAGGGTGCTGCGGGTGCCTGTGGAGGTTGGTCTGTGAAGATCCCTGCTGCAGCCCACCCACGTGCGGAGCTGGAGCTGCTGGCTCCAGTCCATAAACACAACTTTCACAGACAGTTAATGGATGCTGGGTTTAGAGACAAGGTTTTGGAAATGAATCACTCCTGTCCCATCCCACACGGCTCTGTGCAAAAGATACATGGACAATACTACTGTAAAACATAGCTTGGCCAAAGATACTCTGCAGATGACTCTGTTCACAGTCAGCAGAAGTAACCTCATCAGCGAATGAACAAAGCAGATGCAGAGCCAAAACAACACTGGTTATTTTCATATACCTAACACCATCTGCAAAGATATGTTGTTATACATACAGAGTGAGTGTTCAACTTCTACATGTTAGTATGATGGGTTTCGTTTTTAGCAAAAGCAATTGCTGCCATTGGTTTGGTTACGTCAGTGATACTACTTTTTCCAGTTTTCTACATAAAAACACCGTACATACCTTCTCTTAAACAATTGTTAACTGAGTCTTCAGATAAAGAACAAGACAAATTAAAGTACAAAGCTGGAGCTATTATTAGTGAATTTCTTGGTAGATCATGTGAACATCTTTGCTCACCAGCAAAGCACCTCGTAGGTTGATGCCAGTTTCTGTAGTTACATAGTAGGATGCCTGCAGGAATGTCCTCTGCAAGATAAGGGCCAGGAAGAGAAGAACTGCCAAAACATAAACATTCCTGAGAAATTCCTCTGAGGAAAGATAGGAATTTGATGGATCCTTTACCTGAAAAGAAAGGGAAAAAAACAATGGAAGTGGCATATGAGGGGTTGTACCTCTTGAGACGCTGGAAACAAGGAAATACAGTCATTTGATTAGAATAAAAACTATTGATGATGTTATGGGAAAGTTATAGGAAACAGATTTCTCGCTGTCCAATGTATCAAAATCACTTGCACACAAATTAAATACTCTGCTCCTGTTCCAAAGACAGGATCTTAACTTTTAGCAGTTCTATAATGAATTGGTTTTAATTGGAAAGGGACAATGAGATCACCATGTCTGCCTTATCTTTAGTTGCTCCACCAAATTCTGATGATTTGTAGGACAGAAACGCTACTCAGTAGAAAAAAAAATTCTCTTTCTACCTGCACCACAAAGAAGTCGCAAGAAAATATTTTTCATTAGATGGTACTAGTTACTTATGTTGAATTTTCATATTATGGAAACAATTCCTTCCTGAAATATAGTCTATGATACCTGTGAATTCTGAATAAAATAAGAATATATTTGCCAGTGTTTCCCACAAAATGAAGTTTAGATGTCTCAATGGGGAAAAAGAAATGATCTTATTTAAATCACTTCTTTTTTTTTTTTTTAATTTTCTAGCTTTTATGTTCACTGTGCTGGTCTTGTTTCAGGCAGAAAAAGGAAACAAATGTACCAAAATACTACAAGGAAGGCTGTTCCTCTGGTATTTCCGAGCCAGCTGGAAGCAGGACGTACTGGAATTCTTAGGGAAGAATAAACAAACCAAACCAAACCACCTGTTCTACTGATTCTGAGATGAAAGGCAGGAGGAGAGAGGTGCTCCGAGCCACCCAGGCACATCTCCCTGCAGTGGCACAGCCTCTCCACACCACAAACCCCTCCCTCTGCCACAGGCAGCTGACACCCAAGAGGTGTCTTTAAGCACCTAACAGGGTTTCACAGGTGTCTTTAAGCACCTAACACGTCCAGTTTCTCTAAGACAACTAAATCCCATTGAAATAATAGGACTCAGTCGCTCAACCAGCCCAATACTCTTTGAAACAAGGATTGCTTAAGTGAATAATTGATTAGATAAATATATTTGAAAACTCTTTTCTCAACGTTCCGGTGCATCTGACTTCCCCATGTTCGCATAGTCAGGATATCAATAATAAAATAACATTTGTAGAGACCTTTAACAATGTACATAGGGTTCTCAGGAATTAAGGGGCAACAAGCATAAAATTCAATGAATTCACATTAATTGAGAAAAGAGACAATTTAAAGGAGAAACACATAATAGCAAGAACAACCAAAAGAGAGTTTATCAAAATTCATAAATTAAAAAGAAAATGTTTTCTGAAATGTATCCAAGAGAAACAGTGACTGCCAACAAGCCAGACTCTCAGAGTTTTTTCAAGTTCTCCAATGATTTTAACCTTCCCTTTAGCCAGTGTTAATTAAAACTTAAAAAAATCCCACAACTAAAACCACTACACCGAAGAGTACAAAGGATAAAGGAATCGGAAAATGTATAGATTCCTAAATTTACAATCTAGAAATTATAATTTTCAACCTAAAATATATTGTTTGTTCAACATGAAAAAAAATTGAGACAAAATACACATGTTGCCTTTTAATACTGTGGCTCAAATCCAACATGTGGAGGTTCAAGGCTGATAAAGAGATTTATTTGATAAGCTACACAATTAAAGTCTCATTCTTCAACGCAATGGCTGAATGAGAGGCTAAAGCCAAATTCAGACCATCAGTCAAGAAAATTAATGTTAGGAGCAAGCAGCCAAGGAGATGATGTTTGGATAGCGATGACAGTCAAATGTGTTATCTGGAGAGGAAAATGTTATTCCATTACATACCCGTCTGCTCATTCAAATACAAGATACTCACTGCCTAAAGTGTATGGGGATGATTCCATATCAGAAAAAAGAAGTAGGAAAATTTCTTCATCACTTCTTCTCTGCTATCAGCTAGTAAAGTAATTTCACCTGTGTCTTTTCACTAGTTACATAAGAAAATGCTTTTTTCTTATGATAGAAAATATTCTGTATCAGAGGCTTGCTCAGTGCTTAGTGATGGTGTCTGACAGTTCAATCTCAGTGCAACTTGAAATGAGGTCTGAACGAGCATCTTTTGTGCAACTCTAGTATCAGGAATGCCAATGCTTTTCACCTTCCTACATGCACCAATGCATTTAATCACAGCAACAGCCAGTGTAATTAGTCACAAACAGGGATTGACTACTACTTCCCAGTGGAAAACAGAATTCAGAGAGCTCAAACTTCTCAATGAACTACAAATGGACAGATGGACAGAAATTAAGCAAAATTCGCAGACCCATCCTTGCTGGATGCATCACTGAGGCACCACCAGCAGGTGTCCTGCCTGAAACCAGCAGGCACAGTTGAAGAGGATTAGAAAAGCTGTTTCTTCTCCCCAGAACTGCAGGGATGACTCCACCAAGAGGCAGAGAGCTGGTCAACTGGGGGAAGCCTGCACTAACTGTATTGCATTTACACCAAAGACTTCCACTAAACTGTCTCTAACAAAAAAACCACTCGGTTTCCTTGAAAGAAACAAAGAAATAACACAATGGTGATCACGGACACAAAAAAGCATGCAGCCAGATGTATTAAATATCTGATATAAAACCAGAACTACTACCAACAAAGTCTTTCAATCCATGTTGTCAGGTTACCTTTTCTGTCGTATTTGTATTATTGGTTGTATTCTGGAAGCCCTGGACAATGCCAGAAATGCATAAGGGCCCAGCAAAACCCAGCAAGTCAGCCAAGTAACGGAACGTGCTGCTGAGAAGAATTGGTCGTCCAAAAGCACTGTACATGGCTAACCATATGGAGGGACTCCGATTGGGCTGGTCTGCTACCTTTTTCTAGAAAACAGAGAAACAGGTATCAGTGCAGAAAGACGAGACTCCCCCTGGCTCTACACAGCAACTTCCATTTCACTCCTGTCTGGATGCCCAAATGGTTCCTGAAGGGTGTTTTGGAGAAGACGAGGTAGCAAACAAGCTGTAGATATCAACAGGTTCCAGCCATTCTTCACAGCAAATTCAAATTCTGCCTCTTCTTCGTAACTGTGGTTCCTTACCTCTAAACCCTAACACTTTTCTGAACCTGCGAACACGGGAATGCAAACACAGATTAATTGCACTGGCATGTAGCCATTGCTCCTTGTCACATGTGCATTCAGGAAAAGGTCTGACCTTTCAAGCCCTCACTCATATGGGTTATCTTGACTTTCACAGTAGCTGTGAAACCACTTGATCCAGGGAAGGCTTCTGATGTGAGAATGAGATTGAAGGAAAAAACATGGACAGACATCTACAAGAATACAGTTTAATTTAATTTATCTGTATTTTTTTTCTATCTCTTGGATGCCTTCTAGGAAGATACACTTCAGCCAGTCACTAATCACTGGGCTCAAAAAGGTGAAAGTAACAGGCTATGTTGAGAGGTAAGATTAAACCAACCAACAGTCCTTTCTAGCCTTCAGTTCTGTGAATTTATGCATTATCACAACTCTTGCCCTAAAATACCAACCAGTGGATATCTCTGTATCTATTCGGTGGAGTTCTGATATTTCTGAGGCCCTTTCAATATAAAAAGGGAAGAATTTTACTTAGCAGACCCATGGTCTGCAGAGTGCTTCCTTGCACTTCAGGAAGCAGCTTTTGGCACTTGAAAAAAGCATCTGTCATTTTTCAAGTAGCACAGATGCCTGCAAGTTGCAAGCCAAGCCAAGCCCTCTTGAGTGTTCACAGAGACATTTCATATATAGCCCAGTAATAGCAGCCCCCAGCCCCAGCAAATTAATGAAAGAAAAGCAAGTATGCCTGTACACTGCCTGGCTGCCTCGAGTCTTTTGCCCTCTTTTCTCAATTTTTCCTTGTATGCCACTTCAAGAGTGAAACAGAACATGTGCATGATGTCAAAAATGTATAAGTGTACCGGAGGGCCAGATAGTTGCTTATGGGCTTCTAGAGATTAGACCAGACTGGTCATAACCAATGCCAAGAAGGCTAGTGCAGAGAAACAAGCAGCATGGGGACAAATTAGAGCTAACATTTCAGAAGGTGGTGAGAATGAAAATGCTTCTTCTGACAAGGGAAAGAGCACAAGGGCCTCACATGAGTTTCCCAGAGAAAAAGCTCTGAATTTGTTGCCTAATGGATTTTGAGCCAGAGTGCACTACAGGGGCTGCTGTCATCCTCCTCAGATAAACAGTCTGCACTTTAACAGCTTGATAGGAGCTAAGCGAACTTATTAAGAAAACACATCTGCCGTCTTTTGGAAAAAATTGCACATACTATTCTGGGCATTCATTTAACAGTAAATTTGGTAAATGGCAATGGCAAATCCTTATTTCTTTAATGAGATTTTACTATTTCAATAGCCATTTTCACTACTACTACTACAATTCACATAATTGTCATCAGTACTGGAAATCTATTTGGTTTTCACTGGAAAAATACTAATTAAGTTAAATTAAATTACATTAAATTAAATTATCTAGTAATCTCTATTGCTAAACACTGATGTTTCTTCTTTTTTAATCAGGACTTAAATTAGTTGAAATATCTCATGGGAAGAAAGAAGAGTGGATTTTTCTTCTAATCTTAAGATCTTGTCCACAATGGCTCTTGAGGCCCAGTGTTATGGGCTTGCAGTATAGTATGTTGCATTTGCCAAGCCTATCCTGTATTTAGGTGCTGAAGGATGATCTGTCAATCACCACTCATTACAGCTCTCTGACTACTGCTAGCATGTTTCAGTAAATCCAAAATTGAAAGTTTGGCCAATGTTATAGGAGTTAAATCAAAAGCTCTGTCTGGCCTTTCTGCATGAGCAAAATGCTATGACCACAATGATTATTTTCTGCATTTTCTCAGTCCCTTTAAGTCACTGTGGCTTGGGATGCCAATTGAAGTCAAGAACTTCTCCTTATGGTCACAGGAGGCTGGAAGGACATACTTTACTTTTGGAAGGTGAGAAAAAGGATCTTAAGACATAATGTTAATAATGATCCAGCTACAGAAACGGAGTTGTACTTCAGACAGAAAAGAGTTGCAGCAACACAAATTTGAATTTAAACTGTTTACACAGCTGTGCATATCGGTGTTTGTTTTAATTCGCAAGAATTATTTTTGTTAGAATGGTCATTATCATTTGTTGTTCTGTTAATTAACCTGGCTGGACTGCTACTGTCACCTGTGGCACTTGCTTGGGTTTTCCTTGTCTTTGTCACCCCCCCTTTAAATCACTGTAATGTTCTCTACCTTGGGCACTGAAGGGTTGAATTAATGGCAGTGAGATGGCACCAACTGGTAAACTAAGCCACCTGTAAGGTCAACCTCAATCAGTATGGAAATCTGACTGTTCCCTTAGTGCTGGAGCTGACAGTGTCAGCTGAAGGGCTGACCTGAAGGGCAATGCTCTGTCCCTGTGATGTCTAACAAATTTTCTTTCCTCCTCTTTTTGACATAATGGGTGAAATCCACAGTGGCACATGAATAGCAGGTATAGGACACTAACAGTCCTTGGCTTAAAAAATTGTTTTTTCTATTACACCATTCCAAAAGAAAAAAATTGTCGACCATTAGGGCAAATTACAGGGGATTTGTGTTGATGGGGTAAACCAAATGTAATATCAATGTGCTAAACCTATTTTGGGATATATGATGTATGATGCAGTAGTATGTGGTTTGACTTTTATAGAAACCAAAACAAAAAGCCAAGCAACAACAGAAACAGGATCAAATTTTGAGGGGGGAAATTATGTGGCAAGGACTACCCACATACAGTACATTGGTCCTAAAATTTGCCTGTGAGAGTTTCATTATATCATTAAGGATTTCCTTATCTTCTTAATCTTATTAATGAGTTCTTTATCTTCAGCTAAAATGTTTATTAATATAATAAGAACTGTGAATGTGTATTAAAGATAATATATGATTTCAAGGTCATTGGTCTAACTTTATATATATGGTGTGCATCTCTGCTAATTCTGCAGAAGCAACTTTCCTATATACAGTTATAATTTCTCCAGGAGTCTTATAAAGGTATGATAAAAATACTGTAGGATTAAGTATTCTTGATTCTATAGGAGACTTTCCAGAAAAGCAAAAAAATATAGCATGTCCGTCTTCTAGCATATTTACTGATGGTGGGAAATAATGGGACAAGGAAAGCCAATTTCAATGTGTTTTTTTGGCAATAATTCATTCAGGTAAAATCTCAAACAGCATATTTAAGTAAGCTTAATTATCAAAAGAGCTTGTTTTAACTGTAGTTTTATAATATCTTCTAATTTGAATGAACATATGCTATGTTCTTTTCTTACAATATGCTGTGTTATGCTATGTTGCCAAACACAAACTAACTATAAAACAAATTACCTACATCTTACTATAAGGGTTGGAATGCCTTTTGCAATAGTGCCTACCAGACTATTAGTTAATTAGAATGTCCATGACCAGTTATTTAGCCTTGCGTTGTGTTGTTTTATATTACTTAATATTGTAATTAAATTACTGATAAGAGGCTTTAACATTCTATAAAATTCAGAAGAAAATGATATTAGAATTAAATGACTTGATGCTTTGAAAAAAATTACAACTAAAGAATTTTAAGTAGTGAATATATTCATAATGCTAAGCACTGCTTGATGAAAAATTCAAAATGTAAAAAAACCCTAGAAGAGAATAGCAAATTCAGGTTTGTCACTCAGAAGTGTTAGCTTAGGTCTCATGTCAGTGGACAAAACTTCATATGGCAGGACCCAGAGGAAATCTGTGTGAATAGCTGAATATGCATTTCAGGAGTCGTTCACTGACATCAAAGAAAATAAAGCAAAGGTTGAATCCAGTGTTCATAGACTTCATGGTTATGCAAGTGGCAATATGCTATTTTAGTAGAATAGAGCAGTCATAAAAAGTTAGCTCAGACCATCTATCTAATGCTCCTATATGCTTGGAGCACAGATTTGGAAAACAGTGATTTTGAGAAAATGGTCATCAAAATTTAACCTGACTCATTTCCCTTGTTCTCTTATTTGGTAGAGAGCCTTGTCTGCTTTCAATAGCATGCAGAGGAGATAGCAAGACAGCATCATATGAGCTATCTCAAAGGCATTTTACAATACAGAATAACCATGGTCAAATTCAGCATCTTTCATCAAGGTGTGATAATAAGGGTTTGGAAAGGAATGGGAGTACAACAGAGATGAGCTGTCTCCAGGCACAGACAGGGCAACCCCACTTAATCCAGAGGATGCTGGGGGGCTCCCCTTGACAGCTGGAGAAGATTAGTGAAAAATACACCTTGGCAACAGAGACAGTGACATACAATCTCTTCCAGATTGCAGACCACACTTCAATGTGAAGAATTTTCTTAATTCTTTGGCTGTTTTCTGGCCCAAGCATGCACAAACCAACACATTTCTCCATGGGAGTGAACTGTAGAAACTTCCACTGCCTGGCTCTTTGGACTGGTTTCAGCTCTTTGGTTTACTTTAACTTTATCTATGAAGTATCAGTTTACTTTAGGGTTACAGCCTGATTTTGAATATAAGCACAAACGTGTTAGAGGCTGTCGTAATCTCAAGACTTTAAGCAATTATGGAAACAAAAAAAAATCTGTTGTAAGCCAGCTTTATAAATGTAGGTGCATGCAACTGCATGGGTACATTTGTGAAAGTCTTCGTATGTGCATGACGCACGATGAGGAAAGATACACACTGAATGTTTGGGTTTGTGGACATAAGCAATAGCACACTTGCCTCTTGGCATCTGAGTTGCCTATTTGTGCAGGCACATGCAGCATCTGCAGATGTCAATGAGCTACAAGACAAATGCTTGCAGTCAGTCATCATGCCTGACATTAAGAATGCCACAAAGACTCAGTTTCTTGGGGCATGTAGGTGTGTGCAGGATTTATATGCTTTTGTCCTACGTGCTACATTTTCCAAACTGGCCTCTGAATGCCTGTATTCTCTCTGTTTATGCTTGAGAATTGGTATGCATGTACAAATCAGAGAGTCAGACTCCTGAATCCTCCCTCCTTTCTGCAAAACTACTCCTTTCTCCTGCCCTACCCAGTGAGTTTGCCCAGCCATGGTTTTTGTACTGAGCCTGGTTGGGATGGAGTTAATTTTCTTCATGGCAGCCCATATGGTGCTGTCTTTTGGATTGGTGACTAAAACACTGTTGACAGGACACCAGTGTTTTGGCTATTCTCAATGTGTGGTTTTGGCTACTCATCTTTCTGAAGAAAAAAGTGAGGATGAGTGTTTCCAGCTGAAACTATGGACAGAATGTCTTCTACTTTAAGGTGCTGTCATAAGTAGCTAAGATTTAAACAAAGCCTTCACTTTTAAAATGAAATCTAGCAAGTGATCAGTCTCTTATGGTTTTAGTTTCCAGTTGCTCTCAATCTGGCAACTCTCCCCTGCAGTAAATTCACTTAAAACCAAACAGTAACCATTGAATTGGAGCTTCCTAAGCCAAGTTTCACCTTGGAACAAACAGTCCTAAGTTAAAAATTCCTAAAACTAAGGTTTCATAGAAGCACAAAAATTTCCAAGTGACATTACAGTTTCTAAGGCCAAGCAGTGACACGAACATCTTTGGTTACCTTTTGTTCCTCATATGCTTCTTTGAGACGAACATAATTTGTCAGTGCTCTCATTGCAATTGGAAGCTTTCCGATTGCCTTCAGGTCCACAGGTTTCTTGTGAGCAGATATAATAAGAGTGTTCATCCACCAATAAGTCGCCTTTGAGAGCAAATTAACAAATGGCTGCAGAAACCTCACCCCCAAGTCCTGCAGATCCTCTGGTGGCTTTACTTTCTGAGGATTCATGGAAAACACATACCTCTGGAGAGGAGAAAATAGACAGCATGTGCTCAGGGATTATCTTATATACAGCAATTTTTCGTAAAAAAATACGTATAGTACAACTACAGTGTCAAATTTGCGTTTAAATGTAATTAAACATTGAATTTAAATGTAAATTTGCATGTAAATAGGAGCATTTCCATTTTCACAGCATAACTGGCAAGCAATTGAGCAAGGTGGGTTGTGGACACAGCTCTGTAGCCTACCAGTACTACCTATCTCTATCTGAACAACAACAAAAAAGAACTCTTGGGATATAATTATATTTTAAATTATCATGTGTAAGAATGTATTTTAACTTGCACATTCACTACATATGTAGTTTAACTGTCTTAGCATAGCATATACCGTATAGATTACACACACACACAAACCCTTACATGCACTAATACATACAAATATGTATTAACTCTCTGTGTGTATACATATACACAGGCACACATACATACCAAGTCCAGAGGACACACTGAGGACATACATTCTAAAGAGATGCCAGGTCCCATTTGATCTCTATACAATTAACCAGATAATTTACAGATAAATAAAAGTTGGGCCTAAACTTGACGAAAGCCAGAGTTACTGGAACTAAAGACCCATCTTCATCCTCAGGATACCATCGGTATCTTTCAGATCCTGATAAAGAAAACATACCCTCACTCGAATGACGTTGATTTCCACAGCCATCAGCAGCCCATAGAGAATGACCATAATTCCAGTGATGCAGAAACGCAGCTGAGAAAAAGGCACACCGTCCTGGCAGTATCTGACAAGCTTGATTGTTTTGGTGACAAAGGCCATTATCCAGTAAAGAAAGAGAGCTGTAAAACCAGTGCACATGCATAATTAAAAAAAAAAAAAATAGCTATACCAGTGCTGCAGAAATTTTAGCTCTCTCAAACAGAAATATTCCCTGGCTTAATTCAATGCAATCATGGTGATCCTCTATATCACCAGCCTGCAGGCTGGCACATTATGATTACAGAAAATTGGGTTTGAGATATTTGCTTTGTACTTTCTTTTCCCAGGTCACTATATTCTTTCCTGGGCCACCACCTTTCACATAGATTCACACCGGTGGGTCTTCACACAATTATTATACAAAGGTCCATTGAAGATAATCTGAAGGGGAACTTTGTTATTGAAATGAAGTAAAAGTCACTTAACTTGACAAAAGCACAGTTCATTGCAGGTAGGCTCATTTTGAAAGAGAGTTTATATGATCTAATTACATCCTGCAGCCTGCTTTGTATCTGTCAATGGCCAGTTCAGGTTGTTGAGTTATAGGTAATTGGGACCATATACTTCTATGAAACATTATCCTGCAATATCTAGTCAAATTCTTCTAACCATCTCCTTCCTGTCTGAGATAAATACCATAAATACGAGGTAGTAGCTTCTCAAAGATAAACCTTCTTCTCCTCACTTTGGCAAAAGTGAGGGCTGGTATCCTTCATTAGACTGGGTAATCTCAGGATCAGCTGCAATGGATGCTGAGAAATAAGTGGCCCTTGAAACAATCCTCTTGAATGAAATCAAGATTTTGCCTCAAAATAATGAGCAGTGTTAAAAAATACCTAAAAGCTTAAGGTAGAAATACAATAAGCATACTATGCTTTCCCTTTTGTTATCATTTTTAAAAACAGTTTTCAATGTGTACTTTATAAAACATGCAAATACTCCTACAATACTACTAGTTCAAAGAGCAGAGAATTATCTCTAGCTCTTTTAATATTCTCATGCATTTCACCATTATCTGCAATTTATGCAAGTTGACTTTGGCTAAACTACTAGGTTTTGTAAGACTACATAAATATCAGACTTAGACTTACCCAACAGTAACTTTGGAAAGTTAGAGGTTTCAATATTATGGTAATAGACTATGGATACAGTGGCAGCCACAAATCCCATTATGGCTGGTAGAAAGAGATGTAGATGGCGAGAGTTCATTTGTCTGAAAATAAATAAGGTATAAATTAATGAATTTGATGTCTTTTTTTTTCACCATTGTTGTATTTCCAGGTGTTCTTTAATCTATTTAACAAGGCAAATATGACTTCCCCAGACACAAAAAGATTTTTTCCATGTGAATGCTTTAACTTCTGTCAATATTCACTTGCTGCTCTAGCTTGAGAGGAAAATAACAATGTGCCAAGAACAGGCATTTCACCTTCATCCCATTAAAATCTAGACAGTTCATGAAATGATGCCCCATCTTTTTTTTTGGGAAAACCTCCTTATGGCTTACTAGCCAGTCTCTCACACATTAACACTACCCATTGATGAATGCAATTAGCTTGGCTATCCACCAAACACCTTCACTTACGTATCTGAAACTATGCCCTCTGCTATTTCACACACATGTACGAACAGGAGGGTGAATGTCAGGATCCACCGTAGGTTGTGCCCAGGGAAGTGCAGCCAGGTGTTGTGGTGAATCTGGACTTTGGAGCTCTGGCTTCCCCAGCCTGGGAAATAACAGTAATGAAAAAGGAAAGTTATCACACAGCCAATTCCCTATTCTAATGCATAGGCCACAATAGTTTATAATCAACCTAAAACCCTTATAAGACGATGGGGGTTGTTGTTACTAATAACATGACCCAGGAGTGTTTGAATTGCCATGTGGCCTCCATAATTTTTATCTGATGCTCTAGACAATGTGACAACAGACTTCCCACAATCATAATCAAATGGAAGAAGTCCCTGGCCAAGAACAAAGATGAGACAACCAAAAGAAACATCTCAGAGTCTCACCCTCGCACAACAAGGACTGACAGATCTTAAGTGATGGCGTCATCATGTCTTTCCCAGCCACAGACAAGAGTTGGCAAAGTTTCCAACTGATATAAAAGTTGCATCCTCCAATAAGGCCTCAAAGAGATATATTTAGTTCAAACAAATAATATTTATTATCTCTGTCTCAGGCCTGGTTGGGAGTGCTGTCTCAAGGGATGCTGAGCGGAGATTTCCCAGTCTCCGCTCCTCAGGCACAGCCCAGCCTCCCTGCCCCGTGCATTCCTGGCATAAAAAAGCTCCCAGCACAGCACCAGGACTCAGTTGATTTAACCAACAAATTAATGCCAAAGCCCATTTTCACATCGCCGCCTCAGATGGCACCTATTCTTTTTGAGCTGAAGCCAGTAACCTGGCAAGAAGTGGGACACCAAGCAGCTGGTGGGGGTGCAGTGCTGGGGGGAGCTGAGGACTGGTCAGAGGTTAGCCTCTCATGATGGCAAGTATCGTCCTGCATGTTTCTTTGTCCTCTGTCCCTTCCCATCCTGGTACAGGGCTGTCCTGAATCAGTCAGCCCAAATGGCTGTACATGGCCCTCTTACTGTAAGCAGCTCCTGGAGTTCATTAACAGGCTTCCTGAAGCCTGAAGAGAATCGCAAGATCAGCACGTTTTGGGGAAGTAAGGACACAAAACAAAAGAAACCAAAAACAAAGCCGAAGCTGTTGAACTAGGGCAGTGAGCATTGCACCTGTTTCTTTCAGTAACTGCAGAACTGAGTTAAAAATCCAGGATATGCTTTTGATATGCAAGGATGCAGCATCTCATCATGGCTAGAGGGTTATCAGGTGACATATAAACCAGAGCCTAGGTTTATTCATTCTTGGAAACTGTCAAGATTTCACCATTTTGACCTTGTTTAATATGCAAAGTACTGCAGGAACAATATATTCTCTCTTCTCCATACTTATCTCACTAATTTTCTATAATATCCTGATATTTTCCTAATCTAGGGTGGCATTCTTTGGCCTTGTTCCTGTCTTTGTCTCTTCAAAGCTTCTTTTCATTTTAATTTCCTCTTTGCCCATACATATGCAAAAACACGGTTCATCATCAATTTTTGATTTTGGAGTCAGTCAATACCGTGGACTCCAGTTGGGTTTTATTGCTCTTTTCAACATCTTTTTGTCCTGATAATCAAGGTACAAAACAGAAAACAAAGAATTACATACTTACAAATATACCATACAACTTAAGCTATTATGTTTTTTTCATAAGATTGTTAAAAAATAGAGGGAATTTTCAGTGGCTGCAATGCTATTTCAAAATTAATTGGCTAATACCTGTAAAAATATTAAAGCAGCCTGCTACCACTTCATGCATAACACAGAATGTTGTAAAAGATAAACTCTGCCATCAGACTTTGCCTTGAGTTTCCATCAAGCACTTCTGCAGAAAGCCCTGTAATTCAAGGATGACTTGCATCTCATCTTGAAGAAAGAACCAGCACTGACATAAAGATCTAGCACTGTCGGATATAGTTCTCCATAACCCTTGAGTTTTTCCCAGTCTTTAGTTATTCTTTTGTTAGAACCTGTTTGGTATTCTCTTTCTTAATTGTTTAATTAGTTTTCAGTCACTGGATCTTTTTATACCTTTGATTGATAGGTACTGAGTGTCATAGCCCACAGGTTCCTGTAGCCTATAATTAAATCACTTCAGACTCTTCTGGCATAATGGAAATCCTTAAATCTCTAGTTCAACTAACATCCCAAATTCAAATCATCATCACGGAAGAGATGTACCACTGTGTATACATGCAACACCAGGAAGGTAACATGGAAGAGTTGACATGCCATTTCTCATGCAGTTGTTGAAAGAATATTTATTTTTATGAATACTTATTGCCTTTTGACAGCTATTCAAGTGTATCTTCTATGATCAGTTAGAATGCCACGGTTTGACACCTCTGAAAAAGTATTAAAATGTATTTATTTCATCACTTCAAATAACTGGGATAAAGAGACAACTACAGAGAAAAATTATCATTACAGTACTAGTTTACACATGACTTTTTGCAAGAATGTGTGAGTTAGAGCCACTCCACTATCCTAAATTCTTCAAGATAAAATTATCATTTCTTATTTTCATTCCTGTAGAAGAAAGATGATCGCTTTTACTCTACTTTTGGTTACAAATGTTACCAAAATAAGTTATTATTCTGTTTTAAAAGTGTCTTACACTTCTTCTAGGCTTAGATCCAAGCTGCACATTTTGGATATTCTCTGAAATTCAGATAACTTGAAGGGAATTCAGACACATCGCCCTAAGTCTTCTAATATCTAATAATAGCAAAGGTTGCAAGTTGCTAACTTCAAATCTGAAGAAAATTTCTCCAGAGAGCAGTTTCAAAGCATTTGAATCTGATTTCTTTGGTTCTGGTACATTTTTTCATGCTGCTTATTTCAGATTTATATCTATAATTCCCAGCATTTCAAGTGGGTCGGCACCGCATCCTCTGGGTGAAAACATTCTGTATCTTCTTTTTTAAAATTAATAAATACAAAGCATCTAATGGTTTGCACCACAGGCCTCTAAGCACATATAAGCATGACTGAGTATAAATACATGCTCAAATGTTCATAGGATTGCACAACTCCATTGAATAACTCACCAATGAACAAAATTGGGAAGGTGATAAATAGCAAGAAGACATGGGGGACCAAGTTCAGGGCATCCACAAAGCAGACGTTTCTTAAGACACCAGCACTGATGTTATAGGCTGAAGCATTGTCGTTACCACAAAACGCGAGCCTCATCGCTTCCAGAAGGTCTGACAACTACAAAAAAGAGAGATCAGCTGACTACCAAGACTGCTAGCATCCCCTTTAGCTAAACACAAAATAAATAAAACAGATACAGAAGACAGACACTGAATAACACAGAGAATAATTCAGTTGTATTTTGAAAACCCTTTCGGGGTCTGTCAAGTATAAGCATATTACAATGAAGGCTGTGTTTATATTGAATTAATATTATTCATATTTAGTTAATATTGTTTATATTTCTTTATATTTACTATTTATTATATGTACTATTTTTTAAAACACTATGCTACGCCTTCTAGCATTTTCTGCATGCACAAACGTTATGCTTCAAATGCTCTACGAGAATACAGAGAAAGAATAAGAAAGTTTTGAAAAAAAATTATTTCAATTTCTCATAAAAAACCTCAAATGCACATAAGCTGATGACTGTGTGTTACTGCTTCTTTGATGAACCGACACTCTCTGTGCAGCATCTCCTTTCATATGACTTGTTGTACTACATCCTCAGTGCAAGCTCTGAACCTTTGATAATTTTTATTTGGCAGCTTTGTGTTCACTGGTATTGTATTTCTTCATTGTCCCATAGAATAATGGTCACATACACGAGTCATTACAGATAACTGCCCAACTATTAATCAAAGTAGGTTCTGTTGAAGATTGCATAGGCAGTAAATCAGCATTTAAGCTTGATCCTGCAAATCCTTATGTATGTGCTTAGCCTTATCAAGACAGTTCTCTGATTTCCATGATTTCTTATGAGATTATCTTTGTACACCAAGATAAGCTCATGTGTTCGTGCTTGCTGAGTATGGGCCATGGTATGACACAGAGTTATGGCCAGCCTCTGGCTTTTGTCAACCTGTGCATGGTTTATCTATTCATTTGTTCTTCTTTATAAGATGAAAGAAGAATGCAACCAAAACGTTTCCTTGATGATTTCTTTGCCTGAGACTTCTACACAGCGACATAATGCTGTAGAATAGACTGTAAATTCATTTGTTCCCTTCTTTTTTTTCCATACTATAATTGAAAGAATATCTTTAATTCAGAAAAGTATACGTATATTTTGGTGAATGCATTTTTCTGCAAGAACACTGTCACTAATGAGTTTTGTGGAACAATATAGACATGCAAAACTACGTGAACACAGTTTAAAAAAAGTTAGCTGAATAGGGAGAAAAGGGCTTTCCTTCTTTCCTCGAATATTTTGGATTAATTCTGTGAGCCTCGTGGTTTAAATAAGGTAAGCACAAACTACTCAAGTACTCCCTTAGAGATATAGATCTTCAAAAGAATAGAAAGTTCAAAGAGGCACTTTGAACCTCTGCTAAAACCCCCTTTTGCTTTTAACTAACTTTAGCTGGATCTGAAAAGCATAATCCATACTGAAATACATCAGTGAAATTTGTAAAAGTGTTTCATTGAAAAGAATGTGATAAACGCAGTCCCTTCTCTGAACATATCAGCAATTTATGGTCCGAGATTTGCCAGAAGTTAAGCATAACTCAGAGTCATATGGTGGACAACATACTGCAAAAACGCATGCATATACTTACTGTGGTGCAAAAGCTGATGAGCAACCCACTCAGCCTTCAGTAGAACACAATTTGATGGAGAGTTTGACCATTTGTCTATAATGGATAGAGTGATATGACCACTATCATTCTATCATGTTATTTTTATATAAAAAAATATTCATTAATGTATATGACTAATAACACAAAACCCCCCACATTATGTTAATATGAATTCTGTCTAATAGACTGAGGAGTTATTAGCAAAGCAAATACGGAACTTCAAAAAAAATACACAGAGATAGCTTGGTTTTAATTTTTAAAAGCTTGACATGTCTCCTTTAAGAGAAACGTGATGGTAATGATAATCTCTCGAAAATCAGAAGTGTTGTTTCCTCATATTTATCAAAGGTCAGAAGTCAAAGGGAGTTCTGCTGGGAATTTTCCTCCCTTTCCCACAAAGAGAACTCTTTTCTGAGACAGCATAAGACACTATTGTGGTCTAGTGCTTGGATTGGTACCGAAAGGCAGGAAGATCCTGGGTTCATATGAGCACTGAATCATTGACTTCCAGTGTAGCTTTTGGCTTCTAATCAAAAATAAATCTGGGAGAAAGGACTAAAACCATGTCCAAGAGAAATAAAGGAATTGTTGGGGTTTTTTTTCCATTTTTTTGGAAGGGAGATGGAATATAAGCATTAGATGTTCCTACAGAAGAAAGTACTACTAACTGCATGAAGAGTGCTATCTGCTATCTGGGACCTACCATCAGTTTGTAGAGGTTTCATATCGCACCTCAAACAATGGTCCCTAAAAATTCTCGAGAAAGATGCATCTTTCAAGAATCACATCTGAGTCTTCACAAGAATCTGTGCTGCGCCTGATTTTGTGATAGCATCCTCTTAACACCAACTGTCTTTTTCACACTGGCAGGGCTGAGGAAAGAATCTGGTCCTATTGTTTATACTGATGTATAGAGACAGTGCCAATCATACTGATGATAGCTTTCAACAGCAGGTATAAGCAGTCTATTCGCAATGCTTTTGTTACAGGTTCATTTCAAAAAAGAGGTAGAATTTGATTGTCTTCTTATAAATGAGAAACAAAATCAAAGTGCCTAGGTTCACTAGCTTGTTAAAAAAAAAAAAAAAAAGAAGAGGAAAAACAAAAACCAAAACCCATAGAAAATCAAAAAGATTGCATTACCATTTAAATGAGATAGGGTAATTGACAATAATTTCCCAAGTTTCTAGATCATAAAACACTTTGTAATTAATCAGCATATTCTGCTTAGTGCCATGATGGTGTGTTGACCCAATGCAGCTTATTATTTGGCCTCATACAACAGTCACCAGGTACAACTTCCCCAATTTCCCCTTTCAGCAGCACCCACTTCAGGACACACATCTAGTACAGTATGATGCTAATAGGGAGCAGAGGAGATAAGAACTGTAGAAGCATTAATAGTCCAGTGATCCTTCCTTGCTCCCTTCCTTCCTTTCTTCCACCCATTTGTCCATTACAACTCTGCTAGAAATGAACCGTGACTGGAAGTGGGGGGCTCTTGTTGTGCATCTGTTAATGGATACCAACTTCCATAGGTGTTTTCTGGCATTTACACAAACAGGCTGCTAGTAGTTCTCCGTATCTTCAAGAGTGGTGTATGAAAATAGGGTGTAACATTGGAGCTCTAAGAAATAATTTTATCTCCCATGTGCCTCACAGGCAGCCAGAAACCACTTCGTCATTCCCTTCCCATCCATTTCTGATGCAGAAGGCAGACCTGATATACCCTCCACAGCTTTGCCCATGTGACTCAAACCACTGGACCTTGCTCTGATCATCGGAAAACCTGCATGCACGGTGGGCTCTGGAGTTGCACTAATGCACAGGCCCATCATCCTAGGCATAAAGCATGTCATGCAGTTTCTACTTCTGTGCTCAAGTTTCACAGATAGTAGAAATACATTGGATGAAGTTTTACTGGCATGTAAGGGAGGATACTTAGGATACTTTGCATCTACAGTCAACACGAGTGAGATTCCCATTTGGTTTGAAGCAGAAATTAGCCACTACTTTCTGTTGCGTCAGGGCATGCCTCCAGAAGCTCATTTTCATTGGCCTCAAGGTTTAAGAAGCTGTTTTGAAAGAAGGACAGAAAGAAAAGCCCCTAAGGCAGAAGAACAAGTCCTTGATTTCTCTAGACAGCTCTAGAGAACTGGTCTTGTTTTTAACAAAACCAGAACGATGACACTTTTGCAGCTTCACCAAAGTTAACAGGAGTCAGACCATGACAGGTTTCCAGATGCAATTCCTCATCCAAGGAAACAGCGTAACCTTCAGATTTCTTCGGAGGAAAAACTGAAAAATAACAGCTATTTTTTTTTGTGTCCACACTTAGATCTGATGTTTGCAAAGTTCAGCATAGCTACAAAGGTACACATTCTTAGGGCTGCAAACAGTGCAAGTAGCATGTTCAGAAGATTCAGATTAATTTGAGAGTTCGAGTTGCATTTTCAAACAATATTTCAGTACTGGGAGTTAATGTTAAAGATATCTTTCATAATTCTAAAAATTGTAAAGAGTTTTAAAAGGTTTCAGCTATAGTGACTTTTAATGAGTCCCAGTTTTGAAAATTTTCACTCAAAAATCTGAGCATGGAAATGAAGACAGTTTGGAAGACCTTGACTGTCGATAATCAATGAAAGGCGGAGTGAAAAGGTACTATTTACTCCTCTTCTGTAATAGTATAAGATTTCATTTCATGAAACAAAAATGTGAAATGGAAGAACACCAAATATAGAAAAAAAATGAAGAACTGCAGTTGTGGCTACTCCTGTAACTCTCCAAAAACTGCAGCTGGATTTAGAAAGGAAGATTGAACACTTTTTTGACCAATCACTGATGAAATCTGGATCCCTTAATAGTAATTAAACTATTCTTCCATTTGCTTTAACTCTTCTAGTAAGGCAATGCTGGGCTTCCATCAGAACTAGATGTGCAAAGGTGCATAGAGACATCTTGCCTGTGTGAGGAAGTGCTGTTTGTTTCACGCAGTGCTGAGCATTGTGCTAGTACGTAATTAAATACACTAAAGACTTTTTATATCTTTCCAAAGCACTGATTATTGATCATTGCCAAAGACAAAATATTGACCAGACAGGACAACAGTCTAACCCTGTAATGAATAGTCAGGATGAATATCTTTGCAGTAATGATAAGCAATTCAGAGTACAGAGCTGACTCAAGGTTTCCTGCAGTGCAGCCAAAGGTGATTTTCTCTTTGCCAAAGATGAGGAGACAGATTTTTTATACCACAGTAAACACACAGGGAGGGATCAAAGAGGAAAAACTGTGCTGCAGAGCCATGCAAGTAGAACTGAATGGAAGAGATAAAAGCAGTGAATGCTGCAACTCAGGAGGTTATCGCAATCCGTAGAAGCGGTTGCCGTCTTACACCTGCCAACACGCCTTCTTCGGCAACACTGGCAGCAGCACAAAGCTGGGTTTCCTGGATTAATTCACGTGGGTGAATTAAACAGCAAAGACAGGCGCTTTTATCATCCCAGCAGTCTGCTGCTCTAGGCAGCTGCCTGCCTCACTGTAGGCTACAGAGTCTACTGGAGAGCCACATAAATACTAGTTTCAGCCTCAGAATTAATGGTCGTATTTCACCATGGGTGCAGTTCCCACAAGACCTGCTCACAGCACGTGTGAGGTTGGGGCTGAGCAGCTGCCATAATTCAATTGCAAAGTTAGCTCATTCAGGACTAGCTCAAGGACCCATGAGCCATAGGAAATAACAGCAAATAAGTGCTCACTAGTTTCTTAGCAAATCTTTATCTATTTGGAAGGGATATTCACTGGAAAGCAAAGGCCTCTTCTTCACATACAGATTGCCAAGACTGTTTCTCTATACTCATATTCAGTTTGGAATCTTTGGAGCCGAAGGCTTCTTTGCAGGCAGGTGTCTTTGTCTGGCGAAGAGCAATGTCTGCAAAACCGGGAACAGCCCAACTGCCATACTAAAATGATAAGATGCATAACCCAAACATGAATATTCAAGAGTGAACAGATGAAAGAGTAGCAAATTGTTTGGAAATTCATTGGTCATCTGAAATTAGTGAACACTATTTCTCATCAGGTAGTAGCAGCCTTTCAGAATAACTCTTGAGATCTTTATATACTCATTTAAGATGACAACATTATTCACAGTAGTTACACAAAATGGCTTTCCCAGAGATAATTTGCCTTTCTGTTGAGTATAGTAGGTCACCAAATTATGCTGGGATGATTACACCATGGTGAGTACAGCATCATATATTTGCTTTGCTACTAATTTGCTAACTTACTGTTATGCTTTATAATAATGTTGACAAACATACTAGGTGTAACCTATCAGAGGAAATTCAGTCAGAGGAAATGCAGTGATGTGGTAAGATCTTCCAATAACAAGCACATGCTATCTGAGGGTACCAGCTACATTCAGCACCCCTATACCAAATACCATGCAATTTTTCATTTTAACACTTGCAGGCAGGAAGGCCTTTGTCCTTCAAAGTTATTGACAAATCACTCACTTTAATTTCAGTCTTTACAAACTCTAGAACTGCTCAGAAATTTTCAGACATTTTTTCTTTACCCTTTTGAAAATGGACCTTGCTGAGTAGTCAGCTACAAGCTAAAGCCACAAGGAAAACTCCAGAGAGGAGGGGAATGGAAAGAACAGTCAGGAGGATGGGCCCATGATGGTGCCACTGGAAGGCAAGTTTCAGCTCCCCTTTACATCATTTGGGAATGTGATTCCCTGTTGGTTTACTTTAATGAGCATGTGAACTATCTGAAAAGCAGTTCATCTTGTAATGAAATAGCTAAAAAACCTTATGTCCTTTAAGCATTTAAATTTTCATCCTAAAATCCCCAGCGCTGGCAAAGCTGAGACTTTCTGGTTTTGTGTTAAAGTGTACTGACATTGTCATCATATAATAAACAGAAATCAATATGATGCAGCATTGAACCTAAACACTTACAAACCTCATTTTAACAAGCATAAAGGGGGATTCTCAGGGCACCAAGCCAGTTCCTGAGATATAGTTTCCATAAACAATTGTGATGAAGACAATGGGAAAATAGTAGATAATTTAGATTTCCATTAAAATGATGAGAACATACTCACCAAGTGCAAAACTCTAACGATTCTAGTTAAAGACATTTTAATTACTTTAGGGTCTTTCAAAGTGGATTTTAAAGTCTTCATATTCAAGACCTTTATCTTACCTGGATTATCATTCTGTTCAGCATGTTCTGCAAGATACTTATGACTACAAAGAAATGAGTATAAATACACTCCTCAGGTGGACTTTGTTTGGGTGAAATAATATTCTGAAAAACATTTATTTCAGTAGTACTATTGCCTATATGAAAGAAAAAAAAAATCAATAGCTACACTTCCTAATTAAAATATATCAGTTTCCAAAGCATACTTGGGTCTTGGATCAGATTTTTTTTGTCTTACATATAATGTGCATTATATGCCCACATCTGCATATATACATGTATATACACACATTTATAGATGTGTATATGCATACAGATGCAGGATGGAGAAAATAGTCAGCATTTTACAAAAGCAATTAGTTCTTATCTTCTGAATAATTAAACCATTACAAAAGCAAGAATTTGTCTTTCCTTCTTGAATTTCACAGTGAAAAAATTTAACTAAGGACAATTTATTAACTTATAGGTTTGGATAAGCACAATGGAAGGCCTAACTCTGAGTTTTGCCACAGATTTCAGGTTAGCGTTCCGAATCTTTTTCCTTCCTAGGTATAAACCACTAGTTTGTTCTTACATTCTTAAAAGCACTGGACCTAACACAACATATATGATCTATAGTCCATGCTACTTGCAAAGAGTTCTGCTAAGGTAATGGCAAAAAGTGCTGCCCCTTTAAAGCCTATTTTATCAAAAATGATCCTGCACAAAATATAATTTTCCTTTTTACTCCTATTTCAGCTGTGACCATCTATCCTAGGTAGACTCTGCTTTCCCACTAAGCACTGTCTCAGTTACCTTGGGCCTCTAGATGATGAATTACCTCTGATACTTGTCAGTGTTCACATCACTCTCTGGCATATACCAGCAGCCTGATCCAAACACTACTGAAATCAATGCAAAGAATCTCATTGACTTGGGTAGGTTTTCAGATCATGCTCCAAAGACAGAGAAAAATCACAACAGCAGATGTGCTAAAGAAGCTACTAGCACTGAAAAGCATTTCACACAAACATCTGCACTGGTCTCGCACACATCTAACACACCGCCTCTCGCTGTTTTGGTAAGCTTCTTAACACAATGCAATTCCCAATGTCAGCGTGCAATGCTGCCTGCTGTAAAACCTTTGACTTCACATGCCAGTGCAGGACAGTTTAAAAAAAGAAACGTAACCCTGTGAACGGCAGCAAAGAAAACATCAGCAGAAGGGGACGGTAAAGGCTGAGAATGCCTGCGAATGGAAAAGGAAAAGAGATTGGGGTTGTAATCCCAGGAAAGAGCAAGGAGCAGCCCTGTCCCACAGATATAAAGGGAAGGAGGAGGAGGTGGTTAGTGGGAGATAATGGGGGAGGGTCATCGCATGCTCCGTTTGGTTGCTGAATGTTAGATCAAACTCCGTAGCTTACCTTTGTAAACACAAAAACAAAATACCAACCCAAACTGTCACTCGGTTGTGCTATGTGATCAATATCATCCCGATGGCAGGATTTTCCTCCACTTAGTGAAGCTGCTCCAAGCCCTGGAGTGGATTATTTTTAGGCTGGTGATGGGAAGATCAGCTGCTGCCTCCTATCGAGTTTCCAAAGTGCACAAACTCTTCTTGTCTTCCTCGTATGCTGAAGGGGGCAGGAAACTGGGAAGAGACAGGCAAGCAAAAAACACCAATTTTTTGCCTCCTGAAGCTACAGTCCCCTAGGATTTCTTTTGCTTGCTTTTATTTTCATTTTTCCCTCACTGGAGTAGTAAGATTCCAAGAGGCTGTGTTACAGCACACAGACTATTATCAGATGTTTTTTCTGAAGTAATTGATTTAGACAAGGTAGTCTAACTTTTGGCAGGCTTGGGGAGCTTCAGCTTTTGAATTCTTTTGAATTAATCTTGGATAATTTTGCACATCTTCCATCATCTTCAGCAGAAAAGACAAGTGCACTCAGATATTTTACTTTACCTTAGATCCCTTCAGACTCCTCTGCTTAAAATACAGAACAAATCCCACTTTTTGATCACACAGATATGTTTATTTTGAAACAGATTTTTTTAAACTTGAAATAAAATTCAAAATGAATTTGATATTCATACCAGGAATATTATTTTCAGTACAATAGCCCTTATTTAACAGTTAACATATTTTTTGCCTGCAAAATACATTGCATATGTTTATTTAGAATGAAGTCCCGAGAGAGTCTACATGCAGTTGGCTGGGTTGTTTGCTAATTTTCTTTCAGTGCTATTGGATAGATATACAAGGGTTCAAATTTTCCATCATGATAGTTTCACTTGAGCCCTCCAATTCAAGGCCACAAATAGCAAGTATCCAGAACTTGGTGGTGCGTCACAGGACACATGGTAGCGCAGGGTGCTTTTGAGAATGGCTGTTCAGTCATTAGGTACCTGAGCTGGAGGCCCTTGGGACAGAATTTGCTCAGACCTTGCAGAATCCAGGGGTTGCATCTTGATCACTAGAGAGCAAATGGTTTCCAATGGATTGCAGTCAAAATTGCTTTCATGCTCTGAAAGGGATTACAGTGAGCTGAGAATGTATAATATGGGGATGGCTAAGGCCAAACACTAGCCGGATTCATCAAAATCTTGGCAAACCCAGCTTGTTCCTTTTTCTCTGATGTTTCTTACCTTATGACTGTGGTGAGTTAAGAGTCCTCCAGAGCACTTAAAATGTTTTACTTGCATTTAACTTTTTTGCCTTTTTCCCTTTCCTTTCACATATTAAAGTATGATGCTTGCAAAAGAAAAAAAAATATTGTGGACTGAAAGCTTCTGAGTTCTGCTACATGTCTATGTTTCATTAAAGAAGATAAACTCTTTAACTCACCTAATCATCACCTAAAATAGCACTTTCATGTGGTGTTTCTGAAAATATCTATAATTTCAGAAATGAGTAGTATTAATATTTATGGTCAGCATTTTCTTTACCAAAACATGAAAATTTGGTTCATTGTTATTCAGCTCTCTAATTTCTACCAAATTGTCTAACAGGAAGGGAAAAAAAAAAAAAAGGTAAACAAATATGGAAACAACCAGCATGCTTCATTGTGCCGTTTCTGAAGGAAGCGCTTTCATTCCTCTACATGACAAGCGGAAATGTTTTGAAATGCAGGTTTAAAAGGATTAAGAAAAAAAAATGAAACACTCTAAAACGTCAGAACACGTCCTACTCTGATATGATTGATTTTTTGGTTGTTGTTAATCTGGGCTTTTCAATTTACCAAGGGAGTACAGAAAAATGAAAGGAAAGGAAAGGAAAGGAAAGGAAAGGAAAGGAAAGGAAAGGAAAGGAAAGGAAAGGAAAGGAAAGGAAAGGAAAGGAAAGGAAAGGAAAGGAAAGGAAAGGAAAGGAAAGGAACAAGGGAATGGTTCAGGGTATGTTTGGACCTGTAAGACAATGCAACAACTCACAGCCCGACTATTCTCAGGTATCCCCAGGTACTACATATCATCAATTTTCCCAGGTCAGCCTCCAGCAGACAAGCGCTCTGTTACCCCCATCTCCCGCAGCCGCGGCTATTGGGGTGTATTGGGGTGCACGCCGAGGTGTCAGCGCTGCGGAACCAAACTGGGCCCGTTCCCGCGGGCCAGGCGGTGGCCGGAGCCAGCTGCAGTGGCGCCATGCTCGGCGGCCGGCGCAGCCACACGGCCCCGGGCAGCGGGGAGGGACGCGCCACCTCCTGCCCAGCGGCGCGGCCCCGGTACCCGCCCCAGCCGCCCCTCTCCCCGGCCCCGCGGAGCGCACACGGCAGCGCGGGGCTGTCTCCCGTGGTTCGGGGCAACCCCTGCCTGCCCTCGGGGATGGGGGAGCGGGTGTAGGTGAGCACGGCGGATATGCAGCTTAAAGACAGAAGCTGCTTTAGCTCATGGCTGCGGGGGCGGGGGTTGGGGGGAGGAGTGCAAAAAATTCTAAGCGGATCTTAACGAAACCGCTTCTCGGTCCGAAGCAGGTGGAACCCGCGGCCCGCTGTGGGTGGGCTTCCATCTGTGAGGCCGTCTTAAACCCAAAGGAACCGAACTGGTGGAGGAATAACGGGAGTGGAAAAAATGTTTTAATAAAATAGGACTCACCAATGTGAGGAAGATGTCCCGGCAGCTGCTGTGGGGATGGATTAACTTGCCATAGCTCCCAGCTGAGCACTCTCCACTTGAATTGCCTTGGTTTATTTAACTCACTAAACAGGAAAGGAAGGGTATCTGTACTCTGGGCAGTGTTCACATAACAAACTTATTCTGGTTTCAGCTGACAGCAGTTTGCCCTGCCATTTTCCATATTGCACACCAGTCCATAGGTCTCCCTCTATGTGTACTTTATGATACACCAACACTAGCAATCAAGTCACTGGACCATAACAAGCTACCACTCATTAGCCAAACTGAGGTTGCTGCATGTAGGCTCCTTGTCTCTCCAATTTCTTAAGTGATGAGCTGCAATCACCATCATTTCACCCATATGTGCAGCTCATTTTTTTTTAACTGTAGTAGCTGTTTTGGAGAAAGCCTCTCATGGATATTACACTGAGCAAGTGGTGATAAATTCCTTGACTTATTTTAAACCTACATATAGCATTTATACCAGAGCCTTATGCTAATATAGAAACATATATAAAAAGTTCAGAGTAAATGATATGTTACAGTCTATCAAGTCTTTATTTCTAAATTTGTCACAGTGACAGAATCCCCATAGTGCTGTGTCAGCACTTGTGCCATCATTTAAAAGATCAGCTTGACACAGCTTCAAGATAAATTTTATTTAAGCTTACAACCCTGTTTAATAAAAAGAAAGGTTTGGTGCACTTATTTTAATTACATATTGCTCATTTTATCTAAAAAATATGGATCTACCAAGGAAATGTTAATAAAGTAGCAAAGACTCAATTTTCTATTTTAATTTTTCTTAATGTAATGGAAAATGCAGCCTGGTCTTTGAATAACTCATCTGTCCCTTTTAAATATTTACTGTGATTAAGCTTGGAGGGGGAAGCAGTAGAAGCTTTGTATTATTTGAAATATTTTCCATAGCTTTTTTGAAAGTAATTATTCCTGGTTTCTATGGGGAAAACTGTTGTGGAAAATATATACAGCAGAAGTTTAACACAGCAACCTCAGTAGAGAAGAATTCTATATGTAGAGCTACAAGAAAATCCCAGACCTCAGAGTTTATAACTGTGAAAGACGTATAAGGCAACAGGACTTGAACACAGATTTACAAACCTTCTGATCTTTGATGGACAACGGCACATAAGCACAGCAGTGGCGTCAGAGGCACCAAATGCAATGCTGCAGATTGTCTTGGTAGCTCTTAATCTTGGCCGAATCTCCCTGTAGAGTTGCAGCTTAGATGCTGTGCACAATATAGCTTTTCAGATCTCCAGTTTTATTGGTTCTGTTTAAGAAAGGTTTACTGTTTTGTTGTTTGTTTGTTTGTTTTTAAATCAGTCACAATGGCAACAAAATACATATGGTTTGGATTACACTCCTTTTTAGTTTCAAAAACCCCACAAAACCTGAGAGCTGTTTTTAATATTGGAGGGCTTTTTGAGGCTGTCAAGAACAACGTAAGATTTGCACATCCTCTAAGCATACGGGAGTTTGATCCTAAATATCATCAAGTAGACTTTTTACACTATAATTTAAATACTATCAAACCCTTAGACCCACTTGTAGTATAAATGAAAATTATTTTGTGGATTTGGCATGTGTGTCTGTGTGTATGGAGCTGGAAGAAAGGGTTGTCTTTTTGGTTTTATCTGTATTGTATTGAATTTGTGTCCCCCAGGCTGATATTGGACAATTCAGACTATTCTTGTGTGTTGCCCAGAAAATCTTCACTTACTTCTAAACTAGCAAACCTACTAGTCAGATTTTAGCCCCTCTGCAAACAAGACAGGACTAAACGAGGAACAGGTTATTTTTCTCCCATTGAACTCAACGTGGCAGCTACATTGACTGGTCCCATTTTCAAATTTTGGCTTTTATATACATAGTAGTTAGAAACAAAAAGATGTTTAGTGGTCTAATTTCAGTGTGAATGCCTGAAATGGGAGTTAGATACTGAACACAGAACTTGCCTCACCCAGGATAAGATGACAGATATTTGATTGCTTACATCTCTGCTAGTTGCCTAGACTGCCTGTATAGCATTTGGAGAGAAAAATACATTTTCAGTTGATAAATCTTTTCATTCTAAACCAGGAATATAAGGTAGTGAGACCTCTTTCCCCTCTGGATATGACTGTCTCATCCCATGGAGAAGGAGAGAGTCTATATGATTGTTACAGGCTTCAGTAATTCTCAAACGGGTAAGAATTAGTTAAGTAGACTCCTACTGCTATGCAGCCTATGCTGCATTTGGAAATGAACCTAAATCACTGGAGCATTTTTGAAAATTTTACCCTACATCTTTTCTTTTTCTTTGAGGTATCAAATTTTCAGCCTGAGGTATTTTTGCATGTATCTACTTCACATTATTGTGTACAGCAAGAGAATATGATAAAAGGGTACCAATCATGACAAGCATCTTGTTGAAGTCATCCCCACCATTTTATTAGACCTGGTAGAACCCATACAATGCTTCTCTCACATGCCTTACTGTCTCTGACTGTAATTCCAGAAGTTGTCATACTTGAGCATTGCTATGTTCAATGTTGGGATAAATGTATAGCATAAGCAAAGATGAATCATCAAAACTATAAGAAATCTCTTTTATAGGAAAAGATGAAATTCATTTGTCTATACTAACCTTGAAATCTGACATCGATGTATCTAAAATGCAGCATTTTTTGGTCATTATATGCATGATATATAATACATTCTTCAAAGAGCCACTACCATAAGGGGATGCATTTGATCCTTAAGAAGACTCATATCTTCTTTTTCAGGCAAGATACGTAGAGCAATCACCTTGCTTTTCAAAAAAATTCAACTGTAAAGGGTCCCACATCTGCCTTTTATCTAAATTCTCATACTCCAGGTTCTGAAGTTGCATGTCACAAAGCTAGAAGCTTTTTAACAAAGTCTGTGTTCAGGTTTCTGGGAACAAAAAAGACCAGACCTTCTATTAAAATTCACTTTCATAGAAAAGGCAAACCCCAAATATATTTAAAATCATTGTGACCACGCTTTATGTTGTATTTCAGTTAATAATATATGTCACCTGGGTAATTCAACTGCTGCAGTAGTAAGTGTAGTAATTGAGGCTTTAATATGCACTGCCCTGTTCTTTGTGTTATTAACTACCCCTGTAGTTAGTGGGTACTAAAATTTCTGGATCTCTGATCTTTTCTTAATCTCTCTTGTTGATGTCGTCTGCAACCCTTGCTGGAAATCAGGAAATGGTAAACCTAAAGTCTGTCTTAAAGCACACAGAACTTTATTAAATCCCATGCTTATATGGATTAAAATCTGGAATAGAAGTTAGTCAAAAGGATTAAGATTAATTTAAAATAACTCTACTATCTACAGCAGGACATGTCAATGGCACAGCAGTGGAAGGTAATGTCTTAGGAGCAGACACTAAAGCTCATTAATAAAAACAAATAAAAACATCCTAAATGATCCAGCAAACTGCAGAATCATTATGTTACAAGGAATGGTGCCCCATAGACTCTCCTAAAACACTTTCTGAAGGTCCTTGGCAGGATATATCTAAGGTACTTCTGTAATACTTCATCATGAGTCTGTATCAGTGGTCTGATAGCATGGTCAAAGGGTACAAAGGAAAAAAATGGGATAAATTGTTACAACACAACTTCGTCTAGCTCAACACCAGCAACAAGATAATACCATATGGTACAAAATGATAGAAAATGTGGGTGAAAATAGCAGTTCCTGTAGAACAGTAGTAGAAAAACACCACTGTAAAGTGTATTTTGCTTCAAGGCAGACTCTTGGCAGACAATATAAGATTTGTTAATACGACTTCAGGGAGATCTACATTACATTTGCTGTAATAAAGCAAATATTGTGAGAAATGTAAAAAGTAATTAAATGGGCCTCATCAGTGTACGTTCTCTGTTTTCCATCTTGTCCCTGTAGCAGTCATGGGTTTGATAGGGAGCACTATCTCATTTCAAGTGGACAAACGGATTCTTTTACAACTTTGCCTATGAAATACTGACATGCTGAGGCAATCTGGAGATCATCGAACAAATGCGACCAGAATCACTCCAGCCAAATTTCCAGTTTGTGAATTGGTTTGTAAATTGACTGCACATGATTCTGCATTTAGCTGTTCTGATGAACTAATTTAACTTTCCTCCCAGTTATCTCAGGGATGAAGAAGAAGCTATTATATGCGCGAGCATGTGGGTTATGTGTTAAGTAATGTATTGCTTATCATTCTAACTGCAATTAAACATGAGCCCATCCATACAACACAGATCCAAATCTGGTCTGCAAGATGTATCATCATCCAGCAGATGTTTCAAACTAAAGGGTGGGTTTTTATCTACTGTGAGACAGATTCTGTGCACCACCTTGCAGCAACTATCTGCTAGAAGTGGCTAAGGCATGTCTGAGAGAAGTAAAATTTGACTGGTTTTAGATTTGAAATATAAGGTGACAGCCACTAGTGATAAGTATCATATACATACGACATGCTATGTCTGAACAGAGGAAATGATATCTTCAGGAGGCAGAACTCCCATTTCCCTCTTCAGAAAAATCCTAGATGGAAGTATGAGTTCATGACACTGGAATGCAATATGTCCGATACACATTTCATACATTGTATTGTGTCCCAAGGAGCTGATGTGTATGTGAACTCTTATTTAGACTAAATAAAATCCAAGCTCACTTTATCTGTTGCTATAGCAATATTACGTTGGTGGAAAAAGTAGCTAATGATATTCTGATTTGTTTTGCTCCACAGAGCAGAGAAAGAAACTGTGAGAAAAAGAGAAGGGAAGAGAAAGGAGAGATGCTATAGAGGATTTCTCCAGGAACATTTGTGTCTTTGAAGAAAAATACAGCTGAACATCCTTCTTACCTTCATTAAGCAGACCCTCTTGTAAGACAAGGTGGCTTCATTTGAGCTGAGTATTTGGCTAAAGTAACTCAAAAGTTGAGATCCAAGGAAAAAAGAGAGAAGAATCTGGTCACTTTCAGGGATTACGAAGACAAGTGGGTCCATTGTGGAGCAGCCATGTTTTGAAGTTTCTCAGATTTGTATGCTGCTTAATCCTTACCATTCAGCCTAGGTAACTAGTGTTTAGTTGAAGTGGTTCAATACCAGCTGATAGGAATTTTGCTTTGAGAAGCTTTTGTCTAACTCATTCCAAAAAAAAAAAAAAAAAAAAAAAAAGTTCAAAGTATTTTTGTAATGTTTTTACTCTTGACTTATGAAAAATACAGCCTTTTTCTCATTTCTGTCTTTTCCTCCCTCTTTTCAGTAGCAAAACACAGAGGGAGAAGCTGGAAAACCTTTTTTTTTTCCCCAGGCATTTTAAGAGTCCTTAGTATCTCATATTTGTTGAGATGAAAACCATGATAAAATTGTGAAAAGTCTTATGCATGACAAATTTATCTTTCTGATTCCTGTGACATTTGTTTCAGCCTTTTCAAAACACAAAACGCTAACTTTAGGCCCCATATTTTGAAAATCTTAATTTACTTCCTTAAGAACCAGTGCTAATGCTGTTAAGTACATTTCCACTGAAGATGGGAGGAGATGAAGTTTCCTGACACCACATAGGATCAAATTTTCTGAGAAAATTTCCAGAGCTAAAAAGAGAGAGATTAATTGAAGTAAAAGAAGATGGGGAATGTATGGGATGATGTAGTTACTTAATATAATAACAGATTTTATTATGTCTGGAGGAACCAGATAATAGATAATAGATAATATTCCCATGACATTTACCACAGTTGCTGGACATGCTTTGAGCAGTAGAAAACAACTTTCTTGTTGAGAAAGCTTTCTCTCCTGCAAATATGCATTTCCATTTTTCCCATGGAAATTTACAAAGCTTCTAACACTGGCAGAATAGTTCCTTTAACAAAACATTATGTGTTTCATTATCAGGTATCACCAATAGAAGCATCCATCACGTTATGTAGATATCTACAACATTGTCCTCTAGTCCTTTTGAACCGAGTACTGAGGTTGGTGGATTCTCAGAACTGAAACATTATGTTCTTTCAATAAATAAAATACAAAAGCATTAGCAGTCTCAAATTTAAAAACTTTATCTTGCTCAGACAGGAGCTGATGAAGTCTTCCAAGGCAAGTTAGTCTGCCTACTGCAGCTGCACCTTCCTGTAAGTTCTTGGTGTGTAACTGTTAATAATGATCCTGCTATCATTTTAAAACAACTGCTTTTCATACATATTTTGAAGCATTCAACACTGGTACCAAAATAAAATGTACCAGTACTCAGGCATCTTCCATCTTTGTATGGTGCTGTGGAAGAGAGTGATACAGGGGAATGTTCCTCCTCCCTATCAACAGTGCTTGCTATCAGAGCAATAAGTGTCATTCCTTCTGAGCTCTAAGAAACCCACCAAGGAAGACAAGAAGTTCTTGGCTTGAGCTAACAGAGTAGCTGGTTAGGGAAAATGAGAAGACAGACAGCAGGAAAATTAGCCTGCATTAACATGGGCAATTTAACCTGAAAACAAAAATGGCTGGTGGAATAGCTAGTGGATGCTAGTTCTTGTGGTCTGCATGGCCATGGTCAGCACCAGGAGGAGCTCTGGCTCCAGAACAGCATCCCCTTGCAGCTGTCTTCACACTTTCTGCCTGAGCACAATTAATCCAGCCTCAGAAAAATGCTTCTTTTCATATCAAAAATCTATATTTTCACAGTTAGTGACAACTAAAGGAGATGTAATGAACTTCAAATACCATAACGGGTAAATGATTTAATTGGCACCATTCACTGGGTAGGTCCTTGCAAGTGCTGTATTGTCAATAGTTACTAATGTTTTCCAGGAGTCCTTTCCTTAGAGACAAGGTACAGAATGATGTCTGACTTGCCTTGGACTTCCCAGGAAAGCTCCATCTTGTGTTTGAACACAGATCTTTGCTTCAGATCACTTAGAACAAGCTATAGTGAATCTCCTAATTTGTTTTAAGACATGGTATATAACAGATGCCATACAACACATGACAATTGTAGCCCAAATAGTTGAAAGCAGACCACTGTGTAGTACTGAAGGGTAGAACATTTCAAAGAGCAGCTCTAGACCACACCTGGACTGGGTCTGGGAATATGATTTGAGGTTACATGGTTGAACTGACTGAGGGATTTGTCCCACGATACCAGAACCTCCTGTTTGTTTGGTTTTTATCTATAAAATCATTTCATATTACAGATATTTTGAATGTTCTGTGTCTTCATTAATAGAATAAAATAATTCTTTACTCCATTATGAGCATGGCACTACTTTTGGGGAGGATTAATAAAAGATCAGAATTTATCACAAATGCTATATGGCTATATATGTCTATAAATACGTATTCAATGACTCGCCTTCCTAGCAGCAACTACGAGTGAAATGTATCTCATGCACTGGTATGGGTAGTCCAAAATGACTACTTGCTAACTCAGAGTGTGAGAAACATATTTCAAAAATTTCCATTGTAGTGAAACAGGAAGATTGTACGTGCAGACCTGAGCTCTGTAATATTCTCAGCAGCTGTGTTGAGGCAAGTGACCCTAAGGAAATGTGACACAAAATATCTTTGGGTCTGAGAAGACAGTCAGCTAAACACGGGGGCACGAGAGCAACAAGAACTTTCTGACTACTGGCCGTTGCGCAAGCAATGGAGAGTGGGAAGTAGATTTCCTAATAGCGTGAACGACAAAGGTGGTATCAGGACACCCTGATCTCTGCCTGATCTTTTGTACAGTCTTGTGTGATTCACATGCTCACAGAGAAATTATTAAGAGGACTATTTATCTGACCTCGAAAAATTATGTTCAAGCTGCGCATGTGCTTTCTATCTAGGGCTTGCTCTGCGGGTCATCAGCCAGCAGTGAGACTGGAAATAGGAACTGGTCCAAACAACAACACTTTACTGTACTTGTTTCCCATCCATCTTGAGGCCTAAACAGAGGGAGGGTTTTTACACTGAAAGGAAGATGAGCAACATGCGTGCGCAAGGGATTAACTTCACATAAAGTGAAACTATTGTCTGCTCTGTACCTGTAAGTCTTGCTCTGCAAGGAACAGGAATTCCAATTCAACACAACTGTAAAAGAAGTAAAAAATACAGTGATTAGAAACTGCAAGCAGTAATAGCATAATTAAGAGTGTTATGAACTCAATATGAACGGAAACATATGTGTGTGAAAGCACCAGAAGAGACAGCAGAACAAGGGGTAAAAGAATAACCTGTACTTATAATGAAGAACACTATTCCCTTGACACTGTTCCCAGAACATTGTTCTCAGCAGTAAAACTGAGTAATATGATCTTTAGGTCAAGCCCCAAAGGCCTGCACTCAAGCTCACAAGGCCGCACTGAGACGACAGGACAAGATGACTTGTCAGCAGAAGATGCTGTATCCTCACAACAGGAGGATGGCAGCAAGGCTGCAGCATATGACATACAGCATTTCTTTTCCCCTTGGCCTGCTGGAAAAACAGACATACATTTCAAACAAACAAGAAAGCCCCGCAACTTTGCCTAAGATTTATGAAGGCTGAAGTATGTAAGAGCCCAAAACAAAGGACTGCCCTATAACAAACATAGGTTCCTAAAGGGCATCAAAGATCTGTCAAAAAACAGGTTCATTGTTGTCAATCAAGAAGAACTCCAGAGAAATTATGAACATGTGACTGATAGTGTCCTTTACTACCTATGTTGCACAGAAGTGATATTTGCCAGGGAAACACATGTAGGTGCTTGGAACTGTGATTTGAGACTGTGAGTGAAATATTCAAAGAAATGGTGGAGCACACCATCAACTTACCTAGAGATTTTGTAAATAGATAAAAAGTTCTCTAAGATCTAGCACCAGGTTTTGTTATGATGAATTTTCCTTTTTTAAAAAAATTATATTCCTATATCCCTTGACTCCTTCTCCTCTTTTAACTCTTCTCTATTGTAATCTTCTCTGAGACCCGTGTATGATAGTGGGTTTGGGGTTCTTCTCTCTCTGTTTTCTTTGTTAAATTGTCTTCCTTGCAAATCATAATTTTCATAAAATATAACAAACCCAAAGGGAGATGGAAGGGATTTAAAGAGATTCTTTAGGTCACTCAATATACCTAGAACAAATCCTAACAACCTTGTCAGTGTTGGCTGCCTACTGGGGAGGTAACCTCCCTAAGCAATGCAGGGGTAATCGCCCTTCCAGTTACCACTTCTAATAGCTCATCTGAATATCCTATGATGTAACTCTAGCTTGTAACTTCTTGTCATAGGCAAACTGACATGACAAAATTTTTTTTTGCTTTTTTGTTTTTTTTCCCCCAGCAATATTTTACTTGTGTGACAATTACTATCATGTCCCCTTTCAGCTTCTCATTCTTTGATTAAAGAGCTCTGTTTCCCTCAACATTTCTTCACGGTTTCAGCCTAAGAATCAAAACTTGGCAGAATTTTTTGGCCCTTTCCTTTATCAGCTGGCAACAACTATCTCATATTTTTGGGGTTCGCTTAGCCTCTCATAGGCTAGTTGATGTAAGGAAGATGTAAGAAAAATAGTCTAGAAAAAATCACTTGGTCATGAGTGTGATAGAGAGTTAGTCCAAAAATCACAAAATGCTGAACTGTGAAATTTCCTGACAGTGTAACAAGACATAGAAGTTGCAATAAAAAGAGTGAAAAGCCACCAACCACAGAAGAAAATATAATTCACGTACTATGTCCCTTAAGTAGGAAGGAACTTTTGAGGAAGGTTTTATGGAGGATCACAACTAAATCGCACTACAGAAGAAAATTTTTAAAACAACTATCAAGGTAACAAAGGTCTTTGCAAATCTGAACTAGGGGAAAATTTCTGTCTGCTTCCACATCTGGCTAAAAGCTTAACCTTGCCCATGGAATCAGGACACACTAACCTGGCAGCTGAGTATCATGGGATAACCAGCACTGCTAAAACTCACTTTCCAGCTGGGGAAAACTCCTGTCGTACCCTCTTTAAAGGCAATGCAAAGTTTAGGTGCCTTTAACTGTTCTCTAAAGGTACCTTCTGAAGGATACTTGAACTATATACTTTGGCTATACAAAGAACCTGAGGTATTCAGACTTTCAGCTTATTGCCTCATTTAGATGCCTGGATTTTGGTAGGATGAATCTAAATCATGGTATCAAAAATTATGTATCAGTGTAAACATCTGCAACATTGACTTGATTTACAAAGTTGTTTAGATTCTTTTATAGTAAAGATTAAATATAAATCAGTGTTGTTATTACAAGAATTAATAATTATTTTCTAGCCAGACAGGTAATGTCAACACCATTTGTCAAATCATATCATAGTCTTGGTAATAAAGACTTCAGCAGTTTGAAATTACTCTTAAATATACATATTTCAATTCTCTCTGATTTCTTCTATGTACATGAGATGGCCAAGGGGAAAACAATCCATTCATCAGGCATTCAGTTAACCACAGTGCATTTCAATACGGTGCAGCAAAGTAGTTGTCCCATTTCATTTCTAAGCTCTAAGTAATCATATTCCTTCCTGCCTGCTTTTAAGAAATCTCAGACCCTTGAATACTTCCTTCTCCTTTTTTATCAACATGTTAACCTTTATTCACCTAATTCTCATGTATGAACAGATTATATTAACTCAAGATTTGCAGGAAGCTTCCAATAGCAGGAATGGGTAATTTGCCAGACTTTCTCAAGCCCATTCCTTATTTCCTTTACAATGGTTTGACTCCAGCATCACTCCAGGGATTTCACTGGAGCTACCCATGGTTCAAGGCCAGGAAAGGAGATCTGGACCCCTGAACTGTCCCGTTGCTGCAGAGAGAGGCCTAGAAATAGTAGCTCCCAGTTTACCCAGATGTAGCAACTCTCTGAAGCTTCCACTACATGCTTCCATTGAGTCTTTCTTATCTGTTTGTGTAGTGTTCATTAATTTAGGTATGTCCTGGAAAAAGACAACTGGACCCACCTGCACCATTACTTGTGGAGCCCTACTCATGTAAACCAAATCGGATATCATACATACATTATCATACATACATTAAATTCTGGCCACAGTTAGGTCAACAGGAGTTTTAACCTTGGTTTTTAAGGTGTCGGGCTTTCACCAACACACCACAAGGCCCACGGAGTCCAACGTGAGCTTCAAAGAATCACTATCACATACTTTTCCCATCTTAAAGCCTAAGAACAGTGTTGTGACCAGTGTGAATGTCAGAAAGGGCAGGGCCAATCTCAAGACTGGCAACTCAGGAGATGAAAGGGCAGGGCAGACCTCATGACTGGCAATCCAGAGTGTGTTAGTTTGAAAGCAGACCCCAGCTGTCATTACTAATGAGGTTTCTTGTTCAGCTATGGCTGATACACATTAATAACAGTTACACACTGCATAACAAAATATTTCCCTAATTAATAGATTAAGTTCCACGATGAGCTCCTTATTAATAGATTATAGCATTCAAACAGTGATCACAGTAACACCTCAGTACAGACCTATTTGATGCCTCCAGTTTTGTTCATTTTTCTCCCTGCTTTTGCTCAGAGACTTGAATAAATGAACTTTTTTTTCTTGAGAGAAACTACAATGTGATACTGTATAGCAACTGAACAGTGACCAGAAAGGAAATGCACAGATTTTATTATACCCAATGGAATTGTATGGCATGGAACATGTTTTTAAAATAGATTTATTCCCACTAATTTTGCTAGTATATCAATCTTTCCTTGAAATGAGCCAGTTTGGCCTTACTTCTTCAGGGGCAGTCAGGCATGACAGGACCAGGAGCAGGCAGGCTGGAAAGTCACAAGACATTGACTGCGTTATGTGATGTGGGAATGTGTGCTGTACCAGCTTGCTGTGACAGGAGAGCTGAAACCCTTTCCTCCACGCTGAGAAACATGTGCCTGCAGGCCACTTCATGATTATGTAAATGTTCCAAAGAAGCAGAAAGCATTATATTTTTTGTTTTGTTCTCTGCTACATTATTATTAGAGGAGCGATTGTTCTTATCTCACTGAGTGCTGTTACCCACACAGTCCCTTCAGGAGCAAGATATCAGTACAAATATGGAAGAAAAGAGTCAGAATGTATTTAGGTGAGTAATATGTACTCAAACAAGCTCAGAGCTGAGTTCCATCCTTGGATACTGAAGCAGCTGGCTGACGAAATCTCAGACCCAGGTAGAGTTATCGAGACTGGAAAGCACAAAATGTCCCCTATGTCGAAAATGGGAGGAAAGGAAGAGCCTGAGAACTATCTACTATGTCTGCTTTAGCAAGTAGTGTGACACAGTAAGAGTTTACATGCTTTGAGACTCAGTTCAGAAGTGCACTCTTGATCTGAACTAAAATTTTGATACAGATGCATTTAGACCATTAGTCATACACTCAACCCTGGGAAAAAAAAACCACACTGGAATAAATAATAAACAAAGTTTGGAAAGCACATAAAAGAAATCAAAGGAACTAACAGCAGTCCTGCACCTGGGTTGTGGAAACCCCCATTGTCAATAGAGGCTGAGGGATGAAGGGATTGAGAGCAGCCCTGCCGAGAAGAATTTGGGGATGTTGTTGGATGAGAAGCTTGACATAACCTGGCAATGTGTACTCACACCCCAGAAAGCCAACCCCATCCTGGCCTGTAGCAAAAGACACGTGAGGGAAGTGATTCTGCCCCTATACTCTGCTCTGGTGAGACCCCACCTGGAGTCCTGCATCCATCTCTGGAGCCCTCAGCACAGGAAAGACATGGACCCGTTGGAGAGGGGCCAGAGGAGGCCACCAAGATGATCAGAGGTCTGAAACACCTCTCCTGTGAGGACAAGCTGGAAGAGTTGGAGTTGTTCAGCCTGGAGAAGGCTTCAGGGAGACCTTATTGTGGCCTTTCAGTACTTAAGAGGGGTCTATAGAAAAGATGAGGACAGACTTTTTAGCAGGGCCTGTTACGACAGGACAAGGGGTAATGAGGTAACAAGGGGTAACTAGAAGAGGGGAGATTCAGCTTAGACATTAGGAAGAAATTTTTTACAATGATGGTGGTGAAACACTGGCCCACATGGCCCAGAGAGGTGGTAGATGCCCCATTCCTGGAGACATTCAAGGCCAGGCTGAACGGGCCTGATCTAGTTGAAGATGTTCCTGGTCATTGCAGGGGGGATGGACTAGATGACCTTTACAGGTCCCTTCTAACACAAACTATTCTATGATTCTATGATTAGCAGTCAATAATAACTTACCTAGAACAAGTCAAATCAGTATAGTTTCAATCTACAAACCCAGGCCTGTGGCTAGAGGAAGATAGAGCAGTTAACTTAAGCTAGTAAAACTCTTGACAGTGTCTCACATGGCTTTCACATAAATAAACTAGGGGAATGCGGTTTACATGAAAATATTTTAAGGTGGTGACAGATCTGTTGCTGTAGGAATAAATGCAAGATACTGCATTTGGGCAGATATAGCCAGATGTGAAGACAAAGGCTGGTAGTACCTGGTGGCCACGCAACAGCTCTTGCAGAAACAAATCTTAGGTCATAGTGAAGCACTGGCTGAATTACGTTAGTATTGTGCAAGAAAAGGTAATTACGTAGAGGTGTATAAATATTATTATTGATAAATCATCCAATTTTCACAATGTGATGGAATAAAATACACATATTTTTAACACATTGCTACTTGCAAGGTAGGTATTTTGAATATTTTAACAAATCTAAGAAACTCTGAAAGAGTTTTAATACAGTTTTAAGAATATGATTTCTCATTCTTCATTTGTTAAGGTCTTGTATATTTTTTTTGTAACATAATACATTATACAGGTGCCATCTCTGGCTACTTGAGAGGAATTTCTCAGAGAGCTGCACAAAATCATATGACTCAAAGTCAGTCCACAAAACTGACTTTAAAAGGACTTCTATCTTTCTTCTCAATACAAAGAACGTTAGTTTGGAGGAGAAGTGCACCCTGTAGCTGTTACATTTGTTCGGAAGTTTGGCAGGCATTTGCTATTCCTTTTTGTTATATCTGTGTCTAAAAGACTTGACAGGTAAAGTCTAGCATAGTTGTGGCAGGTTACAAAGTTAGCACTGATAGCACTTTCTTTAGACCCTCCTGGAGATTCCTGCCTGTACAGCAGAGCTGGCAGCTCTCAGCAAGACCAGACAACTTTACACTGCAGTCAGTCTTGTTCAGTTACACATTTTGTTGAACTTTGTCATGGGCACAGCAACCTCTGACAGACATGTAGTGCTAAAAAGGTAGGAACTTAGATATGATAAAGGCTTGAAACTCTTAAGTTAAAAGAAAAAAAAGGAAAATCAGAATTAAGTGCATGGAAAGTCGCCTGCATGAATTATGATACTTAGCAGTTTATGGCTACTAGTTTCATCTAAAAACCGAATCAAAACAAAACAGGCCTGAAAGGTGCTGACTTGATCTCCATAGCAGAAGAGCAAGCTGTCTGCCTCTGCTGGGTATCTTTGAACAGATGATGACTTCAGAAAGAAAAAACAATCCCTCAAATGATTATTCTTCTTAAATGTCTGCCTACAGCTGAATATAACTGGGAACGTTTCCTTCAGCAGTGGTAGATGAGGTCCTTCTCTGCAACACACCTTGAATAACCCGTGAACTGCATGTGATACATTTCCATCCCAACCGCATGTGGGAATAGTGCAAGAATGGCAGGAAGAATTGTAACTATGCTCAAGCAACTGCAACTGGCATGTAGAAAAACACATAAATCACAAGTAGAACCTCTGCGTTTAGATTTTCACAGGCCTGTGAAAAAAAGTTGTAAAGGCACCTTATGATACATACTTGAGATTCCTGTAGGCAAAGATGAAAGCAGTGTGGTAAAAAGCTATGGACAGGCTGAAATGAGCAGGCTCGTGGATCTTCACCAAGGGCTGAATTCTGCAGCACCTGTGTTGCTGCTTGTGTGACCTCTGCCCAGGAGCTTAAGCGCTGTTTTGGAGATCGCCTATTTAGAGAGGTCACAAAAATAAAATTGCGTTACATCTGTGGCCTCTGGCTATTCCTGCAACCTATCTGCATTGGCTAACGCAGACTGAGACCCCGCCGCTCCACGAGTGACTTTACGATGCTGTTCAACGGCCTCTACTTTCCATTTTCCAAATTACACTAAGAAGCAAATTCCCGTGCAGCCTTATATTGGCAGCGTGTTACTTTATTCATCCAGTTTCTATAGGTAAATTGGACTTAACTCACCACCCAACTTACCCGCTGGACTTAACACCGGCTATTTTAACGCACTTCTGCAGGAGGTGGAGGAGCGAGGGCAGGTTTTCCACTCCATGTTAAAAAGGCTCCGGTGTGACTGCGCTGCCCCCTGCCGGGGCTCCGCACGCAGCACAGAATCACAGAATGTTAAGAATTGGAAGGTAACTCAAAACATCACTTAGTTCAATCCCCCTGCCGGAGCAGGAACACCTAGATGAGGTTGCACAGGAAGGTGTCCAGGCGGGTTTTGAATGTCTACAGAGTAGGAGACTCCACAACCTCCCTGGGCAGCCTGTTCCAGTGCTCTGTCACCCTCACTGAGAAGAAGTTTCTTCTCATATTTAAGTGGAACCTCCTGTGTTCTAGTTTGTACCCACTGCCCCTTATCCTATCATTGGTTGTCACCGAGAAGAGCCTGGCTCCATCCTCGTGATACTCACCCTTTATATATTTATAAACATTGAGGTCACCCCTCAGCCTTCTCCAAGCTAAAGAGCCCCAGCTCCCTCAGCCTTTCCTCATAAGGGAGGTGCTCCACTCCCTTCATCATCTTTGTTGCCCTGCGCTGAACTCTCCCCAGCAGTTCCCTGTCCCTCTTGAACTGAGGGGCCCAGAACTGGACACAATATTCCAGATGTGGTCTCACCACGGCAGAGCAGAAGGGGAGAAGAACCCCTCTCGACCTACTTAGAAACGCCGTGACGCTGGGGAGCGGCTGAGGTTTCACACTGGTGGCTGACGAGCAGAACCTGCCGCCTCCGGTCGCCTGGTGCTTGCGCAGCTCCCAACGCACAGGCTGCTGCGGCCGCTCAGCTCCCACCCGCCAGAAGTTTCTAGTTCCCGGGCTGACCACCTTAAAGTCACCTCGTATGTGCCGGCAGGAAGCGGAGCCACGCCTTTGGCTAGCACTTTTTTTTTCCTAAAGTACTAAATATAGATTCCCGACCACACGCATACCGCGGGGCATTAGGGACTCGCCCTCCCTTCTTGAAAGCGTCACCTGAGAACACACAGAGCTGCCCCCACCCCCTGGCCCGGGTTTTGCGGGGTCCCCGCGCCAAGATGGCGCCCTGCCTTCACCGGCAAAGAAAGGCGCCTCGCCTCGAATTTCCCCGAACCCGGGGTGTCCCTCGGTGCCAGACTCCCACGTCCTCGCATCCCCCAGTGCCCGCGACACCCTCGCAGCGTCCCCAAGTTCCCCCGCCCCGAGCTCTCGCAGCACGCAGGCGCGGCAGCGCCGGCGCCCCGCCTCGCGGGAGGACTACACTTCCCAGCACGCACGTTCGGTGCGGGGAAGGGCGGCGTGGCAGGGAGTGCCCCGCGGGCAGGCAGGAAGGCGGGCAGGCAGGGGATTCGGGTGCTCGGAGCAGCACCCCGGCGCGGAGCGGGGCGCCATGGAGGCGGCGGCGGGCGCGGGGGGCTCGGGAGAGGGGCGGCCGCGCGCCCACCTGGCCGCGCTGGTGCTGGCGCGCGGCGGCAGCAAGGGGATCCCGCTGAAGAACATCAAGCTGCTGGCGGGGGTGCCGCTCATCGGCTGGGTGCTGCGCGCCGCCTGCGACGCTGGGGTCTTCCACAGGTGCGCATGCGCCGCGCTGCGTGTTCCCCCCCCCCTCGCCCCCACGGCCCCCCGGGGTGGCGGGAGCGGAGGTGGAGAGCGCGGGGATTCCGGCCCGGGACGGGGGTGCTGAGGGGAGCGGCCCTTAGCCGCAGCGGGCTCTTGGGGAAGCCCTCTCTGCCCGGCTGGGTTGTTCCTGGCGGGCTCCGAGCCTTGGCGCCGGAGTCCTAGCTGAACTGCTGGCAGCAGGCCGTTGTGGGATCAGAGTAGTTCGGGTTGGAAGGGACCTTCAAAGCTCCAACCTTCTGCAGTGAGCAGGGGCATCTTCAACTAGATCTGGTTGCTCAGAGCCCCGTCCAGCTTGGCCTGGAATGTGTCCAGGGATCCATCAACCATCTCTCTGGGCAACCTGGGCCCGTGTTTCACCACCCTCACTGTAATAATTTCTTCCTAATGTCTAAGATGAATCTCCCCTCTTCTATTTTGAAACCATTACCCCTTGTACTATTGCAACTATTGCAACAGGCCCTGCTGAAAAGTCCAACCCCATCTTTCTTATAGGCCTGTTTTAGGTACTGAAAGGCTGCAGTAAGGTATCTTCAGAGCCTTCTCTTCTCCAGGCTGAACAACCCCAACTCTCACAGCAGAGCTGTTCCATCCTTCTGATTATTTTTTGTGTCCCTCCTCTGGCCCCTCTCCAACAGGTCCATATCTTTCCTATACTGAGGGCTCGAGAGCTGGACACAGGACTCCAGGTGGGGTCTCACCAGAGCAGAGGGACAGAATCACCTTCCTTGGCCTGCTGGCCACACTCCTGCTGATGCAGCCCAGGATACAATTGGCCTTCTGGGCTGCAAAAGAACATTGCTGGCTCATGTCATTTCTCATCCACCAGTACCCCAATTCCTTCAAGTTATAGTTGTGGGCTGGTCTCCCCTGGGCTGTATTTAGCCTCCTTGAAACCGCTCCTTCAGGTGCAGTTAATGTGGCACCAGCTGAAGGATGAGGTAGGGCAGGATGTGGTGCAGGGTGAGCAGGTGTCACCCTGCCATGAACTCTGCTGTCCCTTCCTGCTGAGGGTGAACTGCAAAGGAATGAAGGAATCAAAGTCTTAAAACACAGTAATTTGAAGTTAAAGTTGTTCTGATTTGTGGTTGAGAGCCACTAGTTAATGGTGTGGTGCATGAGGAAGAGTGTGACCAGCAGGTCGAGGGGGGTTCTCGTCCCCCTCCACTCTTCCCTGGTGAGGCTCCATCTGGAGTGCTGTGTCCAGTTCTGGGTTCCCCAGTTGAAGAAGGACAAGGAATTACTAGAGAGAGTCCAATGGAGAGCTATGAAGATGATCAGGGGCCCAGAACACCTTTCTTAGGAAGACTGAGAGAGCTGGGTGTGTTCAGGCTGGAAAAGTCTGAGACATGATCTTGTCAGTGTTTATAAATATCTCAAGGGTGGGTGTCAAGGGGAACCAGACTCTTTTCAGTGGTGCTGAACAATAGGATGAGGGGGAACAGGCACAGACTGAAACACAGGAGGTTCCATCTAAATATGAGGAGAAACTTCTTTACTTTGAGGGTGCCAGAGCACTGGAACAGGCTGCCCAGAGAGGATGTGGAGTCTCCTCTGGAGATGTTCAAACCCACCGGGACACATTCCTGTGCGATCTGTTCTATGTGTGCCTGCTTTAGCAGGTGGGTTGGACTAGATGATCTCCAGAGGTCCCTTCCAACCCCAACCATTCTGTGATTCTGTGAACATACTTGTTTCTATCTAGCTCTAATTATTGCTACCAAAGTTTTGTGTACTTTGCCACAAACTGAGCTTCTGTTCCGTGTCACATGGGCAGATATGATTACTCCCTTCCACTCGATAGGCAGGTAAACCTAGAACAGGTCACACAGGAATGTGTCTGGGTGGGTTTTGAATGTCTCCAGAAAAGGACACTCCACAACCTCTCTGGGCAGCCTGCTCCAGTGCTCTGGCACCCTCAGAGTAAAGAAGTTTCTCCTCATATTCAGATGAAACCTCTTGTGCTGTTAGTGTTAAGAATATGGGCATTATAATTTTCTTTTATTCTACCAGAACAAAACTGAGAATTTTCTATACCTGTACCGATAAATTTAACTAAAACTAGTGCATGGTTAGGATGCACTTGGTAGGTAGCTGGTAGGTGCAGGTTCCCAGTGCAAACCTGTTACGTTATGTTCAGAGTAGGGACTCGATGTGGTCAAGTAGAAATGAAGCCCAGCTAGATTGAGAGCTATACCATTATGTATTCTGAAAAATGTTTTTTTACTGTATCTGAAAAGTAGAGGAAGCATCACTGACTTGGTTTTAATTAAGAAGCAGTCACAAATGTTTCTGACTTAGTTTACTGATAGTTATTTAGTACATGTGAATCCATATTGCTTAATGACCTATGGTGGATATGGTGGTTTGAGCTACCTCCTCATTTTATGTTTGGCACCTGAATTTGCCCAACAGGAAGCCAATTAGGGTTATGTAGCCTAACTTTGAGGCCTAACAGGTGCATTAGAGGTAAGTGCTCTGTGTTTTCTAGTCACCTTTGTAACAGCTGTGCTGCTAGTTACACAACAAACCTCTGTTAGTTGAATGGGGAGTGTGTATTTAAACTAACCAGCCTGAAGCAGTTTATGGAAAATACCTCTTCTTCATTTGTTCACATGGGTGTGACTTAACGTTGCTGTCACTGTCATACATATTTTTTTATACTGGTAATCCCATGTTGCCTTTGGATGAAAAAACTTAACTAAAGCACCATTTGCTGTGTACAGTGCATTGAGAATGCCAGTGTTGCTGGGAGAGGAAGGGTTATTTTTCATAGTTTTGTTTTTATATCTCACATGCCTTTTTGTCACAATGATGGCAGCAGTGGCCTTACAGTACTCAGCCAGTGTTTATCGTCACATCATATTCAGACTTAGCCCTTCCTTTTGTAAACGTTTATTATCCCTGAACAATCACGATCTTGCTTTACCAGCATTGAAGGTTTTCTGTGCCAAAACATGTGTGATTGTAACTTGAACAGCTCTTTCTCTGGGATTGTGTGGAGCCTAATTAACACATTTTAAAACACTTGCAGAATAAGCTGATCTTCTGTGTGGTAGTTTTACTTGTTGTCAGCCTTATTTCTGAACTCTTAAGTGATTTTGAATGCCTCATTCAACGCATTCACAATTCATCGATCTGTTAGCATGTCTAATAAATTGCGGTGTGCTGACACTGGATTTTTCTGGTAACACTTCTGAATTTTATGTTGCCTAAGCTTCCTACATGGAAGGTAGATCGACCACCCTACAGTACTAAACTGAAATATGACTCAGGCTTGAGATTTTACAATCTAGTGAACGTGTGTGTTTTATCCCTGATGCTAAAAGCTGCATGTTGGACTGTAAGGGATAATTTTACCAACACAAATATATAAGAACTAGTTCCTTTCACTGCAAGGTATAGTACAGGGTGCAGTTCAGATTAGATTATGGCAGGCAAGTCAACAATGCTGGGATTTATTCTTTAGATTAACCTCTCTCACTGTCTGCCCACAGTGTATGGGTTTCTACAGACCATGATGAAATTGAGAAGGTTGCAAAGCAGTTTGGTGCTCAAGTTCATCGCAGAAGCCCTGAAGTTTCTCAAGACTCCTCAACGTCTCTAGAAGCTATCAGAGAGTTTCTTAATCAGCATCCTGGTAAATGAGTAACGAAATACGTTGAGCTTTTATGTTGTTGTCACAGAGGGATGATGTGCTTACTACTTAGAAAGAATAAGTAAAGCCTTCCTTCAGTAAATACAAGCTAGAAAGATTCTTTTGTGGCATCCACTCATACCATGCTTTGTAGTTGTGTGTATTAAAAATGTTAATTGTTTCATCAATGTTTCTTTGTTTTTCTTTAGAGGTTGATATTGTAGGAAATATTCAAGCAACATCTCCCTGTTTACATCCTAGTGATCTTATAAAAGTGGCAGATCTGCTCCAGAAGGAGGGATTTGATTCTGTCTTCTCTGTTGTGAGACGGCACCAATTTAGATGGAGTGAGGTAAAAAAAGGAGGTAATATTTAACTGTTTCTGGTTACAGTTATACTTCTTTTTTTTCAAATGGTTTATTTTCATAGCTGTGGCATTTACAGAAGGAAGTGGTATCAGAGGCAGGGGCTCTGACAGTGTTTGTTCTTACTATGCTAATGAACGACAAATATTGTGAGGTAAAGTTTTAGTGAATAGGAGGTGGCAACCTCTTAGGCTGGAGAGTTCGGCTTTGTTTCAGCCTAGTAGTTTGGCTGCCAGCTTAATGTCAAATTGGACACTGTCTCTGAGTCACGAGGACTGAACTCATTTTAATCAGCTCCTACAGAAGAATATGACTGTTTTTCCTAGAGAAAATATGCCTCTCAGCTACAGTTGCTGAAGACTGAACTCTTTACGTACAGATAAAGATTGTACCTTGTTGTAGCTATAGAAGTACCTCTTGTCCTTGTTCAAAGAACTATTCCATACATTATCTATGTTGATTTTGTTTCTGTGATTAGAGCAGAAATGTTTTCTTCTTTTTCTAAAAATGGCTAGTTCAGACACTGTCACATGGTTATTTTTACTTTTTTTTTAAAAAAGGGATGTGTTGCTCAGACATTACACTTATTCTGTTGAGATCTAAATTGCTTCGGATGAAAATTTTTTTAAGTTTATAAAGCATCATGCTCTAAAAGAGCATGCAGAAGAAACAAAGATTTGTTTTAAGAGATAAGTTGGAATAGAAGTTGTTTAGAAGAAGCAGATAGCTTGAGCATTCTCATTGTTCCTCATAAGAGGAGAAATAATATGACACAGTTCGTTCATAAAGTGTAAGAGGAATATCAAAATCTTGGATGGCAGTTCAGGATTCTGTGGGTTGCACTTTAGGCAACCAAGTAAAAGTCCACTTCACAGCTTGAGATGCTGGAATGGACATCTATGAAAGACTAAATCTCATTTGGATGTACCATGTGACTTTCTGAAGTGATTATGTGTCACCAAGGTAGATTACTAAAATAAAAAAGCCTCAAGGCCTATCTAAACCAACAAATAATTCTTTAGTATAAAATGACATCTAGAGTCTTTTAATGTGGCAAGGGATAAAGAATCATTCAGTTGCAAGGAGTATATGTGAGGAGAACAAGGAACACTTTGTGCAAACCTTAGCAGCTTAAGGGTAAAAGCAAATGGCCTTTCAGGAGTGTGGTGTGTCAGGTGATTTGCAGAAGCATTATACAGTTTAGTATTATTTTTATTTTTCTCCCTTTTTTCTTTTTTTTTTTTCTTTTTTCCAGATCACTTTATGTTAAAAGAATTTTATATCTTTTCCTGTGTATTTCTGTTGTTCCTTCTGCATTAAGGTTTAATATTGATGTACCCTGAAAGAGAAAGGTGTCTCTCTCTGACTGGAAGTGTTTACTTCATTGAGCACAAAGCTCTAGTGTATTTATGAAATACAAGGTGTGTATATATACTAAAGTCTCAGGATGTTTGGGGTGTTTGAGAATACCCTCTAACTGTTTTCTCATTAATATATCATGAGACCTGTTGAATTTTAGCTCCTTTGTGCATGTGAATTTGGGTGATGCAAGGATAGAAGTCTTTGGTCACTGGTTCAGTTTCTGCTGCTTGCCCTACTGGCATTGATAATAATATGGGATCTTTTGGGATCACTTTTGTTCAAATGAGCTTGTTTCTTTATTTATGGACACGGATTAAAACACTAATAAAAAAGTTAACATAATGTATATCCTTAAATAGGAGATATTTAGGTGAAGTGCCAAGATGTTTTCATAAGCAAAATTACTTGTCATATGCACTTTTTTCATCTTCCAGATTGGTCCTCTCAGTTTTCAGAGTTCATTCAGGGCATTCTTCATTTTAAGTCTAGGTAGCTGATTTCTTTTTTTTTTTTTTTTTTTCGTTTACCCTCACTGAGAGTTAAACCCCTTCCTATCATGCACTTGAAAGTAGAGTATGGAAAGAGTGTAGTATTTCACATTGGCAAGGACAGTCACAAAGAATACATCTCCCTACTCATTTAGTAAATGGTTTTGGAGCTGGTGGCCTCTTTTCTTCTTTCTTTTTTTTTTTTTTTTTTTTTTGTAAGTTGGAATGAAAAATTCTTTTTTTTTTTTCTGCTAGAAATACAGGACAGTCTTCTAATTTGTCATCCACTGTTCAAGGAAGATAAGCAATTCAGTGATCTTTATAAGCAACAAGAGGCAATAATGAAAGAAGTTGGTGACTGAATTGTTTGCTTAATTTTTCAACAGAAAGCTATTTAAAGAAAGTTAAGTGACTCTGAGCAGGGATTCTAGCAAACTTATTTTGCCATTTTTCTCTGTTAATAGAAAACAAAATGACGGAGCCCCAAAATCTGAATCCAGCAAAACGATACCGAAGGCAAGATTGGCCTGGGGAGTTGTATGAAAATGGCTCATTTTATTTTGCCAAGAGGCATTTGATTGAGAAAGGCTACTTGCAGGTTAGTGCTTCTGTTTTTCATGCTCTTTAGAATAACGCATCTTTTATTCTTTTTATAGAAGGTTCTGAATACAATTATGTATTTCTATTTCTGATGCAGTGTGAAGTATCAGCACTTTGACCTTCAGACAGTTTGCTTATTGCTTGTAACTTAACAGGGCTAGCTGTAACTAGGACAGTTCCAGTAACAGCATCTTTCACAGTAAACAAATCTGTACAAATAACATTGAGCATTTTATAGCTATAAGCCTAAAATAATACAATATGGAATTTCATGTCAGTTTGCCAGGATATAAGTGCATATCTTATAGTTCATTTTAGTCTAAGGGTGTGAAACTGACCTTCTTGCAGTGTCGTAGGCTTGTCATATAGTCTATAAACTTGTATTCTTGGCCAATTTAGTCTTATGCCAATTTTGTACTTAAACAGTCTTTTTCCCTTTCCTGATGGTTACATCTCAGTATAGTAATACAGAACAAATATATTTACTTCAGCTTTCATTTTATTTGTCTACAACTATAGTCTCTTAGTTTTCTTATGCAAGACAAGATATGATCTTACAGATCATATCCAGTATTTTTTAGCAGAACTGAAAAAAAAACTAGTGTAGATATTTCTATATTTCTAATGGGAATACGTTGCTAAGTATGTCAAGAATACCAGGTTTATTCTTCTCTCTTTTCCAGATACCTCACTAACACAGAGATAATAACTGTAGGTCTCTGTCTGCACAGACCCACACAGTGCCAGCTAATGCTGTGTGGACTTGCAAGTATTGATCTGGATAGTACCATTTTGTTGAATTCTACATTTTATCGAGTTTGGGCCACATAACTCTCTGAGTATCAGGGCTTTTAGTTCTTTAATTAGATTGGGGTGTGCTGGATATTTTTCCAATTGAAATTAAGTCATGTAGATAAAAAATTAAGTCATGTAGATAACAAACAAACAAGCATACTTTTATGAAGCAAATGCTGAAGGTATTACTATTTTACTGTATTAAAAGACCTAGTGAACTCAATGTGACCTCATGGCTATAATGCATAAGGTTTTTCTTGCATTCTTTCTCTAGTTGTAAAACGAAAATGCTTATTAACTCTTGCCATTGAAAGTTGTTTCAAATGCTTGGTTCTGTGTCACTGGTAAAAACATCATTATTGATCGTTCACTTATATATATGCAGTTGTAACTACTCTGTAACCAGATACTTAGTTTTCATTACATTGTACCAAATTGTACATTTTTGTTTTAACCCAAGCAGAAATTTTTAATGAGTTCTATTCTATTTAGGGTGGTAAAATGGCCTACTATGAAATGCGTGCAGAGCACAGTGTGGATATTGATATAGACATTGATTGGCCTATTGCAGAACAGAGAGTATTGCGGTAAAAGCACTTTTTATTCCTTCATTTATTTGATATCACTCATTGTTTCAAAGTATGGTCCTATGAATTCATAATGTATGTAGTGTATGTAATCATGGTCAAAGATAATTGGATAGCTTCATTATTCTATATAATTTTATTTTTTCCTACCTATGAAATCATCTGAGTTACTTTTGTTATATGTTTGTGGGTTTATTTTGTTTGTGGTGGGGTTTTTTTGTTGGTGGTGGTTTGTTTGTTTGTTTTTTTGAAAGTTCAACTTGGGGAAAAGCATAAGCCCCACTGTACCGCAGTAATGTGTTAGCATCATCTCTGGCTTTTCCAGTTCAGTTGTCCTAGTCTTCCAAGATCTGGACCCCATTTATTGATGCACATCACTGAGAGTGTTCGTGTAGAAGGCATAAGCTGATTACATCTTGCCAGCTGCCTTTTCTTTGCAGCTACTCTACATCTCTCTAAGGAAATAATGACTAGGAATGGAATATGTTTTCTGTGCGTTTTTCATCCTTTACCTTTTTTGGTTATGACCCAAGTAGAAAATATAGAACCTAACCTCTTATGCTAAGGAAATAAATATCATCCTAATTTTTGAATGGACAACATAACTGAGCTGTCTTTTGGATCATTCTGTTCTCTTTGAAGAGGGACAACATAATTGGAAAGTGATGATGATCAGAAAAGACATTAGAAAAAAAGAATTTCAAAGCTGATTCTTCTATCTGACGGTCACAGTTGTATCTGAAATATTTGGTTTTGGAGTGTGCAAAAACTTGCATCCTAAAAAGATAACTTGTTTGTTTAGCTTTGGATATTTTGGCAGAGAGCCATTAAAAGAGGTGAAGCTATTGGTTTGCAGTATTGATGGATGCCTGACAAATGGTCGCATTTATGTGACAGAAGATCAGAAGCAAATGGTCTCCTACGATTATAGAGATATTGTTGGTATTGATCTATTAAAGAAAAGAGGAATCCAGGTAAGTAGTGTTCTAAAATGTGAGGCTTTGTGTTTAGTGTAACCTGAGCATTAAAAGATTCTTAAAACCCTGCAACATGCAAGTTGAAGTTTCTCAGAGTAATTGTGATCAAGTAGCATAATGCCTTAGTTCGGGATTGGGACAAAGGTTTTACTTTGATCCCTTAGAAAAAAATAAAAGTGTTTGGAGAAAGTTCTCCGTCTCACAGTAGCTATAGCATCTTTCTCTTTTTGCTGTGGAAAAATGTGGGAAGAATTTTTTATGGTGTTTTGCTTGCACCAATGATATTCTGTGTAGTCTAGATACTCATTAATTAGAAGTCAGCTTTACCAAGCAGGGTTATGTTGTAACCTCTTGGCCACAGAAGAGGAAGAAATACCCAGGCAAATTAGTTGGTTCATTCTAGATTGCCCATGATTGTTGCAAAGAGGGGAAATCAAACCCCAAACATTTCTGTCTGCATAATTGTTTTAACCATAGATTATGTGCTTTGAAATTGTAAGAGTTCAGTGTAAATGAAACACTGAAACAACACAGATTGTAACATGGCTACTTTAATTATTATTTTTGGTTTATATTACTGCTACTAAATTCTGCTGATCTGAATCTTTGCTTGCATTTATGTAAAATTAGCCTTCTGGCTATTTTCTGTCTGTGCTGCTGCCTTTGATGTAGCTAGAAGAATTTTTGGAGGAAAAGAGCTAAGCACAGATTTAGACTGCCTTCAAAGAGCCTTAACTCAGTTCTGTTGCACATAGAGATAGATATGGATATGACAAAGGTAGCTATACCTCAAGTAGACTTCTCCAGATACATTTTTGGAGTCTTTGCTGTAGGATTTTTTTTGTAACAGGTTAGACGAGACGTTCGTGACATACTTTGGTGCAGCTGTTGCTGCTTTGGGGCAATGAAATGGAGTAGATGGTTTTTCAAAACTCCATCAGTCTTATTTTCTGTGAGGCAAAAGGGGAGGAAGCTTATAATAGTTTTTTTTTGTTGCCTGTGGGAGCCCATTTCCATACTTAGTGTGACTTGCAATATTTCCTTAAAACCCTCCTGGTCTTTGTGCTGCACTTCATGTATTTCTAGTATATGTTGCCAATACATTTTTGCTTTGTGCACTGCTCCTCTTCATTCTGTACTTAAAATCAGTGCCAAGTATTTGTTAGTATTTAAAAGCAACTAGGGACAATAAACTTTTCTACAGCTTGGAGAGAAAATTTGGATGGGTTGTGTCTCAGATTTTTTTTTAAATCCTACTTCAGTAATCTTCTAGATCTAGCTTACCTTGTACATCATTTCTGAAATTTCAGATTTGGAATGAACTTCTGGAGATTAATGCGCTGTGCTGCTTCAGTCTGTTTAGTGTTCTGTTGATGCTCTGATGTCCTACTGTGAAGAAAATGGTGTTGTTAGGTAGAGGAGTCATGGAAAGTACTTCCTAATATTCTACTTTTACCAATATTACAGAAATTTCATTGGGAGTTCTCTTATTCCAAACTGTGGCTTAATTAGATTATATTGCAGTAGATAGTATGGCCCCGTACTGTTACATCCAGTATTTTATTTGGTACATGTTGCGTTTTAAAATGTAAACTTATTTTTTTGAACCTCAGGCAAGTCTATGGAATGGTGTTTCACTTTCCCAAAGCAAATTCAAGTCTGTAGTGTGGCTTTGGATGCTGATAACTTCTGCTCTGAGGTTTGACTGAAGAAAGTAGTTATTCAATGCTTTTCTGATATCTGAGAGAGCTATGAGCAAAACTTCTACTGTTCTGTTTTTTGGGGTTGTTTTTTTTTTTGTTTGTTTTTAATGCGTCAACTTAACTATCTTATTTCTTTGTATGTAGAATTCATTTTAACTTGACTTTCTTTTAATAGGTTCGACTTATCTCTGAAAGAGATTGTTCAAAAACACTGTCAGCCATGCAGCTGGGATGTGTAGCAAAGACTAGTGCAACAAATAAATTACAAGTCCTGGAAGATTGGCAAAAAGACATGGGTCTGAGCTGGAAAGAAGTCGCTTACCTAGGTCAGTTCTGTCTCTCTTTCTCTTTGTCTCTTTCTTTTTTTTTTTTTTTTTAAACTAAAATTTCATATAGCATACACAAATACAAACTTTGTAGTGCTGCTCAGTTTCAAATACTTTGCTTTCTGTTAGTACACTTAACTTACTGGGATTGATATGCAAATTACAGCACACAATCAGCAAAAGCAGGTACCTATTTGAGGCTTGCTAGGGTACAATATAATGTTAATCTAATATTAAAGACATTGGTGAATTTGTGTCTAATTTGTTAAGGGAAGTCTCAGTTGTTTTTATAGTGAGATTTAGGAAAGCTTTTGATATTACACAAGCATACAGTTACAGTTCACAATTTTGAACTGATTCTCGTTCATTTCAGGTGGATATTGTATGGATTATATTCTGAAATGGAAACAAAAGGACAGAATTAAAACTGAAAACCCTAGGATTCTGTACAAAACTGTATTTCAGTGACAGCTTAAGTGTACAGTCCTGCAAATACTTATTCAGTTGCTCAAATAATTTTACTGCTCTTAAAACTACCATTCTCTCACCTGAAGATTTTGTGAAGTATGTTCAGCGTTTACATGTCTCACAAAGATTTTTCTGAGAACTGAGTCACACGTGCAAAGTGCTGTTGAGCTGCTAAGATGAAAAATTGTGGCAAGAACATAAATTTTAAAAATCAAATTAGTATGTGCACAGAAAAATATTGAGTCTGCTCAGTTTTTTCCCTGCTGTGATATTTTGGCTTTTCTGTCATCTTTCTCAATAGGAAATGAAGAGTCTGATGTGGAATGCCTGAGGAAAGCTGGCATGAGCGGTGTGCCTGCTGATGCTTGTGTCGTTGCTCAGAAGGCTGCTGATTATATTTGTAAAAGCAATGGTGGCTGTGGAGCTGTCCGGGAGTTTGCAGAACACATATTCCTGTTGTTAGAAAAGGTGACCTCTGCAAGGAAGCAACTGGAAGAAATAAATTCAGCAGTAAAGGAAACGAGGAAATGAGATCAGCAGGAGGGGAAATAAGGATCTAATGAAAACAGAGTAACACGGTTGGCCAGTCCTGATTTTCTTTTCTTCTCTCAGTAGGTCTGCATCTCAAAGGACGGCTCATCTTTCAAGTTTAACATTGCAGTAGAGTTAAAAAGATATTTCCCTCTAATTTATGGTCCCACTTTGACTAAGCACTGATATTCACGATTATATGCTGATAATCATGATCATATTCATGATTATTTTAAAAGCCATTTAAGTGCAGTGGGAGGAATGTTATGAAAGTTAGTGTCCTGTACATCCACCCTTAATCATTACATGTGTCCTACAGGAATGATTTGTTTTTATTTCCTAATCCGAATGTTTTCAGGGATCAATGATTTTGCGTGACTTGACGATTTGTAATTCAGACTTTAAAAAAAATATTCTGTCAGTGTTGCTCATTTGGTTTTAATTTCCTCTGTCAAATGTCAACATGATATTGCAGCTATGTGGTTGCTTTTTACGGGATTCATCCCTAGTTAGTAAGAATTCTAGCATATGCTGGAGAGGTCAGGTATAAACTAACTATGAAAATTTATCCTATATTTTTAAAAGACAAATCAGTTACTGTAAGACCAGTTAGTATTAGTTAAGAAAAGCACCTAAGCACTTGTTCAGTTTTAAGCTCATAAATAATTGAATGGCATTTGGAATCGTGCCTCTTATCTTTGAATCTCTTTATACTGGGTTTTATTGAAGTGCTTAAATTAACATACCCAAATGCTTTGCCAAATCTGGAGTTAAATCTCCCATTGACTTTGAGATGTCTCCTTTGCAGAAACTCAGTTTCTTTCTGTGAAGGCTTTACTACAACCATAAATGAGTGAAAAAAAAATCTTTAATGTTTATTGTATGGAAAAGTTACTACTGTTTAAGGAAAAAACAAACAAACAAAATGTAGTTGTTGATTGTAGGTTTATATAAAATATATATTCAGACTATTTTTAGCATGTTAATTTAAAGTTGATGTTTATGTGTATTTGTATTTATGGAAAATACAATTTTTACCATGTTTTGTTTTAAATAACTCTATATCCATAAAAATTGGTAGAACTGACACTAAAAATATGCATCAGTTTTCAATCATAGTATTTATAAGTGAGTCAAGTTCTGCCTTGGGTTATGCTAAAAAATAAAAAATCCTCATGGTACACAGGCAATTATTACTGAGGTAAATAATAATGACTTGTCATTTTATTTTGTTTCTCTGCTAAATAGACATTCTGAATACAATATCACCTGATATTTTGCCCTCTGATTGACATTGTGTTTACTTTCTTTTATGAAGCAAAATTTTAAATTGAAATTCTTTTACTGCCCATCTACAGTAGCAAGGTTAAGAGGGAATTAGTTTACTAATTAGCCCTACATTATCATTTAAGTATTTCCTTTCAATGAAGTTGTAGGGTTCTACACTGGATAAATCCCATGGAGTGTGATAACAAGAGAGCCACATTTTGGACAGTACTACAAACTTCAGTATAGATAGATTAATTATTTTAGTTGTATGGACTGTAGTAAAGCTTTGGCAGTCTGGACTGGATGAGCAATTCGGGTTTGATAATGTTGTGTAGAACTGACCAAGCTGTTGGTTACTTTACCTTGTCATCATCAAGTAACTTGCTGACTTTAATTTCAATAACATTTTCCTGTAAATAAATAGCTTTAAACAAGGTGACTATGATGAACTTGATTCCCCTTCCTTTTATGTTAGAGAAAGCAAAAATATGCTTAAGTGCAATTGTAATAGGAATGAGTTGGCAGTACTATTTGCAGGTTACTGTTTCAATCAAGAACTCTTTTGATGTTTCAGCTGCTTGTGGAATGTGCTGTGTATACATTGGGTCTCTACCTTAAATTTATACATGTATCAAAAATAGACAGAGAAGCACTTTTGTGTGAGTGTTGATAATGAGCAGAAAGACATGGTAGCTGATACATAAGTGTTTTCTCTTCTACAAATTCGTGTTTAGAAGAATGAGTTACAATCTTATATTAGAAGAATATGAAGAATAAAAGAGCTCTAGAGACTATTTACAAAATAAAGCCTGTTTGAAGATAAGGGAGATGCATGATCCACTGCCTGAAAGGTTCAGATTTGTATTGCCCACATTGCAAGGGCAAGCCTAACTGTAAACTACAGTATAATGAAGGATGTCTTAATTACTATTCTTGATTTTTATAGAAGACTCTCAATCATATGAAGGATTTAGTGGTTACAAGGGGCAGAGATAGTGAGGATAACTCTAACAGTCACCTTCACAGGGAATTCCTGGGTAACGGGCAAGCTTCAAAATGTAGTGCCTTTTGCTGACACTTGCTGTTTCAATACATATCCTGACACCGTGATTGCCTTTTATTAGAGTATGCGGTCCACTCAGACTAGATTTCAGTGGTCACTTCTCTTAAGGTGAGATAAGTTTGGAATAATCTCTTTTGCTCATGTGAGCACTTTTTTTTCTTTTTTTTACTTTAAATTACCTTGTGTATTCCAAAAAATATCTTAGATAATGTGGGCTGTTTTATCATAATTTTGTGAAACTAAAAGAAGTAAACTATGTAATAAGCTATTATGAAAAAGTATCTGATTACCTGAAATTTGAAATAAACAATTTCCTGTAGGCTTTTGAGTAGAGAATGGTGATGGGGTGATTTATGATTAATTTGTATACTGTAAATCATACACTTCCAAGTTCATGTACCATATCGATGGATTATACCTGATGAAGTTGGACAAATTTTATTCCCAAATTAATGAAGGTGGACAAATATGTTCCGACACGCACACACAGTAAGTTACTAAAGATCTTCATCTTGATCTGATCTTGGAGTGTTTTGTGTATGTGGTTATACCCTGTTAAATAAATTCCTTCACTTGCCTGTGTTCCATGTTTTCAGATAGCTGGTTTCACAGTACTGTGTGCTTTGTGAACAGGATTCATCTCTGTTTTCTGAGCTGTCAAAGACAGCCCAGTATTCCTATAGAAGGATAATCTTGCAAATTGAGTAGAATGTATTGAGTATTTCACAGGATGTTGTGCTGGTTTGACTGAAAGCAAGTTAATTTTCTTCATGCAGTTAGAAATCTTTTTTTCTCATAGCTAGCACAGTCAATGTTTGTATTTAGTTTGAGAACAAGAAATAACACACCAGAACAGAGTAAATGTTTTTAATTGCTCTGGTCTGAGAGCCAAGGACATTCTGAGTGCTCTGCCCACAGGTGTGAGGCAGTAGGGAAGGGGGACATGGATGGGGCAGAGCTTGGCTGATATCCTTCTGATCAGTGAGGGTATTCCATCCCATTTGCATCATGCTTCATATGTAAGTAGGGTTGGGATCTTTGAGCTAGGAGTTGAGATGGAGTCGGGACAGACAGGAACCGGGACCTTCTTCTGGTTCTGCTCCGTTTCGGGGCAGTTTTGTTCAGGAGTCTCTTTAGTTTGGCCTTTTGCCATCCTGCTGTTTGGGCCTTTCTGCCTTTTTCTCTCTTCTCTCTCTGGGATCAGCTTTTCAGGACCAGTTGCTGGTTCCTGGGACTGGCTGCTCAGTGCAGACAGAGTTTGTGAGGATTTGCATTGAGTATCTTGATTTTATATTCTATTTCCATTTTATATATATTGTTGTTAGTAGCAGCATGTTAGTGATATTTTATTGTTTTATTTAACTGTGTTTATCCCAACCTACAAGTTTCTCCCTTCCCTTTTGATTCTCTCCCCTATCTGGGGCTGGAGAGGAGCAGGGAGTAGGCGAGCGACCATCGTGGTTATATTGCTGGCTCATGTTAAACCAGAACAGATGTTCTCAGAGAGAATTTCCATTTTGGTTAGACCTCAAGGTCTCTGCTGATTTTGGTGGTCTGGTAGCTCTTGCCAGGAGAGTTGAGGAGAGGGGAGAAGGATGAAAAATAACATAATGTCATTACACTTGCTAACTTTGGCACCAGGAGCAGGGTTAGTCCTTCACCTGCTTCTGGCACCATTAATTTGGTTTGATCTGATCTTTGTCCTATTCAATATACGTTTCTCTGCAGTTCTCTGCTATTTCCTGTAGGTTGATCCAACGTGTTCTGACCTTAGTTCATTTGAAATCAATATGAATCATATTTGAGGTCAGAGAGATTATATAATACTTGTGATTTCAGGTTCTTAATACTTTTAAACCTTGATTACATATTAATTAACTAGATTTTCCAGAGCCCAAGAGAGAAGTGCTTTTCAAAAATTATGTTTTCTGTTAGTATTCTCTTAAAACACTATTTCCTGTTTCCAGAAATAACTCCAAATTAGTGTCATCACACCCAGCAGGACTAATTATCCTAAATGTCTAACGTTTTAAGAGCAATAATAAGGTATGTCCAGTGGAAGAAAAATATTATGCATGAACCTGTTGCATAAATGAGTTAGAAAAACTTGTCACTAATGCACTTGTCTGAAAAATCCTTTGCTGACAGGTTTGTTTCTTGTTCTTGGCCAGATTTATCTTATTCCCATTTCTGATCCTAGATAAATTAATGTGTGTGGCTCTGGTTTAGTAGAGCTTTCCCACTGCTAGAGATAGTTCAGGAGAAACATTTGGGAAGAATCCCATTCTATAGCTGTCTCCCCCACCTCTTTAGCATAGCAGACCACTTCCCCTGCAAGGGTTGCCATTATATTTTTTGCTAGATAGAAGGATTTTTCAGTTGTTCATGAGGAGCGTGTTGAAGAGAATGAGCAGTGAGTAATGTGGAGGCAATGATTCTAAATTATTCAGATTAGTAAAAGAGCAGGGCTGATGAAACTGAGTAGAAATATATCATCAGATGAGTGTAACAGAAAAACAGTCCTAATGTCATATGTAAAAAACGTTTCTACCGAGCACTTATAATCCAGAAGAATATGTATTGGCTTGAGGTGTGTACTAGCAGTTAAAAAGGCAAACTGAATTTTAGGAATTATTAGGAAAAGTATGCAGAGCAAAAAGGATGAAAGTAATTATTCCCCTGTGTAGTGATTTGCATGTATCTTGAATACTGTGTGTTTTGTTTCTTGCATGTTGAAAAGGTTATAGCACTAAAAAGGTTTGTGGGAGGATAAAGGAATGAGGAAAGGAATGAATCAGGTTCAGTGTGAGCAAGAGCCAAGTGAGAATTCTTCATTGTGGAACAGGACAGCTGAAGGGAGTTCTGTTACATATGTGTAAAACTAAGAGGAACTGGGAGCTAGAGAATGACCACTGAAGAAAATAAGTGACCAAAAGCAGTTGCCTGAGGAATATAAACTTGCCATGTTGTATCTGGCAGTGCTTTCTGGTTTTCCTGTGACCTCAAAACATTTGCAGCTCATGGATTTCCAAGGCTGAACATGGTTTACAGGTGTTTAATAAACCTCGGCACACCTAAACCAGCCTTTGGCTGTGTGTTACATGCGTCTGACAACTGATACAGTTCCTCAGATTTTAAGCCTTGGGTTCTTCCTCCTGTTTCTTGTATAGGAAATACCCAAGTGCTTTTTTTATCCTTACTTCACAAAATCAGTGCTTCATTCTAAAATGTCAATGTGTAGCTGACACAGTGAGGAGCAGGAGATGGCATTACTATTACCAATGGGAATTAATAATCTAATCTTAAAACCTCATTGAAAATAGGGCAAAAGTGCACACAGAACTGCGTAAGAGTATGATGGCATCAGCTGAATCAGCATACATCAGTCATACATACTAACAGTAAATTGCTTAGGAAGTTCTTGGACAGAATGTAATTGGAGGTTGGGAGAATAGTACTGGAAAATATCATGTGCTTATCCTGTTTGTTCACATACTCTTGCAGACAAGTTTCTGGGCTGAATTGACCCATGTCTGAGTTAGTATGGCCACTCTTGTATGAAAGTTAAATGTGGAGTTTGTCTCTCCAAGGATGCAGCTTGTAACTAAGGCTGTAGTTGCACAACTTTTTATTGCCTGTGTAGTCCATGTAGGAGTTTGACTATTTTTATTCTGTCACCTTTTTTTCCTGGTTACATCTTGTCCACAGCAACAGAGTCTTAATTTGGAAGGGGATGTGTCACCAGTCACTGATCCTGCTGATCAGTGATGCTCAGCTGGAGTGTTGTGATTGATTAGAGGAAGCCTGGTCTAAAAAGCTTGAGAATGGGATGAAATAATCTCATCTAAACAAATATAAACCCTCCCCATTCATTTGACTGAACAAAGGTAAAGATTTCTTAAAAACGTTTATCGTGACCTGCCTTTGGATTCATTAAATTCTATGAATACTGTCATGTGCTCTCTTAAAGGTGCTGGAGCTACGCTTGCACCAGACTGTAGTATAAATGGGTTTTATGGGCAGTAGTTCTGATGGCTCACAAGCAAGCCCTAGTCCTGACTCGCCACATCCTTGTGTCTTGATGTACTCCCATTGTAAAAAAGAAAACAACCTGTGGGCTGTCTGCAAGCCATGCTGCTTTTCACTTCTTGTTCTGGTATGCTTCATGCACTGCCAGGTTTTCACCATTGTGTCATTGAGCACCTTGCAGCTTATAAGAGTGAGTCTCCTCGGGTTTCTTGTTTGTTTGAAGAAAGCACACATTTGATTTGTAATGAAAGCAAAGAGATTTTAGGCATTTTCAAGGTAAAGTTGCAGGCAGCATGTGGCAATGTAGAGAGCAACAGCTGAGTGGATCTGTGCCTTGCAGTGCATCTATAGTGACGCCCCTGCGGAGAAGCTGGGGAATTCACCTCTGGACAGCTTCAATTAAGCTGCTGCCAATGGTGTCTGAGCCTGGATAGCACAGAGATATATGAGCAAGCTTTATATTGTATTTCATTCACCTGACAATGAAGTCCTGCCATACCTTTTTTTTTTTTTTCTTAATTGTAATGTAGGTAGATCCTTAATTTAGCTGTAGGCAATGCTGTAGACTGATTAATTACTCATCCCTCTTAAGTAGCTAGGCAACTAATTCAGTTTGAGCAGCACACCTACCTGGCTGTTGGATTATGTCTCAGTAGTTTACTAAGGTCACAAATGACAGAGAACAATGAACGACAGTCATCCTTTGTTTTAGTGAAAGGCGTTGCTGGCAGAAAAGGAAAATCTGCTTTTATGACTCCTAAGCATCAGTATTTGCTTACATGTGAATGCTGTCATCTGCCCCATCATCCTATCTCTACTCTGACTGCTAGTGGATTCTCAGTGGTATGGATTGATCATTCCTGGGTACATCCTGGCAGGCACAGGCAGTCAAATGAAAGACTTCATAAGCAGGCTGTGCATTGGGGCTGTCCCTAGGTACCCAGAGACAGACCTGCTCCCCTCAAACCTGTGTCTGGTTGCCTTCAGAATCTCCTGCTTTTGAGCACTGCAGCATCCTGCGAAAATGAGTGCCTAATTCTTGTGCAGAGCTTTGTGGTTAAAACACTGCAGTCAATAGATGTCAGTGAAGAACAAACATTTCCATTCCTTTCTGAGGCAGTGCTGCTTCCCTTTTTACTGGCAGAGAGCCTGGGTGGCTGCAGAGCCTGTGCCAGGGTGGACATGTCTCTGGTGCCATAGGGTTCACAGAATCACAGAGTGGTTGGGCTTGGAAGTCACCTCTGGAGATCATCTAGTTCAACCCACCTGCTAAAGCAGGTTCACCCAGAGCAAATTGTACAGGAATGTGTCTCTGTGGGTTTAGAATGTCTCCAGAGAAGGAGACTCCACAACCTCTCTGGGCAGCCTGTTCCAGGGCTCTGGCACCCTCAGCGTAAAGAAGTTTCTCTTCGTATTCAGATGGAACCTCCTGTGCTTCTGTCTGTTCATTGCCCCTCATCCTATCACTAAGCACCACGGAAGAGTCTGGTTCCATCCTCTTGACACCCACCCCTGAAACATTTATAAGCATTGGTAAGATCCCCTCTCAGCCTTCTCCAGCTCTCTGTCTCTCCTCATAAGAAAGATGCTCCAGACCTCTAATCATCTTTGTAGTCCTCCACTGGACTCTCTCCAGTAATTCCTTGTCCTTTTTAAACTGGGGAGCTCAGAACTGGACACAGTGCTCCAGATGTGGCTTCACCAGGGCAGAGCGGGATGAGAACCTCCCTCGACCTGCTGCTAACACTTCTGCAGTCACTCCCAAGGCGACTATTTCTCCACTTAGCATTAGCCTGCGGGACCAGCATGGAAAGAGGCTGAAAGGAGGTACAGCAATGTAATTTGTGATTTCTTGCTTTTCTCTCACTGGTTTTTAGCTCAAGCAGCTGTTGGGTGCTCCTGCTTGCTCCCTGCTGGGGCCTTGAGGTGCTGCTGCTCCTCTCTGCTTGGCCAAGGTGCCCAGGAAGGGTGATGTCTCACCAAGCACACCCACCGTCTTTCCTACAGTTTATCCTCTGCAGTACACGTGACAGGTGAACAGATTCAGGGAAAGAGGAGGACTATCTCCTGTCAAAGTTAATAGACAAGTTGCTGCAGAATTGTCTCTCATTGCTGGTCCCTTGAAAGAAGGAACATTGTGGTCATTTGTGAGGCTGGAACAGGTGGAAGAGCGATACAGCCGCTCAGTCCTTTTCTTCCTTTCTGAATGTGGTGTTTCTGTGATCACCTTCAGCCCACACTCAGCTCTTTCTGTCAGGCTTCATTCCTCCTGTCCTGTCCCCACTAGGTCTTTACAATAGGGGTGCCCTTCACTCTCTGTGGTCCGTGATTGTCTTTCTTATTGGCTGGTCATGAAGCAAGTCCTATGCAAATTCTTTCTTGTTCTCCAGGTTTACTTTTTCAGCTGACAGATGGTTACAAGTAAACCCTTGTCTTGATCCGCTCAGCATCTTTTTATCTACTTAGACCCAGAGCACAAACCTACTGGTTGATTTCCTTCCCTGAGTCTTCTCTATTTTCCTACGACTTCTGGCTTCAAAGATTACCAGAACTAGCTCAGATTCCTTCCTCTGCCTGTTGTTCAGCCCTCACTTCTCCAGACTCACTTGAATCTTCTACAAGGTGATTCCTGAAGCTATTCGGAGAGATTTTTTCCTCCAAGAAACTGCTTTAGGCATCAAACTCATTGTATCAGAACTAAGGCCAAGTGCCAGGTGCTGCACTTTGGTCACAACAACCCCCTGCAGTGCTACAGGCTGGGTGCAGAGTGGCTGGAGAGCAGTCAGGCAGAAAGGGACCTGGGGGTACTAATTGACAGGAAGCTCAACATGAGCCAACAGTGTGCCCAGGTGGCCAAGAAGGCCAATGGTATCCTGTCCTGTATCAAAAATAGTGTGGTCAGCAGGACAAGGGCAGTGATCCTTCCCCTGTACTCTGCATTGGTGAGGCCACACCTGGAGTATTGTGTTCAGTTCTGGGCTCCTCAGTTCAGGAAAGACACTGAAGTGCTGGAGAAAGGCTGAGGGAGCTGGGGTTGTTTAGTCTGGAGAAGAGGAGGCTTAGAGGTGACCTCATCACTCTCTATAACTACCTGAAGGGAAGTTATAGCCAGGTGGGGATTGGTCTCTTCTCCCAGACAGTCAGCAATAGGACAAGGGGGCATGGGCTTAAACTCTGCCAGGGGAAATTTAGGCTGGATATTAGAAAGAAATTCTTTACAGAGAGAGTGGTCAGGCATTGGAACGGCCTGCCCAGGGAGGTGGTGGACTCGCCGTCCCTGGAGGTTTTTAAAGTGAGGTTGGACATGGCACTTAGTGCCATGATCTAGTAAACAGACTAGAGTTGGACCAAGGGTGGGACTCGATGATCTCTGAGGTCTTTTCCAACCCAATCGATTCTGTGATTCTGTGTAATGTTAAAGTCAGGTTGCCAGGATGTTTTACCTGAGCACCTCCTTTTCTTCTCTGAGAGCTACTTTAGAAGATAGTTGTGTGCTGTTTTCAGGGAAAAGGTTCTTGAGGCAAGGCCTGGAATTCATATGTTTCTCTCAGAAGAGTTCTGGCCCTCCAAATGTTCTTGCTCTCTTGTTCATCTGCCCCAAAGGCCAGTTAAGTCTGGGTAGCAAGCAAAGCACAAATGTTTAATGCTCTAATTAAATCAATCTTGAGAAGAACCTGTTCTCAGGAAGATGGAATATATTACCTGAATAGGAAAGCAGTATTTTAACCATTCACATGTACTAGAGATTGCACAGGGCTTTGTTTCTTCCAAACCTAGCATGGCTGTGGTCTAGGCACATTTTGGACCACTATTTTTATATTTTGTAGGGCCAAAATTTATCTTTCTCCAAAAGTTTTAATTACTGTAAAAAAAACCCAAAACAAAACAAAACCAACACCACCATCAACAACAAAACAGAGAGAGGAAGAGACATTTTTACAACATCTTACTATGGAAGTTCTGAAAATTTTTTAATGTCTCCGTGACCTCCCAAAAACCTGTGAAGCTAGATTGATAATTCTTTGAAAAATTCAGTTGGAATCCCTCTGCTACGGTCACAGGAGGGAGAGGGGGAGCAGCAGCACAGTGGGGAGAGCAAGAGAGAAGAGGGTGAAAGAAATGGTAGGCGTAGCAACTGCTGGGAGATCCTGGTTGCCAGTCGCTACCATCATACACCCCCCTCTTTTAGGAAGAGTGCCCAGCCTATCGTTCTGGACCTCTGGCACAGGTCAGTCTTGCTGTGCTGGGCTGTGCCAGTGCCTATAGTGGACCTGCCGTCCTGTAGTTCTACTAGCAGAAGCTGCTTTCTTTCTTAGGCCATTACTCGCTGCCAGCCAGTCGCTGCGCTCTACCTCAAGTGTGACTGCATTGTGTAAAGCTCGAGTAAAGCCATATTTGGAGATTAAAAGTGCCATGTGAATACAAAGTGTTACTGAGAGGAACTTTATTTTGAAAGTCTGTTTAACTCTGCAATGCAGTGATAGAGGTTGGACAGCAGGCAAAGCACCTTACGTTCTAATGCTATCCCTTCAGCCAGTTCAAGACTCCAGGCTTTAACCACCTCCTTGATCCACATGGCATGTCCTCACCCTGTCCCTTCACACACAGTTTCATATTGTGAATGTGAATATAAATTCTGCTTACAGCAGTCTTCTTCACACTGTTAATAAACTCACTTGCAGTCTTCATTTGCGTATGGGCCCTGTGGCTTTTTTTCCATGCTCAAAGAACTAGAAAAAATAAGTCTTTTAAGTAAAATGTTCAAGCATCATCATTAGCTGATCTCTCACCATTTATTAGTAGTGAAAGAATGACACATGAAAGAAGGGCAACTGTGGTTTGTGGCATTGTAGAGGGGGAGAGAGTGACTTCAGTGTGGAAGACCAAAGCGACACTAGCTTCTGGTTTCCAAATGGGTCGTTTGCATAAAACGGTGCCCAGGGCAGCATCCCCCTTAAACTGTGTTGAACTGGTAAACAGCAAAGGAATGCCATTGAACAGGCTTTTCTCTCACTGACCTCTTCAGTACGTAAATCCTGTATCATGTGTGCAGATGCAACACCAGTAGGTATTGATGTCAGCTTGCACAAATGAGGTATGAAATGAAAGGGCTATGTGACAAGTGTGAAATGTATGGCTAGAGAGAGCATTCGTGTTCATGGTAAATAAGGCCATACCTCAGCCTTTCAGAAGCCACACACCGGGAGGATGAGCAGATGTGTACCTTCAGAGCACATAGGAGTCAAAGCAGAGCAGTCATGCTTGTCTGCATGATTGTGATCCTTTCGATCAGCTTTTGCGATGTTTTTTCTGCCTGCTGACCCCTTGGAATTGTGTGTTTGGGGAGAACTAGTCTGGGGAGAACAATCTTTATAGGCAGCCTGCAAAGCAAATTAGAGGCAAGGACAGAAAATGTATCGTGGAATAAATCACAAGAAAAATCTTCACTGGGTTCCTGGAACAGTCCCTAAGGTGTAAACACAGACAGCTGATTCTTGGAAAAATCTGTCTTATCAGGACAGGGTAAATAAGTAAGTCATGTTCAGACTAAACTGTCTCTGAGTAGCGGTTTGTTTGCCACAGTGGAACTGTTGAGTTGTATTGCACAAGGAATGGGAAGTAAAATGCTTCTCAGCAAAACACTGGGATTGAGTATTTTGCAGGAAGAAAGTCAAATGGAAAAAACCCCATGTTTATAGTTCCCCAACATATGGTGCAGAAATTTACATGGATTTATATCTGTTGCATTTAACATGCAAACACTATACAGTATCTAACACAGAAATAAGTTAAATCAAAGAACCACATATTGTTTAAAAATAAAAGACATTTTATGAACAAACTTCAGATCTTGAAATGTACAGCTGCAGTTTTCAAATTCAGTATCAATAACAAAGTCCGATAAGACAGGCACATTCCAAAGCATGGTACATCAGAGAGGGAGTGAGTAGGGATCAAATCTTTGGTCATTTTCTTATGATGCATTTTTAGACTTTTTATATATTCAGATTCTTACAGGTGTTTTCTTTTGTTGTTGTGTGCTGTTTTGTTTGTTTACTTTTATTCTTAACATCTTAAGTAAAATTTCCATATCAGATCTAAGTCCGTTTCTATCTCTAGAGCAAAAAATAAATACATGATAAAGCAGACTCGGTTGTAGAAAAATGGGTCTGATGCCTCACTCACTAAAACCATATGCATCTGCCCACTGAAAACTGAGTTCAGCTCTGGCATTGTTTCAGAATTTTCCTGTCCTCAAAATCTCTTGTTTGCCATCCTTTCTATTGAGAGGATTGTCAACTAAACAGGAGCCCCCACTCAGAATTTCCCACCAACTGCTCTATCTGTGTGTGTTGATAGCTGGGTACTGTTCTTCACATGAAGTCAAAATTCAAAGGTGAGATTTTTTGCCATTTTGCTGAGTTTCATCTTCTCATTAAATATCTCCTCAAACCTCCGATTCTGTTTTGGAGTGAAATGGTTCTTCCAATCACCAACAGTGCCTAGGAGAGCAGAGGCAGAAAAAGAACTGTGAGGATAGCAATATATAGTGCAGAAAATTATTTAAAGGCAGACCAGTTTTTTTAATGTTTCAGTTGGCACAAATTATTAATATATTATTAACCATAGTCTCTGTGGTGGGTCATGATCATGAGAAATTGTTTTATTGGTCTGGTGAGACTCTGATGGAAGCAGCTGGATCATCATCCATAAAGGCTGTTAAACCCTCAGCCTCAGACTTGTTTAGTGCCAGCAACACTAAGTTGTACATGAAGAGCAGCAGGTTTCCTAGATGGAATTAGAGCTCCTGGTCCTCTCAGCAGAGCAGCATCTTCCTGTACCTTAGGTGTATGCAGTTAAAGGTCTCCACCTGGCCTCTTACAGCTGGTAGAGGGAAATGATTACTTCCTGGCTGAAAGTCATCTCACCGCAGTCAACATCTAAAACTCATCAAATGAATGGTGCCCCCAAAGCAGCTACATCTCTCCATCGACTAAAGAAGAACCTTAAAAAAGGAGCCCAGGATGACCTGACAGATGAATCCCCCTCTCACACCTGCCCCTAATCTCTAGGGCTTTCTATGGATGAGATGTCATAGAATCAATTTGTTTGGAAGAGACCCTGAAAATTATCAAGTCCAACCATAACCTAAATCTAGCACTAGAACATGTCCCCAAGAGCCTCATCTACACGTCTTTTAAACACCTCCACAGATGGTGATTCCACCATTTCCCTGGGCAGCCTGTTCCAATGCGTGACAACCCTTTCTATGAAGAATTTTTTCCTAATAGCCAATCTGAACTTTCCCTGGCACAACTTGAGGCCATTTCCTCTCATCCTATCAATGTCCCACTACTTAAGGCAGAAGTGAACAACTTCTGGGTGACCATACACACTTGTGTTCAGCAAAGTGTTTCAACTATTAGCCAGTTTGAGCAAATAGGAAATTGTTTTTTAAACTGGCATATTTTAATGAGACAATGCTTACAGTTTCCCATCATGCATTCTCTAAAGACCCTGCATCCCATAACTGCTGATTAAAACAGCATTCTGCTCAGCAAGTACAAGAAAAGAGAGCCTGAAGGATTTTATTTATATAGATATAGATATAGATATAGATATAGATATAGATATGTATCTTCCATAAAATGGCTGAAACTGGCTAAAACCCTGGGATTTGCATAGGAACTACTTGGAAATAAAACTGTTGAGATTTTTCAAATTTTTCAACATAGCTTTGTCAAAGTTCACTGACTTACAGAAGAATATCTGAGGTTTTTGTTTGTTTGCTTTTTACTGACAGATTGTATTTTGGCATTTCCTTCAGCTCATTGTCAACATTCTGAATGAGTGGAATGTACCATTTCCCTATTGATAAATGAAAACAAGTTTTTTTCTTAATAGAAACAACTCTGAGTTCTAAACTGTCAATTATTGCTCAAAAATTAACTAAGTAAAAATAACCGTGATCGTTTTGATTTACTTATTATCCAAATCGGAGGAAGCTTCTGAAATGTCAGGAGCAAGAAAAGAGCCGCTGCAGGTATTTTTAAAGCCACATCTGAGCTAAGCACTGCTGAGGATTTTACTGTATATTCCAGTTTGGCCAAGGTCTGAATGCTGCCTCTGAGGCCATCAGGTGATTGGGTCATCCATTCTTTCATTGGTGTAATTGTCAGCATGTTCATTTTTCAGGACCATTTCAGTAAGATAAGAGGTTGTATGAAGGATAAAGGCTACAAGGAGGAATGTGTCTTGCTGTTTCTCATTCTAGTAAACTAAGCAACCTTTGCAGGTGATATCAGAGGGGAGACGTTGTAAAAGACTGAGGCGGACAACTTTTAGATAAAGAAAAAAGATAGAGAGTAATACTTTGTGAAACTTTCCTTTTAGCTCAAAAGCTCCCACAGAGCAATATTAGACTGTTGTTCAGACTGTGCTTCTCTAGTATAAGTCTGCATTTGCAACCAAAGAATTTAGAAAGAAGGTGATTTTTAAGATGGCCTCAAATTGAAGGATCCTGTCCCTGCTTCCCAGGGCTGACCCAAAGTGTCACTACAGTCCAGGAAAGACCTGGACTGCAGCCTCTGGCTGGATTTCTGCTCCTTCTGCTGTGTTAAGCCCAGCCCAGGGAAATTACCTTTCCGGAAAATCAGCTTCCTGTTGGATGTCAGGGTACAAACGGTGTGACTGGGATCGCTGTTCTCCTTTTCTGTGTCGCTTTTCATCTGTGAGAATGAGGACTTCTTGCAGATGTCTTGGATGTCACTGTCACTGATGTTTAAGCCCAGGAACAAAACAATTTCCTTTACAGTCTTAGGTAGATCCTAAGGTACAAGAAAAATAAAGCTTTTCTATTTATGAGCTGACTATCAGACTTTTAGTTGATATGAAAATTATCCTTTTTATTACATATAAAGTTTATCACACACTTACTTTCTTTCAAGCAAAACTGAACATGTCATTGCACTGTATAGATGACAGATATAGTAAACCTGATTCGCCTCTTACCCATGCTCACAAAAACCAGTAAATGCTGAGTATGTGACATGAAATACAGTTACATTGCCAGTTTTACTCCAAATTAGTTAAAATGGACTCCTGTTTCTCAGATTTTTTTCACTGGAAATAGAGAAATGCTCAAAGCTCAACTTTTGTGTAAGTCGTATATTTCATTACCCTGTTTCCCGGAAAATAAGACCTACACTGAAAATAAGCCCTAGCATGATTTTTCAGGGTTTTTAAGGATGCTTGACATATAAGCCCTACTCCAAAAATGAGCCCTAGTTAAAATTCATTTAAAAAGTCAATTTAAACAGTGTTCAGGCAGCTATACATACAAAAGTAATAAGTTCAGGAGCAAAAATTAGTATAAGACTCTGTCTTATTTTCAGACAAACAGAGTATATCTAAGAGGTCCAACAAGAGACTCAGGATACAAAATGGTTCATTTATATTCCTCATAGTGGATTGTTTTGTTTTTCCAAAAAATGAACAAAACTATTTTAATGGAAACACTAGAAAGTATTCTCTACTTATTCATCCCAAAATTAATTCTCTGAAAGCTATGTTGGTATCTGATTTTTTTTTAGGAACAGCAAAGCAGTTTATGCATGATAATTTCCTTTCATCAAAACTTTTTTCCTACCCCTTGAGCCTCTAATTTTATTTTTTTTGTGGAGGGAGCACAAATCCCACTAACTATGAGTAGCTGTTGTCTTACATCACTTTTTGAAAATTTCACCTGAAATGTCAGGCATGGCAGGTTAATGTGTGGCCCTCAACAGATATCCTTAGTTGGTCTTCTATAGGGCCAAGAACAAGGAACTTAAAACTCTTTCTATAGCCTGCAGAAAATCATCTAGTGTGTGTCCCACTCCTGCAACTATGAAATGCAACTGTCACAGGATTTGATGTTTATATAACTTGTGCAGTCAGATTTAGTTCACTAATACAATGTTCTATGGAAATATAAAATATGCCCAAAGATAAATTCACATTTTCCTTCTTTTTCTCTTTCATTATAATTTACTCTTTGATATTTTAATTACGTTGATTTACAAGCAATGCATTAGAAATAAGAGCAGAGAGCATATTTACCTTCTTCATTTCTTCATAGAACAAAAACAAGATGTTTTTATCATTTTCATGTTCTTCCCAACTTAGGAAATGATCAAACCAGGATCCGCAGACAACTGAAAAGAAAACCCGTGTAAAAGAGATTCTTATAAACTTTATTCATAAATAACTCTGGTGGTACGTCAGACATTAAGGGGGATGATCCCTTCATAAAATATACTCTGTATTCCTCTAAAATTCAATTCTTTTTGTGAAGTGATTCAAACGTGCAATCCGAAGAAGTTACCATTCCTGTTGGAATTAATTTTCATATCAGAGATACAGATACTATTCTGAGATATGATTCTGCAGTGGAAGCAGGTTCTAAATCTAAGGAAAGGCCAGTAATAAAAGAAAATGTTCTGGCCTAACAAGGTCTGAGCATCTCACTACATGCCTGCATGTCTGTGGTGAAGCTAGAAATACAATCACTTCACTAGGAAATGAAATGAAGAGTCTGGTACATGAAGCACACTTTGTTAGCTCCATTGTGTCCCAGCAGAGGGGAATCTGTATTATTTTTGAATGTCAAAGAAGAATTATGTAAAGAAGTTATACAAATACATTATTCAGCCAATGACATACGGATAACTGGGTCTAGAGTTGACTCATACTACTTGCTTTGTCTGAATGCTCCTTTTGCTGAACCACAGGAGGACAGCTAAATTTCAGCCCTCTTACAAGATAAACCCCAAAATTCTGACCTGGCTGGTTGAAAGAGAAGATGGGCAGCATTGAAAGCCTCTTGTAGGGCGATGAGAAGAGGCCTAGCCAGAGCAATCACAGCCAGCATTCTCCAGAACTGTGGCTTTGCTTTATAACTTCCACCGGAGAAGTATACTAATGTAATGGGTATCATTTTGATCGCAAATTTTGAGTTGTAATAAAGTATTTTGCTGAATGCTCCAATCTTTAGCTGCCTCCTGCACATAAGTCACGGTCTAACTGCAAGGCAGGTGTGCTCCATATGCAACTAAACCCTGTTCTCCTGGTCAACCACTCTGGGGATATGGCCGATGATAGCATAGAATAGTCCTGTTGATGTCAAGGGTACAGCACACAGCCTTGGAGACCCCAGGGACAGCATCACAGTTGTCTCTGTGTGTTCTCGCCCGTGTTCTGAACAGAGATTAACTCTGTGAGAGTACTGCAGGATCTGAATCAAGCAGCATGATCTTCATGTGATTCTACTAGGAGCAAATGAAACAAACTCAGTGTCGCCTCTTACACAAATTTCTATTGTAACCAGCATAGTTATCTTTTTGTGCCATGTGTAAAAACACAGAAAACAGAAGCTGGTTACCAATTTACAGATAAATGAGAGATGTTTTAAAAATTTGATATAATCCTCTTTTATTGTTTTCTCTATTTTATGTTTGGAGTTGGTGCTAAGCAAGCCAAGATCCTGAAAATTGCTGAAGCATGTGCCTTAGGGCTGCTCTGAACTAGGAATGCAAGATCTGAGCAAAAGCCCACACAAAAGTCAGTAGACTAATTGACTTCTGGATCTTTGATGTAAGCCGTTTGACTGCAATGGCATATTTATTATTAAGTTTTCAAGCTGAGCTATCATTGTTGCTGTTGTCATCACTGTGGTTGTCTAGCAGGAACACTCGTCCTCAAAGGGATAATAAAACACTAAAAATAGGAGTGGATAACTGAAACACAGTCCTATTGTCGGCTTCCCTGCCATGACTGCCACTCATAAAAATCTCACTCTTATCCTTGGTCTTTGGACCCCACTGCTAAGACAGGTGGTGTGCAGGAGGGCTTTACGAAAGCACCTGGACTCCCTTTGAAGGGCCACCTGAGGCTGTCATCAAGCCTGGATGTGGCATGACACCTGCAAGCACAGCTCTCAATACATCCTGGGGATGGTGTCCCCATGTTCCTTATCAGCTGCACTTTGGCACGGCAGTTAGCCACATAGAGCGGGTTGAGCGCCTTCAGAGAACCTGCTCCACCAGCCTGCTCATCAAGGACAGGAGTGGCTGCGGGGAGCCCAGTTGCCCTTACATCTGCTTGGGAGGAGCTGCATACACATTGCTCCTCTATTAAAAGTTTAAACATGAATTATTGGTGGGAAGCCGCCTGTTACTGTGGTTTGCAAGACAAGGTTGGAAATGTTTTAACACAGGCATATCCACATCAGAATCAACAAATTGTCAGGGGTTTCAGAGGATTTGTGGGAAGACATTAAATCAGTGACTTGTCTCTGAGAATATGTTTTTTTAACAGATATGTCAAAGAACAGTAAAAACCTGCAAAGAGCAGTTGTGCTGAAATAATGCAGCCACTTATCAAAATGTCTTCTTGCAGGGCTGAAGATGATAGCATCCTATTATTTGCTCTTGTTTAGTTTGACATTAGATTTTATCCTGAAAAAAAAAAAATAAAAACAACAAAACCCTACTAAAGGCCTATGAATAATGAGGGAAATAAGGAGATTTCACACAGTTCACATTTCTTAACTCTTTCTGTACATAATAATCCAATGTAAACTGCAGGGAGAAAACACATTTATCCTTACCATCTCCTTTTAAGAACAAGTCAAAGAAAGCAGTCCAGGTGTCTACAGTAGGAAGGTTTGGATTATCTCTGTAGTAATGATACATGGACACTGCGGTATCTTTTGGGTTTCTGGTTATGTAGATCATCTGTAAATGAAGATGATATGGTTATTGATGATAATATCCTTCCTTTATTTTAGAGAAGCTCTGTGCATAAACGTAGCATTTTTGTAGGCAGTTTGCAGTGTTAAAACCCTTTCCTTTAGGATTCCTCCATTGGTGACCATGCTATAGAAATATATTTGGCCCTGCTTAAGCAGAAGTCAGTAGTGGTTAGTAAACAATTCCATGTGGACAGAAGTGTTTGCTACAGCGGGGTAAAGTTTATGTTTTATCAAAGAGGTTGTGTTCATTTTAACTCACGAGTCAGTATACTATCTCATATATCTAACAAACAAAACCATTTACTCATTAACATTCACGGGACTGCTGCAAAACATAAATTTTGGCCCTTCATTCAAATTAGCCTTATGCCAAAAATCTGGATCCGAGTAATCTACAAATTCTGAACTTCCAACCTAAAATCTGATGCCTAAAGCTAATTTTTTAAAGACCATTAGCATGGGACGAACCCAAAACTGTGATCTGAATCTGCCCCCTACCTTTTAATTCTCTTCTGTTTGCCCAAAATCTCTTTGGGCCTTCACAAACCTGCAATAGGAGGGGCAGAATATTTTCACCCCCAGAGCAACCTGTAAGTACCCCAGATAACTATTTTCTAAGCCACTAGGAAATGCCACCAGTCACTAGGAAGTGGGGCCATAAGAACAACCCCACTTCCCTAATAATTTTTTTTTTGTGATTTAAAGATGTTGATGGTGTACTTTGTGTGGTGCCTGGTACACAAATCACCCTGTGGGAGCAGTGGAGTAGGAGCAGAACCCAGTCCTTAGCATAAGTCTCTGTCCATACTGCTGTGTCCCCAAAATTCACAACAAACCACTTCTGGAAACTGTAAATAATTTAAAAATTATTAAGAGCCAACAAGACAAAATAGATGACTAATAGACACTTAACATATCTTACTGCTTTTATATCTTTTTCCCTTACCTTGCATTTTTTCTTCTTAAAATTCGGAGGTAACATGTTGTAGTCTAAGTGTGTTGGGATGATTCTCTTCGATGAGAGTTTATTCAGTTCTTCTAGTTTGGAAAGATCTCCAAATTCAATGGGAGATGTTAGTGTAACTTGAGTATTGTAAAGCTTTGTTATAACTCCTGCAAGCCAGTGAGTGCCTGCAGAGAAGTAATTTTAAAAGAAAGAAAAAAAAAAAAAAAAGGAAGGAACGTTTTAAACTTGAAAATATGGAGAACATGAATTTTGCATATGAAAAGAGCTTGCTAGTGCACAAGTGATACTTCTAATCCCCAGATTCAAGAAACTGTATGTAACTGAATAATCCCATTGGCTCCAAATGTATAAATACTTGAAAAATTAGGGCTATACTTGAAGCACAAAGTAACTGTGAGAAGTGTTAATATTGGTATCAATCCAATCTCATTAGACAAATTGCTTGTCAGCTGAGAGGTGGTTATATTACTTTTTTCATTTATTTTAAAGCAACATTTTTCCTAAGCGGACTTGAGTCCATATTTGGAAGGTACTGATTGAGCTTCCTCTTTGGTGTGTGCTTCTGTGTGCGAGTGAGGTGGGGGGAGAAGGATCAAGAAATGAATAAATCTACAGCCAAGAGCCATACAAACATCCTAATACAACTCTTGACTTGCCCATAATTTAATGTAGAAAGTCCTCAGAAATATCTTTCAAGTACAGGTTTTGCTTACAAGAAAGAAATACTTATTTGCTTTCCAATATGGAAACAGCTGAGATTATTTTCAAGCAAACAATCAAATTTAGATACATGACCCAATTTTTTTTTGTAATTTACACACTTACTAACAGAATACTATATTCACATACTCAAGTATCCTTCCCTGTTTCTTGTACACAGACATTTCCCAACTAGTTTAAGCAGAGAACATAAAACAAACAATTGAGACTTATGCAATTAACATCTACAAGTAGAACTTACCCGATTTGGGATAGGAAACCAAAAGGAGGTCATCTTCTCTGGCATGGAAAGTCTCCAAGGATTTTAAAAGTTCTAGAGAAGACCTGGTGGTAAAGGGAATCCCCTTAAACATGTGAATGAGTTCTTCCTCACTGGGGTTGGACATGTTTGCTTAGGTCTTGGATTCCTGCAAATCAGATAACAGTGAAATGACAAGAGGAGTCACTTCTGAGTCAGATGGTTTGAAGTGACAGACTGAGACCAAGCAATACAAACCTCATGCTTATATACTTTGCTACACACCAAGGAGTGCAATTAGATACTGTTTTTTCCATATAGTTGATAAAGGCAACTGAAATATTAAAGGTAAATGATAAATAACTGAAATGCAGAGTAATGAAAAGTGCATGTCTTTCGTAATTTATTAGCTTCCAGATAAAGCAATGAGGTCATAGTCGAATTGTATTAATTGTGGAAAATTTCAAGAAAGACCATTTTATGTTGCCTCAAAATATGCTTAATATGATTATTCTATAAGGTATATTTTTTTGGAAGCTGTTTTAGCTTCCAAGGAAAAAGCTACATCTTAAAATACTTTTATGAATACAAAACCAATTCTTTATTTTATGTGAATTACATCTTTTCAGTTTCATTTTACCAAATAAAAAACAGCCTGAATTCTCAAAGTGCTGATCGATTCCAAATGCTTGAATTTTGTGATGTTCAGGAACTAGTTTTTTTGAACATTTTAGAATTTCAGCCTGAGGCATCTTAAAAACAGAGGCACTTATAGACACAGTCATTTTTTAAGCTGTCATGTCCGCATAAGAGGAGTACAAGCAACAAAAATCACAAATTTAAAATAGATATTTAACCTTGGCTTCAATTCTGCATGTTTCATGACTAGAAATTGTTGAGGAATTTTGAATCTTTCCACAAAACATGTAGATTCATCAAAAGAAAAGTTGCTTGGAGGAAAGAAGCAGTTCTCAATTAATTACCTGTTTTGAAATGTATTTTTTGAAAATACTGGAATCTGTGGAAATTGTCATTAAAGTTTTTCAAACTGAAAGCTCCACTTTTGTTTAAAGTGACCTTAAGCAATGTGAATGCATCACAGTAAAATAAATAGCTCAGTTGTGAATCAAAACATTTTGGAATGCTTCATATTTTCAATTTTCCTTTCAATTGTCATTAATTAATTTACTTATTTTTATATTATTTTCCTCAAACATCAAGTGGCTTCACTATTCCTATTGAAAGCCTCCTACAATATATTCAGCTGAGCCCCTTCAATATTTTCAAGTCAAGAACCTGCACGCAAATCGTGTTTTAAAATAAAACAGTCCTTCAAGAATTTCCAAAGTTTACCAAGGTCCCAGTTCTTTTTTTAATCATAAATAATTACTTTGATTATGGGAGCTGACTGCCAAATGTACCTCCTTAATCAGAAATAAAACTTTGGTCATGGGAGCTGACTACCAAATGTACCTTCCATGACCCCGGTAAGAAGTTAATGATTAGAGATGTCCTTCCAAGAAACACCTGAGTGGTCAAGATTACTCACGAGTAGTAAAGACAGTTACCAATTTCTGTACTCTCTTCTTCCTCCAGAAAAGCCAGCAATACAGCATTTCTTTGCAGTATTGCCAGCCTACCAGTCAAAGAGAAGTAAAATCAGCAAGCCTAAGTCTTCTCACCTGTACTGCCTATAAAGTTGCCCTTAAACAGTTATCACCTGCAAAGTGTGCCCTGTTCCATTGGTAAACTCTGAGTTCTGGGTATGCAGGGCCAGGTGGGGGTGAAAACCATGGAAACTATACTCTGGAGAGGTGTTCCCTGTCACTAGGGATAAGGGGAGATGAGAGGTTTTCCAGGAGGTAATCAAGTGAGGCAGTAAGCATACAAGAAATGCTCAGTAGGAGTTGGGGGATCTCTCATTGATGAGGAGCTCAACAGTTTTCTCTTGCTCCCAATCTGAAACGTAAGCCATCTCTTCATTTCTTAAGGTGTAAATCCTTAAAAACCCATCCTCTGTCAACAGATTTTGCTGTGTTTAGTTCAGGTATACAAAGTACATTTGGAGACATAAAGACACCTGTTTCTGTATTATTCTACATTAGTCTGAATACACAGATTTCTAAGGTTTATTTTGCAGTCATAATTCCAGCCATATGCATTAGCATAAGCTAATAAAAGTGTATTGCCTTGACCTAGCAGAAATAATCTTATTGCAAAATGTGTTGCATATTTACTATGCCTTTTTGCTTTCATTTCTTCCTGAATTCTTATTATGTTTTGAGTCAGCACATTTGCCTAATCTAATCACTTGGACCTTAATTAATCATTCACAAATGAAATGGCTAAGGTGTAAAACAGAAGCAATACAGTAGCAAAGAAAATTCCAACTCTCTTATCTCAGTTGTTTTTGATACTAGTTTCTCTTTTCAGCATGCCTGATGTTAATCCAGAGGAATCAAACTGAAAATTTTCCTACTCAAATGCTGCTTATACTTGGAAAATAGTGCCCACCCCTGTAAAGATACGGCATCCTGAATTGCAATGACTTAAGGAAAAAGAGCATTCAGCACCTTACAAGAAAAAGTTATTATAAAAACTACGCTAGCTACATTAGCATAAAAGGTACATTATTATAGCTACATTATACAAAGAGAGCATGGATTTAAAGAATGCCATGCCCAATCCTCCATCGAACTTTAATTTTCTCCTTTATCAGTATTGCAAGACAGAATGTAGCCTACCTCTGATGCATTTTGAATTGGATGAACACAGGCATGGCAAGCTAATACCAAAGGATTCCTGTATCTATTACCTAGATCTCTGCCACAGGCTCTGAAGAGCTTCTCTCAGCATCAGGTTGCCCATGTTCTTGTCCTGGTCTCTGTCCTGCTATTAATACAAATGAAGGCATGTTTTACCAGCAGGTTTCACAGATACTTGCTAGCAAGACAGCAACGTTAAACTTGGAGCCTGGGGTTTCCCTGTGGTTTGAGGACAACACATCTCAGTAGCTGGACACTGTGCTCCAGGGCCGCTTCGGTGCAGCTCCTTCTGCCTCCATATGTGACTTACCTTCTCCCATCTACACCCTTGTCTTGATGAGTGACTTCTTCTTGTTGCTTTAAATGACTCAGAACATTTGAGTGTTCTTTACCTGCCTCTACCCTGCCACCTCCACTTGAGGCTCACCATTCTACTCTCTACTTGATAAAAGATATGTACATCTCCTTCAACTGAAGATTTTTCAGCTGAGGCCAATCACAATACTATTCCCATCCAGGCAGCACATACTAAAAGAAATAGTGGCTTTGTGGAAAATATGCAGATGAAGTCATATGTGTTGGTGACACAAGTCAGAATTTGGATGTACACCCTCACGGTTCTGAATGGTTTTAGCTAACACTGTCAAGCGTCAGATTTCTCATTTTTGAAATGTCCTAATGCCATGACATATTTCAGTCTTGTCATATTGGCTAATGAATGGAGACATAAAACTGACATGGCTGGTTATAAGATTTTGTTGCTCTAATTTTCCACAAGATATATCAGTCACCTGAAATTAGTAGAAGTTATGTCCATGAAGATTGTCCTTGTGCATCTATGTAAAATATGTACACAGTGCTTGCAACAGTGATGAAGGAGTGTCATCTTTCAAGACTATTTCAGTGCAGAAGATCAAACACAACTCCTGTTGCAAAGTGTGCACAACTGATTTCCAGTGCAGAAGTTCAGCTAGAAAATCCACTTCTATGGGCAAGCTACGTAGTCCCTTCCACAGCTCCAACTTCTTTTCCACACCTCCACAGTGATCTGAACACCACGGTCTTTTCTGCAGAGATCACTCCATCCAACCTTTGCTTTCCCATAGTGCAGGATGGCATCCCTACTTATTTTAATGTTACATCTGAAGTGTCTCTTCTGGGCTTATGGGCAATGACTATTTAATAGAAACAGCCTACAAAATGTTACACACAGCATGAGTGCTCAGAGTGATTTGGAAGTTAGGGCACTTCAGTGCCCACATGTCGACAATTTAGGAACCTTACTCTGGACTTCTATGTTGTTCTGAAAAAAACCCCTCAGTTGCAGGGTAGATGTAGGGCTGTCCACAACACATCAAGACACAGATGAGCTGTCATCCATCGGCACACTCTGAGCTGGTCCAAACTATCAGGTAGTGTGACAGCCAAAACCACTTCGCTGGGATGGACATTGCATTGCTTTACACTTCCAACAACAGTCCTCTACCTGATGGGTGTTCTTGCAGTGCCTGGAGTCTTGCAGGGAAGCGTCTCTGCATTGTCCCATAGTTCAATGCTAATCAAGTACTATGTTTTAACAACTCTAATTTCAGAAGTCTCTGATTTCATAGGCCTTGCTATCTGCAGCAATGCCTTTAGGCCTACTGTGGGATAGGTCAACCGTGTGCGCAGTGATACTGCATTTATGACGTGTCGTGTTATAAAGTTCCTTGACCTTCTTTTATTCCTCTCATAACAAATCATTGCCTGAGGATACTCTATGTCAGATCCACAACTGATACAGCTAGTCATAACAATTCCATTTCTGCCAGCAGAGCTGTGCCCTTTGGAGAGCTGGCAGGCAAATGCCACAGCTGTGACGTTACCACTACTGCCCCAGCTCCTGTCCTGCAATTGCACATGATGATACCTTCAAAGCATGAACACATACATAATGAAGACATAGAGGGGTGGAGGGGGAGGTGGCAAAAAAGAAAAGCAAACAAGGATTTCAACCTTCATTGGGGTAAAAACGGCAATGCTGTGTGCATGCAGAAAGGCTCAGCCAGGTAAGTGTTCTCTCTGGCAAGTGCTTCTCTGTCAGGGTAGAATTGCCTGGAGACATTCCCAGGTCCCTATGGAGAGAGAAGAGTCCTTGGAGGCCTGGTTTATTTTCCACTTATCTTTATTGTTGTATCTAACTTAGAGGCTTACCGACATAGGATTAAAAGACAGAAACTAATGAGTCACCCTGTTATTGCTAGTGCACTAGCAATTCGAATGATGCTGATAACTTCGCCAGTGACTTGAAATGGTTCCACCTTGTTTTGATTTGTTAGCATAACTACACAGGAAATGTGTGATATTTTGAAGCATTCATATAATGGTAGGCTTAAGTGTTTTATAGGAAGCCAGATAAATTCAGGAAAAAAGCCTTTTTAGTTGTATGTCCTTCAAAGACCTACACCCTGTGGAGCATCACCGTACACAGCAAAATCAGAGCAAACAAGTCTGATGTTGAATGCTGTCCTGTCAGTTCACATACTGCCTTTATATCCAGCAGTTTGGGATACCAGCAGTCCAGCTAACCACAACTATCCCTGGGAAGGTTCATGGGCTACAGCCACTGGAAGTGTACCAAGGGGGAGAGGAACACTTGTGTCCATATACACAGTGAGACAGGGGCCCGCATGCAGGCTGTTGTACTCTATCCCAGCAGTCTGGTGAGTCCAACCCAAATGAGTGGGGTGATCCTCAGGTAAGAGACAATGCAGTTCACATTTCAGGGTACTGACTGGAAGCCTAGGGTTCATGCAAATGCCAGAGGTGAGCCAATCTTGGCCCCCAGGGAATGGAGGTCTCTAGATCCCCAAGTTGCACATAAAGCTTGCAGAGAGTCTCTCATAGGACAGCTGATAGCCTCATTGCACCATGTCTCACTTGCGCATGTCCTTGTGACAGCCAAGGGTCTGCTAAGGTTTTGCAGCATAAGTTTGGCAGGCAGGAGCATGTACCTCCACTTTCGCTGTCCCTCCAGGCAGCCCACTATGACAACTCTACAAGGACCTCCCTGCTTCCAGGAGAAAGTAAAGCAGTGATCAACTAGTGCCAGTCTCCGTGTTACCTCTCCCTGACCTAAGGAGGCTGACTCACAGGCCCTAGGTGTACACCCTGTCAGTTAGGCAGTACCACTTAGGTCATCAACATGGAGACCTGATAGTGACTCTGCTGCAGGACCTGTATAGAGATCACTTTGCACCATGGCTCCTATCTACAGTGGTAAGGTCAGAAGAAATGCTTTGTTTTTAAGAAGTGGCACCTCTGCCGCAGCTGAGAGGATTCTGTGATAAACACAAACGTGGCATGTCAGATTATCAAGGACTTACTATCTTGCAACATTCTATGACATGGTAAAGAGGTGGGGTTGTTTCTTCATGCCCGAGAGATACATGGTCAGCAGAACCCACCACCCTGAGTTACAAACATGCTCTTCAGTCCGATCCACATCTGAAGACTTCTCAGCCTCACAGCCCCCTTGTTGGGATGGTCCCCTCCAACTCTGCCTCTCTACACAGCAGAGCTGCACTGTCTTAGCCCTTGCTTATTTCAAGGTCCTAGCTTATCTCAAGGCCCCTTATTTTAAGGTCCTTTAAGGTCTCTCAGTCACAAGTTATTAGATATGAGCTGTAAAATACTACAAGAAAACCAGAAGGAGATAGAGAGGAAACAGTGCCATAAAGAAACTTAACTCCTTCCCAGCCAGAGCCAGTACAGCCTGATTATCCCCAGAACTTTTAGTCACTTTTGGATGGACAAATTAATTTCAAAGCCCAAGGAGATATTTCTTGGCTGTTATTTATAACAGTTTTCTGTCATTTGCAATAGGAATAGGAATCGAAATACAGGCCAGATCCAGACTGCACAAGTGAAATACATGTTTAATGCTGATTCTCTGCTTTTATGTCATGCAGTGGCTGTGTAATATTCTACAAAGTTTTATATTTATTTGCTGTTCTTCTGAGGTTTCATTTACATGTTTATGTGTTATATGAACTATATAAGTATAGATCTTTTATACAGGAAAGATTTTTAGCTTTTTTTCTTTAAGTAGAGAATTCCTACTGCAAGCTTCTTCTCTCTGGCAGAGTCAGGATGCGATTCAGAACAAAGGAAGAATAAATACGTCATTCTTTGCCACACAGTGTTGTGCAACCACTTACTGGGTGCTTGTACATAAGGTGGAGCCAAATTCTTCTGAAGAACTGCACCACAACAGGATGTGTGGCAACAAACACGAAATGCAACAGGGGAGATTCCAATTAGGTATTAGGAAAAATTTTCATCATGAGAGTGGTCAAACATTGGAATAGGTTGCCCAAAGAGGCTGTGAAATCTCCATCCTTGAAATGACTCAACACTAGAGTAGACAAGTCCCTGATCAAAGAGATCTAACTTGGCACTTGGTTGCTTTGAGCAGGGATGGGAACAGATGCTGTCCTGAATTTCCTTCCTACCTGGATTTCTCTTGGGTCCTCTATTTCAGAACTGAATGATAGGACCACTATTGAAACACCATCCTCATTTGCACAAATTTGAAGCAGGTATTTTCATCTAATGAATGTTCTTTTGATATATATAGTGTTCTGTGTATAGCAAGATAATGTAAATGTGTAGTAAATGTGCAGTAAAATAAATGGAGTTAAAATATTGATGGGATAACTGCCAGTGCAAGATCATATCTTTAGGAGTCGGGTCTTAAGTGTGAAATTTCCACCTAAATAAAAGTAAAAGAAAAGTAAAAGAACAGCCACCTCAAATCCAACTAGTGTTCTAGCTAGGTCAGTTTTTGTTTTCACTAGCAAATACAACTGGACTCGATCATCCTTGTGGGTCTCTTCCAACTCAGAACATTCTATGTGTATGGGAATATAGCATAAGATTGGCTCAAGTGACTTGCAGCTGTCTGTAGGAAAAGCACATACATCACACTAATTATTTTACTGACCTTGTGTGCTTGATGAGTAGAATGAGAGAATAGATGTTAGATAACATAGGCCTGTGAGAAACTCTAGGCACCTTATCACTATGTCTGAGATTCCTGCTTTGTTGTGAGAAAGAGCGGGAGGCTGCACCTGCCTGAAGCCTTGAAATACAGGTGAGCTCAGCAGGCCCAGTGATCTTCCAGCAGGGCTGAACTGACCAGCGCCTGCATCCCCACCTGTGTCACCTCTGCCTGGGAGCTCAGGTGCCACTTTGGAGATCCCCCAGTAGAGAGGTAACTAAAATAAAACCTGCTCTTTGCAAACGTAGTTGTGGCCTCTGGCTCTTCTTGTGACATGCCTGTACTTGTGTGCACACTATGATACTTCCCCCCTATCCCCTCTGCAATTTATGAGAGTCCCAGAAAATCCCAAAAGTTAACTGGTGCAGAGTGAAGATGTCTTTCCCATCACTACCAATGAATGATCATTTTCTGTCCTAAAAATATTGGGTAAAGCCTCCAAGATCTTTGTAACTTTTAATTAGTTAACTTATAATTGAGGAGTCATATATAGTATGTAACGACATCACAAAAAAACAGGTTGTAACTTACCTGAAACAGTTAGCCTTGTCTTACATGATTAAAAAATCAGAATCCAATGCACATAAACTAGGCTGAGAACCTTTAAAGTCTGCTGGGCCAGCATCCACATCAGATATTAAATTTGTGGATCCACCTTAGGACCTTCTAAATGTTACTCAAGTCCTTAGACTTAATATTTCACATTGACTGGCTCTCTGTTTCCAAAGTTACCTTGGCAGAAGATATAGTAAAGTCTATGATTAAGGTGTAATGTGGGGTGATCTATCAGTCCATTTTTTTATTTTACTGGTTGACTCACTTGGTTCCACACTGCATCAGGCTAGCCAGCTTCAGTAACTTCTATTGGCAATAGCTGAATCTTTATTAACTGAGTGCATAATTTCTTCAGATGCACTTTAATGAGCAAACTTTTTCAAAATTCACTCATGCTGTCAGCTTAGTGATAACTTCATGAGCTCTTTAATTTTTGTCTGAAAAAAAGCAAATGTTTCCAAAGACCGACAGGTTAAATGCAAAATTGAACAAATTAGTGGCAGCATTACAGACCTAGAATTGCAGCTGCTTTGCACAAAATTGCCCTCAATTTTCTGCTTTTTCAGATCATTATTTCTTATACTTGTACCATTCTGTTACTATTATAAAAAAAAAAAAAAAGAAAAAGTAGCTGGCTGAGGGACAAAAAGAAAAGTTTATAGAAGATAAAAAACATGTGGTTTATTTCTGCACATTGGGTGGCAGTCAAATACATAAAACTAACCTTAAAATAGAATAAAGTACAGATAGAAAATATAAATATAAATATAAATATAAATATAAATATAAATATAAATATAAATATAAATATAAATATAGACTCATATTTCTTCAAGGTTTCAAGTGTATCCAGCATTTTCTCTCAAATCCGTATACTTAAAAAATGTTTCTTCCTTTCTCACATGAATGTAACTCTAGGCTCAGTACTGTGTTTCATATTCAGAAAATAGAAAATAACATTGAGTTTAGTGGGAGCAGTATGTTTATGCACGGATGTTAGAGTCTGAATTTTTAATTAGTAGGTCTGACTGATGGAAAAATAGGGTTTTTTTGAGAATAGAAATAAAAGTATTAAATGTGGTCAGCTGCAAGAATGTCACTTTGCAACAGTTCTTGATTGCTGAGTATACAATGAAATACTTATGTGCATGGCTTCTTTAAATGTGCATGCCAAAGTCACACATATGTATGGAAGATATGACTTTAGCATGTGGAAATGCATATATGAATATATGAAATGAGTATATGTAGATGTAATCCAGAATTTGTTTTATTCTTAAAATCAGAGACATCTTCAAAAGAATATTTATAATTTGTGCAAACACTTTACACAGTTATTAGGTCTCTTTCTTTTCTGTGTAAGCTTGTAAAATGATTCATCCTGCTGGCAGTGAAAGATTTAGCATCAGAGGTCTGCCCTCATTGTCAGGCAGCGCAATAAGCAGTGACTACATCACTGTCATTTGATGAAGATATATTAAAATCTTCAAGCTATTTTTCAATTGCTTTTGCTGCTCTTTTGATGAAATGTGAAAGAGAAGTGCAGCAGAAAAGCCAAGGCAGCCAGCCAATATCGTGCACCTTAATGCAGAATTAATGCTTATTAATTTTTGAGACAGAACTCTAGAGGTATACATTTTGTGCTGGGCATTGTGCCACTAGTTAGCTTTAAATGAGTAGATAATAGTTTGATTGATTTGAATTAATTTCTAAATAACCACAAAATTAGATTTGTAGTATTTATTTATTCACTTAGTGAACAGAAGCCAGTGCTACCATTAAGGCATATTTCTACTGACTAACAACAAACAGAATTCAGTGTAAGATATTCCTTCTGTTGTAGATGTATAAAGTAAGATGTGGTGAACAGTAGTGTTTGAATGCAGTTCCTAGTCTCTCAGTTTTGAGCTCTGGAATGTGAAGATTCTTGTTTTAGACGATAATATAAATACCAAATCTATTCAGTCTAAAATCCAAGCAATGATAGTAATGTGTACTATTATGTCTGAAGTTGAGTAAATGAAGTTCTCCTGATCTGAAGGTGCCTTTTAGCCGGCTGACAAGATTCATTCTTTACTATCTGATGCTCGTAGCTCTCTTATAGTATCTTGACAGACGTGAGCTTCGCATCTCAGTCTTCACTCAACACCTCAGAAAGATAAAAGACCTTGTACTCTTTCTCATGTGAGGGAGGTAATGAGATATGCAAGACCCAAAGACATACAAGACAATGGTAACTTGTCTGGAGGTCTTGGAGAGGTGTTTGAGACTCCAAGGCTAAATCTCCTAGATTATTTACGTATTAACAGGTTCAGAGTAGGTGAAGGTCTCTCCCAGACTGCAGGCCAATTCCACACAGGCGGGCTGTGGGCTTATCTAGATACCAGCACATGTGCTGTGGGCCATAAAACTGGATCAGTCTGTCTGCTTTCTAGCTAGGAGACCTCCAGATTTCTGATTAGCAGAGGAAGGGAGAAAGATGGTTTACCATGTCCCCACTTTGGAGACATGCTTCCAGTCACTTTCTCCCACATGAGACCCTCTCCGCCAGCTCATGCAGGATCTCCCCTTCAGATCCATCAGTATCTTTCCTAGTCAGCTCTCATGTCCACATCAGCCTCACCCATACTTCTTCTCTTTTATGCTCTGGTTACCTGCAGTTTTTGTAATACCTGGCTACTGTTCACCTGAACCATTTGCCAATAAAAGTTTACTGGTGTAATTTTTATTCTTTAAAATGGTATTTCAAGTTTTGCATAGTTGAAGACATCTGCACCTTACAGCATTTCTTACCCTCTCAAGCAATACCAACAGAGGCAGCTTGTGACTTCTCTTTTTTGGTTAATGTTGTTCAAGTACATTTTTAGGTTTGATAATGCAATATAGTCCTTTGTACTATGCAAATGACACGGAAAATAGCTTCCTAGAAAACATCTTAAAAAGTCTTCCTGCACATGGATGGGACAGTGTATTGGTATGTGAGTGTTTTGCAGAGTTATATCCATACAGTTTCACTCTTTTTGAATGTCATTATATTGGTACTGCCCCAAATGTGTAGAGTTAACTGTGCAGCAAATAAGACAAGGATTCATGCCTGAGATTTGTGGACAATTATAAAAATCCAGTAGAATAAGAAACATTGACAAATACTTTATTTCATTTTTCAAAAAAGCAGGATGATATTGGGGAAACACACCAAATTTCAATTACATTTTTGACTCTTTAGCTGTACTAGTCATTAACAGGCAAGCAAAATTTCAAGAGAATGCAGGATTTAAATCACTTAGAACTGACCCTTTAATTTATCTTCTTGTCACACACATGTATATAACAATATAAATGATGCTCTACCGTGATACAGGGTCACAGGCAGGATGATTTCATCCTTGAAAGGAACAAGATACATTAGGACCTGTTTCTTATACAGAACCTAAGTCCTGTTGTCTGAAGTGATTATTTCTAGTGTGTCATCTACACTCTGGCGTGCATAGGAGGCAGTTCAGACCAAATTACAGGAAAGTCTTAAATACCTCTGCAACCTGACAGATTATTTGCCATATTGGATATATGAACAAATCAAAACTGTGAGCAGCCACATCACAAGACAAATAACAAGATATTTTTACTAGTAATCTCTTCAGGAGTTACAGGAGCACTGAATTCACAGTCTACTAACAATGCAACTGTTCACAGCATCTGTTATGCATGGAACAAACAGCCAATAAACTGTCAGGCAAAATTTGCAACCCAGAGGTAGAGGGGACACAAAACCCTCAAAATAGATGAGGTTCTATGAATGTCCAGTCCATTCCAGCTCCTTACACCTTTTGGGACAAATCCTCCTCTCGCATTTGCTTTGACAACTTTATTCTCCTCTTCTGGTCCATTGTGTTTAAACAAAACAAACAAAAAAGGGAAGTAAAATAAGCATCTAAGCAACATTATTTCTATGGATTTGCCACAGGTCTCATATTAAATTAGTTTCTGGAAGATGCGGCAGCTGCTACCTCGAAGATCAATCAGTTGACTTTCATTAGGTTTGACAGCTATACGTGCTTCTAGATGCAGTCTGGCAGGCTTAGATTAGCCTCCTTACAAGTGAAACATCATACATCAATGCAAGCTTAGGATAATTGCTCTAGTCAGCATTTACAGGGGCTAAGGGAAAAAAGTTTCTTTATTGGGTAAGTGGGTACATTTGGAAAAGAAAGAATAAAGAAAAATATGTTAAATCTTGGAAAGTAAAAATACGAATATCTGAGTTACTATTTCTGACATAATAGAGCAAAAGGCACCACAATGAGCTCAGACTCAGAAATTCAGATTCCTTGCTCTGGCACATTATTCTGCTACTCATTTGTGTTTGCTTGTTTGTTAGTTTTTAGGGGTCTATGTATGTTTTCTTGCTTCTCTGAAATAAATATAACCTCCTTGAAAGGCTGACTGATCAATTGAACTAGGAAGAGTTCCAAAGCACAGGCATCTTCCAAATCCTATTGAAATCAAAAGAAAGGCCCTCCTGTATCCATGTGGTCTCATGTAAATGTAGATCTGTTTTTCCTGTATTTGGAAACCATCCTATATAATTAGCTGACCCAGGCAATCCAGTCCCTTGGATGCTCAGTCCAAATGGGCTTAGTTCTCTTCCCTCAGAATAATATATACTATGTTGAAAACCATTATAAGGAATAAAAAGAAGCCCAGGACATGCAACTGAACCAGCCTGAAACATCGTTATGTTCCCCTTTCTGCAATCCTCTTCCTTGTAGAATTACTGCTGAAATGCATGAGAGTGATGAAGGATCGCCTGGTTTGGCTTACCAAGTGTTAAATAAGGTGGATCTTATTTCTAGTAGAAATCTTTAAAAGCTTCTAAACTTTATTTTGGGAAAGAATCTAGCAACTGAGTTCTGAGTAATAATAAGGGGTGGAGAGAAAACAAACTATTTACTTACTGGGGAAAAAAAAAAAGAAAATAAAAAAAAAGAAAAAAGAAATAAGGTAATTCTTACCCTGGTGTTTTTTCAATATGCTTTCCAAAAAATGAACCATTACAAATTTTTCTCTGAAAAAAAAAATGCAAACTCCAATCGTATGCTTGCCAACAGCTGGGTCAGGCATTAAATTCACATGGACACTGAATAGAACAAAAGCCCTTGTTCAGCTCCATAAAAAACAGCCCAGATCTTTATGTTAAGTAGGTCAACCACTCTCTTACATTCTGGGGACATTTATACTGGAAAGTACATTCTTCTGTAGACTGCTTGGGTTTTGATGAGGTGGTATTTTCTAACAGAAAAAATGTCTTCAGTTACCTAGCCAGCTCCATTATCGTCTCTGGCAGTTCTGTCTGATCACTTTACTTAACACCATCCCCAGCTGTGACAGGTGTGTACTCACACTACTTAGCACAAATGTTACAGTGCTTTGTAAACACTGAACTTGGTGAGAAATTAGGATATCTGGAATTGGGGTCATTATGTAATCAATCTCTTCACAACCTTGTGGGAAGGTACATGAGGTTTTTTTTCTCTGTTGGTGATATTGTTGTTCATTTTGTCCTTTTAAAGCTTGACTCTGGTCTCAGAGAAGTCCGTGGGTGTCTTTAATTCTCTCCATGGCCATGCAGTCTCACTGGTCCGATTTCACACGTCTCACAGGGCATGGGATGCTGTCACAGGGCAATTGATATTGTTTAAATTAGATTAGCTAAGATGTAGTGAGCTAACAGCAGAAAAAGTCACAGACAGGATTTACACAGTGAATTTAATGAAGAAATGTTAAAAATGCATGCAGTCTTAAAGGAATTAGTGCCCAGGTGTCTTCAGTAAGTGAAATCTCATAACAACAACCATAGAAAAGAGACTGCAAGTATTTAGGCACTGACTGAAGGTTGGAGCTTACCCTGTTATTACCATGCACTGGATCTGAGCCACTGATTGAGATGTGGAAATCCAGTATTAATCCCTTAAGATAATCGGTCATTCTTGGTGTATTTTTTTTGTTGCGTTCTTGTCAGATATGTTGCTTAAGAATTTAGCATCTGTACTTCGGCTTTTCTGATGTCTCTTGATCAGCTCTCTCCTGAACATCAGAAGCTTGTTTAATAAAGTTTGACAGAGAAGAATTTCCACTGAGAAAAAAGAGAGAGACACAATCTTTAAACTGGTGAGTATTTTTAAGTAAGGATTGTATTCCAAGCAAATGCAAATGCAAAACAAACAAACAAACAAACCAAAACCCAAAACCAATCAAACAAGCAAATCCTCAACACCCACAAACAAACAAATTGTAAAAATTCAGGTGAACAGTCTCCATTTCTCCATTTCCTGGGTAGTTACCCCTTAAAGATGCCAGTGGGTGCATTAATAAAGGTTTCACACACTTGATAAAGCTATTCAGTCCAGACCATAAATAAAACTTAGCCTAAGGATGAGGAAAAGACAGACTTCAGTTCCCTTTCAGCAGCTTAGCTCCATCTATTTCACTCTTCAACCTTTGCCCACCATAATACTCCTACTTTCTTCTCTAGTATACCCAAAGCAAAACCAAAATCACAAACACAGAACACCCATTGAAGCAACCACAATGCATCGACAGCTGTGTTTTAAAACAATGATATGACAGACAGACATTTGCCAAGGAACAACCTGCACATAAGAGGATAAAGTTAATGTATGTTGGCCAATTTTCGTGGCTCTTATTGTGAGCATAACATGTCTTAGTCTGTTATTTCCTTTTGAATTCATCATGGATTTGACTAAGCAAGGACTTTGGAGCTGCTCCATTACTCCTTAAAATGCAGCATAATTATTAAATCCCAATCCAAAACCTGTTTCTTGGTCCTAGTTTGCTGTCTCCAGCTGCTATCATTGTAGGCTGGGTTTTTTTTGTCCAGGCAAAAAGACAACACGAAAAGCCTACTGAAAGAGCAACAGAAAGAAAATTGATTCCAGGCTCCAGTTCCTAAAAATGTGTCAGTGTTGAATTCCAGCAAGAGAAAGTGACCAGATTGTCCTAACCTCATTGAATAATGTTTTTAAACGTATGACATGTATCTGTCTACCTATTTTTGCTTAGGACCGAGCCCTAATGAAGACTAGGGATGAGGGGAGGGTATTTTGACTGATAGAACTGAACTCCATCACAATGATAATGGAGGCGTTAGGGAAAGGTATAGAAAACAAAGAAACAAAGGTATTAGAATAACAACTGGATAAAAGTGTTACTGGCAGAGGATGTGTAGAGAGACGAGAAAGAACATGAAAACAGACATGGAACAGAAACATCTGGGAAAGCAGAATGACTGTGGGGGTCATTCATACCTATGAAGAAGAACTAGCCTAATCAGATAGATAGATTACATTAAGAAGCAGCAAATCCAGATTTGCCATCTCTGCCTCTTATGTAAGTGTTCTGTCTACTTACAGGGTACTTTTTGAAGTTAGTTCTTTTATAATGAGTGAAGTGGGTAGCACTGTAAGTTTCCAATTCCAATTGCACTGCTACGTGCAGCTATGTTATATAAATAGCAGAGGATATAAAACTGGCAGAGATTTTAGGAAATGTATAGGGAAAGGGAGAGCAAGATAGTGGTGGGCAAAAGGAATACTTGTGGCAGGTAACTTTCTCAGAGGTCTTGCAAAATGCTGTGGAAATAACAATTCTGAGATCTGCTCAGCTGTAGCCATAGGGGAATAGAACGCCAATGAGATGAGGGAATACAAATGTGTGATTGGTATTAATGTTACTGAGATACCTGCAGCTAAGTCCCCTACTGAGAGCTCCAACGGCTATATCTAGCCATGTAGATGATTTATTCTGTCTGTTTTCATGTACTTTAATTTGGTTGACCTGTCAGCAATTTCTAATTAAAACATCATGTCTGTAAGTAGATGCGGTACTTGTGGGCACGGATGTCAGGTGTGTTATTATTCCCTCCAAATCACTGCTGGGAATTACAAGGGGAAGGAACTGGTCCTGGAGCGGTTAAAATGAGTATATGTACAGCTGCTCCAGGTAGCTGTGCATTATGTAAAATTTCATAAACGATGGTGGTGGTAACATAATAGTGAGGAATGAAAGAAACTATATAGGCAACTTAGCTGTATCTATGGTCACAGTCAGTTTCATTAGCAGTGGGCTTTTTCCTCCATGTAAAAAATGAGTAAAGTCAAAATTATAGAGGAGAACATTTCCTCTTGTAGTTGTCAAACCAACTATGGTAAAAAAACCAGCACCAATACATACTTTATGAAGATATAAGCGTTTATTTTTCTGGGGGGAAAAAAAAAAAAAAAATTGCTAGATCAGGGGTTTTTGCTTTTGGGAAAAATTAAATAGCAGTAGTACTTTTGAGGAAAAAGATATTGATTCTGTAATCTGTTATTGTGGAAAGGGCTATTTTCAAATGAAGAGAAGAAAAAGTCCTTCTTCTCCTCACCGTTATCTATTCTCTGCTCAAGGAAAAGCTATGGGGAACATTTGAGGCATTTGCATTTGAGCCAAACAACCCCCTAGTCATCCTCTTTTTGCAGCTGTAAAACTGGTAGGTTTAGTAAAGATCTCAAAGATAAGTCATTAAGAAAAGACAAATACCCTTTTTCCCCTTTTGAGCTACTCTGTATACCTGCCCTCTGAACTGAGATGGCTTTTTTTTCAAGGCACATAGGGAGAGAATGAAGAGAGTGAAGGGAACTGAAAACAATCAGAGCTGCACTCCTCCTACAATAATACGATTCTCAGTGTAGCCTGGAGGTACTGATGGCTGGAAAAGACGTTCTTCCCTCCTCAGCTCTCACCTTGGAGAGAGTTTCGGGAGGGTAAGCCTTCTGCTGCTCTCAGAGCAACTAAAAGGGCATCACAGCTCCATCCCGTCTATGATACAACTTGCACAGATCATCCCCATGTTGTGCACACTGACTGAAACCAGCACCCCTAGGCTGACAGTGAGTTTGAGGACTCCTTTCAGGATGCCATCAGTTTATAATCAGTTTATAATATGAATTGCTGACCAAGGCCATGGTCATATGGAGCCAAGGTCTAGAGGATTTGCTAAAATGAAGAAGAATTTGGTAGGGATCAGTTCATTCACAAAAGCAGATGAAATTACCACTGAGGTTTGTCAGAAGAAAGCGGAAATTTATATTCAGGTGAGAGGCTTAATATTGATCAGGACAATATCTTCAGCTTAAAATATTCATACAGCCTTTGGAAGTATGGAAAATGTCACCCTCCAGCAACATTTTTTCTGCAGAAACACTGCATTGAGATAATATTTTAATGATTTTTCATCTTGTTGACCAGGGGCCCAGAGGAGAAATACCTATTTGCCTATTCCGACTGATTAGAAAATGAAATAAATGGAACAAAAAAATATTCATTCCTGAGCAGGAAATATTGGCAGCTTGCCCATATCTCGCTGCTACACCTTCAAATCTTATTGTGACCTTTATTTTACCTTGTGCAGAAATATATAGCCTATGTGAGAGAACATTGAAGATGCCAGTCTTAAGAAACAAATATCCCAATTACCCAGTCAGCAGCAAGATCATCACAGTGTCCAAACCAAATTAGTATTTTAGTAATCAAGATAGTTTCTCAAAAGGGAAAGAAAATGAGGGGGGAAAAAAAAATGCGATGTGGAAAATGGGAAATGGGATAACATGCAAAAACACGTAAGCAAAACAGGGCCATTAAAAACAACTGATGTGAAAGGGGAGAAGTGCAGAAACTCAAAGCCTGACCCAGCAGTTCTGCAGGGTCACTTCTCAGGAGTGGGTGGATAGACACAGGAGAAGCATTGCAACACAAAAAATGACTAGCAACTGCAGAAAAGCAAGTGACAGGTTGGTAAGAGTTTTCTAGCTTTATCAGTTATTTCAGAAGAGTGGCTGTACATTATGTATTGCTGTAAAGTGATGGTGATAAAGTGCTAGTGGCGCTGCCACAAGTATTAATAACAAATGCTTAGCAAAGGACTATATAAAGTATTCTAAGGAACCACTACCATGCAGGCAGAACTATCAGTGATCCTAAAATAAGAATGTGTAGAATGAACTCTCACAAGAGTATAGAAGAGGTTTTGAGAATGCAGGCACGGGATGAAGTCAGCAGCCCCAGGGCTATAAACAGACATTTTGAGTGGCTGATTACTCATCACTAAAGGAATACAACTATGAGAGGGGACAATTTTAAGGCCTGACAAAATAAATAACCCTGTAACAAAGAGGTATTCATGTCTAGAATGTGTTAATGAAGCCATTAGTTACACTGTGAGGATGTTATATCTCAAAGGCTGCACAAGGAGAACAGGAATCTCGTGGTGAATAATTGTATACACATACTATAAGTAAATAATAAAAGGTATTACATATGCCTATAACTGTTTGTTTTGAACAAAAACATCTTTTAAAGTGTATAAAGACTGCAAATGAAACAAATAGTCCTTCAAGCATCAATGCTTCAGAATTAGATATGCAGAAGTGATCGTTGTCACCTCGCAGCACTGTATATATATTTAGCTTACTACTGCTGAAGGGGAATTATATCTCCAATGCTTGTATTTGGTCTAGTAACCAAAAGTTTGGCTGTAGTTTGAATGCAGCTGTACAAATTAGTAACAAAGTGAATGAAGACAAGTCTTACAGGTAAAGGTGATGAGGCAGTTAGTTGGGGAGACTAAATTTTTCTGATGAGGAAGTGAACTGGGGAGGCAACATTCGAGATTTCTGCCACCTGGCCAGCTGGGATGGGGTACAACAGTTAGGAGCCTGGGCTTGGTGGCCTGGTAGAGCCTGGAACTGAAGTCAGTCACTTGCTGTTTCAGCAAGAAGCTTGCCTCTTTGGATAGACTAACATTGACTCAGACAGGCTGTGAATTTACTTATAAGCTCAGCTTATCCAGAGCTAGCTTCCAGGATGGACTCTGAAGCTGTACTCAAATGGGTGTTTAGAGTGAAACACAGTGACTTAGTAGTCAAAAAATTGGAAAAAATGTAAAAAAAGTTGGTAGGAATTATTCCAAATGTAGTACCTTTGTGGTGGGATGTATTTCTTAGATTTCTGCTATGTCGATATAATCAAATCAGCCCCAGTTACTGCAAAATGATGTGAAGCCTACCCAAGCAATTTTTCTTCAGGACCCCCAGAGGCATAAACACCACATTCTTTCTATAGCAGAGCAGAACTCAATATTTTAATCGGAGGCAGCAATGAAATTTTCAAGGTGAATTACGCTGCCCATTTTGAACAAAGGACTTCAAACTCTTTGTTCACAGGTGCCATTTTTTGATTCATATATTTGAGCAGTAGTACTAACATACCCTGGCTTCTGCCACATCTGGTATTTGAAAGCGGAAAGGGGTTCTGGCAAACTGAAGTAAGATACAGACTGCTTCATTTTGGGGGGGCCTTGATATTAAATTTCTCCCTGTAAAAAACATCTGATTCCTGTCTGGTTAATCATAATCCTAATTCTAACAGACATTTCTTTATTTTTTTTCAAAAGTTTCTTACTATCCTTCGTACTGCCAACATGTTTAGCAGGTCTGCTCTGACCTGAGAAGAGCGTGTCCAGTTCCCCCAATCTTTTATTACTGAACAGCAGCCTCCCTTCATTGAGGGTAGGCCCGTTTCTCCCCTCCAGAAATAGGATAAATTCCATTTTCATTGACAACAGGTCACAGTGTGTGCACTGCTCACCCCCAGGAACCATCTCAGCACAGAGTGGTGTGCCAGCTCTATGTCTGCAAGACCAGACAGTTTCTTATGTGCTTTAACACTGCACTTAAGTCACAGCACAGCTTCCCCCCCACCATATATATTGCCTTTCAGATTTATCACCTGGCTCATTCTATGGCAGTGCAGCATCCAAGAGATGACCAGCCAGATGCACCAGAGTAACCATGACAGATAATTCTCTAATGGAATAGTGGCATACCACAATTTTAGCACATTTTCATCAGGTGAAAATGTATTTATTATCTTGTATTATTTCTACCTGAATGCCTAATTTCACCCTTGTAGTAATGCAAAGCTTCCTTCTCAAAAAACTTGCGTTGGACTAATTCCACTGGTTGAAACCATTAACAGATGAGCCCAAGTAGGATCAGGCCAGTTAAATTATTCCAAAGGCATAAGTATGCTGCTGATTGCCCAACACTGTATGGCATCATTGTTTCCCAAGCTACCTGTCTCTGAGAAGTGCCTCTCTCAGAAAGCAGGAGGTCAGCTGAGATTGAGTGTGAGTGATAACCAGTTTTCTCCCACTTGAGCCCAGCGGCAGAAATTGTGGAGGCTGGGCTTTTGCAAACGCATTGTCATGCCATCACTACTCCCTACATTAATGCTTATTGATTTCCTGAGGTATCTGTTTTACCACTTGGAATACTGGCTGGGTGCCCACACAGCAGATTTCTGCATAGACAATGAACCTCATTGTTTGTGGTGTGAGGCACCCAGTGAGTACCAGAGATGTTGAGAAAATTTCTATTTTATCTTTATCTGTCACCTGCGAAGGAAGAATTGCTGCTTGGAAAGACAAAGATTTTAGCAGAAAGTCCACTGAGCATTTCAATAATTCATTCAAATTCCTTCCTACGTATGAGTTCAGTTCTTGGCTCAGCAATCACCGGGTGATCACTACCTTCCTTCTGTTTTCATTGGAGAGGTGAAGCACAGATGTTGGCAGGGACCTCCTGGGCACTCTGGAATCAAAAGCCATTACAGAAGGATCAGGTATTATTATCTTCAAAGCAGTGGTTAATAGCAACATGTTATGTCTTTTCACAGACAAATAAAGTTGAATTTGGAAGGTGAAAGTTTCTTTTGATAACACCAGGGTGAGAGCTCTGCAGTCCTCACTCCCTTCCCATTTTCCAGTTCCTTCTTATTGTTGTGTGCAATTTAGCTAGATGTATTATTGATCTGGTAAGACACAGAATAAAACCCTACCAGAATAATGGAGTGGAGAGAAGAAAAGGAAAAAAAAATGAGCCTGAAACTGCTTATAAATGTTATGTTGTATGTAAACTTGTTATGTTTGTAATGTTTACAGACTTCAGTCTTCAGTAGCCCAAAGGATAATCTTGTCCTTCATTCTCATGCAATTTTTTTCAATTTCTGGGAAAGGATGCATTCATTTGACATAAATCAGTTACATAAATATCATTTTTAGCTAAGATCAGGCCAAGGTAAGAAGAAAATTACATATATATGAACAACACAGTTTGCAAATGCTTCTGAAAACACAGGTGCACTGCGGTTCATCTTACCCAACTTTAGTGTCCACCCAGGTGGACCTATGAGCTTGGTGGCTAAGCTCCCTCTGTGATAACGGGGAGCTAGTCTACAAGGTGTGTACAGAGGCGGTCCGGTGCAGTGGCTGTCAGCTGACTTTATCCATGGAAACACACAGGTATTTAAAGACACACCTCACTTGATTCAGAAGTCAACAACAGATAGACATAAATTGTGCAATAGAAATGCTAATTTCTCTTTGCTGACCAGAATGGGAACTTGGGTAATAGTCCAGACAGGGACATCTCAGCCACAGAAAACTATGTTGCATCAGATAATTACAGCGAGGCCTTCCCATTGGGCTAGGAAATATTTGAATGACACAGTGAAACCTCTTTATGCTTCACCTTTTGTAGTTCATTCACTCCCAAGAAGAACATGCAGCCATACATCATTCTTGCAGTTACTTATAAATGGGACATTATCATAGGAAGGCACAGAAGTAACCACTCACTAAGGGCAAAAACAAGACTTCGTCCATGTCTTTGACAAATACTGTGACAGGAATTTCTTGTGTCATGCAGTCTGAAGGATGCCAAATGCCACAAGAGTACTCCTAGTTATAATTCCTGCAAACAAGGTTGCTCTATTAACAGACAACGATCCAAGGTGCTGGCCCAAAGAGGTGTTCACAATGGCAAGTCACTGACTCATTAAGCATATGTAGCTCTAGTTGACTGCTAATAAGCATTTATAACTCACAAATGCTTTCTATATTTCTGAATTAGCCAATTTGACAAAGTGCACAAACAGTACTCACCCCATCATCTTTGATAAAACTGTTTGATAAATATAATCTATCTCCTGTCTGTGAAATTGTTGAAAAGAGCCATAATTTTTCTACAGCAACTGCTCTCCATTATTCTTGATCAATATCTGCTGGCAACGCAGGAGTTACTCCTGTGTACCAGTAAGCTGGCATACATTAAGCACAGATTTTAACTGTGTGCTATGGAAGACATACAGTGAGGACTCAGAGGAGAAAGGAATGATTTTCTGAGGTAGCTGTGGTGGTGGAGGAAGAGGGATGCAGCACAAAAATCTGTAGGATATCTGGCTTCATTACTTCTGTCACTCTTTTGCACATTTGTTTTAATCTGTAGACCATCAAGTGAAGCAGTGGCATCACTAGGGTCAAAGAGAATAAAATTCATTAAGTAGCAGCCCTGGCAGTTTTACTGCATCTGCACTTATCTCCTTCAGCTGAAAATGAATTCTTCACAGACAGCAGTAAAATACTTCCTAAAAGAGACTTCTTTTTAAGCCACATTATTATAAAATAATCCTTTAGATCAATAAATGTTTCTTATATATTCTTCTTGACAAGCCTGAGGTCTCTGAAGAATTTTCCTTACTCTTTTATGGATGGGAATAAGTAGTTAATGACGTGATTTTTACCACTCATTAAAAAAAAAAAGGATAGTCTTGTACTTAAGGCATGATAAGAGGAGCTAGTGTTTCAGGTCCTAATTTTCTTCAGAGTTTGTAGTATGTGAGAAAAGAGTGAAGAATAGTAAAGACTAGTTATGCCAGTTCATTTTGTGTTCTTCTTTTAGTACGATATCTGCACACTCGATTTCACAGTGGAATTATATATCTGAATGTGTATGAAAGTAATTTTTGTTTCGATTATTAATCTATTTAAAAATGAGACATTTAGAACACACTGCAGGGTTATGATCAGACACAGACTCACATATGTGTGCTCCAGGGCTAAAGGAACATAACTTTAGTTTTCGGAAGATTTCTTATGTGATTGCCCGTTGGAACTTTTAATTACATTGACTTGAAAAGTCTGGGGAAAACTTGTTATGCAGAACTGTGTCCTAGTCTCCCGCTTTTCCAGGTCAAAATAGGATATTCTAGTACCTCTGTCCTGAGCACTGGCTAAGCACCTATTCATAGAATGCGTTGTCTTGTCTGGTAATCTGCCTGCAAGAGGTACGGAAATCTGACTCTACCACAGCATGGTGTAGTGGAAGACAGGAATTAGTGGCATATTCTTTTCACAAATAGAGCCATATTCCTTCAGAAGTTAACTCAAATATATTAAAGACAACACAAAGACAATGCCTTCACAAAAGCAGAGCAAACTGTCATGGAAGCCAGGTGTATGGCCTTCATGGGAACAGCATTAAGTTCCCGAATCCTACAAATGGCAATATTGGACTATCCAGGGTAGCCTCATGAAAGGTGGTACATTTATAACTGAGTTATTAGGAAGGAGAGTGAAAAGTTGGAAAAGTGCTGAGAACATCTCATTTTCTAGGTGAAAAAAACCACTGCCTATTTCCATATCCTCTCAGTACTTCTCCAAAGAAAATGAAGAGTCTTGTAACAAGCTTATTATTAGCTGGTTTGCTTAAAAGAAATGAGAGGAGACAAAGGGAAAAAACAAATCCAAGAACTTAAATAAATTGGAAAAATATGTTTTCTCAGGAATTGCTCTGCTGTTTCTTGACACAACCTGATATTACCATGTCGCTGTTGCCTTCTGAAGCAATTAGGAACATCGCATGCTTGTATCAATTACTACAGATTCTCAAAAAATATATATTCCTTTCCATATATTCCTTTCCAGAAGTGAAGAAGTCATTAGGACATGAGGAAATCATGGATTAAGTCTGCAGATTAAACACCAGCTCTAGATTAAATTGATTTAGGAGCACAGATGAATGTCTTTAATATTCAGCTGAGAGCGTGAAAAATAGGCTTCTTGTCACTGCGTGAAAACCAACCAACCAACCAACCAACCAACCAATCAAACACCACCTAAACCCAACAAACAAACAAACAAACAAACACACACACACACACACAATGTGGACAGAAAGGAAACTATGAAGGTAATCAATATGGGTAAATTACCTGAATTCTGTTCCATTATTTATCATGACGTTGCTACATGATTTGGGGCAAGGGTGGGATGTCTACATAAATTTAGGTGAAGAAGTCTGATTTTGGGCACTGGTGAACCTCCAGTTCTTGGCACAGAAGTTTCTGTATTTGGTGTTTCCCAGGCAAGCAACTATCTGCCTCTGGAAGTGTCTGGCTTATTCATTCCCCACTGCATCAGCTGCACATGTTTATGAAAGCTGGGCATATATCTCATCCTAAAAACAGATGAGTTGTATACTCCACAGTCTTTGATTCCCCATCTGACGTTGTATTTATATACACAGATTTGTAATTTCTGGGACATGTTCTGTACCAGTTTCCAGGAGGGATGGCACTATGTGTTAAGTCAGTGATGCTGCCTCTAAGTACGTAAGTAATTGTGGGCTGGCAGAGGAGAAGGAGAGCAAGACCAATTTATGAGACAAGCAAACAGAACAGACATAAAAGAGGTAGAGGAACTAAGTTTTCCACACAATAGGAGGTGAATATGTGGGATAAAAAGCAATAACAATTGCTTTGGAAATCCCACTACTTGTTTTTATTCTGGAACTGGAATAAATGAAGTATCAGGACACGTGGGAGACACCACATTGATGAGAGCAAAATAGACTTTTCTGTCTTTCCCACACTGCTGTTCCTGGGTGGAGAATCTTCTCAGTGTTGTTGAAAACTTTAGATGTTTACATCTCTATTTTTCGCCACCTCCCAAAATTAATCCTCTACCATGAAAACCATCTGTCTTGCTAGGAGGATGGAAACATTGACCTGATTCTGTGTAGGTAGAAACACTACGTTTCTCTCCACAGATGCGTTAAGTTTCACACATTTGGAGCGAAACACAATAATTCTCTGAGCTATTTGCTTTGTTAAGGCAGGTTTTAAAACCTTTAGTGTAAGATGAAAATTGATTATTCTATGCAAGGAGGAATCATTCTTAAACTATTTAGACTAGCATTTCATTCAATACATATTTCTTCCAAGAAAAGCCACATCACTTATCTCAAACAGCTAAGACAATTATCTTTAGAAGAGCCACAGCTGTTCAGTTAAAAAAAAATACATTTTCTTGGCTGGCACCATCCTACTACAGCCCACTGACTCATTTAACAGTGTAGGTTCTTCTCCAGTGAAAACACATTATAGTTTCAGATATATAACACAGGCAGGACTAAAAATGATGAAGACTTATTTCTTTGAAGGCTGTATTCTAAACATAATTGCTTTTACTTTCAAGAAATTGTCAGGAACTCCTCTAACACACATCTCACAGAGCTATGTGGAAAATGGAAAACAACTTTTAGAGATGAGACTTTCAAAATGAGTATGAAATTCATCAAGCAGGCTATTCAGTGGTTCAACCAATTTGAATTATTATATTCAAAGCTGGTGGCAAGGAAATCCTGCTGTAATTTATTACACTCATAAGACAAGTAAGATGGATCAGCACCAAATAGAGAAGCTCAGGTCATATCAAAGCTGGTTTTAACCAACACCGTACTTCTGGATCCAAGCTTTCTAAAGTTTAGGACTATCTTCAATACTACACCCACAGAAGTTTCCCTGAAGAAAGCAGGAAAAGTCTGGAGCACATGATGGGACTGTCCTGGTTTTTTTTATTCCACTTTCTTTAAATTCACAAAAACTAAATGGCCTGTGACAGCTTGTTCTTTGCTAAATACAAAAATATCTTGCACTCAAGGCTAAAAAGTGTATTGGAAAAAGCACAGGCATGCATATTACTTCTGACCTCTGGAAATCTGTGTCCGTGGCTTGGCTTTATGAGGGCAGTCAGCGGGAGGCAGTTGAGCCTGGCTGGAGGAGTGTGGGGGCTTCAGTCATGCTATTATATGCTAATAGTATGACTCATTTCTAGCTCTACCTCTTCTTCCCTCTTACACCCTCATCTACCATCTCAATGGCTAATAGACGTAGGTGGCCTCGTTCTTCAGATCATTGCCCTCAATCAATGTCTGTATGAACCTGTACAGGGAACAGATAATTTTAAAAGCTCTTTAAGTGTACACAGGTTATAAAAATATCCAGTCACCAGAAGCTAAAATACAAATGAGAAGTAGCAACTCTTTAGTAAAGCAGGTTATCATGGAGACCAGCTGAAAGGAACTATTCATCCTCACTCAGTCCTTAAATCATGATGTGATGGCTTTCTGAAAGATACATTCCAGTTTAACTGAAATTTGTTGAAGTGCAACAGGGTTCTCTTGTCTAGGAGACAAGATTATTTCCATCCATAGGTAAAAATACAAAGGGAAAACAGTCAACAGTTTATGCCATGCAAGAGGGCCAGCTAGCTTAGGGCAGTCTACTCTTTGCTGAAAGAGAGCCAACACAGGATGCCAGTCCTCTGCTGAGGTAGGAGGGGTTAGTTTCTAGAGCTGTGGGAAAGGGACAGAGGATAAATTTATATCCATATACAATTTTGGGAAGCTCTGGTGTCTGGTTTTAGATGCTGCAAAAATTCCGGAGAAGCTAGAGTATAGACACCTTAGACAAGAAGCTTGCTAATTTTCCTCTGTGTTTGGAAACCTCTGTGAGCAATTCCTGTGAAAAAGCAAGGTCAGCTTACTGATGTCACCAAATGGGACGCTGACCATTCTCCATGAACCACCCACGTCACATCTCAGAGAGAAAGACAAAGCATTTCCAATCAATGCCTCTTGTTCAGAAGGCCCTTTACTTTTTATGTTGTACATGATGTATAAATATGGTGAAGTCAGAGGTTCTGTCCTATATAAGTGTGGATTGCAGAGACATATAGTTTAATGAGGGACAGAACAAGTGATGATAAATTAAGGAGAGCTCTGGTTGTTGCATAGATATGAAAAAAATGTCCCTGTCTTGCATCAACAAAGAAATATACTGCACTTTAACCTGTTGCCATCTGGCATACAACTCAATAATAAAAAACCAGCTGACGCACTCATTGAACTCCTATTTTCAAGTTGGGGTTCCTTTCTGTGATCCTAGGAACTGCAACATCAGCATGATTTTCTAAACTAATGGAAAAAGTTAATCTAATGTGTCTCTGTGGGACTTCCACAGTTGTTTCTCCATATCTTTATTTCTTCATTTCACTATGTGTGTGGCCCTCCTTCAGGTATGAATAAGTCTGAATTGCAATAGAAAACACAAGTGGCACCACCAAAGCCTGTCATGTGAGCTTGAGTACTTATAGTATATTTTTCCTCTTGTGATGGCTATGTTTTCCCCTGTGTTTTGCAGAAAAGGAAAGTGAATTTGAGGGTATCTGAAGGAGGATAAGAAATACTCATAGCATGACAGGTGACAGGAAATTAAATAATTGCTTTTTTGTCTTCTGAAGAACAGAAACTTGCAGCTGTGAAGAGATTTAGTGTTTCAGAATAATATAGAAGCCCTACATCAAATAACAGACATATATTAGATTTCTAAAATTCTAGCATTTTCTTCAGAAAAAAATATTTATGGTAACAAGGAAGGCTTAATTCCCACTTCATTGCTAACACAGAGGAAATCAGCATTTCCCCTATGGTTTCAGTTCAGTCAACTCCCTTTCTTCTTCTTGCCTTCCTATAGTAAATTTTAATGCAACGCTGCAGTTCACTGTTAATCAGGTATTTTGCTCTGACCTCTTGCTAGGTGATACAATTACAGTGCTTTCACTTTTTTCAACGTACAAAGTATTTTTGATGACTGACTTTGATTAATGTGTGCCTTCTCTGCTTTTTTTCAGAAGTCTAAATCTTGGTTGTTTGATTTATAGAGTGCTTTTCCTCACTAATGACTGAAGAACTCTTCCTCTCCACTGCACAAACAGTTGTGTAGCCAGAGAAGACTAATTGAAAACCAGCCAGGAAGAACCCTACATGGGAAGTCATTTGCTACCACAGGAAATGAAGAAGCTGGCAGGAGGCAGACTGACCTTTTTTGAGATAAAGACCTGTTTATATTCTGAAGTGCAGTCTTACCTGAGCATTTGAAAGTCATAACTTACTGCAAGGAAGAAATATCAATAAAAGAGCATTGTACCATCCTCAGATTCAAAACTGATTTTCTGTACATGCCTCCTCTTGTTCAAGAAGCCAACATCAGAAAAAAATTACTCTTTACTCAAAAACTATGCCTACTGAATAATCAAAATCTATCATGGCTTTTTATTGCTTCAGAGTCAGTGAATGCTCAGAAGCAAAGCTATTCTGTTTTGTAATGGCCCTTGGTAACTCTGCCCCATTTTCCTGCATAAGGTCCATGACTCTAAGAAATTGTAGATATATTATGCATTTCCATATGATACTCCATATTTTTGTATTAACGCTTTCTCTATCTGACTAACAATTAAGGAGACCCAGCACAATTAAAATATAAGTGCGATTAGTGTCTAAGGATGCACTTGCTTTAGGCAACAGATATGTCTTCAACAAATAAGCCAAGCAATCTGAACTTTCCCACCGGGGGGCTTAATCCACAATGTTTATCAATTTGTTACAGCATCTGCAAAAGTCCTCAGCAGCTGCAAATACTGTAAAAACTGAGAATAAACCGGGTAGGCCAAGAGCCTATTACCAAGAAAACATTTACATGCTTGCATTGCAAAAGAATCAAGGTAGATATCTCCTTGCATTCGTCAAGTCTATATACTGGATCCAGATAGTTTTGTTGCTAAAAGTGAAATAGCCTGTGGGGAACCTCTGACCATTTGTTGTCTTGTGACCCATTTAATGTCCTTGACATCCCGTAAGCCTAAGGATGTTACCAGCATCCACTGGGCCTCTCTTTTTTCTGTCTGCATCAGCTGCCAAGTGCCTCAGTCTTCCTACCATTTGCTTTTTACAGGACTTTTTCAGTTTCTGGCTGGCTTATATGTGAAGTCCAAAATGGTGCTGATAAAACCATTTACAAGGAGTGTAGCTGAAGGGATGCATTTTAAGCTCAGGAGTCAAATATTTGCACAAATTGAAAATGAAACTCACCGAGATACATACTTGTGTTATGTCATGTAGTTGTTTATTTGTATAGGGGGTGCTTATTTTGACATCTGAAGCATGGAGTTTTTATATCAAGATACTGTACTTTATCAATCCAACTTGCTATGGTCGGGGAGAAAAAACATCTTGAAGCATCTCCATTTCCCTAAAACTGCTGTCTGCATGAAGTCAATATCTGTGCCATTTGCTCTATGAAGTACTAACTTTTCCATAGTCTCTAATGCATTTGCTTTGTCCTATAATCAAAGGATTGTAATGTTGTGGATTTGTAAACTGTATAATTCATATGAATACCACTGAGAAATTTGCCCCACTAATTGTGTTGATCCATTCCTGCTTCTTCTGCCCTGCTGTCAGACAGTTGTCAGCTAATGGGTTAAAAAATATTCAGTGGATTAAAGTGGTGATGTTACAGACTGTTCACCTAGATTAAAGCAAAATGTCTGTAGGGATATCTAGGAATTACATATAAGATTAATGACCGTGATGATAAGGAGGATAATGTGTTAGTACAAACATAGAGATCAGCCTTCACTCATGCATGACAAAGACTATTATGGTGTGGCAGCCCGGATTCATAACAGACTTTATTTTGAGGTGTGCTACAAAACTAGCTTTAAAAGCAGATTTAACATCTTCCCAGACAACGAGTTGTGACGTACAGGCACAACACACTGCTGGAAGGTGCCTTTTTTGACCCTAAAGAGCCCCACGCCTGGCTTTGCCGCTAGATGTAGTAAAACATGTCATAACGTGTGGAAGGAGGCAGCCCAGGAAGCACTGCAGGTGGTAAAGACCGAGACACTCAATAGCATACTGGGTCTGGGACTCACTGCACTCTGTCTAGGTCTCTTCACAGCAAGAGAAACCAACAAAATTCCTGAATATCATCATAGCCAGGGAAGAAAATTTTCTTCAGCTTTGGAACGTAACTTTCTATGTAGCAAATCCTAAAAACATCGTCTCCTGTCCAGCCTCTGATAAGTCAGGCTTGCAGGACAGGAAGTATCAACAGGTTCATATTGCCCTTTATGTTTGGTGTTTTTAACTAAGATGCAGCTTTATAATTTATTTATTTTTTTGTAAATCACAGGTACTCTACTTAGTTTAAATGGAAAGCTACCTACCCTACCATACAATCTGCAGGCCACTTCAAAAATCTGAAGAGGATTCCTAGGAGCCATGCAAAAGCAGTTACAGCTGTAAAAGGAGATGATTTGTTCACAAGGTTTCATAAGGTGATACGGCTTTTTATCCCTACACTACTTACTGAATATGACATAAATGTATACACACAGACTATGGCTCCCTCTCCTTGCGTGCTTAGGTACCCTGAATCTTAATCTTGCTTGGCTGAGGCTGAACATTTCTGAAAGCAATTTTCTTCAGAAAAAAAAATAAATTAATGAGCTTAAGGGCCAGGTGCAGTCTTGAAGAGTAGCATAATGAAAAACAAACACTTGACTTTAACAAAGCAATTCCTAATATCTTCCTGTTTATCATAAAATTTTCCTCCCATGTCTTTTCTCACCAGTATCTCCTGTTCCTTGAGCTACAAATCTCTCATTCAGCCTCCCTCCAGCTTTTTGGCACTGCAGTCCCTCCTGCACGCAGCCAGCAACCAGCAGAGACCTGGTCTGGAATGCTGCCATTTAGATAACCAGGGAATTCTATAGGGAGAAAATGTGGCACCAGTTAATTCAAATGCTTTCAAAAATAGGTAGTCCCAAATAGAAGATGTTCAGCACCTTTCCCTACATAAGAAGCACATACTGCTTCCAGCCACTGCCTGGGGAGAGAAACTTCCTTGGCTTTCTGGGGCAGGGTCACAACCTTTTCTTCCCTGCTCTAAATCCAGGGCAGGGTTCAGAGCTAGACTTGTAAACATCAGCGTTCTCACTTTGAATGTGTGGGGAAAGGAGGAGAAGCAGGAATAAGAAGATTGAATCATGACTGAGCAGAAAAATATGACAGATGTGGAGAGAAAACACCGCAAGAATCCAGCACCTCAGAACCAGTATATAAGACCTCCAATTTTCTGAATTTTCTACTTTTTGTTTAAAAGACCTTTCACCCATGCAACACATTTATAGATGCACATGCCCTCATATATACATGGAATTCTACCCTTATTTATAAACTAGCAATGAACATGAATGTGTCTGTGCTTTGACTTTTCAGGGTTGCTGGACAGCTGCATGTGAAATAATTTCAGATTTGCTCTGTTCAAACAACCTGTGTTCTCATCAGTTTTTAAAGGAACATTTAAAAACAGTCTTTGCATGAGCCTTTTTGGTCTCACTCCACAATAATTTCATGCATCATTTGTCAGCATCGTCAACTGGGACAAATTTATCAAAAATTCAAGCTAACACAGAGTAGAAAGGGCAAGAAAGTAAAAAACTTAGCAAGTAGAAAACAAGTGCCTGTATATATCCTGGGAACTGGAAAAAACGTATAAACTTACTGAAGTAAGAGTGCTAAACTGGGGCTGACCCAAGCAGCTAGAGCTACAGCCAGCAACCAGCCCTGAGGCTGCATGAGGAGAGAGGAGATGGCAATCGGGAGGGCAGCATGCCCCAGCCTCTCCTCTTGCAGCCGAGCAGGGGCTGAGGATGCCTCTACCCCATCATAGTGCCAACACCACTGGACCACCCCACACTTGCTGTGGGTACATCCTGAAGTCGACTTTCCCCTGCACCTTTGCCAGCTTTTGAGATGTCCAGATGGCCAGGGGTACTGGGCAGCTGCACAGTGCTGGACACTTCTGATTTAGCCCTGAATGTCCTCTTAGCCCCTTGGTAAACCTTCTGTTTGCACAAAGAGGGGAAGCACTCAGGACCGTTTTGAGTTTTAGCCACGTAATCTAGCTGGAGATGTAGTTTTGGTATGAATCGCTATTTGCAATGGACATCCTTAATTATTTTGGGCTAAATGTCTGAATTTATTTATAAAGGAAATTTGTGTGTGGACCTTGTTATTCCACCATGTAATCTGCTCCCTCTCCTGCCTTTGGTTAGCTTTTCCTCAGAGGACAGTTTATTTCCTGAGAGAAAAACCTAAAACTCCACCCTAAAAATGCATTGTAAGAAGTGTATTGTGAGCTCTAGAGTGTGGTGTACAGCTCCTTTCCACAGGAGGGGAAGCCAGACAAGTCCTAAGGACACGATGCAGCGCTCAATAAAAGAAGCAGAGGTGTTTTTTCTCTTTTCCCCTATGCAAACTTCTGCAGGCTTCACTCACCTGTCTGGGCAGAGCACTGGTTAGGTGATGCTCAGCCAACAGTGGATACAACAGCAGGCTCCTGTCCCAAGTTCCTTAAGGCTCCAGTGGGGCAAGGCCCTTTCTCAGGTGTCCTCCCCTCTGCCCAGCAAAACCTGAACCCAGCATGACAAGATGGAGTATTTTCCATAACTGGCCTTTGGGAAGCCTTTTCCTTTAGTCCAAGGCCTGACAGTCAGAAGTTAAAAGCTACTGAAGGGGAACTTAGTAACCACTCTCCAAGAATGAGAACACACTCATCAGGGAAAAGCCTGCAGGTCAGCTTCACATGCCCTTTATGATGATGACTGTAGTCATCAAAATACATCCTGACTTCAACCTTTTATCTCGATCTCAATGGATGGTGTGTCATGACTTTCTGTACGGTATCTTCTCTTTCCTGAGCAAATCTCACTGTGTCTCTCTTGCATCCTGAGGCCAAACACCAGGATACTTGAGTTTCTTCCAGTTAGCTACACAAGCATCAGTGCACTGCACAATAGATCTCCAAAGTTATTTGCAGTATTTTCTAAAAGTTTCTGGTTTTAGCCCCATAGCTTAACAGAACTTCAGGTCCCTACAAACCTCTACCAGTAAAAGGGGTTCAAAGATATGAATAGAAGAGGCAGTCCTGAAAATAAGGAGACCTGAGCTCCTTCTTCACTTCTCATAGGAAGACTAGCATGGTAGAAGTATAATTTTGGTGGTGGCTTTGGTCTGTGCCAGCCTATAGCAACAGTAATATTACTATGGCACAGTCCCTGGCTGGAGGATCTCCTCCCACAGTGCTCTTCATGCTGCTTTCCAGCACAGTGCTTTCCTGTGGAGTAGTGCAGACAGCATCTCCAAGTACCCTGAAATGGTCCACTTGACAATCTCTCACTTCACACACGTAGCACTCCCCTTAGAGGTATTTTAGCACAGTCAATTAATAGCATTCATTAGTAATAAACGAAAAGCACAGAGATAAACCATGGCGTACATGGCTAGGAGATATTTCAACCTCTGTATGTTTCCCTAACAAAAGTACATTGCTGTCATTTCTGTTCTCCAGCGACAGTAACACACAGTCCTCCCCTTCATGGAAACTTTAATTAATTAATGCCTGGGAAATTAAATAGATGGTCTTATTCATTCTGATATACTGCAGGCAGACTTGATTTAGTAGGGAAGAGACAGTCGATTATTTGACTGAGAAATGAAAATAGCTAACAGCAAAATTAATTATCTAGTATTATGAACAAGTGGCTCTAAGATTAATCTGAAATCTAAAGTGAAGTGTATGTGGATGGGTGCTTGAATGCATATCAGTTGTCAAGTCTGAAGTGAGATACATAAGGTGTATCAGCCTTTCTGTGCACAGCATCCAAAGCCAAATCCCTACTCAAATCAGCAAAATCAAATTTTTAATAAGTAAGAAAAACAACGAGTCAGAAGGAAAACTAGCCCTATGTCCCAGATGGGTCCAAATGCACACTGTGAATATGAATATCTGCTTTATTAAGGTAGTGCTGGCTTGAAAACTGAAGCACTCACATGCTTCTGTCACACACTGGTTGCCCCAGGCAAAAAAAACCCAACCAAACACCAGTTTGATCAGGACCAGGTCCAGGCTTTGCCCTGCTGACAGTTACACAGAGTTGTGCATTACCACATTTATTACACATTTATGCAAGTGAAGGTTCCAGTCCAGCTCCCGGGGTGTCGAGAAGGGTTGTGCCTGGAACCTATCCAATATGAACAAAGTCATATCAATACATAGACATTGCAAATGAAGGCCACAAGTAAGGAGCAAGACATTCATATGAAGGACCTAATGGCTTTTTTTTAAGATCTTAACTCAGTATTACTAACAGTAATAATAATATCTGGATCTCTGTGTTTGTTAATGGAGAGTTTTCATTTAAAAGTAAGCAATTACAATTGGTAGAATAGTGGTTTTTACATGTATGGATAATTCTTTCTCAATAGACAAACGAGAGAAGTGCACAGGTAGAAAACTCTTGTGTAAGTGTTGTGGATATATTTTTCTCTGTTAAATGTTTGTGTCAGGGTGTATTAGTGACTGATCAGAGACCTGAATATTGACAGCTGGGCATCACCCCTTCTGAGGAAAATAAAACAGAGATATTTTGTTTCTAGTTTATACAGAGTCTATTCAAATAGTAGCTGACTGGAGTGTGTTTCAGGTTCCCTGGAGGCTATGTGAGCATTTCAAGTTGCATCCAGATGTGCTATTCTGACATGAGAAAAATAATGGATGTTTCTGTTATTCCTAGTATGCAGGACAGACAGAGGAATTAATACCTATCAATCACCCAAGTAGTCAACAAATAAATAATACTTCAGTTTTCAGTTATCTTTAATTCTTAGAGGATCTGACCTTCACATAACATTTGTTTAGTCCTGTGGGCACATGTGTCATATAATAATGACTCATATCTGTAAAAATATGTCTCTGTCACTGTCCAATTTCACTCCTAATGTGTGATCACAAGAAGTACGGGGACAGATGTGAGCAAACATCTTGTCTCAAAGCTGGGGCGAGATTCTTTTGCCCTGCCTTCCAACTCTCTTTAGGAAACCAGCCCAGGCTGCACTTTCTGGCACATAATAAGACACTGTCTTGTGACTATGATCATGCCTTTCCTTTCCTTTCCTTTCCTTTCCTTTCCTTTCCTTTCCTTTCCTTTCCTTTCCTTTCCTTTCCTTTCCTTTCCTTTCCTTTCCTTTCCTTTCCTTTCCTTTCCTTTCCTTTCCTTTCCTTTTATTTTTACCTTTTCCTTTCCTTTCCTTTTTTTTTTTTTATTTTTATTTTTATTTTTATTTTTATTTTATTTCTGCAACTGGAGTTCATGATTGCTCTCACTTGGACACCTCCTAGCAGACTGCCCCACAAGTCAGACTGCAGGGGAGACATCTGTACACAGGGACACTACAGGCTGAGGGGAGACCTTAACACTCTCTACAACTACCTGAAAGGAGGTTGTAGCATGGAGAGTGTTGGTCCCTTCTTCCAAGTAGCAAGTGATAGGACAAGAGGAAATGGCCTCATGTTGCACCAGGGGAGGTTCAGATTGGATATTAGGAAAAAATTCTTTGTGGAAAGGGTTGTCAGGCATTGGAACAGGCTGCCCAGGGAAGTGGTGGTGTCATCATCCCTGGAGGTGTTTAAAAGGCATTTAAACAAGGTTCTTAGGGACATGGCTTAGTGCTGGAGTTAGGTTAGGTTATGGTTGGAGTCAATGATCCTGAAGATCCCTTCCAACTGAAATGATTCTATGATTCTAATGGTAAGCAGAGCCCTTAGTTTGCAAGGATCACAGTCAGGTGTTCCTTACAAAGCTGAGCCTCTGTACATTTCTCTCAATACAAAGCAGGTGGGAAGCCTCATCTGAATACACGGCTGCAGGTCCACTGTGTTTTAGCAGGGATTTTTTCCCATTCACTAGGGTCCCCGAAGGAGTGCCAGACCCACATGCCTGCCTGCAAGCCTTACAGAAGTATCACTCATATGAAAGAAAGGGAAAGCACAGCTAACACTCCCCCATAGCAGCACAGCACGTCCTAGAAATGTTTAAAGGAGTTGCTGTTAACTTTCCCTCCCACAGTCCCCCTGGATGGTGAGGGCTCAAGAGTGTGCAAAGAGCTTTTAAAGCTGTGACTTTTCATTCCCCCACAGGAATGATGGGAGGAAAGGAGAGAAGTGTAAGAGAGGAGACAATTATTCACTGATTGCTTGCAAACCGCTTTCCTCTGCAGTCCTATAAATATCAACCTCCCACTCCCCCAAAGGAGGAAGGACATGACATTTTCTTTGGTGTAAAACCACCTGAAAAGTTGCCAGTGCCTTGCTCCTGCCCCACACACCACAATACTGTCTCTAGTAGCAGGGCTGTGCTGTGACTGTAGAGGTAAGGGATCTGATTTTGGGAAAAAAAGTTTCTTCAGGAGAGAAGAGTGATGCTTTCACCATGATCATTTCAGAGCTGGCCTTGTCATGCACCCCGGGAAGAGCTGCCTTGGGAGAGGTGAAGAGGCCACACTGGGAGTGAGGGGATGGGATCAGGATAGCAGCTGGGCATGTGGAGAGGTGTGTGGGAAAAAGTGGAGGAGGGACCTCTTCTGGCAGCTTGGCTACCCCTGGAAACCTGCACTTTGATCTCTACAAGAAAAAAAAATCGTAGCGTGATGTAGAGATGGAGGCATTTCTTCTTAGAAGGGGAGAGGAGGTACCCCGCAAACTGTAGTTTGTACTTTCATCCAGATAACATTGGGAGTCATTCAAATTAAACAGATTGGATCAGTTTCAAAATCATTGGCATTAATTAGTGGTGGTGTCTTCTGCTCTCAAACACTACTCCTCACTGCTGTCTCTATTCCATTCTTTCCTATTTTTTTTTTAATTTCTTTTTTTTTTTTTTTTCTTAGTATTAGACCTTAAAGCTGAAGTGCACTTAGCAAGCTATGGTTTCTCTTTTGTTTCAAAAGAGTGTGGTAGTAAGGTTCCCATATGTATTGGAGGAGTCTGAAATGGAGAACAAAAAAGCTTGGCCCAAAGAGGTAAAACGGTTGCAAAAGACTCATAACAGCCAAAACTGAACTTTACTGGCAAAACGGATCCTTGTTTCTCCCCAGAGTGGTCCAGGGTAAGGGAACACCCCGCAGGAAGGGAGAAAATGGCATAATCCAAATAGTGACTCTGACCACAGTATAAAAAGGATATAAAGCTGTTGGACAGTGTGCAGAGGAGAGCTACAAAATTGGTGAAGGGTTTTGAGAGGAAGCTGTATGAGGAGCAGCTAAAGTCATTTGGTTTGTTCAGCCTTGAGGAGAGGAGACTGAGGGGAGACCTCATCATAGTCTACAGTTCCCTCACAAGAGGAAGAGGAGGGGCAGGCACTGAATTCTTCTGTTTAGTGGCCAATGACAGAACTGAGGGAATGTCGGGAAGATGTGCCAGGGGAGGTTTAGGTTGGACATTAGGAAAAGGTTCTTCCCCCAGAGGGTGCTGGAGCACTGGAACAGGCTCCCCAGGGAGGTGTCACGGCCCCAAGCCTGACAGTGTTCAAGAAGAGACTGGACAAGGCCCTCAGACACATGGTGTGAATTGTGAGGTTGTTCTGTACAGGGACAGGAGCTGGATTTGATGATCCTTGTGGGTCCCTTGCAACTCAGGACATTCTATGATTCTATGACCAAATGACTGCGGTCTGATCACAAAATCAGAGTGTGTCCAGCTGGGTGCACCAGGCATGTTGCAGGAACTGAGCGGCACTAGCACATGTTCAGCAGGACTTTGGCAACCCCAGCAATGCACAAAGGTCTCATGACCACTTGGGCCTTTTGCCATGAAACCTATGAGGACAGGAAGAAGCTGAGAGTAAAAGGTGCTGGTAGAGTTGTGGGGATTCAATATTTTCAAACAAAACCACAAGTGGTGAAGTCAGCAGCTCTCCTACAATCAAAAGGAAATGGGAGGAGCCTGAAGGCGTTGTATTCTTGGGGGAGGAATAGTCCTAAAATTTCCTTTGTCTTTGGTCAGCACTCTTTTTGTGGCGTGTATGCATACATGTGTGCATGCACATGCACATAGGAGAAACGGAGATACTTTTGGGTAAAACGCATAATAATATAAATAGAATTGGTCAAAAATCCAAGTGTGTATGGTGAGTGCCATTTATTTTCAATTTTTTCTTTTTCCATTTGAAAGGTTGGGGTTTTATTACTATTTTAATTAAGATGCAGAACTCATGCATCAATGGATATTTGTGTATATGAGCTTGGAATTTATCTGTATACCCTGCCGTCAATGGTTAGAGGCATATTTAACAACCTTTAAGACAGATAAGAAATTGCAGCCTAGCAGAAGACAAAGTATATGCAATTTTTATGTCATTTTATTTAGGAGTATTTTGTGATGGAGGCAGAGAATCCTGCTGAAATGCAAAGCTGTCTCATAAAATACCACATTATCCATGCACCTCTTTTCTCCAAAACCTTGCAGTTTTTACAACATGCTGAGTACAATTTAATTAAGAGTCTTCACGCAGGGACTGTTGTCAAAGAGCGTGCTTTTCTCTGCATGCCACAGTTAATGGGAAAAAAGTATAATCCAATAGCAAGTAGAAAATCTGCAGCCAGACTCTGGCAAAACCTTTGAGTTGCCAATTAAATAAGATTAAATAAAGCAGAATGTAATTTTGCAATATTATTTCAGAAAGCACTGCTGAAAGACAGATACAAAACGGAAGACAGGCCAGCAGAGAGGAAAAGACAGAAAAACATTTTCAGGACAAGCAAACTCAACTGTGCAACATTGTGGTCTTCAATAAGGCAGCAGAACTGAAGTGTTAGCTTTCCAGTGCTGTTGGAACAAAATTCTTGTCCACAAAACTGTAATTATAGATTTTTATCAGCTTACCATTGCAGCAAGTAGTACAATATCTATGTGAGGCATTTAAGCACTTTCAGAGAGACTGTTAAAAGTCTAACTCCTTGTGCTTTACCCCAATGACATATTCTTTTAGTTTGTCAAACTTCTTCCAAATATACAAGCTCTGATTTTTGCAAGAAAGGAGATGTTTGAAGGGAAAAAAAAAAAAAAAAGAAAAAAAAGAAAAATTGGTCCTCAAGAATTCTAAAGACTTGTTAATTGTGCAGTTGATTCAGACCCTTTGGATGTGTCCAAAGAATCCCAAGTTTCTGTTATGTCAGGAGGTCTGCTTTCCTTCTACTCCAACCTTCACATCACTGGCACAAGTGCCTGGCTTTAACCGTAAGTGCACTATTCCAAAGGAGTTCCTCTGAGTGTTGTTTGAGGGAATCCCAAGTCCTCGCCCACACATTGTGGGCAGTTGTGTCAGATGAGGACCATTGTCCAAGTCTGAACGAGCAATAATTTTGCTTATAGAATGGTTAGCAAAGTGCAAGCCCTCAGCTTGCATAGGGTAATAACACCAACATTAAATGCTGATACACAACTGTGCAGTCAATGTGCACACTCAGCCATTGGAGTCTGGCAATTACTGAAGCTCATGTAAGTTAGGAAGCAGCATTTACCTTCTGTTCTTTAAAGATGGATTTAGTTATACATAAAGGCACAATAGCATATCTTGTCAGGCTAAAAGAACCTGAGACTCCCCTTACCGGGACCAAAATATCCAAGCTGCCAGACCTGATCATTTTCCCCTGCTGTCCACATGGGATATTCCAGCAGAAGCTGAGCCTGGTACATGAGGCAGAGCTGAGATGGGCAAGTGCAGGAATGAGAAGGACATTTCATTTCACAAATGGTCTTCGCTTGAGACACAATAATTTTACAGCACAGTAAGAGTTTAAATCTGTTGCCATTTAAGTCGTATCCTACACCATTTATCTTGTAGTTTTCCAGGCTAATCCATTATTTTTTTCCTGCACCTTTGAAACAAAGTGCATTCATGGAAGGTAGCAAAACCTTCCTCACAGTGTTTACCAGCCTATATCAGGTGCAACATTTACACTCAGTTGAAAAAGTCAATTGCTACAGATGAAGAAGCTTTATTGATTTCGCAAAGTGAAATGAACACTCTGGTAGTACACTTTTAACTCTGTATTCCAAGGTAATATTAAATAGAGATATATAAATTGACTGCCAACTGTAAAAAGATGCATAACAGAATATACATGCTCTAATTTTTAATTTATTTTCTAACAAGACACTGAGTTCACCATCTGGTTAGGATTTAGCAGGTGACACAATTTTATTATCATGTCTCTCCTGACTTGGAGTTTATTTTCACGTCATTTCATTAAACGGCATGCAAGGAATACTTTGTGCTTAATGAAAACAATCTTGTTTTTACTAGTGTCATTTAGATTTCAAAAGCAGAAAATCCTGAAAAACAATTTAGTTCTGACTGCACTGATTTCTGCATATGTATGACGGCAACAAAGATGTTAAGTTTCAATACGGCATACTGACAAATTACCACACTTTTTAATTAGAACATTACACAGGTATCCATAAAATCTTCCATACTTTTATAATCATTAATGAATTTTTTAAAGTTATTGACAACTGAATTATTTGAAGTGACTTTAATAGACTTTTTCCTAACAGCTCAACTATTTATAGTAATATGGACTGTCACAGTTACGTGAATAAAGAACAAACTTGAATCTTCCTTTTGGGGACAATTAGGGTGTTTAATCCTGCACTCTTCTCCAGCAAGGAGCAGGCAGCAAAAGAAACACAAGGTTTAAATGACCAGACTCAGTAAGAAAGTCAGTTGTGGTACTCTAAACAACAATTTGCCTTCAGGTAGCAGAAGTTGGTTTGGCCTCTTCCTGTTGGTGAATTATATAATCACTGTCTTAAGTTCTTCTCTGCTAGGCACTGAAGATGAATTTTTTGCTCCCTTTCAGATAGCTTTATTAGTTTTGCCTTATACGCAGACATCATCTGCAATTGGACAAAAACTTCTAGTTATTCACAACACCTCTTAATAGCAAAGTCAAGGGCATAAAATCCTTTTTGGGGGAGTTTTGACACAGAAGAAACTCAGTGTTACAGTACAAGGACTTACCAGGATTCTTCATTACTCCGTGTATATGTCACACTTTGTGGTCAATGATGATTTTTGGCCACACAGGAAGACAATGGTCACAACTATATGTTACCGTCTGAAGCATCCTATCTTATAATTCCTATTCCAAGTTCAGATAGAGCGAGATCATATATTTTAAAAAAGGACCCAATCTTGATTTAAAGATGGCATATGGTATAAAACATTTTCCCCTTCCCTTTGCAAGTTTTTCCAGTTCATGGTAACCCATATTGTCTTAAAATATATGTTGTCAGTGGAATTTTTCTCTCTTAGTTCCAGACACCTACGCCTGAACTAGAGTCTTTTATAGACAGTAGGAAAAAAAACAAACAAACAACCCCTCCCAAAAAAAACCGAACAAACCAGGCATTGCAAAAGCACAGTTCAGCTGATGTATTTTATATCAGCTGAAGAGTGACCTAGATGAGCCACTTTTTTTTTTCCCATAGTCTAAAAGTGGGTCTAGTTCAGGTGTATATACTAAAGGTGTATTTACCAGAGATATATATCTCTATACTTGAAAGCCAAGATATGCAGCTTCATATGTACTTTGCACTGTATGAATCTACATTTAGACGGGTGAATCTCCCCCTTACTTTTAACTGGACCCTAATGTTGCCAGAATTTTATCTAAAGAAAAATATTTTTTTTTCAGACCACAATCGATTTATGTTTTCATGCTTTCTCTGATGAACTAAACCAAAGAAATTCCTAAATCTCCCAGTAGGATGCAAATTTTCAAGTCTTAAAGTCACTCTGTTACTGTTTTATGAAGACATCTCCTGTTTTTCAGAATTTTGGGGGATGACAGACGCCTATAGGTCATGGCACTTTGCAAAGCCTGATCCAAGCCATGTTGTGTCTTTGGGTACAAAAGCAGCAACAATGGCCCAAAGGGACTTGTAGACACCTTACTGTGGTGCTATGCCTAAACTCATTATTCAGCTGACTAAGACACTTAGTTTAGGAGCATTGTCATACTGGTCTGACCATATTAATTGACAACGGACTTGATTATCTCTGCATTGCTTTGCATTACACAGTTTAGAAATGACTGCAGCTGGGATAAGAACAAACATCATTCTGATTTGGCTGTCTGTCACCAAGGAGCAGGATTGCAAGGAATTTAGCTTAATATACCAAATGATATTTAGAAAAAAAAAAAAAAAAAAAAAAGGAAAATTACAATAGGAAAACAAAACATCAGACATTTAATAAACCTTATTATGGATATATTTCAACTCGAAGTGTTCATTAAATATCCAGCAAGGGAAAACAGCTTAATAGCTAGAATAGATTTTATGTAGCAAAATACCAAAACTTCCAAATAACTAAATCTGGAAATCTATCAACATAAAAATGTTGGCATTTTAGCCCTGTATGGCAATTACTTACTTGACTTAAACATAACGAATCACCTTCACAAGAATGCTAAGGTAAATAGGTCTGGCTCCCATGTGTGTGTTCAATATATACTGCTCTTAGCATCAAAGAGAGCAAATTCACGCTGGTTAACTTGAAGACTGGAGAGTCTGCAGTTCTCCAAACAGCGCACATGCCACTGGCAGAGGAAATTACATGGAGGGTTGCAGCTGCTGCAGAATGATAAATCTCAGGGGATCGTTTGCCCTCCGTATAGGAAAACAGCAGAGGCAGTTTGGTCTGTTGGGGGATGAAGTTGGTTATTCTGTAAGTACTTAAATCACCGCTGTCTTCTCAAACTTCACTTAATGCTTCATTGTGATGCCTGACCTTGAGCCTCACAGACTGCTCTAGAGATCTGAGTGTCAAAAGGGAAAAGCTGGAATATATTTGATGCTGCTCATTTTTAGCTGGGTCAAAAGGACTGGAAGAATTTGAGTAACCTTTTTTTTCCCCTGTAATCTTGACACATCTTTCCTTTATATATTAATTTTATTGTGCAACTAAGAGAGAAATGAGTGCTCCAGGTGTCCAACCCAAATTAACTCAAACTCAGTAAGTTCTTCAATCTACTCCTGCAGAGGCCTGGCAGCTACAGAAAAAGCAGGATGGACAGACAGTCAGATGTGGCTCACTGCAATATTTATACTTGAGTCTATATCAGTATTTCTTCTTGTTATTAATACATTTTGCTAAGCACTAACAATATGTTACCTACAAAACTGTTTCTCTCCTTTTCAGCTTTTCCAGATCAGCCGTTTAGTCACTGGACAAGATTTTTTTTCTGTCTCTGTGGAATTTCCTTGTGAAGAGACTTTGCCTCATCATAATGAGAATGCCCTTGTCAGCACAATTCATTCTTAATGACAACCTGAAACAAGAGGGTATGGAGAGAAACAGCTGAGTGTTGTAGCAGGCTGAAGGGCTAATAATTACTGGCCCCTGCATTCAGTCATTTCTAAGGAAAGTTTGTGCTGTACTAGCCCAGATGCCTGCAAGGGAACAAATCAGTCTACTCTCATTGTTCAGCCAAGTTTCAATGGGAAAAACAATTCAGAGTAGGGCTTAAATTATTTCAGATTCAGCCTTAACTAGTATCTTAATTGTTTCATGCTTGGTATCTTGAATTTTTTATGAAAACAACTCAAACTAGTAGACTTTTTCTGTTTGAGAAGTTACCAAAGCCATAAAATGGTCTTTGTGATGCATTTTTTTTTTCCAGTTACTACTTGTTCAAGGTAGAAGATAAATTAGCTGTTTGTCAGTATGGGAGTAGTGAAAGTGTAGCTGAAAGCTAACGCTAACACCCATCCTAATATTTTTCTTAAAGGTACAAGATGATACAGTCTTATGCTTTATTTCCAGCCACCAGCAATAAAGAAATATGTTACAGTGGCAGAAGCAGTCACTCATTTCTGTATCTGTAGAACAGGGAGATAACATATAACATTAGACAAGTGTCTTGCTCAGAGTAATCCTGCCTGGCTCCCATACAAATTGATATGAAGGTTATGCTGATAGCATAGCCCTTTTCTGAAATTAACTAATCTAGAGATGGAGGGAGAGCTGAGTGAGCAGCTTACAAGTCAAAATTTATTTGACAAACAGCAATTCCCTTTCCATTCCTGGTACTCTGCCCTGCGGTTGTGGTAAGGGGCAACTTGTCTCACTAATATGAATGGGAAGCAGAGCCCTTCCATTGCTCTGTTTTCTCTACAGAAGAGGAAGGAAGGAGTAATACTAAATGAGCAAAACAAGAACTCTCTTCCTGTGGCAGCTTGGTTCTTCTATACACCAAATCGATGCATGGAGCCAAACCTCCATGCCATTATTGTCATCAGTTGACATAATCAGCCTGACCCCTTGTTTTGGTGACCCATAGAAAGTTCTAAGAAAACAAGTACTTTCACACGTCTCTGCACTGTTGTGTAAGCCAAACCATGTCCTTCAGTGCTTTCTTACTTTTTGATGAGGAGCTGAGATGTTTAATTTGAAAGCTGTGAAATATCCAAATCAGAATATAAACTGGCATGGCACACTGGCTGTCCTAGAAGCTCTGTAATAATGCAAGAAAACACCTAATGGAATAGCAGCCTTACTTGTGCTCACTGGTATCAATGCAAATCTTGATGGTGAGAGAAAGAAACTAAGTAAATTTACCAGCCTGCGGATTGCAAGTGCTTTTTAAAACTCTGAGTTGTTGTTAGAATTGGTGTGGCTTCCTTGACTTTAGAGCATGAGCTAAGACAACTCGGGGATGCCATGGAGCTTCTCATGTCTGCCACTTATTGAAAAGGAGCAAAAAATCCATGAGGCAAACTGAGGTAAAGACAGAGAGCTGCAATCACCTCATGAATAATGTAATTTCAACACTCAGCATACAGAGTTAAAATGCTTCTAATTGTTACTGCGCAGATGGGACAAAGATCCTCTGTGGTTGGTCTGCTGCTCCCTGGAGAGGCTGAGCTCCATTAGAGAGGGATGTGAGCCTAATAAAAAAATAATTCATTGCTATTAAAAGAAAATACATTTTATTCTTTCCCTTTATTGTAATCACCCAACTCAAGGATTAGGTAGCAAAAAATTTAGGATAATGAAGAAACATTTACCAGAAATGTGCTGCAGTATTTCTAAAAACACCAGCAGGTGCTGCTGAATAATTAATATTTAATATATTCATTCTATTTTACTGCTAACATTGACAGCCATTAGCAACATAAATAGCAGTAGATACCATTTCTGTGGACCAATCTCCTGTCAATGTTCATTTTAGAAAGACTCGTACAAAATATTCTGCATAGAAAGCAGAAATGCACATATTTCATATTCAAATGTAAATACATAAATATACACACACTATGCATACACAGTGTTTATTTTAGGGAATGATCTTGCATTGTCAGATAAAATCAGAGTAGATAGATTAGCACCTCTCTGCCCTCTGATTTTAGTTTGCATTTAAAAGACTTATCTTCCTATTTAACATCTCTTGAGATAAAGCTTTGTGACATGTATCGTACAGCACAGATTAACATTCTAAGGAGATTTCTTGAATCAAAATTATTAGAGTTCTTTAGAGAAAATGAGCGTGTGAGATAGTTCTTCCGATATGTCAATCCCTATCAGTAGATGTACAACAACACAGAGTAGTTGAAGTAGGAAATCAAACGGTGAATATTAGGTTATTTACTGAAGTCAAGAATGCAATTTTGATTTGTTGCACTGATAAATCATGGATATTTTTCCTCCCAGCTAAATGAAGCCCACTATAAACAAAAATGATAAATACGATGTCACAGTAGCGCGCAGTGATATATGTATGTCTAAATAGTGTTTCTACTTGAAAACAAAATCATCCCCCTTGAGTACTGTCTCTTATTAGCATGCTACTGGGTGCAAGAAATTATTCAAAAACCTCTAAGAATGTTTAAGCACAGGAAGAAAAGGAGAAGTGTGAATACTCTTACCCACCTGACATAAAGGGTGTTTGTTTGACTCTGGTGGGTACAGATATGCATTTTGAGTTTCTCATGGAGGTACGCTCAAGACCCTGAGGTCTATTTCAGGCCATTTTGTTGTATCTGGTTTCATATAGAAAGTGGAGAAAGCCAGTGGAGTCATTTGTGCAACTGTCATTCATTGCAAGTAAAGGCCAGCACCCTGATGCATTGTGTGCAGCAAGCTAACACAAGAATTAAGAAGCAACTTGTAAGTCTTAGATCAGTAGCTGAAAGAGACTGAACACTAATTTCAACTTTAACTTGTTCATTTAATCTTGTTCCCAGGTTAGGGATTGTCCATTAATAAAAGTGACAATAAAAAAACGTCTTTACAGACTTTAAAATAAACCACAGCTCTTTAATCTTAAGACGTTATTTCCCAAAGCTACCGCTAGCTTAGGGAGGCAAACAAGATCCTCTCTGGGATCAATTAAAGCCCAGCTCTGATCTGATGCTGCCTGCAACAGGAATTTATCATATGAATTTCAAAAATATCCTCCTCAGACCTCATCTGTCTGGAGTATAGAGTTGAATACACTGAAGTGGAAGGGATGAAGAGAAAATTTTCCTCAAAAGAGTCACACTTGTTCTTAGGAGGAAAAGGGGGAGAAGAAAAAAACAAAACTAAACAAACAAAAAAACCCCAAATAAAATAAAAACAACAAAAAAAGTGCAACCAAGCAAGTAGCTACAATGGAAAGACTAACTGCAAGTGGTATGAATTTGGTGTCAAATCTCAAAATACATTCACACATCTTCAGTTACGAACTTCAGTATACGTCATCTAAAAAGATATTCCTGGGCTTCACTACACACTCTAGTTAGCTCTCCATGAATACAAAATCAGTATTTAAATGGCTTATCACAAAAAGCAAAGCAATTTACCAGTAGCATTGGCAATAGAGATGATGGACATACGATAATTTACTCAAAGTGTCTATCACAATCTGTACTAACACAATTTGTTAAACCAAGCAGGAATTAGAAACTTTACTGTATATTTTTCCAGGTCACCACTATCATTATTTATTTGAGATATTAAAACTTCTGATGGCAATTATAAAATGTGCTCACTTTTTAGTATTTCAGAAACGTTATGTAAAGTGCTTTTTAACATTATGTAACCATTTAAATGGTGCAATGTGATGAAAAAAATTAGCTGGAAGCTAGATAATGACTATTTCATATCTTAAATAATTAAGACATCTCAGTAGCAAGGAAAAAAAAAAAGGCTGCTTTCCCCTCCCTCCCCCTGCCCCCTGCAGTGCAAAGCATTAAATATCTTGGTGTTTTCAGAAAAAAAAATAAAATCTGCAGTACTTCCCCTGCCCCCCCAAAAAGTTATGAATTACTAAAACAGATATTGTACACATGGTTCCGTAGACCCAGTTGGGGGCTTTTTGAAAGCAGATCCAGAAAGACCAGGGTAGCAAGTTGCTACACTCTGCTCAGCATGGTCTGAAGTACAGTTTCAGCTTGTGGCGGCCCTCATGCCCAAGAGCTCTGGTTTTGTAACCACCTCCTCGAGTCCAGGCTGCAGCTCTACATCTGGGTAGTGGGACTCTGACGGGGCTTCCCAGGCCTCAGACCACCTGCACAAGTGCCACCTCAAGGCTGTGTGTGGTAGGACCCAAAGCTATGAGCCAGACCTCCTCCCAAGCCCCTTGTGGCCATGAATGAGAGATGCTGTTGCCACATGGTGCAGGGAGGGAAAGAACTGGGCTGAGCAAGTCTTGGAGGGAGCAGAGACCCCAGCCAATGCCATGGGCCCCAAACCGGGAGTCACGACCAGAAATATGACAGAGACCTTTACAACTCTTCTTCCAGTGAGAAATGTGCTCCAGTTCACCAGATGAAATCCGCTATGCATGTTTCTACTCCCACCCTCAACCCCCAAGGGAAGTTGTAGGTGCAAAAGATGACCCAGAACTGGCTACTTGCAACTCTGACAGCTCTTATGCCTTATCCCACCTAGAGAAGCACCCCTAGGTTTTCAAACCATTCTCCTAGAGCTACTTTTACTGGCTTATACATATCCATAATTTTTATTCCATTTCTTCCCTCTCAGGTTATACCAATATGAACCTCTTTAAATCAAGGGGCCTATTCCCTCCTGAAATATTTTGTTGACACAGTTGTCAGTGTCATTTAAGTCAGAAAAAAATTGAAACAGATTGGGTTGTATACTTAAAATTCTGGGAGATTTAAAAAAAAAAAAAAAAGTAAGTACCCTGTGGAAAATGTTAAAATAGTGGCTTTCTCAATGCCCTGTAGTAAGTTATTAGCAGAGCTGTGCATAGAAGCAGATCTGAAGTGTACTGGTCAAAAAATGTACACATTTGGCTGCCCAGCAGCTCATAGAGCTAGGATTCATAATGCTGGTTTATCCTTTCATAAACATAAGCTTTATCCCAGGATTACCAAGCACTACGATAGAAATTGAGAGAGGGTTTCTTTAAAGGACAAATGTCAATTTGGGACCTGTTGGTTTGCAATAAATGCTAAATGCCCTATTTGCAAATCTCTTCCGATCCCACAAATGATGAAATTAACAGTGCTATTTTTCAGCTGGGAAAAAGAGTACAAAGCAGCATATACCCAAAGCCAGCAATTCCCTGACCTTTGCCTCAGGAGAAATCACAGAGATGGGAACAGCATCCCCTGCTTTACAGTTAGGCAACACCTTGCTTCATTGATTTCATGTACTTTTCCCAATTCATTAACTAAAAGGGAGTCCTTACCAAGAATGGAAAATAAAAAAACTTGTATTTTTTCTGGTTCTAACAGCAGTGCTTTCCCAAAGGACAAAGCATGATGACTAGAAAATTGTACACAGGCCAGGTTATAAAAAGGGTAGAGCACTATGGAAACTCTTAACAGTTCAGCATAATGCCACTTTTTAGTACCAACTACTGTAAAGGTAGTAATAGGACAAGATTAATATATTGTAAAAGGGAGGTCTTGAGCAGCATGATTAAGACATCTAATGTGAACCTAATACATGTACATGTACAAACAGGCATATACATTGTCTAAAATCTTCAGCTTGTTAAATATCTGAAGGTAGAAACCAAGTGATACCTGATTGAAAAGTGGCCCACAGTGTGGATTTGCAAAACTGCCATATTCTCATCCCACCTTACTTCTCCTCGAAACAAAGCGAAGTTCTCCTAGTTGCAGGCTGCTCTAATACTGGTATTTCATGTCAATTTGAAAGCCTTGAAAGTTGTGGTAGTGGTTCCTATTTGTCCATTTTTATGGTATCAGCCACCACAAGTCTTCTTCTTCAGTTGCCTCTTAGCTCTGCCCCAGATGCTTACCTCCTGTGTTCTGGTGCTCCCTAAAATGCCCCATGACAGGTCCCCAGGAAACTCCAGTGGCTGGTTTAAACTCAGCAACCTAAAAGCAGCGAAACAATAATAGGTGGTCGTGATAAAAAATAAATCATGTATCAAGCACTTTCTGGTCAGCAGATGGCAAACTGTACCACAGCAGGATCTCATTATCTGGGCGGATAACTACAGGCAGGTTAACACTGTCATATGAGGCACAAGAGCTCTGCTTGGCTGCCTGGAGGAACAGTGCTTACAAACCAAGGGAGGAGATATTCCTCCATAGTACTGCCTGCCTTTGAGTCAGGAGTTCTGCACTGAAAATCTGTGTGCTTTGCTTGAAGAGAGAGACACATTAAAGGCTTTGAGTAGAGAAACAAAGTACCTGGAAGGGGCCCAGTGATGTCAAGGATTGCTGATTTTCAGCAGAGGAGAGGAACACTGAGAGGAGATACCAACATTTTGCTGGTGGACAAAAAGATGCTTTAAAGACAACTAGGAAAAAAAAAATTCTTGTTAGCACTGAAGACAGAGCAAGCAGCGATGAACTTAATCTGCAGTTCTGAAAATTTAGGCTAAACAAGAAAAAAATTTATAACCATTAAAATAAGCAGCTAAAGGATGTTGAGAAACCAGGGACCAGGAAGGTAGTTAAAGCTAATAAATGTGCGTATATTAGAGAGAATTTACTGCCACTATGCTCAGATCTTACTGCCTTGCAAATACAGTGGTAAAATAGGATTGAATCTCATTTGTAAATGAAATTATTCTTTCTTACTTGAAAAATAAATGTATCTATACATGGACTAGATGTAGTGGTTATTCCCATGGCTGTTTCCAAAGAAATAATGGAGGTTTTACTGGCATTGGCTTCACATTTCACATCCCAGAAAGATAACCCTTCTAAGGACATCCATGGCAGATTCAGAATCCAGAAATCTAATTTGTCTTCAGATTCCTCCACCTCCATTGTTCTCGTCCTCCCAAGGTGGACAGGAGGCCCCAGCCCAGTGTCAGCAGCAGCAGCAGAATGGACCAGGAACTGATCAGAAAGAGTTAGTGAGCACAAACACAGAAACAAAATGCACCCTTGAAACAAGGACTTGTTACCAAAACACAGAGAACAGGAGATCCTACTGCCTCCTACAGTTGATACAATTTTAAAATTTTGTGTGTTGCTCAACATAGTTACAGATGAACCAGAAGAAGGAAAGGGTTTTTTCCTACAGCATCTAGTCTCTTCCAAGGCACCTAGAAATAGTAAATCCCAAATCTGGGAGGTCATACAAGATTTCACGTTGAATTTTGAAAAGAGGTGAGGTTGACAACACAAGCCCACAGACCTTTGGGTATTTGTTCATCATCAAAATCAATATAATGTAAAAAGGAACCACTCACAGCTGAGGGAATTCTATTGCATCTTGTTCCACTTTTCAGAGCTATTCCCTCCATTTCAACTTTTTAATTCTTTTTTTATAGTTCGGCTTTGTAGACAGTGGGTCATTTGGTAAAAAGTAAGAAAACCGAACCGTGTGTTGCCAAGGTCCAAAGACAATTTGAACTTTATTTTGCTGGCATTCAGCTTTTGACAAGGCTAGCAATGTAGCATCAGGCATTTTGCATCCCTTCCTGCCACACTACCTGATGGTCTGACACCTCTACTTCGCCAGGAAGCCGGGTAATACCATTAGCACCTTTTACAAGCAAGAATCACAAACATAAAGATAGTGGATGACATTTTCAAAACCCTAGCTAAAAAGCAAGAGCTTTAGTCTCACCACCATCAATACAGAAATTGCCTTGTTACATACAGAAAATGTTAACCTCCCCCAGAGAATTTTGCAGGTTGTGGAAAGTAACAGAGATGAAGGAGACAATTCTCTGTTCAGATATGTAGGTTTTTAGTTTAATTATTGTTGAAACCAGTTAAATGCTACAAAACACTTGCCTAACATTTGCTTTACTTTTGCCCTGACAAACCCTTTTCCAGTTGAACAGTTGAAAATTGAAACTCACTGAGAATAATATAGAGGAAGGTGAATCTCAGTCGTAACAATCTCCTGGGGCTTTATCCCTGCCAACCAATGTACCTTAAAATGCAGCATTGTTCCAGGCAGAAATTTGGACTGTTTGGTCAAGAAGAAACAACTGAAGGGAGCTGTATTGGCAGCGTTCGAATCCCAAAAAAAAAACAACAGCAGCAAACGAGGGGACAATTGATTCTCCAAGTCAATAGCTCCAGTAAAAATGGATCTTTTACTACTAAAAATGCTAAAAATGTTTTTTACTACTTGGTAATGTGAACTAAGGTACCCAAGTGTTTCAGAGCTGATTAATATGCATGTGTGAGGAGCACTAAGTATATTATCTGGGGGTAAATGGTGCCAGTACAGATTCAATGTAGTGATTAAATCTCTTTTTGGATCAAGCCCAAAATAAGTAGGGGACAAATCAGTTTTCTCCATCTCAAAGCAGTTATTTGCTGTTTTTATGGATTTTTATCAGAGTGATGATATAGATGGAAGAAAAGTTTTTTGTTTTTTGGTTTTTGGTTTTTTTTTACCAACGTGACTTTCTTTTCATTTGTGAATTTTCCATCAGTTTTATACATATAAATCCCATCTTTATCTAGTGGCAAATGGGACCATATTTTTCTGGCTCTCTCCTCTTCTACAAAATCACTGTTCCTTCAAAGGCAAAAAGATAGAACTCATAATTCTCCAATGTTTCTATCAATTCGCTTTTTTTTTTTTAATGAAATAACTTGAAATGCAGTTTCAGACCCATCTAAGACTTTTATACATCTTATTCCTGATATGTGAGAGGATGTTTAGTAATATGAAACCATTTTTGGTATTACATCCATATATAATGGAATTAAACCTTGAAGCAATCAGTGAAATTGTTTAGAACCGAATATTGGAAAAGGAGGGAGTTTCCTAGATACTGCTTTCATCTTTGACATTACCGTATTTTTAGTCTCATTAATGCTGCTTAGACAACTCAGAATAAGAACTGATAGCTAGAAATAAAAGCCAGAAAACTTCAAGTTAGAAAGAGGACAAAACTTCGCAAACATTTTAAATAAAGGTAACTGCAAATTAGAAAGAAATCACTGGAGAAAATGGCAAAATCATTAAAACAAATAATTTCTAGACAGTCCTGATCGTCTCTCTGGAGAATGAAAGTTAGTAAACATATACTATATAGCTCAGCTTGGACCTCTACTAGACAAAACTTTGCCCCACCTTACTCAGGAGATCAGATTAGGTGAAAAAAGATTGTGAGGCCAGAATATATCATTTCCATTTGCAGATCATAGGTTTTTTTCATTTAAGACAAACGAAAATTCAGCAACCAGAAGGGGGATCTTGGGACTGCTTTGGAGTGTGTGGTGGGGTGTGTGTACAAGTCAGGCATATATAATTCCTGTTTATACTATCTGTCACTTTGTTTGAAAAGAAACTTGCTTCTTAAATACCTACAGATGCATTTGCTGTTCCTGCTTATTCCTGCAACTTTATTCTTTGTCTTTTTTTTTTTTTTTTGCTGTGTTTCTGACAGTACATGTCATGTCTAAATGAAATGCATCTTCTGTTTACTGTTACAAGTGTTGTCTGTTGCGACAGCTCCAGCAGCAGTGTGTCAAAAAACATGACCCTTGGATATTCAATTATATTCTTTCCTGGGATTTTCAAATGCTGTATAACAAGCTGTCCAGGAATTTCCAGTGTTCACAGGAACTGCACTTTTTTTTTTAACATGATTCCTTACAAATTTTAAATTAATAGTTCATGAGCAAGAAGTAATAGGATTAGCACAAAGCTTCCTGTAATTGAACTAATAAGAATTATAGATCACTTTGTTATACAGCTAAAAGATTATCTTCTCCCATGTGCTTAGGAAAGACTGTATTTACTACTTGTCTCTGGTCATTAAGATCCTCATTCTACATTTTGACATGAAGAGGAACATCCTTGTTGATACACTCTGCTACTTTCCTATTAATCACTCTTAATGGATAAAATTTTATTATTGATTTCACCATTCATTTAAATTGGAGCAAAAATTCATACTACAGGGCTAACACTCTGAACTGTAAGCTTTCAGAGAGAAGTTAATGCTGAATGCTTTGCTTTTATTGACACAATTCTAAATTTGGGAAAATTAGTAGGTTTTATTTTGTTTTTTCCCTTGGAAGAAGGAGTGTTTTGCCAAAATCACTTCATTTGAGAGGAAAAATTCAAAAGGTGAAGACTACTGCAAGGAAAGACTGAAATGACATTTTCTGAATTTCCTTACTTTCTACAATTTTCATTGTCTTACCTTTTAAAATTGAGTTATAATGCAGAATGAACTACTGATAAATCACAATGGCAATGGGATGTACTTTAACCAATTAATATCTTTGACTTGTGTAGTATCCTAGAACCATTTTGGTTGGATAAAGCCTTTCAGATCATGGGTCCAACTGTTAACTTAGCACAGTTAAGTCCACTTCTAAACCATGTCCCTAAGAACCTCATCTACACATGTATTAATACCTGTAGGCACAAAAGAGTCCCATCTGCCTAAATATCAGCAACCCAAAGTGAAATATACGTTGACTTCTCTGCTTCCCTTCCAGAAACATAGTTTAAGTGTTTGCCACACATTAGTTCAATCCTCTATTACCATATATTTAAGACTGAGAAGGCTGCTACTTTGCCTTGACTGGTTTGTCTCCCTATTATACATCAAACTAACCTGTTTGTATAATATCATAATTGAAATATTCTGCTCCTGTACAACACAATGTTTTTAACTATGCATCAAGTACTTTTGGTTACAAAATGAAGGAATCGCTTTGGTCCTCCAGGGATATGAAAGACTTCATGCCCTGTTTTGTCAATACAAATCTCACTCCCTTAAGAAGTTCTATATGTACCACATGCATCTCTAGTTGCTCAGATGTTTGAGACCAACAGAAATATTCATTTTACCTTTTGAGCTGTGAAATCACTTACAACATTATCAAATTTTAAAATAACCTAGCATAGTCATAATGTTATACAATAATTTCACTGTTACATTAAATGTCCTTTCATATGCTGAGGAGAGTGATTCATCTGCTCTGTATTTTTTCTTCTAAATATTTGGTACTGTTACTAGATTAGACCTACAGCTTACAGACATTTGCACTTACAATTGATCTTCCAAATCTGTTGAAAACAAGGCTTATATGCATTGTAATAAGATATCTCTCTCTTCTTTTGCTTTAATTTTGTTTAGTAGACAACTCATATTTTCATGTTAGAGTAATGGAATCATTAGTTCGATTTTAGAAAAAGCTGTTTCTTGCAAATGAGCGCACTGATCACAAAGATGGTGCAGTGTCTAAGGTTTTATTTTTACTTACTGCTTCAATATCACAGTGCAAATCTGGATTTACACCAAGTACATATTAACAACATATGAATCCCATCTACTGTTATTTCATCCGTACTTCATCATGCTTCATCTTGCCTGTTACTTCTCTTTTGTACCCTCGGCACCAGGACCAAGCAAGATGCACAAGCAATACTGAAAATGCACAGATTTTATCTTTCTAAAATATTCAGCTACTAGAGATTTGAAGAAGACTTCTGATAGTCAACTGTAATTCCCCTCTGACTACCAGACTTTTTGTTTTGTTTTAAATTGTGAAATTACTAGAATTTATGTAAGTTTGCTCACAAAAACAAAGACAGATTGGCTGAAAGTTCTCTCCTGAGTTGGCACACCGCTATAATCATCTGAACAAACAATTCAGTGTTTCTTCAGTCCTGCATGTGTTCCTCTGACATGTAAAATCATGAAGTGTGAATGCTTTACTCTCACTGAAGGAGAGCTTTCATAAGGAACTTCATAATTGGGAAAATTTCCTACTTCAATCAGAATTACTGGCACAAAGTTTAGATCCCATGCTTGCACCTGTGATTAAAAAGAAAAGGAAATTGGAAGCCTTATCATCCTACTGCCTGTTGGCATCTGTGGGGATCAAAGCACGTTATCGTGGCTCATGGTAGAAGATGGAGGTTTCACAATCTGATCAGCTTGCCTTTTCTTGCAGGTCTGTTTAATGACATAATCAGATCATAAATCAAGTAAAACCCTATTATGTGGGAGAAGATAGAAACGTAATAACAGGATAAAGAAATTATAGCAACAATATTATATTAGACCTAGGGCATATGCAGTAAGAATAACATCTGCATGGGGGATTACATGCTTTGTTGGCTGGTATTTGATAAATGTTTGATACATTTCCCAAATATGCTTTTCACTTGAAATTACAATTAATTTTTGCCCATTGTTCCCTTGTCCAGGTGTCTGCTTTTTACCACAGCAAAACAGCTGCATTGCTCTAGGCCAAACTAATATGAATTAGCAAAGGAATTGTAATTTACCTATTTAGACACTTGCTAGCAACTGTTTGCCAGTTGAAAGAGTTTCCTATCTTTTATTATCCCAGTAGTCAGTTTTGCACAGCTGACTAATTGCTTCATAAATGATGAGTTTTACATGAAGGTTCCCATGGAAAAGTGAGAGCAGTCAAGAGAGTTTAATTAGCCAAAAATAATACCTAAATGCTCACCATGGGGACAGTCAAAAGAGCCAAATCAAAATGTGTCTTTTCGCTTCATTGCTGACACTGTATGAATATATTTTGACTGTGGGTGTGAATATGTAAATTTTTGGACAGAATGTCCAATACATACTATAAGAGTATAAAATTGCTTATGCTAAAGGATAGGCTGCTTTCCAACCTTTGATATTTTTCTGAACTGGTACAGCACAGCACAAAGCAAAGTTAATTTTAAATTGAAAAGAAACCTGCTCAGAGTAACTGTCTATATTTTCACTCAGTATCTTGATCAGATTTTAAGTCTAGTCTGTTGAACAGTGCTGCAATATACACATAGCCATTGCAGTTGATCTGACATTTGATATCTATAAAAATATTAGACTCTCACTGTATAAAAACATTTAATAAGTCTCACGAAGAAGGAACAATATAAAACAGTGTATTAATTCTTCATGAACTGATGCAATTAACATGTAACCTTCTGTTAGGAGAGAATCCAGACAATGATGGTTCATACTCTATTTAGACTGCAGTTAGTATGATACGAATGATTTTGGAATACTACAAGCTGCTTTGCTGCCCACATTTCAAGACAGCTTTTGAAAAGGTAGAAGGCCAAGGAAAGCAACCTGTGAGTTATTAAAAGATTACAACACATTTTGCAGTCAAACTTGAGGATCTCACATTTAAGTTCAGTGAGGGACCCAGGGGCATGATGATCACAGGCCTGTGCAAAAATATTTGTAAATATAGCTTTCTTCAGTCTAGCAGGCATGTGCAAGAAGATCAAGTGACCTTACCATGAAGTCAGATGACTTCAGAGTAGAAATGAGGTGCACACAGTTATCAGTGAGGTTATCTCATCACTGGAACTATTTCCAAGTATTACCATGGCTCTCACTGATAGACCATCTTAAAAAATAAACTTTTTAAGACTTCTCTGCCATCAGAAACACCAGCCGCCTGCTTCGGTTCCCTTCCAGCTTGTTAAAGTTTCCATCTCTGGGTCACTTCTGTTCAGATAGGTGGAAAGGGATTTTGCAAGCTGGTTACACATAGTTTCTCAGAGTACAGAGTAACCACTTCTTGACTACTTCCAGTAGGCAGAGAGGACTATATGCTAATCGGGTAAGTGTAACCTGCTGGCTAGGCACAAACTAGATGGACAAATGTAGACCTCTGCTGTTTCTTGGGAAAGACTGATCTTTGAGTTGCTTCTAGATCTGTTTGTTTGTTTGTTTTCTTTTGTTTTCTTCAGAACTTTGTACCATCTCATGTCAGTAGTCCTCCTTTGAATCCTATAGTTGCTAACATCACCAATGAAACAACTTTATTCCACCATTTCACTTTTCTCATTTTGCTTGGTTTTACCCCATGTACTTTCTCACAACTCTAAACCAATTTTCCCAGTAAATGTGAACACAGCCACACCACTCTGCTGAACAGATCTGGGCCCTGGTGCACCACCAGCTAGACCTCTAGGGGAGGGGTTATCATTCTGCTGGGAGATGATCTTATTCTAGATGACTCCTGAGGAGGTGGGGGAAGAACTCCACATGCTGAGAGCCTTTACAGACCATGTTTAAGGAATGCATCAAAAGCAGGACCTTTCAGCATTTGTTACAGGAGTTTCCCTGGTAGAGGTCTCAGGTATTTCTAGTACCTTATGTGGGAGTTCTGGAGAGTCTGGGAACGACCCTAGCACACGGTGTTGAGAACAGTCAAGATCTTCACACGCAGGTGTTAAAAAAAAATCCTTAAACTCAGTTATCCCTTCAGTAGGCAGCAATTCAAGAATTTTAGTGGGGTGTAAACTCTGCCCCTGATGGAGCAAGAGCACTGACCTGTTCTGCAAAGCCTGATACAAAGAGCCTGGCCTGTCAGTGAGAAAATATTTGATTCTTTTCCTCTAGCAGAGCTGCTGTGTCACCAGCAGAGCTGGAATAACTGCTCACCACACTCGCACACAACCTCCACTTCAGATGACATCACTAAAAACATTTATCCTCTTACAATCACAGTTTCTCAAGACAAAGTGTGAAGACCATTTCCATGACCCTGGAGCAACTACTTGGTGAAATTACTTACTGATGCTTTCCTGCACCTACTTTACAGGGCAGCAATTTTGCACAGTAAAAAAGAAGACTACACTCCATCACCAGGTGAATCACTTGCTCTCAGCTGCTGAGGTTTCACAGGCTGTTTCACACTGATGAAGGTGACATGCAAACTGATCCTGAATTTTTATTCCAGCACTGACTGACCTTGGTTCTTACAATGGCTCAGACAAACCACGCCATTTTCCTCCTCTGGTTAATTGTCTCCAGTAACACATTAGTAAAAATGTCGTGATTGGGATGGACAAATGACACAGAAAATGTTCTTATGTACAAGCAGCAGTCTCCATTTATTGCCACAAATGCTTTTTTATATAGTCTTTACCAGCTCAAGTGTCTTTTTGGTATTGGTTGCAGGCTGCAATAGTAACATATCATTGGCTAATTTTGCTACCATCAATGTTACTCTTTTACTCCCTTCTTTCTCACAGGTACACCTTAATATCTTCAAGGCCAATCTTTGTTCCCATACCCGCTGTCAGGGAATCCACAGACCCACCACAGTCCCCCACATAAGAATCCTCCTGATAAGGTTTGTGGAATTTAGCCAGAAGAATTCAGTCTTCTCCTTGGGAAAACTCTCAGTGAGGTAGCACAGCTAACGCAGCATTGTAGTTCCCTATGCAGTGGTTAGAGTTGTTGGACAGAAGAGGACACATCCTAGTTAAGAAATGCCCTATGGCTATGGACACAAGCACCCATATGAAGCCCCTCTTCCATCACCCACCTGACACCAGGTGGTCACTCATCCTTGCCCAGAGTATGGTGTGCAGAGGCTGAATAGGGTCACAGCAAGCAGGGGTTGAGCACAGCCCTTCCCTTGTAGGCTGCCTAGACACACCACTAGAGAGCATGGGTGGGAGTGGGAAGGGTCATGACTTTCTTGATCTGTCCTGGTGCAGGTGAGCAGTCAACAAGGATCATGCCAAAGACTGATGCTGCCACAACGTTTCCCTTGTGCATAGGGTTTCTTGTGATCCTCCTGATGCATTTTTTCTCCTCTAGATGCCTTTTCTCTCCGAAAGGACTGTTCAGACCTGCCATGTTCTTGCTCTGTCATCATGTTAGATGTTGTCAGCTCTAAGGTCAGCACTTTGCTACTTTTCTGTTAGCAGGGGCAAAAGAAAAATGATAGAGATGACACATCAAATGGACACAGAGCCAGAGTCCCATTGCTTTCACATGTGCAGATGACCTCTAAAAGTAATTGGTTCAAAACATTAAAATCAGGCAACCCTTTTCAAGACCTCTTAAAACATTTATTTCGCTATTACAGGGAGAGTAAGGTGTCTAAGTTCTTAACATGTCAGCTGACTCTCAAAAATGGGTTATATTGATACACTAGTTGATTCATAGTTCTAGAGATAGAGGAACTAGATTTTTTTTTTAAGTAAACATTACTCCAAACTCATCTTGTCACTACAGTTACAAAAGGTGAACATTGCAAGCTTCCCTAGTTAATCTAAACCCCCGTATTCTGTACACAGGCCTCTGCTTATTAGATTTCTGATTTAATTGTAATATAGTTTTATCTATTTTTTGGTATTACCTCGTAAAACATACAGGCAGGATTTACAACCTCAACTTCTGTCACTTGAGCATTCAGAAATTCTCAGAAAGGACAGAAATCTGCCACTTTTGCTATTTACAGCTACAGCAAAGAAACCCAAGAGCTATAAAATTGCCTGCTGACAGCCCAATTTCTTTGTAGATTTCTGAGTGAAAAAAATTTAATACTTTACCAAATCAAAATTTATTTCCGTGCAGGGAGTGCAGAAGCAGGCAGAAAAACTGAGGCTGGCTAGCGCTCTATTCCCACAATGGGATCTGCTGGTGTGGCCACCCAGGAGCATGCATGCCTTCAGAGCTGTTCTGACATTTTTACAGAAGAGAGTGAAATTCTTTCAAAATATAAGCCCTTACCTGCAGCGGTTAAAAAAAAAAAAAAAAAAAAAAAAAAAAAAGTTAACCAAAAATAAAAGAGAGAGTATCTCATAAAAAACAAATCGCAGTGTCAGATTAAATCAAAGCATCAACTATAGCTCAAGGTTGATCATCTTGGTTCCACAGGAGCATGACTTTAAGAGGGAAAATGAATACAGGAAGTTTTCAGCTCCCTCTCCGCTTCCTTCAAAGCTAGTTAAAATCAAGAAAAAATTCACTTCCACTGTTTTTTTTTTTACCTGAGCTCCTCATGAGAATAGAACATTATGCTATACATTTTACCCTGGTTTGAAATAAAATATTTCAGAGGTACTGAAATTTATGTGTTCTTTTGAACAGTTCAACATTTCTAAGCCAGTCACTGGGGAACCATCTCTGTCATGACTGCATCTCTCCCTTTGAGCCAGCGCAAATCTCAACATACTGACCAAAAACTCAGAGTCTGGTCTGAGATCCCATCTAGCCGTAGAAGGGAAAGTGGGAAAACATTAATTAATTAATTAATTAATGTTTTGCTCCAGCTGAGATAACGTTTGGACTTTTGCCCAGCCGCTTACCCTCCTGACATTTCCATTTCCAATTTCATGAAAAAAAAAGTCATTAATTAGCAAAAAAAAAGTGGTTTACTCCAAATCAAGGTAGCATGCTCATCCATTGCTCCTACTTCACTCATTTCATTAATGCTTCTCCTCCCCTTAGTCTTGCACACATCTATCCCAGATAGAACAGGATTTACTGGTGCTGTATTTACTGACGTCTTTCTCAAAGCATCTTCCATGTCTGTTAATACATGGATTGTAGAAGCTGCTTCCTGGCTGCTATCATGAGTGTGAACAGCTTGGCTGCTCTAGGAAAACCACAATCTCCCTGCTACTTCAAAACAGACTACCAGTTGTAGTAACTATTACATGCTGCAAGAGATTACTTTCATCTATCAGGATGCGTTAGATGAATGCCTATGCAATCCTTGCATATCTAATTGCTCTGTGGAGGTCATCCTAATTGCTACAGAAAGAGCTTTTCTCTTGTGGCAGTTCCTTTTTTAATGACTTGTTTACACACTAGAGACAGTGACTAATGTTCATTGTGCAAATAGCTTTATGTCCTATGCTCTGCCCTGAACCCCCTTAGCAGGGTGGAGGAGGAAATTTATTATAAAAGCTGCTAAAACCTCTTGTTTGATGACACAGGTAAGGCAGGGGGAGGTGGATAAGCTCTGTGCTGACCCAGTGTGAACTAGGTAAACAGAGCACTGTGCTTCATGCCCCACCTTGTAGTCCACACGTCTGTCTCAAACAAAAGTGTGGGAAGCACTTCCCCCCCAGCACTGGTGGATCTCACCACCTTGGCTCTCACTCCTCCAGTGCTACCAACAGGCATGGGCATGGGCAGGCAAAAGGACTGTACTTGCTGCAGTGAACCCAGGACTTAGTAAGGCACATTTCTGCACTTTTCAGCTCTAATACTGCTATTGAGATATCTCCCAATATATACTCTATAAGATAGACCATAACTGCAATGAGTTTTTAATTTGAGGTAGAAGGTATGATCACCTAATTAGGCACATTATGTATAACTGCACAGCCTAATCTGCTCTCAGACTCCAAACACTGTGTCTCATTGCATCTTAGGTCCATAAATAGAAAGGCAACGAGCCATGAGAACCCTGTTTTCAAAGCCTGGGCTTCAGACCTGGCCAACTACTGAGTCACCTCTCAAGGCTGATATTGTGGCACTCTACATCATATCATGGGGATGTCAAAAATCAGACTTGGAAAGTAAAAATAAGAAAATCTCAACAAATCTACCGTTCTTTCCTCCCACACAGACTGCAAACTATAATACTTCATCTCAGTTTATATATGACCCAGTTCCCAAAATAAGAATGATGTCCCAAAAACAGATGCATACAAATGAGCCATATTTACCACACATAGATGAGATATTGTTTATTACAGAAGTGTGCAAGCCTGGATGCTGAAATAAAGCCAGCATACCAGAAAGAATGATAACAGGCATTATATACAAAATCTTATCACTACTCAGGACAGTCCTAAAGAGCCAATTGGTTACACATTTGCATGTTGCATTACATAATCCTTTTAGCATATAATGAGCAATGTTCAGTTAAAGGATACTTTATTCAACAGTCACAAGTTATGTGTTAAAGCAAGATTCAACTAATTGTGTGGGCTTCAAAATGTCTGAAGCTGCAAGGTCAGCAGTGTCTGTACTGCAAGCCACTCTTATCTTTGTTATATGAGCAGAGTGACCTAAAACTGAAAGGATTTACATATCTTTAGGTTAACAATTGCAGACAGGATTCATTCTTTTAAATGATGACAACAGAACAGTTTGGGAGCCTTGCAATGTTTTAGTTGACTTACTGAAACTACTGGAAAAAATTTTCTTTATATTTGCCAAGCAGAGACTAAGGGCATTTTCTGTTTCCAAAACCTTCTTTCAACAAATGAACCCAGAGACTACACCTATACCAATAAATTATGTCCAGTGATTTCCTAGGGCCCTGTGCCAGTCTTGCCCACATCCATAATTAATAAACTCCTGTACAATAGAAGAGACTAGAATAAAAAGTGCTTTTGGAAATGGTCCCTGGATTGCCCTTATTCCTAAACTGTGCCTGGGAAATCCCCAGCTGGCAAAGGCAAGCAATCGTGCGGACAGCTTACCAGTATAACTGATTGTGTTCCTGTGCCCAGGAGCCAGCTCAGGTAGCACGGACTCTACTAGCAGAGATGCAGACATAAGTTCTCCAACAATGAGAGATAAAGGATCATAACACATCCTCATTTCTCCAACAACCCAAAATACCAGGAGCCACTCTATTACACTACTTTTAGACCCATCTCCCCCTACTTAAATTAATTCTCCTATTTTGGCTTTTACTGCTACAATCAAATCATTATTCAGCCACCAAATAACCTCACGTGTGTTTAGACAAAAAGCTTTTTGCATGGCCCTCTAACTGGTATACACACTCCCTCCCAGCATTCAGATGTCAGCCAGTGTCAGCAGCTGTAAGTAACAGATAAGTTAGCCAGTTACGTGGGATTTGCACTCATAGACCTCTGCATTTGCTAATATGCCTAGCTCTTGCAGAATGATAGGAGAGGTCTGTAAGGGTTAATTACTTCTTTCAGGAAAAACAAAATGAAAAAGCATTCCCACAGCCAGCTGTATTTTTAGTGAATTTGGAAGGATCTGTTTTTGCAAGTGTGAGTGAAAGAGCCTGTCCAAAAGCAGCACAGTTCTTAGAAAGAGTAAAGCAGACAGGTGCTGAAAAACAGGTCCCAGCAATGCCCCAGGCTGAATTTGGAAACTGCCCAGAATTTATCTAAACCACCACTGGAGCCTTTTGAAAATTCAGACCTTAATCTTCTGTTGCTGTAACAAAGAGGTGGGTATTTAGTATTCAGATTCTCGCATCTGAAAAAAAGGACGTGTTGAGAGAGTATCAACAACTTTCATCTCTAAACTCTGCTGATGATTTCTATTTCATATGTGCTTCCCCAACACTACTCAGGTAGCACTTGAGTACAGTTAAATCTTCTTCTAGAAGTCTGTCTTTGGGTGGGTAAATGCACACTAACCCTATGAAAACAATAATCTGAGCCTGACAGCAACATTGAAGACTTACGAGGATGCTGGTAATTCCCTGCAATTGTAACAGAAATATAAATAACTAGCAAGATTTTTATATATATATTTCTGGGTAGTTTCATTTCTGTTCTTTCCAAATTAAACTGAAGTAGAGATTCTTCTTCTTTTGCCTTTAGATTTTCGGTGAACTGAGTTTGAACTCAGCTTACATTTTTATTAATCCTGTGTAATTTTTCCAGAAATCCCGCTACTCTTCTCTCTAAATCTGAACCATCTGTCAACAAATTTCTCTAACACAGATTCGAACTTTTCCCTTAACATATGAGATTTATATGGTTCACAATCATTCCGGAATCAGAAAAGTCTGGTTCATATTCTGTTTCATTATTTGCACGGAAAAGGCTTATCAACTATTTGAAATAGATTAAAATATTAACACATTCCTTCTAATTGCATTGTATTTTGAGACAGAATTCAAAAACAATTTCTTAAGAAGCAGAAGGGAAGAAGAAAAGATGGCTTTTGCAAGTTATGAAATAGCGAACACCCTGCTCTCTAAGAAGCTGCAAAAAGATCTACCTATTCCTTCATGTAAGGAATGCTTTCATCTTTTCCTCATGAAGCTTTGTATCCTGAAACTTTTAGTTTGAACTGAACTCAAAAATCAGTATTTTCAAGACAGAGACACATCTGGGAACATACACAAAAAGCATGTTGGTAACAAGAGCCCAGTGACAGCCTTGAAAAACAGAGTTCTTTTAGCACAGAAGTGAGACTGAGGCAGAATGTAGTTGGTCCTGTACTAGTCTGCTGGTAAGGCTGAATGTTTGTGCATATCCACACATAGATAGCAAAGCAATTTGACAATAGATCTTAAAAAAAAAAAAAAAAAAAAAAAGAATCTGAGAATCTGATATCTAAGGATCTTGCCCAAATTGTTTTCATGCTGCCAGAGCATTGCTGATGTATTATTTAACACAATAATGTGTGCTATGTGGACTTGGCCAATGACAGGAAACTGCCCAAGCAATTGCCATCATTTGCTGCTTACTCAATATTTCAACAGCTGAAAGAGAAATTATTACCTGATTTGAACTTGAACCAAGCAAAGAGTATATTAGGCCAGAAAGTCAGATAGTTGAGACAAAAAATTGATATAAAAGTCAACCAGATTACTCAACTGACAGAACTCCTTTCTGTTTATGCCCCCTCTGACTCAGCTATCTGCAGTGCAGACACCTTTCCAAACCCTGCCTATGTAATCAAATTCATTCAACTGCCAAGGTAATGCTGGAGATGATTGTTTGTTTAAAAATCCCCATAAACTTCATCTTTATTAGCCTCCAGGCATTGACCTGCTGGCTCCAGAGACTATGAACTATTTCAGTTTCTTGGAGTCTACAGTATGATGGGATGATGCTCTTTTTACCATTTTACTTGGATGGTGATCAAAATTATGAGTATCTTCTTGACGTATACAAAAGAGAAAAGGAAGAGATGTGCTCTACTCCTTTTCAGATGTCTAGCTTGTACATCTGCCCACTGAAGTTTTCCAAGTGTATTATCACATACGTGACTTCTATGTGCACACACAGGACACTCGTGTGGCCAGGACATCCCACGTCCCAACGGATTCCCCTTTTCCTTGATCTCTTCCAGCGAGTCCCTGCTTGTGGACCTGCCATCTATTTGCTAGAGCAGTATCAGTAGTACCAGTGAGAGCCAGTAACAACCTCCAACAGCAGACAAAAAAGAGAGATCAATCTTTTGAAGGCTAGCAGTGTTATAAAAATACTACTTGTTCAACAAGGCCAGACTCACCAACACACATTGAGATTACTGGGTCTTATCCAAGGTTGCTTCCCAAACTAACCTTGTGTATGTAGCAGCTACTTGAAGTGCTAAGAGCACTGGCCCTGAAGTAAACTAAACTAAATATCTCTGTCTTGGTGAAGGCAGCACTGTAATTTCTACACAATTTGCATTGACATTTCCAGGCTTCATAATGCAAACCTTGCACCATCCTGTGCTCTGCGCAGCCTCGCCCTGCCACACTCTGCATAACCCTGCTGGTCCCACCATGCCCTTGACTCTCTCCATCCCTCCCGGCGCCATGGCAAAGTATTTGCACAGCTACATAATGAGCAAACTCAGGGCTGGGATACACCCTCGCTTTTCACTGTACAGTTTATGGCACTCTTCCCTCTTAAGCCTAGAGGAGAAAATCTCCCTGCTCATAAAAGGGAATTTTAATACCCTAACTGTATTAGGTTACTGCTACTTCTTGTACTGCAGCATGAGGGGCACACCAATAGGACTTGTAAATCACTCCCTGGATTTTGATGTGGTTTCCAGAGCAGCTGGGTATTGGGGAACAGTGAAGCTGTGCCAGCAAGGATCCTGTGACATCTTGGTGAGATGTCACTACTTTAGAGGTATCCTAGAAGAGGACAGCCACCAGTTCATAGACATCAGCTCTTATATCAAATAATGACAATTTTTATTTATGAGGCTTCCTTCTGCTACTTTGTGAAGAGTATTTTAGATCAGCTATCCCACCCTGTTCAATGGGCTTGTGTTGCTGTCAGTAAATACTGATGGCCAACCTGTGCCAGCCATTGGTGGCAATGGTTGTGTAATATTTGTTTCCACTTTCTAAATACATCTGCTCTGAGCTGTGCCTCGTACCAGCAGGTTTTGCAGAATTAAGCCCAGGGGATCTGCGAAGTCAGAATTGCACCTGATTTTATAAATATTAAGTTTTATAACAGGTTTATGCAGCAGATAACACCTGTCTGGATTATGGATGGATACTAGTATTCATCAGAAGTGTGACATGTCATCTATAAAATCACCCTTTTAACAGTACTGGTTTTCTGTACTCCTCTTTTACTCACCACTGCATAGTACACTGGTGTACATGACTTGTATTCCTGACTTATTCAGGGCTGTCAATATTCCAGGTTATAGAGGGTTAGGGTGAAGTGGAGCAACACACAGTGTAGCACAGACATAGAGCAGAGGTAAATCAGAAACTGCATTGCTTTTCTCTTTCATGACCACTTATTGCATGCCTTATTTGGAGGTATTATTTTGAAAACTGGAGATTTTGCAATGCGGCATACAAGTTCAGAAGAGCTCTACAAAGCCATCAAGGATCAGTGTTTCTATGTCTACACGTCTGGTTTGGCCATGTGTGAGAAAGAAGACACCTGAATCTTTGTGCAGGAGGCAAAGGATGGAGATCAGAGGCCAGCATTTGAGAACACTGGGTCTCCAGCAGCAGCATCCACTTTCTCTTCTTATCCTCTCACTGCTGAGAGGATTGAAAAAAAAGAGCAGCTTCACAAATATATTCACAGCTAGCAGTAACACTTCATGACAACTCATACTTCAATATATTTCATTTCTACCAATAGCAATTGATTGAGATACAGCAGGACTGCAAAAATAAGCTGGAGAGTTATTGGTCCCAGTTAGGTGCTATTAAGAGGCACCAAAACTGTCAAGTGCCCATGAAGGAGTTGAACTAAACTCTGTTTCTAAGCTCAGGCTATATTGTGGCAGCCATTGTTCTAGGACAAAATTGAGAGCAATATATTCTGAAATATATAGTTGTGGGTTTGGTTTCTTTTGGTGGTTAGGTTGTATTTACTTGGAGGGATAAAGGAGAAGATTGTCTCCCAAGATGTCATATTCAATTTCTGCAATTTCTGGCAATTCCAGTCCAATTCACTGCATGAGCACTCATTTCCAATGGTATGAATATGAATCAAATTTTAGAATATAAGACTATGGGACCACTCTAAATGGTGATATTAATGCACTATACAATACAGTGCCAAAAAACTTTCCTGTCCATTCAGTGGAAAAACTGCTTTAAGAAGCAGTAGAAATATGAAAGGAAAAAAAATTAAAGGGACAGGAGCACCAATTATGTTATACTATGACTATGTTGTGGTTGTATTACTACACAATTGTATTTGTTTTGTTGTTTCACTTAAAGATTCTGGATGAAGTTTTAACACTAGCAGGGTAAAATCTAAGGGAAGGGAAAAATTTTACAGGTAAGAAACAAGAGGGACAAAGAGTTAAGAATTCAACATTGACCTTCTGAAGTCCAAAGAGGTACCCTGTTGATAAAGAAAGGAATAAGCACTTCAAGGGCATAGATCATCTGATCCAGTTTAGGATATTCAGTGTACTCAAGAGATGCCCATTTCTCCTCACTGACTCCAACTGGGCAATCTCAGAGGCCACAGAAACATCTGGTTAGCTGACAAGTCTGCTCCAAACCTGGGCAAACTCACAGTGCAGCATGAGGATTAAAATTAATCTTTTTTGCTTTCACTTCCTTAGCAGCCTCATATGCTTGTGTCTGGCTGTTCCAGTTCTCTCTTCTATTTCTGTCTGAAGACCTAAGTACAGACTGTGTCAGAGCAGAGCACACCCTGACAAAATGCTGCCAAGCTTGGATATTAGCACTTAGATGAGATTCAGGACCTGCTTACTGGTGGGTACCTGCAGGAGTACCTGTAAAAGTTTCTATAGAAATACTCAGTGGATTACATCAAGCTAAGTTTGTGCATTTACCTAAGCTTTTTAGTTATTCTTCCTCTCTCCCCAAGAAGTATTGAAAATTAATAATATAAATGTCTGAGGAAATGTACATAAAAGTATATATGAAAGAATTACATTCAAAGCACAGTAAATTACGAGGTCAAACACTTCAAAATGAGAAAAAACAAGAATTAAGTTTGTTTGTGCAATGTTCAGCTCCTTCCACTTCCCTTGTGTGCCTGCACTGTGAGTGACATACTTTTATTTTTTTTCCAAACAAGAATCTCGTCTTTGTACACTGAATAAATAGTTATTTGTATTTCTTTTTTATTCAGTGCAGTTGCCCTGAGCTTTCTAGAGCTCATACCATCAAAATATGCACTGATGAAAATGTGTTTGCTTCCTCCAGGCTACTTTGGTGGCATTTTTCCCTCAGCATCTGCCTCAGTCTGTCAAATATCTTTAATGGCCATCAGCAGTTACAGCAATGCCTGTAGAGATTCAAATGGAAACAAGTGGGGAGCTGAGGGGACATGAAGCCTGTGACCAGAGCAGAGGGAGCAGGCAGGGAGCACACCAAACAGCAGGACCCAGAAGGGAGGCAGAAGGTTGGAACCCAGAAAGAAGTGGGAGGGAGCAAGAGGAGATGAAATGGAGGAAAAGAAGGCAAAATGCGGTGTACTCAAAAAATGATCGAAGATGAAAGGTCTGAGAGGCATTGGCTGGAGTAGGGGGAGCAAGAAAGGATCTGGAAGGCAAAGGGCAAACCAGTCCTCAGCCACCAGAGTCCCAACCCCATGGAAACCTCAAGGGAGATGCTTCATCCCCCCAGTCCCAGCCACCCTGACACTGTCCTGCCAGCCTATACTGCCGATATACACCTTCACACAGCCTGGCCACCCCCCCTGTATCAGGCTTGAGCAAAAGTAAACTTAGCCTTGCAAAAGAAAGCAGCAAGATCCCATAGGCTTTTGAACAGCCCTACCGAATAGCAGCAGTCTCATCAGGCAATTTGTTTCCAAGTAGTTAGGACAACAGTGTCAAATGAAGTGCTCTTCCACGAGTCCATCTGTAATGGAAAAGAGATCTAGGAGGACATTCCACCCTCTCTTGTAATGATACTGGTATGATGTAATTGCTCTAGTCTCCTGCAGTTCATGGAAAAGGAGATGCAAATCCTTTTCTTGGCAGTCCAATGTCACAAGTGTAGAGAGATTCACAACTGGGTGCTGTAGCACCCTACAACCGTACAAGTTTTAGGTTTGACCCTCCAAGACACACTTTGTCACATACGATTATTATTGACATCTCTGATAATCACACCCTACAACCGTACAAGTTTTAGGTTTGACCCTCCAAGACACACTTTGTCATATACGATTATTATTGACATCTCTGATAATCACAGCATAATTCAGGTTGGAAGGCACATCTGGACCTCAGTGCTAACTTCAGGCTTCAGGCAGGTTACTCAAGACTTGCCTATTTTCATTCTGGATGAAGGTCTTCAAGAATGGGGACTCCCACAGCCTGCCTAAGGATCCATTCTCATAGCAAAATTTTTTCCTTATACCTAAAAGGAGGTGCCTTTTTTGCAGCCTGTGGCTGTTGCCTCTCATCCTTTCACTGTGTACCTTTGAAAGGAGGCTGACTCTGCTGTGTCTCACCTTCTCAGCAGGAAGCTGAAGAGCACCATGAGCTGCCCCTGCAGACTTCTTTTGTTCAAGCTGAACAAACAGGCATCTGCCACCATCCTCTTTGGGTATCCTGTGCTCCCACCTCATGGCCATACCCAATTTCTATGGAGTCACTCCAGGTTTTCAGTATCTCTGTTGTATCAGGGCATCCAACAACAGCCACAACCCTCCACACTCAGACTCACAATTACCTCACACAGGAAAAATCCCCTGCCTCAGTCTGCTGGCTACACTATGTTGTTGGTGTTTATCATTGCAAGCTCATGCTGGTTTAACACTCAACTAGCTGTCCACCAGATCCCAGGCCCTCCTGCTACAAAGGCTGTACCCAGACCTACTGGTGTCTATCCCATGTGAAAAACTTGGCACTTGTCTTTTTCTATCAGCCAAGAACTTTGCTGATGGCTGATATCTCTAACAATTATTCATCTAGACAGCTAATAATTCCAAGAGCTAAACCATGTTTGACAGGCCACATGTACTCTAAGTCAAGAGTGCCATGTCACTCAATGAACCTAAGGCCATACTGCTGTTCATTTGTAATTTCCTTTTGCTGTCAGATCTTTGTCACTCTTCCTCTGTTCCCAGAGATGTCCGGTATGTCACCAAAGGTGGTTTCTCTCATAGAGCATTTGTCAGTAGCTAGTAAGTGTTGACAATGGCAAGGAATGGCAGATTATGGAGATGGGGAGTGTGAGGAATGCAAGTGGTTAACACTGATTTGCAAAGCTTCCAATCTACCATAGATGGGTTATCAGATTTTTTAAATTGCTTTTGCTAAGAATACATTTTCAAACTGTTCAAGACTTCAAATTAAATATTGTTTTTAATAACCTCAATAAAACAATTTTGAGAGATCTAAATTCTAAAAGGGACTCTGAAAAATACATTAACACAAGATAAAAGTGCCCAGTTATGGAATAGGATTGTAAAAGATATTGTGGTAGAACTATTTTGAACTTTGCGTTGTCTCTCTCATGCATATTTTCAGTCTCATCTCCTTATTGAAAAATGTTACACTCTCTTGATTTCCAAGTACTTTGTTTTATTTTAAAATTCTTCTTTTTAAATTTAAACACCACACACAGAGTCTGATGATGAAGGCATACACAGTTGTACTTTATTTTTAGTATCATGACAGATCATTCTTAAAACAGGGATTCTAAATAACTATTCTTCATCATCTATAATGTCTTTCTTGTAGTAAGCCTGCATAACACACTAAAATAATGTTCCCTTTGTTGAGAAAGTACTCTATGACTTATGAAATATTTTTGTATAATAACATGAGTATAGATTAATTTCAACAGGTACATCTGTAAGTATCACCAGTTTTAATTCTAAATAGTAAATACAAGGTTGTAAGGAATCTATGTGCATATCCTGTCTGAATATTATCTGGAAATTTTTTTTGTGGTGCTGAAATTTTCTTTGGCATTATGTACACATGCTTATCTATTTTTCAACATTTTGCAAGCTGTCTATGTTGCTGGTACCGATAAAGAAAATCCTAGTTTTTAGGCTCATTTATGGGTACATGATAAAGGAAAAGCACAAAGTGGATAAACTGACAGATCAAAATATTGACAATACTACGGGGAGCTTTTTGAGCACTGGATCAAATTGGGTTGACAAGGACCAAAATACATTGCAGTCTTATTCCTGTTAAATGTCTAGAAAATAAAAAGAGTGAAACAGAGTCAATTATTCCAGCCCTAAGTATCTTTCTTCATAATTAAATTAATTATTTTTCTTCTTCAGAAAAGAATCCCATACAGATGTTTTTACAGAAAGTAATTTTGTCCTGATATTCTTTCTAAAAAAGATACAAATGGTAAGGGTTTCTATTTAGCTATCTCTTTAATCAGAAGTCTGCTCTATATATCTTACCTGTTCTCATCAAAGTCCAGGATGTATGCAGAAATGAAATGGGACATTCATAATAAAAAGTTCTAACTCTAAATTTTAGTTTCAGGTACTAAACCCAACAGTCTTGGAGATCTTGAGGTTGTCAGGGAAGAAGCTAAAAGCTGGGGAGATGAGTAAGGCCTAATCTGACTACCACTGAAAACAAGGAAAAGACACCTAGTAATTTAATATCCATAGAATTCTAAATCTTCCATCACAAAAAGAAAGAAGTAGGACTGCAAGGTATAGCAACTGGGATAATCATGATACGTGGATGGTTTTCATTAAAAACAATATCTAAACAGGCTAGGGCAGGGGTCTCAAACTCATTTTCACCGGAAGCCACATCAGCCTCGCTGTTGCCTTCAAAGTAATTTTAGGACTGGTGGAATGCAACTACTCCTACATTAAGGTCAATTTCATTAAATTTTTCCCTGCCCAACTCTCCAGCCTGTCCAGGTCCTGCTGGATGGCAGCACAGCCTTCTGGGATGTCACCCACTCCTCCCAGCTTGGTGTCATCAGCAAACCTGCTGATAGTGTACTCTATTCCCTCATCCAAGTCATTGATGAATATATTGAATAATATTGGTCCCAGTAATGGCCCTTGAGGGACTCCACTAGATACAGTCCTCCAGCTAGACTCTGCCCCACTGACCACAACTCTCTGGCTTCTTTCCTTCAGCCAGTTCACATTCCACCTCACTACCCAATCATCCAGACCGCACTCCCTCAGTTTAGCTGTAAGGATGCTGTGGGAGACTGTGTCAAATGCTTTACTGAAGTCAAGGTAGACCACATCCACTGCTCTGCCATCATCTATCCACGTCGTTATGTCTTCATAAATGACTATGAGGTTGGTCAAGCACGACTTCCCCTTGGTCAAGCCATGTTGACTGCCCCTAATGACCCTCTTATCCTTGATATGCCTTGAGATGGCACCAAGGATAAGTTGTTCCATCACTTTCCAGGGATGGAGGTGAGGCTGACGGATCTATAGATCTATAGGTCCTCCTTCTTGCCGTTTTTGAAGACTGGAGTGACATTTGCTTTCCTCCAGTCCTCAGGTACCTCTCCCGTTTCCCAAGACATGGCCAAGATGATGGAGAGTGGTCCAGCAATGACCTCAGCCAGCTCCCTCAGCACCCACAGGTGAATTTCATCTGGACCCATGGATTTATGGATATCCAGATTGCCTAATTGCTCCCTAACCCAGTCCTCATCAACTAAGGCTGACTCCTCCATTGTCCTGACTTCCTCTGGGGCCTCAGAGGTACAGGGCTCCTCAGGACAGTGAAGTATCAGTGTAATCAAGATGGACATAATGCAACCTCTCATGGTTGTGGTACACCTAAAATATTTGCTAACCAGCTATGGCAAAGCAAAATGTAATGGTGACCTGTGACCAGCATTCAACTGGATGAAATTCTAGAGGCAGGGCAGCTCATTTCTTTCAATACTTCAATGTTCTCTGCTAGCATTTTTCAGAAAACATTAAAACATTTTACTGTAACATTTGTGAGACTGAAGAGCATTACTCCTTGTTGACAGCACCAATTTGACATAAAGAGGTTAAACAGTTTGAGGGGCTAATCTGGTAATCTGTAGCAGAAATCGCAAGCAACCTCTTTTCTCCTAAGTAGTGAGTGTCTTCTCCTGAAAACCTCTACTTGAAGTTCTTATTTGTGTTACCCATAAACCACTTCTGTGGTAACTAAGAAGACGGTACATGTTGTGCACCATCTGCTACCTGCTGGAAACTTAAATCTCCTTGTTACTAAACAGGCTCGAGCAAACATGCCATAGACAACCAGTAGATCACTGTGCAAAAGTCTGATGCAACAAATTCATAAAACTTTTTAACAGTTAGGTACGATCGCATCAGACGGGAACATCTCTGTTAAACTGTAGTCATTACTGCAATACTTACACTGCAGTTCTCACTGAATGCTGGTCTTTTCATTTAGGTGTGCACTTCCAGACATCCTGATCAAGCAGTAGAAGATGTGTAACACTTTTGCTAAATTCCATGAAGAGGTAAAATGGGAAAATACATAAAGGAAACATACTCAGAAGCCAACAACCTCACCAACCTGTCCAAGCTGGATATGTGACAGTGGGCTGGAAATCGGAGTAGAAGAGGATTTAAAGTGAGAAACCAAGAGAATTTCCTGGATTGGATATGTTTCTCTTGCCCCAGCAGCTACCTTCCTATGACATTCAAGCATCTCCTGTCAAGGCCAGAGGGAGGGAGTCTGAGGTACTGATACTGCTGACATTTTTCATTTCCACAGATCATTTTCATACAAGGAATGAACATTAAGTTACCAAGGTTAAAGGCCTGGGAAGAAGAGGTACAGGGCTAAAAAATATACTTGGAGTCAGTGGCATGGCTAAGGTATGATTCCCTCCTGGAGGGAAAAACTAACAGCAGCTGCAAGACATAGCTGTTAAGTTGCACATCAACTGCTGAAAGTGAAATGTAGCTTCAAGGACTTGGAGATTTTATGTAGGTTGCCCACCATCCAAGCATGGCCAATGTGCACTATGCAAGCAAGCACACAACAGAGACCCTGTGTAGAAGCTTCTACCTGTTGACAACTCACCTGGCAGAAGTCCTCAGAGGAAGGGAGTTCTCATTTTGTGATCTCCCATTGACATTTGTCCTTCCTTGTAACATGAGAAAATCTAGTGAGTGATCTAAAGAGAGATGGTATATTCCGAAAACTAAAAAAATATTAAATGAGAAGAAAAAATAATTCTTATTTACTCATGGGGTAAGAAAATGCATTTAGGGAAAGGAAATAAACATGCCACAGAAAGTTAAGGCATCATCTGAAGATTTCTAGCATAAACGCAATCAATAGGACCTCATCCTCAACTGCATTCAGCAATTTATATCTGCCCACACCTGAGTGAACTGGAAGTTAAACAGTCTCTCATTCATGTTTAATTGGCGTTTTTTTGAAAAGGAACAATCGTGGCTAAAGAAAAAGGACTTTATGTCTTCCCCTCTTCCATTAGAAAAGGAAGCTTCTGTCTTCCCTTATCTGTCTTTGCAATAATTCTTGCAATAAAATGAAGACAGGCAGAGATGCTTGCTTCTTTATATCTATCAGGCTGAGGAACCCTGCCCCAACTGTCCCTGGAATGGCCAGGACCATTTAATCCTATGTCTTCCATAGGTTTTAAAGGATGGGTAGCGGGGGATGGGAGGGGTGGTTAAAGTGAGAGAGGACTTTTTCATAATCTCAGAAGGAACTCAGTGTGAAACTCCAGCTGTCTTGGAGAGGCTTGTGCACAAAAAATCTAGTTTGAAAATCTGGCTTAAATACCTAAAGACATCTAAGCTGGGTCAATGTTCAGATACTTGAATCACCATTTGCTTTAGAAAATGCACTCGAGGCCTCTTATGTGGGCATGAGACTGAGCACTGGAACATCCAGTCCAAGCACGTGGGATTCAGTTACACTGATTTGAGTGCAGAATGGGAACCTCTTCAACAAAATACCTGTGTCTCCTTGGAATTTCCATGTGCATCCAAAGTTGTGTTTCTGAGTTGTTCTGGAAAGGCAAAAATGTACAGGTTCTGCCTCAGGTAGATTCTCAGACTAACACCGTAGGTAAACCTGTCTTACTGGCTCAGCTACGAAGAAAAGGAATTAAGTAAGCATAATAACCAGAAATATCAGATGAGGGCAATAGATGTAAATCTTGACATAATAATAGACTACACAAAGAGGAAGAGGAAATTACCTTAATTGTTTGGACATACTGAGTTAGAAAACGGGGAAAAGAAAATAATAAGAAACTCCACAAATACTATTTTCATTTCTTAAAATGGACATATTTATTTTTTAAGTTAATTAAATCCAAATTATAGATAACATAACAGTTACCTTTGAAAAATTCCATCAAAATTAAACAAAACAATAAGCCTGTCCCTTCTGATCATGTTCATTAAGACTCTTCAGCTATGAAAAAAGGCATGGACTACTACAAAGTTGAGATTTGTTTCCGTCCACTTGCACAAATATTATAAATAAGACTTTCCTTATAAAAATCATATGAGATGCTTGTGGCATATTTTGTAAAATGCAGCTAGAAAAAGACAACAAGATCCTGTTAATAAATAATACATTCAATAACAAAGCAACTTTTGCTATTGAGAGACAACTAGACATTTTGGGGTACAGTCACCATGAAACCACCTGAAAAAGAGACATTCTTCAAAGGAGCACTGCACACTACTTGTAAATGAACAAATCTATTGACATAATAGAAAATACATTATTGCCGGGCAAAGAAAGATAAACCCTTAGTCCTTGTAACAGTGTTAGCGGACAGCAAACATTTGGAGAGAATTTGATCGAAGCCCTAATCACAAGATTCTAAACAACAGCACGCTTTGTGATGTTTAACACACTCCACACAAGTACCTTTGCCCCTGAGTGTGCCAAAATGATGGTGATTCGAGGAGATGTTTACCTAAGTGCTCACCTCATTTTGACACAACATCCAGCCTGTAGTGCTTACATACATCATAAATGTTACAATAAATATTACACGCCAGTCACTGGAGGCAGGACAAATCCATTGAATTATGCACCCTCAGAGGCATCATGGTTTGCTTATCTACTCTAAAACCATCTCGGGACATTGAACTACCACACCACCATCACATTTTTCAATAAACTGAGTGAGATAAGAAGAAATGGAAATCAAAGTACTAGAATTACGTAAGGTCAAAATTCACCAGCTAACACTGATTTCCCACATCACATTACCCCTTTGGAAATATTGTGTGAGAGAACAAAAATGGCAATTATTCCCAGTCCCTAAAGAGACATGAGACACCTTGCATCTCTCCTGCCTGGGCTATTGTATACCAGCATTACTATAAATCACAGATAGCTCCCAAGTTAGTTTAACCAAACACTGATCTCCTTCCAAACATATGTTTATGGCATGGTGTGTTTCACCTCTGATTCATCACTTGCTTGAGCATTCCACCAGAGGAAGGCTTGCCCTCTCTCATGGCCAATCTTGCAGACAGGGTCAGCTACAAAGCAGGAGGTCTGAGACATGCATTTGGTATGCAAGGGAAGGTGAGAGCAGGGACCTTACAGCTACAGGTAAAGGCAAGCAGAAGCCTATCATGAAACTTCAAGCAATGCTGCCTGGGCTCCCTGCTTTCAAATAACCTATTTTATTTCCAAAGGAAAACAGCAGGGAGCTGGTATGACCCCAGTGGGTTCCCTGGGCACCTGTGGCTGGGCAGATATGTCAGGTATTGCAGATATTGCTGCAACTTGGGGATAAGGGAACAAACGTCAGTCCCTCCTGAAATCACTGACTTCTCATGAACACCTCAGTCAGCCAAACACAAAATTAATAATTTTGAAAAACCTTTGCCTGGCCCATTTCTGTCCCAGGCATGCTCAAAACTCCTTCCTCAAGTTGCATGCACGTCTGTGCCTACAAGCAATGGAAAGAAGCTCATGGCATTTTAGCCAGCACTTTAGCTTCCAGCCATAAGCAAGCACCGAAACCACATTAAACCACAAACACTTATTTCCTGGCACAGGAAAAGACTATTGAATTCCAAAAGCAGGAAACACATGGTATGGCATCATCAGTGAGCTTCCACTGGTCTGCCAGCCAGTGCAGCACCATGAGTCCATGCCTGGGAAGAAGGCTGATCTGCTGGAAATGCAAATAGATTTTTCCCTTACAATGCTGGAAGGAAGCATCTACAATTTTAGGAAGAAAGAAGTTTGTTTATTACCATTCTAATGGTAAAGTTCATGTTACCAGAATCAGAGTCTGGTCATGAAAAGGGAGATAGACAAAAGAGGATGTGGTTCACTACACAAAACTGTTTCTTTCCATTTCACTTCTCTTTTCAGCATTTTCACACTACAGAGCTCATACTAATAATCCAGCTCACAGACATGACATTCAAATAAAAACACATGCAGTTTTTTACATTCATTATCATTCACATGCTACATTTCACAGTTCATTGTCAAATCAATGTACCACTCTATAAAAATATCACAGCGAGGCACCTTTAATTTCCTGCATATCTTCATTTACTTTTCTCTTGAGCTTTCAGAAATAGCCAGATGGAACCAGCACTGACACGGGTTAAAGCAAAGTGTCTGGTATGCATAAGAAACAGAAAGATTTAGAAGTCTTTAAGGACTTCCTTCATGCGGGCAGGATTGCTCTGTCACCTTGAACTGCTGGAGAAGATGAAAATGACTCTACAAGATTTCAGTTACTAACTTAGATTTTTTTTAAAAAAAGAGAAATATTTAAGCACAATTATCAGTATCTATGTTTCTAAATAAAAATAGGAGACATTTCTATCCTATGCTTGGGGTGAAAAATCAGAATTTACAGCAAACTGCACATTCAAACTTCTTGCGCTTGACCTGTAAGTGGCTAAACCATGGCATGCAAATGCTTTGCACTGCCTTCCCTTCAACAACAAAGGAAAAAAAGCCTTGCTGCTATTTAATTGCTATAGATGTTGCACTTAAGTTTCTCCTGTTTCAAGAGGGCACAGACACTTCCTGGCTTGTCTCTCAGTAGAAGCCTTGGCTCCACAGTGGCACTGGGAGGCTGCAGTGAGGAGCCACTTGGCCAAGGGAAGCTCCCAGCATCCAGCTCTGCTGATGAGCTGCTCAGGACCAGGAAAGGCAGGCCAAGGAACAACATGCTACATGAGTTTCCAGCTGGGAGACTACTTCTCAGATTCAGAACTATCATTCCCAGCAGGGCCAGCAAGGCTGGATGTGTGCTTGAGCACAAAGCACCCAGTGACACATCCCAAGGAGGGAGCACACAGTAGGAAGCAGACTGCAGAGGCTCCTTCTCAGCCCCAGCCAAGTGAGGGCTGCAACCACCCTCCACATTGTATCCCAGGCCTCTTATCACCTTTCACTGCCCTGCTGGCTCTCCTCTTGTCCAGGGAAGTGGTGGAGTCCCCATCCCTGGAGGTGTTTAAAAGATGTATAGATGAGGTTCCTAGGGACATGGTTTAGTGCTAGAGTTAGGTTATGGTTGGATTTGATGATCTTGAGGGTCTCTTCCAACCAAAATGATTCTTGATTCTATGACTGCCCCAACCCCTGTGCCAGCCTGGCCCCACTGCTCAGCGCAAGGTACAGCCCTGGCAGCACCCCTGAGCATCTCCCAAAGCCCCAAGGGGTTCAGGAGACACTCTGTGTATTCCACTCCCAGCACAGGCATTCAGCCCAAGTAAGACAAGACCCAGGCAGTGGTTTTTAATGCCTTGCTTCTCACCCAAACAGTTCTCTGTAAAGAAGACGGTAAAACCCCCTTCATTTAATATGCAGACTACTAGCAAACTCTCCAGTGGAACCAAAAACTTACTAAGTGCAATTCCTGTACATTACACATGGTAATAATCTAGGTATTAGATGAGAATCTGCAAATATTCACTGAGATGCAAAACAAAGAAAAAATTAAAAACAATGAGGTCAATGGAAAGAATACATGTACCAAAACCAAGATAACAACTAGACTGATACTGATTTGTTTATATCCTTGTCTGAGCTTGTAACTTGCATGAGACATAAAATGAAAATAAAAACATTTTTATCACCACTGTAGTTACAGGCCATTGTTAAGAAGGCTTATTAAAGACTCTCTGTTTTCCAGTGAGGTTGAAAGCAACTTTGGAAATGGATTTATATTTTATTGATGTCTGATTGACTGTGAGTGCACTAATACTGCAAAGATTCAAGATTTGACTTGTGCAATTTTGGCTAAAACCCGAAGACACTTAAAGCCAGAATGGGTTTTATGGAAGTAAGAAGGATTTTCAGTTCTCAAGGACTTTAATGGCTAAGAGAAAGATAATTTGCCAAGACTTCATTGTTCATCATCATATGTAGTGTTATGAAAAGAAGATACAGTGCACAACACAGGAAAAAAGCATAAGAACAACACTTTTAAGACAACCAGCATCTGAGACTAGAAGTAAGCTTCAGGTATAAATTGTAATTTAAAAAAAAAAAGAGAGAGAGAGAATGAAGAAAGATTTCTTCCCTGCAAAAAGCATCAGAAAAGAAAAATTGCAGTGAAATAGCAGAGGGGAAAAGATCATATCATTATATCAATAAAGTCTAACAAAGTTATTTGACAATGTGTGGAAAGATTAGCAAGCATCAGATCCATCACAGACAATAAATTGCTTGAGAATATCTAATTCTGAGATATAGCCAGTCAATGGAGAGGCTTCACACTGTAGAAAAATACTTTTATAATTTTCACTTGGCTCATAAAATACACTTGGCAGATAGAGCAGCACATGGATCACTTCTATGCAACTTGCTGAAACAAGGACATGACTTAGTTAATGATTTGATTTCAGACAGTGACATCTCAGAGCAGCAGATGTTTGAAATGCAGTAAGATGTCTGCCTTACAAAAATAACCAACAAATAGCATAAACTACTCACGATCTACACATGTGGAAAAAAAATCAGTAGCTTACAGAACAGAAACTTTAACTAGGTAGCATAACCTGGCATTGCTTTAAAATACCTCAATTGAAAATTTTTGTAGGATTAATACCCTCAGGTTTGAGAACAGACAGCTGGTTAAAATACAGGTAATCCTATTGACATGACAGGAGTCAGAAGAGTAAAAGAGAGCATAGAATTTGTCTTGTAAATTGAGGGGTAGGGTAGAGAGAACAAAACCTCCTTTTCTCATTAAAAGGCATGGCTTTTCACTTTCCTACCATCTATGTGTTATCTGAAGGTAAAGTCCTTATTATACTTACCAACGCAGGTGGATTTTTAACATAGAAGCATAAATTCAGTCAGATAAAAAGGTTTGTTCATTTGCTTGTTTTCACTGTTCAAAACAGGTAAAGCCTTGTATTTTATAAAATTTCTGGTTTTCTCACTTTACTTCCCAAGCATGAGTTAACTAGCTCTCAAAACACCTAAACTAAATATAACCTTCATTCACCTGACAGAGAAAGCAAAACAGGAAGAAAGATTTCAAACATTCTGGGATAAGTGGTATCGGAAATAAGAAAGCCTTCATTTTAATTCTGAGTTAATACAGCAATTAGTACTAGGAAGACATGAAATACTGCATATAAGTTTGCTTGCACTCAGTATTAATAAACCTGAAGTGGTTTACGTATCTCCGTTATGTTTTTAGGTTTAGAGCCGAGAGGAAAGTTCACTGTAGTGCAGAAGAGATTTTAAACAACTTGCGAACACAGCACGTTTCATCCCAGTACAAGAAGAACCGAGGGAAAGAGAAGCAGAAGTTAACATCCCTTAATAACTTCAGGTCGCAACTTAGTCAAACATTTAAATACGTGCTTGCATGCCTTTATGAGAAAGACAGTGTCATCTTCTATATGTCTCTTCTGACCTTTGTCTAGTTCTTTAGACTAAATGACACCATGACTAAATAACAGTACATAAACAGTAACAGACTTCAGAAGATCAGAACCTCTGTCTAGAGTTTGTTTTTCTTTCTTTTTTGACTACATTTGGAGTACAACATTTGATTTTTTATCTGAGGATACCACAAAGAGTGGCCTAAAATTGGAAGCTCTGCAGAAGTATGGGCTTGAATACAAAGCTAGAAGTGCAGAGTAACTTGAAAACCAGGGGAAACACATGTCCCTAATATAGTGTTTGTTCAGTTTTGAGTGTATTTAAGGAGGAAAAAAAATAGCTCTTTTTCACTTGGAAAATATTGGCAATTTTTTTTCACCAAATGATTTCCAATTCTTCAAGATACTAATCAGTGTTTGATCCATAAACTTCAGTCTATCATCTATTTTGTTTGTATAATTGTGAACCTATGTATTAATTACAGAGACCTCTAAAAAGGGTAAATAAGAGTTTGGATTGATACTTCATTCCATTTTCAACACAAGGTGAAGAAGAGGAACAAACGAAAAATCCACCGTTACTGCCCACGCATGAAACAATTATTGGAAAAGCTTATGGGGCAGGAGCATCAACAGCACTGAATGCTGACCTAATCCAATATTGGCTCAATGGAGATTTCATTGTTGATATAAATAAAACCGCAGCATTTTTTGGAAGTCCTTGCCCTATGCAGCATCAGGCATTCATCCTCCAGTGACCTCCTCACATATATGAGTCTTATATTCAGATAAAATGGCTTTTGGATATAGACAGGTTTGGTTTGTAACAGGGCAAACCATGCAGCATCAGCAAATGATACATTAAAGGACTTATTTCCAGTCATTTCAATTATCATTTCAGTTTTCAGTACATTCAAATTAAAAATTAGTCAATGTATGATCTTCAAGATCAAAGTTCACAGGTGAAGAGCCCTCGCAGATCTAAGAAATAGCACTCAGCATACGGGAGACATGAAGCAGGCAGAGCTGTGGCTAAAATATCTTATTTTTTTACTGTGAGTGCAGCATACTCTGTATTATCTGCTGAAACTCTACAGCTCAAGAGGCAGCAACTAACTTCTGTGTATGCAGGAGCCCCACCAGACTATTCCAAAACAGTGTTCTGAAAGCTGGACATCTTCCATCAGTTTCGCTCTGCATAAAAAAAGCTATGGCTGTCCAAAAAGAAAACTTGTGATCTTGAAAATAGATATATATATTTTTTTGAGCACATAGAGATTCCAAAAAAAAGAAAAAAAAAGTGTTCAAGCATTTTCTAAAAAAAATTAATACATTCAGAGAAGGAAAATAAGTTATTATGGCACTTTCACAGCACACCAAGATCCTGGTCGAAGATATCCAAGCAGGGACTCAAATCTGCGTGTCAGATTGTACTGTTCTAATCAAAACCACTTTTTCTCTGTGCATCTATTTTCAGTGAAAATGTTTCCTTTACTGCACAATAACAAAGCTTCTTACAGACTATGTAGATTCCCTAAACTCTTGGTAAGAATTTAGCTTAAAATATATTATGCATCCATAATTGCTCCTTTCCAGGTGATCTGAGTGTTAAAGGTTCATTTCCCTTGGAGGGACCCAAACAGGATGAATACTCAGCTCAACAAAAAGCTGACCAACTCGGTATCAGCAGGGAGTACCTGTGGTTTATTTTAAAATGCAGATTTAATAGGCCCTTCTGGGACTTGCAGGGATCAAAAGTGTTTCAGGGCAAGAAGCAGGCTGGTCTCCAAAGGGATGAGCTGCCGTCAGTTCCAGTACACCCAGCACTTCAGAGTGTGAAGCAGGAGTTCCAGCCTTGCCACAGGTAATTATCTAGGACCTGGTCTGCAACCCAAGACCAAGTGACTGAGCTGAACCCCGGCCCTGTGCAAGGCCTGAGCATGGGTTAGGCCAGCATTTGGGGGTGGCTGGCAAGGCCACAGCAGCACGCTCACAAGCAAACTGTGCACCCGTCAGGGAAAACACTTAAGTGTCTGCTCTGCCCTCCACAGCTTCGCCTTACGGACACAGCTGGAGTGTTTTCACAGTCCTGAGGAGGCCTCTGAATGCAGCCCGTGTTCAGAAAAAGCAAGAATCGCCACCTGGAGGTGCCTCTCTCTCCTGATTGTAGAGAACTTATGCAATCATTTTCAATTAACAAAACTTTTTATTTTTTTTTTTCAGCTGAAAAGATAGAGTGAGATTCATTTTTAAGTATATGCATTAAGCTGAAGAGGCTGAATACACTAGGGCTCAATCTGCTGTAATAAAACCTGAAGAATATGAATAATCAGGGAGGAATAAGTAGCTGCTTAAATTCTCTCTGCTGCCAAAGAAATACCAGCTGGGGAGGACAGGTTAAGCCTCCTGTTGGGTATTTGTGTTACACTTAGGAAAACAAGTTTGCTAATACTTAACAAAAAGGCTGGTAAGTCCTTTACTAATGGTTCTGTTTAAAAACTATAAAAAAGTCAAACATCTGACAGATTCCAAGTAACAAAATCTGGGAATTCCAGGAAACAGAAGTTATTTTGCAACCATTGCTTTGAAAAATGCAGCTGCCTTCCATCCTGTTTCCCTTCTCTAGTGATAGAATTACAAACACCTAACTGAAGTCATATTAACAATTTGGAGCTGTTGTTTGACAAGGTCTGATGAATTCTGTTTACTAGGAAGTATCAGCTAATGGAAATCCCACTGTATAATTTCATGAAGGAGATAGTGACTTGGGATAAAAGCTGGTTAGTCCATTTTATGTGTGTGTTTTGGGGCATGTACCAGAAGAGAAGGGAAAGACGGATTTTTCATCATCATTCTTTGTTCCATTGTATTTCCCATTCTGTTTAATCAGTTTCTGCTCCTCGCAGCATTTTGCTTTGCTGCCATCCTGCAGAAAACCCTTGGTAGGTCATAGGTAGCCTATTTTTCACAGTCACTACCAGGTAAAAATGTCTTACAGTTGCTTAGAGCTGGGGATCTTTATCAAGAATTGCTACACTCCAATTTGTTACACCACTGATTTGATCTTCCTTTTCTCCAGCACCATCCAGCTCTTCTAGAATTGCCTGTCCTTCATACAACCTGGACTTCTTCCAATATCTATTAATCTTTCGAGCTGAAGAAAAGAACCAAAGCAGTCAGCAAAGGGTATGATAGCATTCACCTCCTTCAATTATCCTCACTTCTAGATCAAAAGTTTCCTCACTCTTGTTCTCCTTATTAATTACAGGCAAGAGTGAGCCAGATATTAAGCCCGTTTCCACCAAGGTGTATGGAGGAAGGGTTTTATGTAACTACCACAGTTCAGACATTCAGTTTGAAGAAGCAGGTGCTTTGCTTAGTTTCAGCTCCCACAGAGGTGCAAACTCAGCAGGTGATGTTACAACACCATTTTGATGAAGCTAACAAAAAGGTGAAAACAGTCAAGTTGACAAAACGGCTGATATTTCTATATTCTACAGAAGTTAAGCTGTAACAGAGGCTCGGACCTTCGACTTTTGTAGCTGGTTCACCCTCAACTTAGTATCTTCAGCAAAAATACAACATGGATGAATAAGAGCCCTTAGTATTGTAGAAAGATCTGTGCGAAAATTATGAACATTTTTATTCTCATGAGCACACACACCTCTTGTCTTTAGGTTGCTGGCTTCTCTTTTGCTTATCTGTTTTAGAAGAGGCCCCAAAGGCTTCATAATCCACAGGAAGACATTTTACATAGTTTTGGTGCAAGTTCAAAAATTTGTCTTGATTTACTCAAAAGCATATACACCCCAAACACAAAAAAGATTTTATCTAGGGTGATTTCAGTACTCAGTGTCTTCCATGCAAAACTCTTGTAAAGAAATTTACTTGCAAACAGGTCAATGTTTCTTATGTAAAGAAATTATTCCAGTGCTTCTGTACCTTCTCACCTCTATGATAAAATTAATAACTAGAAACATGAACAAATCATCTGGCAAGTCTGAACTAGTTTTTATTGAAGGTTAAGTGCAGTAGTTTTCAAACTGGCAAAGGCTTGTGCAGCTTTAGCTACACTGCCAGAGAAATTTAGGGACTGTCAGCAGACATAGAGAAGCTAGAGTAGGGAATTTCACTAACAAAGATTAAGATTTCAGTTCCCTTCAGGGAAAATGTAGCAACACAAGCAATGAGACTTGATAAAGAGCGCTGTCATCAATGGACTGGAATCAAACAATAGGTAAATACTGGGTGGATATAATCACTCTGACCAAAGTTTGCCATGACTGTGAGATGCTGATTTCTCACGGTTAACACACACAGCCTCCTGGATTGGACTGTGCCATCTTTAGGCAGAAGTATGGTCCTATTGCACAGTGTGATCTCCCTCCTGAAGAAGGGTGTAACTCCAGTCCCCTGCATGTAATGCCATATTTCCTATCAGTGATCCTATACATGGATGCCCCCACCCCTAGACTTAGACTAGGCAAGCCTCACAGCGAATAGCAAAATGGATGGAGCACATTTATTCCAAGAGAGATAGATAGCTGCCAGTCGGGCAGCTGCCATACTCATGTTCCCAGTTGCCTTTTTGTGTGTGTGTATGTGACTGCTCTTGCCACAAAACACTTGCAGAACCTTCCTGCGTTCCTTTTTACTTGCTGGGCAAAAATGTGATTGCTGGCCAGTGTGTTTGCATGGACTGACAAGTCAGGCGGCTAAACAGATTTTGCTTTCTCAAAAGCAGCATTTATTTTCATTTTTTTCCTCAGCTGCCAGTTTTCTGGAAGTCATAGAAAATTATTTATCCTCAAAGCCTTTACTTCCCCATCAAATGAGGTTGTCTTTGTAAGATACACTATTCGCTATACAGAAATGTGAATAGAGCCAGAATTATAAATTTCTCCGACATCAGTCTCATATCACACAGAGCCTCTCTAGAGGCTCAGAGGTCTCTCCTACCTCTATAATTTTTTGAAACCTATCTCCTTGCTAATGTCAGGACTGCAGACATCAGAAGGCACTCACAAAGACCACAGGCTACAGGTTAATTTTGCCTCAGTCTTACAGAGGTGGGGAGTACATCATCTCCAGGTACCCAAGGCACTGACTGAACATGAACAAACCATACATTAGGAAACACTGCACTGAAACTACCTAGAAAAATTTCAGGTTTTCCTCTTGTTCTTCTAATCTGATTATTTCCCCAAGACACAGAAGAAAGGATTACCAAAGGGTTGGAAAGTTGTCGGAAGTGTTCAGAACTAAATGCCCAGGCGTTGGTAAAAATACAAAAAAATGACCAGCAAAGAGGCAGCTGCCCCTACTCTCCTTGTTCCCTCCCACTCCCAAGGAAATGCTGGCATCCTGCTGAAATACCATTTTAGCACACCATATTTCTGCTGTTGTTCTCACAGATAATGTAGTCTTCAAAGCACTAAAATGTGCAAAACTTGTTGCGTACAATAAAAACCTACAGGCACCTCTTCTTCTCCAAGAAAGACAGCTCAGTAAAATCCTGCTATAACAAGCAATAAGAAGAATATTTTACTTTCAAATCCTTCCTCAGTGATACCCACATCATAGATAAAACAAAAATAACAAATGAGAATCAAGTGACATTCCATCAGTGTTGACTGTACTTTTAACCAAAATATGGACAACAAAGATAAAATGGTTTGAAGAAGCACATTCAGATTTTATCAGAACAATCTCTAGAATGCTATTTAGTCAAAATCTCCACGTTACAGTTTAGCACTGCCCTGTAATTCTATTGAGCAGTGCCCACTTTATGCTTGGAATATCTATATTTAGAAAGAAGATTTTACTATGAAACATAGGTTTAAAAAGCAAAACATGATTTTTTTTTTCCAGTGTCCTATATAGATAGTTTAATTATTCCTATTTAAAGAAGAGCCATGGATTTTGACTTTCTTTTTTAATTATATCTATATAACTTGCAGTTGGTAGTCTACAAAGAGAGATGTTTTCCACATATGATAGGACACATCCCCCCAAATACTAGTACTTTGGAGCTAAAACAGGTAGCACAGGAAATTATTGTGGAAACCTGATGACAATTTTGTTGTTTCAACACTTTAACTAGAATTTCACCTACTAATGATGGAAGGATAAGAAAGAGAACACTGATTTGGATTTTTAAAGTTAATGGTGATAACATCTTGCAGCTGAAATTGCACTGTGGGCTGAACTGGTATTCTCTTCTTGTCCTATAGTGCTAAACCAAAGCAAACAAACAAAAAGATTTCTCATTTACATGGTGATAGGACCATCTGCTGTCCAAGTAATCACCCAAAATAAAACAGTCCTTCAGGCTCTGTGCTGGCTGGAGCAGCATGTGTGCAATGCACACACTGATTGAATTCACCCACTGCGAGGAGAGAGGTTGCTTTATGTAAGGGCCTGCTGTTTTCTCTCTCCTTTTTTCTTTTTTTTTTCATCTTGCTGGCTATGCAGCGTTTCAGTGCTCCCAAAGGCTGTTTTATTTTTTCAGACTATCTTTAACCAGAGACAATCTTGTGAGAAAAGTCTGTAAGGCTAACATTACAATCCAAGCAGAAGAGCTAGTCACACAAAGAGAAAGGCTTTCCGAAGCTTCAGCTCATTTTAAAGGACAGTTAACATTCATTTCTGCAGTTTTTCTGCTATAAGCAAATGAAGAACCTCATTCCGCATTCCACTGAACACCTCAAATCCCCTTGACAGTCAATGAACATCTGGAGTCCAAATGAATACAGAATTAATCCCTAAGGCTGGACAGCAAAACAGGTCACGATCCATCCCTACTACTAAAGCCACCGTGGAAATCTTCCAGCAGGTCAGCTGAAACCAGGCTGCACTTCACTACTGGTTTTATAACGCAGGTTTTATTTTAGAACCAGCTACCCTTAACCAGCTCTTGCCCACAGCATAGCACTAGCATGGCTATAAGTGCAATGACATAAAGTATCCTGATAAAACCTACAATAGGTAGGTTCATCCATACTCAGTAGCAGGACATTCTTCTAACCAGATTCTTAGCACCCTTCACTCTCCCAAGAGTCTTCAGAGGAGTTGATGGTACTCAGCTCCTAGGGCTTTTAAGCCTTTCCTTTTCCTTCAATTGGGGGGAAAAAGAAAAAAAAAGGGAAGGAAACAAAGTCAACAACACAACACACACATGTTCTCCTACACACACATAACCCCCCCCCCAAACAGAGGGGGGGGAAAAAAAAAAAGGAAAAAGGAAAGTTTTACAAGGTGCCAATCTGGAATGAAATGGATTTTTGAACAGACAGTCATTTTTGGCACTGTCAGCAAAGCTTGGGGGTGGCCCTCTGTCCCTCTGAGCCTTAATGCCCTTTTTACAGCAGTCATTTAAAAACGTCCCTCAGAAAGTTCAGCTGTGCTGCTTCCGACATGACGTTCACAATGCTGCTGAATGGACTCAATGGAGAGATTCACTTCCCTCCGTCTCAGTTCCATAAAGCACTATACATTAAGGATGTATTCCATTTGGCTTTCAAGTAACATTTTTATGGTCTGCGCAGATCCATGATTATTTTCCCTTTAAAAAGAATCAACAGAAAACAGAACTCTCTGTTGGAGAGCATGGAAATTACAAACTACTGGATCTCCCAAACCGACTCCCATGATCCTCAGGCAGAAGACTGGATTAAAGGGTCCTCACACGGTTCTAGCTGCATTCTCAGTACACCACTTTTATGAAGAAACCAGAGCTGTAGAAATTCCTCCGGCATGGCATGGAACCCAGAATCGGGCAAGACGTTGTCATAGTAATGATGGCTAATAAACTTCCCGTGAAGGTCCACCGAGAACGGCCAGAAGCCGTAAATTGTCACTTCTTCACACAGACCAAGGGCAGCACTGACTAGGAAAAGTCCCGTGGAAAGTCGTTTGGCGTGTATACCTTTATTCTTCCAGAACTTGCCAATGTCACGCAGGAAATTGGGGTTGGCAAAAAGGACCGTCTGCTTGGCACCAAAGTCCTCCAGGGTGTAATAGACACGTAGGGAAGGTCCCGTCCCCGTCTTCATCGAGAAGGCTGGCATGTAGATGTAGCTGTGGTTATACACCTTCACACTGTCCACAAATGCTTTTCGAGACCACAGCAGGTTCTGGAACCTGTAAAACAACAAGGAAAAGCAAGCTGATCACACACAGGTTTTCCCAGTCATTTCAAAACTCAGCTAAAAGATGCTTTTCATACACATATTTACAATTACCTGCACACCTTTCTCGAGCCCAGAGAAAGTCCAGACAAACTTCTGACTGTCTGACACTGCCTCTCTTCTACAACAAACCTGAATAAACAGTTGCAAACTATCTGGTATCCTGCTAATTCCAAAACAAAAAATGTTTCTGATTTCATCTTTTCAAAAAACCCTGAATGAACACTGACAGTTTTCCTGAAAACCAATCATTTCTAGTCACATTTTTCTTTTTGTCTAAACGCCCAACTTATTTTTTCAGGCACAGGATTCTTTAAAAGGTATTTTAACATCTGTGTCATTCTTGTTTCTTAAAGGCATACTCTAAAAGAATCCAAGTTACATGCTGAACAAGCGATACCAAGAAATATTTAAACAGAAACTCTGAACTTACAAAACTTGTAAGGCTTGTAATAATTGTTTTTGTTATGCCTGTATAGTGATTTAGGTTGTGTTACCATAGTAGTTCGTTTTTGTTCTGGAACTGAGAGAAATCTCAAAGAACATAATTTGTTACAAACAATAAGACAGAAATCAATGAATTGTTTAGCATAAGTGGCATGACAAAAATTTAGCAACAGGCAGCAAATAATATTCAGAGCTAGTGTTTAAGATGGCACGATTTACACACTGAGCAGGCTTAAAAGCATCTGGTATTTGTAGTGTGCGAGGTAAAGGAGAGACTAGTTGGCAACTATGAGGAGGGCAATGTATACATACGGATTATGTCTCTAAATATTAGTCTTCTCATCTCTTGATATACAAACTACATCAGGTTACAATTTGGTGCATCACTAATAGCTATTTGCTGAAGTCTATCTGATTCCTGACGTTAGACTTACATACTGCTCCAAAGCAAGTATTCTGTCAAGACTGTAACTTTCCTTGCCATGTGCTTCTGGATATTCCAAGACGAATGAGACATTTGGCAGGAAATCCTAGGCCATTCACATACACCAAAACTTGCACTGATGTTTGACCTCTCCTGACATCTGTCACTAAACAAATCACAGTTCAGTAAAATATTAAAGCATTTCAAAAATTGTGTCTTTGGATGCAACTGATGCAGAGGTCAGCCAGAGTCATGGCAAAATGCAATGCCTAAACCACAAACCTGCTAAGTAAGAGGAAGACTTGCTGTCCTAGGGTGTTGGCTGCATTGGAGGGTATCTTCGCATGAGAAAGTAACTGTGATTTACTCTCCATAATTTGCTTTCTTTCCAGAGTCCCTGCAATCTTCAGAGCACCAGTAAGCACTCCTCCCTCCCTTTACCACATGACAGTATCTATCGCCCTCAGCATGCAGGTAAAGTTTACTACATTAAAAGTCACTTCTGTACAAGCCTCACATGCAGTCCTTCCATTGCAGCTGGGTTGCTTTCCCACACGTGATCTCTAATTTTTTTCTCAGCTCCCAAATGCCCCTCTTGCCCTTTTTGCTGCCTCCTCTCCCTCAGTTTCCTGCAGCTAATGCAAACGTGTCATGACTGATTTCAGTCACACATCAGAGGAGTCAGAACAAGAAAGCTGAGACGGCAGCACAGGATTTTTTTTCCTTTCTCTGGTACAGGCAGAGAGACAGGTGTGAGAATACCCTTTTTAAAATGGTTACGAACAGATCAATTTTATGTTTGAAACAATAGCGAGAATCACACACAGAGCAAGATACACAGGTTTAAGTAGGATGCCAGATGATCTCATGAAGCACCAGATAAAATTCAGCTGAAACAATTGTCAACAAAAAAAAATACAGCTTCAACAGCACTGAAATGTCTCAGGAATATGTGCCAGGTTTTTTGAAGTCTTTGCTTTGGTAGAAAACTCAAAATATTCCTAATATGTTGAGAGGTTTTGTTGACATTTTCAACATGCAATATTTGGTCCCGATTTGCTACAAAATTTCCTTCACATGGGAAAAAAGCTGCTTTAAGGCTAAACCCCTGAAATCTGCCTGGGTCTTCATGACTGTTTTGCTCTGCAGATCTGCTCCTACTGCATGGTGCTATTTGCTAATATAAACAAAGCCACTGCCTTCTAAGCACAAAATCAATTCAACCCAAACATACAAAACAAACAATAAAAATAATTTCATAATTTATTGCATTTGGCATTCTTTTCTGTAGAAATAACCAAGACACAGCTGAATGTAGGTGGCCAGCCAAGACCAAGGTGCCCTGGCAGAAATTCATTGTTCATCTGTACCTTCTCATATGGGCCCTCTCACTCCATTACTACCAGACCTTTAACTATGTGTTCCCGAAAACAGGCTTTACCATCCTTTCTTCCAAAGGACCAGCAGGACAACCTGCCAGATTATGAGTTATATGAGCTGTGTCCATCCTATTAAACTTGTTCCATTTCCATCAGGACACAGTCACTGAGGGGGGAAAAAATATCCCTAGCTTAATACTTCCAATATTCACCTAGGCGCTCAGAGCCTCAGTATCCAAACACTGTTGTAATAAGGTAGAGTAAGACCAGCAGCAGGCTTTCAGGCTGTCACTCTCCCCATAATCTGGGACATCCACTAGGAGGTGGGCGATGCAGCTTCAGAACTTCCTTTCACAGTAAAGGGAACATGAGCTTGATGTGATGGGGACCCTGCACCTTGGCTGAGAAGGCAGAGACAGATCCTCTGTCACTCCTGCAAGCCAGATTCACCATGTCCTTTCCCACTTACAGACAGTTGACAAATTTCCCTTCAGATGGAAAATAGTTGTGGTCATTCTAAAACTGCATTTTGCAACAAATTTACCAATCACAGAAAAGCACTGTGCAGCTCTAAGATGTATACGTTAAAACTGCACGCACACAGTCATGGAGGACCAAGGACTGCTTCTGAATATTCATTTGCTATCATTGCCACAAGGCATTTACATTTCTTCTAGATGAATCTCCCCAAATGCCTTAAAGTAACGAGAAGTGAATGGCACTGCCATGAGAGCGGTGCATGGGAGGGACTTCAGGCAGCAGGGACAGCATTCGTCATGCTACTGCAAACTGTTCTCCTTCAGGAATACCACCTCCTGGAAACCCGTGCCTCGTTCAAATGATCTGGATTGCAGTGTTGGTAGGCATTATGCCCAGTTCGACAGATGGACATTATACAGGTGGCCAGGAGCCCATGTAGAAACATAAAACATACTGATTACGGCTGGTCTGATGGCCTAACTCAGCCAAAAAGCTGGTGCTCATCTTGCACCCCTCATGAGGGGAGATATTAAAAGCAAATTGAATTTTCTGTTCCCTGTTTGTAAAAATAGGTGTTCTGTCCAGCTTTCTGATGTTTCAGAGGCTGGTTAGAGGCTGAGAAATGAGGGGACAAATGCTGTGCACCAGCAAATTTCTAGAAATGGCACTGTAAGCTCAGGTGTATTTTCCTTTAACTCCCAATACATACAGGGAGTTCTGCAGGCAACCCTATTCCAGCGGTGGCTTTGAGGGTTCCATACAGCAGCAGACAGCAAGGAGGCTAATCCATTCCTGCCAGAGAAACCAGGAAGGTTTTCCTCTGCAGCTGACCAGCTCTGTAGCACCCATGAGCATAACAATATGGTTTTTTTTCCCTGCTTGCCCTGGCACAGATGCTGCTAGCCTGATATGGTCTTTGCATCCAGATGGGCACAAACACCTTCCCTTGTGCTGATCCTTGCCAAGCCTCCTTTGAATGAGGAGCTGTTGGTTCCTAGTTAGTGCTTTGAACATTCGGTATTCTCAGTGGCACGGCCCAGAAACTATGCAGCTCCTCCCCAGTCACTGGGCTTCAAAACAAATGCATCAAGTTATCCAGCCCCTCATGCATCTCAGGAGACATTATCTCCCCAGCTCAGCTTTGAGCAAAACACAGCTGAACTGCTTTCAGAGTCGGCCTCTGACCTTCTGACATCAAGCTGACACAAACACATGTTGGGTTACCAGCATTTAGATAAAACTGGATCTGGAATCTCCTGAGCCCTGAGCAGCACATGAAGACAAAGCGAGTTGCCCAGTCATTTGCAGTAATGCGTCCCAGCAGCTGGATGGCAGCCCAGGGAGGTGCTGAAGACTGTGAACGCTGGTGACAGCAGATCACAGCATGTTCAGCCTGGGTGCTTTAATTCTGCCACGCTCATTAATGGACAGCAAACAAATAAAATCATTGGCAACACATTTTTGCTGTCAGGTCCATATAACAGAACAACTTAAAAAGAAAAATTTTCAGCAGGTGTGTGTGGGCACAGCTACACAGATATCAGAGAAATAATTTCCTTGATACCAGCTGTAGAGTTCCCTTAAGTGTTCTAGTTTTCCAGAAAGAATGATACATGCAAGAGAAAACTGCCACAGTATGTTGTCATGGCAGTACAACCAAAGACTTAAGAGCATTAAGTGTTTTGCTTTTTGTTTTTAATCTGTTTTTAATATTCTTATTGATGTTCTTTAGCAGATATCTGGGGACAGGACTGCTTTCTGGTACTAAGAGATGACTTCCAGTAACCACAAAGAATGTGCTGCAGTGACATTGAACTAACCTGCTGGCAGATAATAACGGTGGCATTTTCTCACATCTCGATTTCTTTTTGATCTCCCCAGAGAGTCATTATCTCATGCCTGTGATGATATCCCAGTTATTTACTGTGTTGGCATTTGCAAAGTCACCAGTTCAGCATTCTGGATTAATTGCAATTTGACTTATTGAAAAAGAAAAAAAAGATTAAGTAATGAGGGGAACAGCTCAGATGTCAAAGAAGTAGTGTAATATTTTTAAATTAAGACAAATAAAGCTCAAGAGAATACAGCAGAAGGCATATAAAGACTTATGTATTTGTCCCTATGGCAAAGGATAACCTTATTAAAATTACTTAGATAATTTGATGTCAGGATTAGCCAAGAATGATTTAGAAATTTGCTGCAGCTGTTGGAATATGCTTATAGCTGGGGTCACAAGTCAACTCGCAACCACACGTATGAACCTCCACCACAGTGACAGAGGAGTTTACCGCTCTCATTTCTCAGAGTGCATTTATGCTGTCAAATAGTGATGCTCTTAATGCCCTGTGCTCTTATTCATATCATGCACTTCTTGATTATCTACCCATTCGGGGCTTTTGTAGCCAATGTTGCTAAAACACAGACTGTGCCCGAATTAACGGCACACTGGTTTCCATGTGCTCTTTCTCCACATAGGCACTTCCAGCATGCATTAGGTGCAAGTTAGGCTATTCTACTTGTCCACACAGGGAGCCAAAAACAAGCACTGAAAGTACTATAAATTAACCCTCTTTTACTGTTTTATCCCAGCTTCCCCAACTACACAAGCCACTGTTTACTTAGCCTAAGGACAGCTACCTGACTTGAGATTCAATTATAACCCCATTAAAGTCAAGAGCAAAACCAGCTCTGATCTCACTGGAAGCATGCTCAGAGCTTCAGGCAAAAATTTCAGGCCTGCAATGCACTTCAGAGTGATTAGAAAAGGTATGAAGTAATATGAAGTAGTTATGAAGAATTATGTAAATATGAAGAATTATGAAGTAATCATAAAGACTTATCATTAAACCAATAAAATTACAGATGTCAAACATTTTCCAATCATGCAGGTGGCTTTTATTCTTGTGGTAGATCCCCAGTGATTTGTTTAATCTCATTTCAAACAGCTTCAGCACAAGGGATTCTTCCCTGTTCTCCTTGTGGGTCCCTCCACAGGCACCATGATCACCCAGTCAAGAGCTCGTGGCATGGATGTGGTGATGCTATTCCCATCTTTATCTTTTCTTTGCCCTCCTCCCCACCTCGTCTGATGTCCTTTTATGGATCCAAAGACCTCAAATCTTCCACTCAGACTCTCAGCAGAAATACTCTCTCCTCTTCGGGTACAACTGTCTCCAAAATCCACTGCAGCTCGTCCCTTAGGTGCAGCCTGCAGCCTGCTGACACCCCACGCTACCTCTTTCTTATGGACGCAGGCTTTCACCTTCTAAGCACCTGTATGTTCCTCCTGTCTCTGGTCTCAAAGATTGAAGAGAAAAAATTAGCCTGATTCTCCTTTTTATATGCCTTTTCAATGGTGTTTTCCAGGTCAGGGATTCTGGTTACTCCCACCACCAGCTCCAAAGACCCAAAGGCATGGAAAACACACTCTTTCCACAGTGACTGCAGAGTGCATCTTTCTTTGCTGGCCTGTTTCTTAATGACATGCTGTCCTTAGCACATGACCTTCAAAGTAATTCGATTCACTTAAAGTCCAGTTAGGCAATGCAGAGGTAGGCTCTAATCCCCATGAAGAGGCAGGCTCCCCTTCTGACTGAATCCAGTATCAATCAGGGTTTTTTTTAGACCTCCACCCGTTACTGCTCTTATGCTGTCACTCTGGGAATACTATATATAGTGCCAAGGGAAAGCTGACTCTCTTGTTTTTGAATGGAACACAGAGCTATCCTATACACCAAAGCAATGAAACATTAAAATCAGTGTTCACTGGTATTTTTGAACAGTGTGTGATCCTTATTCTGCCAACTCAAATTAGAACGTGCTTTTAATAGCTACTCTTTCCAAAACCAGCAGAGCTAAACATGAATTCTTTCTGTTATCTGACAGCTTGAATCTTAGCTTTCAAAAGATGAGCTGTTCATCTTAGTTCGACTCTTTGAAGATTATGGCTGCTGAAGTCACACACAAGTGGAAGTAATATAACAGGATAGGAAGAACAGCATGGCTGTAAACTATTTGCATTGTCAAAATGAAATTGCTGCCTAGTATTTCTAAGTCTTCTGAATACTTCAGAGCTCTTACCGCTGAAAGGCTGGAGGATGAGAACAGAGAGAACCAATGAAATCAGCTAAAGAAAACAGTTAGAGAACTAAGCCTGATATCGTTAGCACTTAATTTCACTGGACTGCATGACAGAGTGAGCCTGTAAGAAGAAACATAACCAGATCACACATTTTCTCAGGTTTTAATGGGAAAAAGAACTGCAACAAAGCCCAGGAATAGTCTTGAAGAGATTTACTTTTGATTAACATGAGCTCCCTAAGACAGTCTGCTGTGTCTTTGTGACAGCAATCAAACAGGAACAGAAGAGTGCAGAATCTCCTGTACTTCTAGGTCTTTTATCGAACTCCTGTCCAGACATATCTCTGGAGATCATTGACTGCAATAGCATGGCAGCAAATACGAAGACAATAACATTATGCTTTCCTGTCTGTTCATGCTGGCCTTACGTGTGTTTTAAGCCAAATATAAAACATACCAAATGTTCACAGCCATAAAAGACCTATTCATAGCTGACAACACTGGCTGGCTGGTATACTTGACTGCTTGCTAAGTCTTTTGAGTTTTCTCTCTAAGCTTGTGCCCTCCTTAGCATACAAATAATTTGCAAACATCAGTGAAGGTAACAGCCAACTATATCCTCTCTTCAAACTCCCAGAGCTCTTTCCAAAGAGAACGGGGTAGAGAGAGAAAACAGCAATATTAGGCTTAAATGTGTTTTATTTTCAAAGACACTCTGCTACAAAAGTATAGACTGAAGAGAAATTATTTGAAACACTAGATGCTTCGACAGGCATTATGAGAACAACTGTCACTAGGATAGTACATGTATCATTGGTGATGCCTGAGGCTATGCCACATGGCCTGCAGCTGGAGCACAGATCCCTATTAAACAACATTTTCAACTAAAAGTTTGTTAATAAAAAACAATTCAGACTCTATAGGAATACGTGGTGAATCTACCATACTTTAATGGAGCAAAATCAATTAACACAACTCTACAACATGCAAAAGAAAATCTTTGTATTTCCTCTATTAGCTGCTCCCTCTGGGCAACCTCACCTGTTTAGGCATCCTTAGGGCAATGACCATTGCAACTGAGCAATGAACTAGTGGCCATCTGAGTATAAACAGAAGAGGTGATAAATTGCTCTGGAGCAGTTAGATTAGCAGAAGCCAGACATGAGGCTATAAAGATGGAAAAGAGATAGACAAACAGCAGGTCAACAGACAAGGAAGTCCGTTCCAATCTTTGGCATATGAGCTCATACCATTAGTAAAATCCCTGGGAATGAGCCAGAAGAATTCAAGCCAGCCCAAGGACTGCATCTGTAGACTGTAAGTCATTAATTTCAGGGAGCTTTTAAAATGTGCGTTCTGAAGAAAAATACTTTACTTTCATCTAATATCTATTTACAGCAATATTTCTTAGCAATTCTGGTGCTATTCAATTATGCCTAGAAATGTTAGTAGGTGCTTCTCGAGCTTTCCAACAGTGCTTGAGATGTGTTGGTTTGCTGCACACTAGATCTTTGAAAAAGCCCACCTTTCACTCTGCAACTCTTATGTCGACAACTATGGGAAGAGTAAGAATATGAGCACTATATTTTAAACTCTGTACATCCACGTATTTTCAGCTCAGAAGATTTGCTGATACTGGTGTAGTTTGTCAGTGCAGTAACCCCAGTGAATCTTACTTCCAAATATTTGCCTAATCAATTATTTTCCACACCCTTCTAAACAATTATTTAACCAATGCCTTCCCTCTTACATCACGATTGCCTTGATCCTTTTGTCAAAAGCCTTTATCTACCAGATACAGACTACCCCTATCCATATGCATTTATTCAAATAACCCTAGAAGTTTTACAAGGTAAAATTTCCCCTGGGCTCAACAGTGCTAACTCTTTACAAGAGCATGTACATTTATCCAGGTGTTCAATAATGTTATCTTATAATATATGGTCTACCAACTCATATCTAGTTGAATTATTTTTAATCCAAACTATTTTTAAACACTAATCCCATTTTTAACACCTTCCAGTCCTCAAGTACCAAAATAGTTTTAAGTGAGGAAGGACACACTACTATTCTTCAGCACTCATGGGTGAGTCTAGTTCTGCCAACATATTCACATCCATCCTGTATTCATATTATAAATTCTCTAATAATTACCTCAGTTTCAGCCTGCTGAGTCTCCCCATGGGCACAGGGAATGTCCTCAGTTTCTTCCACAGTTAACACAGATGCAAATAATTCAAACAGCCTCCCTGTGCCTTCTCTGAGCTCTTCTTTTATACCTGGTTATGAGTCAACCATACACATATGGCGGGAACGGGGCAGGGGGGGAGGGATGTTTTTTGCTCTTTTTTACCTTGTGCTGTTGCTGGAAGGAGGACATAGCATTAGGTTTTCATTCTTCTAGTTAGTTCTTTTTAGAAACTTTTCTGCCTGACACATAGATAGAATATTTAATCAGCCAGAGCTTATAATAAATTCCATTTCTTTTGGAAAAAACTCCAGCTTTTAGCAGGATGTTTCTCTGTTTCCATTAGTCTCCCTTTTCCTTGCTCTTTAGTGATGCCAACTTCATTTTCCCTCTACTTAAGGCTTGACAGATGCTGCTAGCACTGTGCCTCCAGTATGGTAACCTTAGGGGAGGCCACTATTTTAAGTAGATCATTTAGATATATTTTTCAAGTTGTATGGCGCCTAATGCTGAGAATGCCACTTAAACTTCTTTTCGGCATGATTAAACTTCCAAGATTTCTCCTCAACTGTTTTACAACCTGTACACAATTTAAATTGCTATAGCTAAAACACTCTTGACCAAAAGAATAAAAAATCAAAGTAAGGATACCTGACACATACTAGAGATTTTGCTAGTCTCTTCAACTGTTTTGATACCTATGAAAGTGGTAGAGTTCCTTTTTTCCTCTCATCAACTTGAAAGGAGATAGTGTAAAAGAAGTAAAAAACAATTTATTTTTTTTTCTTTTAAGGCAGTAGGAAATAAATGATATTTGCTAGAACTAAAGTAATACTTTTGAAAGGCCATATATGTTACCCTCTATATGCTGGCTAAGGAAAGCGGAGCAAAACATTCAACTCACTGCTTTCTAGTTTTCAAATTCCAGAGAAGGGTCAGTAGCATCAATACTATATTATATAGCAGCAGCCTTATAACTGTAGCTGGTGTTCTTCCCGTGTCTTGTATCTAGAGATGCTCTTATTTTATGTAATATACCACAACTCAGATGTGGTAGCACCTTCTCACATTCTGAAATACCAGGCAAGAAAACCTTTCTTTTGCTCCCTATCTCAGGGAAGAATCAATAACAAGCTTCCAAAACACGATGGAGCTTGACTCCATAAAACACTATTGGCAGGATATTCATCTGGGCAATGCAATCTCTGATTCCAGCAATGACCAAAGGAGGGTCTTTCAGTTCCTCCTGTTGAACCTCATTTTACTGGACATACAATTCTCATTAAATCAGAGAGGAACACAAGAAGTGAGTGACCATCTAAACTGGTGGTGGAGTCACCCAGCCTTCAGGCCTTCATGTTTAGTCACACAAACTGGAACAGTATCAGCAGATGACACTGATGGCACCAGCCCAGCATGCCCCTTTGCTGATGATTAGGACTGCCTCCTATTAGGTGAGAAACAGCGGTTTAAAACTCTTCAAACACAAAAGGGAACTGAATTTGGGCCCACCACAACTTCAGTGACTGAGGGGACTGCTTGTCTCTCACATAAAATATTACACCTGCCTTGGGCAGTTTCCTGAACCAAGCTCTATGTTGTTCAGCTGGAACTACTGAGTTTGATATTGTAAATTGTCTGTGGACAACTTAAACTATATTATCTGGAAGATTTGGTTAGAAAAAAAAATACATTCAGCCCTAGCTTCATTTCTTTTTATTTGCCTCGTTTTTTTACAGCAATTTCCTTCATGCAGGCACCAAAACAATACTGCGCCAGCAGTTAGATTGAAGTGATCCGCTGATACCACATGGGTTGCGGAGGAGATGCTAAGCATCTCCCCAACAAATGCTGTGTGTGAAACTAGGGTCAAACTATAAACTCCCGGGTTTGTATTCCTTTAAGCTACCTTTTATCTCCAAAACCCAAAGAACATCAGCATTTACCGATGTTCACATTCAAATGATTAAGGAAAGCAAATCGCCATCTCCTACAGAATCACAAAGATTTCTTTCAGATTCAGACAGCACAAAAAAAAAATAAGCTCATTTTCTTTAGTGCTCAGAGTAAATAATACTGAATTACAGTAGAAATTCTATCAAAGGATTTATGACAATCACATTAATACTAAATAAATTCCACACGCTTTATGCAATTACAAAAAAACCCACCAAATATGTGACAACAGATTAAATAATTATTCCAAAGTACTACTGAATAATCAAACAGGAACAAAAGCTGCCATTAGTGGCTTGTCTCCCTGAAGCAACAGTAGCACTTTACTTGAAAAAAATTCAGGTTTGTACCTAACAACCAGGCCAAAGGGTATTTTGGAGTGAGGAGAAAGGTACGGTCTGTGGTCCACAGCACAACTCAGAGACTGGAAAACAGATTACCTTAAAGGCATCCATTGGATAAGGCCAAGTTATGTTTCAGAGAAGGCCAAATTATGGGTTTGAAAGTAGCTGTAAATGTCAAGGCTGTCAGCAGCTCGGAAGAACCTGAGGTTAGCCATGAATCACACAGGACAAACAAGAGCCAGGGCCATAAACTCGCCCTCAAGGAAGTGGTTACAGTCCCAGAAGGTTTTCAAATGCTGGAAGGATCATTCAGTGATAGGTTGCTGTCGCTGCTAGACCTCTAAGTCCCTAGCAGTTCAGTACACCTATTTCCAAAGCAGCTAATCAAACAGTAACAGGGGTGGCATTTAGCCTTTTGTGTTACAGACAGGAGCTGGAATAGTTTGTACAGTGACGTGCAACACTCGGGAGCTATTGCTGAGGTTTTTATCCAGAGGGTCTATCCAGCTAATGATTTGGAAAACAAATACACTTTTTACACAAGCAACATATTTTTATCTGAATTTTCCTTAGGGCCAAAATTTCCCTTCCCTAGTCTGCTAGTCTAATAAGCCACAGTGCTCAGTGCTGCTTTGCTTTACCAAGCTAGAGTCAAGAACCCCATATATTCCAGCAAATCTAGCACTTTGCTCCTAATACCAAGTCCTCTTCAGACTTGTCCTGCTTGTTATAAAAATTAGACCATCTCTTTTACCTCCTCACGCATCTGCATTTTTTAATGTTAAAAAGAACCTGAGGAATGTCATATTTTAAAAGATTCCTGTATTTTGCATACACCTTGAAATGGAGTAGAAACATGATCAATAAGATCCTGTCTCGATGCTTTTAAACTGACACAATTCCACTGATATCAACAGGTTTACATTAACGTTCATAAAATTAGTATATAGGTCAGTCTTTATGATATGCCAGATATTTAAAGTTTCAGAACCCACCAGTACACTGCATTATTCAAGCAGCATACTGTGAACATATAACTAAAGACAATGATATTATCTGGATGCACAAGGCTATGGAGATGATTCATGCAGCATAATCATTTGCATTCCTGAACCTTGGATGTTAAATGTACCAGGAGAAATGAGGGATGGCAGCAACTGTGCTGGAGCATGAAGTGAGAAAACAACTAAGCGCACTGCACCAACGCTCTGGCAGAAAAGTCCCGTGTGTTCAGTTCCAGCAGACATACCCAGTTCAACTTCTAGCTTAATGGACCTAGGAGCGTGGAGTCAAAATCATAAACAACTTACACAAGGGCACACTAGTGCCTAATTAATTTCTTTTCAGAAAGCCAGTCAGCAAAAATAGTTCACCTGATACATGCCAACTAGTTCTCTGGTTTATTTTTCTCAATGCCATTCTCTGCAGTCCCAAGTGCTGGAGTACTGAGTAGGCACAGGGCAGATGCACGACCTAGTTCAGCTACAGTATTCCAACCACCAGGTCTCTTGGGATAGCCCAGCAGCAGTATCTTTTTCAGCACAATCTAACTTCAATTGTTTGTGAACAACTCATTTGCATGTAGTAACATGTCCATATTTCCCCAACAGACAGGAGAACAAAGGCACAGGTACAAAGGACCAGAGGGATTACCTGGGTTTAGAGTAGCTGGGTCAGGGACATGCTGCAGATGTTCTGGCAGAGCTGAGATGCCAGAAGGGAACCCAAGGAGGAATGGACAAGGGGCAGAGCAAAGAGCTTCTTGGAAATGCTGCAGTGTCAGCACTGGAAGAAATTCTGATTTCAGAAGGCTCTTTAGGAGCTTCTGGTGGCCCTGAAATGCTTCTTAATGTCCTATAACTGACATAAAACCTGTAATAAAAAATCAAATGCTACAACTGTCAGATGTTAAAAACCAAACCAAAACAAAACACAGAGGACACCAGGGACATGACCAGTTTCCCCTTGAGTCTAAACTATGACAATATTTGCTACAAAAAAAAAGGCTCACGAATGACCTTAAAAAGCTATCCGTGGTTTGTACTGCAAAATCTATGAGCAGACCCAGAGTTCGCACTAGTGACCTGGAAAAAAACCTGCTTGCTCAGCCTAGACGCAGAGGTCGGTTTTCTGCCAACACTTTTTTAAAACTATTTCTCCTTTCCAGCTCAAGATGCCCAAGCTCCAGCTCTCAAACCCCAGCCAACGCAGTTCCAAACTTGGTAGTCTCAGTTTGTGAGACTGGATGGTTCAGACCTGCACAAATCGAGACATACAAAGTCAAATGTACAGACAACTGAATGCAGCCATACCTTCTTCACTGTCTGAGCCTTGTTCTAAAAATTCCCCTGCCTGAGAGAACAGCAAGAACTTGTGCAAGTATCTGTTTTCAAGATGACAGTTTTGTACAGTCATACCTTATAACTGCTGGTGACACAGTGCTGTAGTGCTGAGAAATTTATTGTCCCTGTTAAATTAAAAAGGACCTTAAAGCCAGCCGAAGTGCTGGATTACTGATTGTGCACATAGTTTAATGATGTCAGCTCACCCTTTGGCTCTGGTCCAGGTGCTCCAGCTAGTTCTCTCCAAGACAAATACGCTACATTGATTCAGTCCATGTCCTCATAAGCCACTGGAGCCACAGACTGGTCCCTAGCTTTCTCTGTTTATCGGGTGTAGCTTCATCTCCACCACACATCAGGCAAGGGAAGTACCCTAGCATAGTGCAACATTGATGAGGAACAAGCCACATTTTCCCCCTGTCAAAAGCAGTCTCTAGACTACAGCTGGGAGCCTAGAGCAGCACAGGGAGGCAGCCAGCAAACCTGTCTTTAGGTTGTTTAGCTTTACTAGGCAGAAACAACCAATGTGGGTCTTAGTGATGTCCGCACAAGTCAGTTTGGGATCTCACAAGGGAATTAGAAGCAAAGCCCTGGACAATTTGCTGCTGTGACTCCCTGTGCTGGTAAAAGGTTTGTGATCACACACAAGCACAGCTCACATACAGGCTGACCAAGCTGAGCCCACCAAGGGCAGTGCTCTGCTTTCCTGACAGGCTCATATCTGAAACTGGCAGTAAACTTCATGCTCCAGATTTTGCCTGCAGAAAAACAATCAATCAATCACTCAATCAATCAATCAAACACAACCAACCAACCAAAAAAAACCCAGGCCACCGAAGGCTGGGGAAGGGGCAGAGCACTGGTCCTTGGAAGGATCATATGAAGGACAGTAAGTGCCTTCCTTTGAAAGATCACAGTAATGCAATCCCCACTCCTGCAGGAGGGGACAGTGCTGTATAATATAATACCTGACAATCTGTGCGTTGTCAACAGTTTTTTTACTTTATTTTTACATAAATGCTGAGTATGGTGGAATATGCTGTCATATGCTTTCAACTTCTATATGCTTACAGTCTCCTAATTAAAATATCCTGCTTGTCATCTTCCCAAATTTCATTTCGTTTGGGAAAGTTCCTGCAAGATTCAAGTAACCACCTTCCAAGTTGAAAAAAACCCTCATCTTTCGTCCATGACAACATTTTGAAATTTCACATCATGATGTATTTTCTGATATAAATGTGGTAGTTTAGCAGTCCACACCCTCTGCATAGAAAAGTCATTTAAAAAGATCTATGTCATGTTTGAAAAACAATGACGATAAAAAAAAAATTCTAGGATCACAATATTCAAACTCGCAATTCAAAAAGTTCTGGTATCAGTTTTACACTGTTAAATATGCAAACATATTTTAAATAAAGCTCCCAAATAACTTTAAAAAAATTAATTCATATTCGATAGCTCCCTATTTACATTTCTCTAACATTAAACTTAAGCATTCAGTTAAATCATAACTTACCAAGAAATCTAGTACATAAGAATAGCCTATTACAAACTTAATGAAATAAGCTACTTTCTCATTTTCCTTCCACAAATACTCATATTTCAGTGGCATAACACTTTTAAGCATCTGCACTGCTATTTGTGTGTTTTATGGAAGAGTCATTCATGAAGCTGAAGAGAGAATTTTGCTAAGGGTTTTTTAGCTAGTATACCACAAAAATTCTCCCTGTGACCCACAGGCCAGGAATTGGCTGCAGAGGTTAATAAAAACTGTTCAACCTATTTTTCCACCTCCTTCTATTCTCAGAATCACTTGAAATGCTACTATTTTTTAATTGCTACTAAAATAAAACACATAGACTCAAATTCTACTTCTAATTCATTCTGGGGCAATTTTTCCTCCATGAGAACTGCATTGTTCTCTGCACTGTTAAACTGCACTATACATACTGACAGCTTGATTTTCTCCATCCTGCTTTGTCTTTCAGAAGTACCATTTGGTTCTCAGTACAATGACAGATTTTGGCAGGTTTCCGTTTCCTCTTCCAACAAACCAGCTATTGTGGAAAAACAATGAAAGCAAGATGAAAAATTCCAGTGGATCACCATTAACCTACCAAAGTGCTCCATGTATCTTGAAAATCACTGCACTTTCACTATTTACTCTTTCAAATCATAAATTTAAAAAAGAATGACTGCTAGAGAATAAATAATGAGAGGAAGCAGCGAGTAGAAAGAAGATATCAGGGTGGCACATCTATCATTTGTCTAATTCTGTAGAAGTTCTTGCCTGTAATACATTCCAGACCAGATGGCAGAAAACGGCCATGAAAAACTGATTAAAATAAACTTCCTCAAAAACAGAGTGACTGAACTTAGTACAAGAGCAGTTTGTGTCATTTGCTATGTAACCCAAATTCAGAACTAATTTAAATCATTCAGCTTTTCCCCAAAAGCTACATATGATAGAGAAACTCAATCTTTAAGTTTGAATGTGTGTAACTTAGCTGAGAAGATTCATGTGGGATGGAATACTATGCCTTCCCTTTTACAGACAAGTGCATTTGCTGTTATAAAATGGAAAGATGAAAAACCACAGAGGATTTTTTGACTTAAGTTTTACCCAAAAAGCATGTGAAGAAATTATTATTTGTTATTTTTGTAAGTATAACTACTCTCTTTAGGGAGAAAGAAGTAACTTTTTACTGTGTTTTCTCCCTGTTAGTTTTGAGAAGCCAAGAAAGACAGGGAGTAAGCTGACTTTTCTTGTGTCTTACACATCATCAGTTCAGTTTCTTAGTAAGGATTGCACCCACCTCCCATTTGGCTGTTTCTGGGCAATGGATCTGATCTCAGCTGAAATGTATTATACTTCTTGCAGAGTACTAGAAGAGGATAAAAGCAAGACTGTCAACATTTTTAAATCCCTCTCCATATGCTGGAGATTGCAGGATGCTTTCCTCAATGGATTTTTCAGTTTCCCACTGTGCTGATGCAGTGGAAGAATCTAATGGGTGACAAAAGGAGACACAATCTGAAATGCAGGATTGAGGACCTATGAATGCCACCTGCACTTGGTACTAAATCTGGATGGGTTCATCAAGGCAGGGAAAAACTGAGAATCCTGGAGGCTAGCCTGAGTGGCGAATACAAAGGAAACTATTCATCATGCACTTTGTATTTAGAGGTAGAAGATTTTCATTCTTGGTAGAAAACATTGGTTTCCGGCACATACTTCGCCTAACATTCTTTCCCCTCGTGTTAGTCTTTAGGGCGTTTCTGCCAAGACCTTTGGTTATCTTAGTCAGCATAAAATATTATTTCCTCTTTCTATTCCAATCTACTGTTTTCAGCTGCTAACTCTTTTTTCCTGGTGTTGTTGGAACAATTGCACAACGCTTTCTACCATGCTTGTGCTCCTCTCTTCCTTAACATACATCCACCTGGTTCTTATATACTACTTCACTAAGTACTTTAACAACCAATTATATAAAAGCTTTTCCTTCTTTGGTGTTTATACAAAGATACTACAGAGTTGTATTTCTTTCCAAAATTGCTTTTTAGTTCCGAGACAAATCAGAGAAAAAAATAGGAAATGTAAGGATAAGTGGAAGGCGACTGTCTGCTTTTTTAAGTCTGTCTGGTCAAGGATCTCTTCAATATAAAACTAAACAAATAAACTACAAGAACAACAAAAAAAACACAACAACAAAAGACAAAAAAGGGGGGGGGGGTGCGGTGAGGGATCATAAGAAAAGGAGAATTTCATAAACAAGAGCAAACAGGGACACAAACATGACTGACAAATGATAAGGGAGGCAGTGAGGAGAAACAAACCCTATCCAATAAGGGTATGAGGGAGTATATTAGGTTTGTTTGGCAAGGTTTTGGTAGTGGAGGGCTGCAGGGGCGATTTCTGTGAGGTGCTGCCAGAAGGTTCCCCCATGCCCAATGGAGACGGCACCAGCCAGCCTGGGAGGGAGGAGGGGGACAGGTACAACAACAGAAGCAGATGCAAGGACAGATGAAAGCATATGCATGGGAAGAGGAGCAGGGAAGAACAAAGTGGGGGCAGATAGAAAACGGTATAAAAATAGGTGGTCAGGTGTAAAAGGAGGCTGGTCATTACACTTGCTTGGCTGAGCCCTGTGCCTTACCACCACACTCTGTCCTACCTTCTTATTAAATATTTTCCTAGCGTTCTCTGTGCATAATCTCACTGTCTATCTCATATATGTGCATGCTGTGAGGAACAGATGCCAGCTTTTGGGGGAACCGGTGTGTTTGCACTGGAGGCCACCTGCTGGAGTCAGACCAGGGCTGCAGGCACCCCCAGGTCTGTGGTGAAAGTGAGGGGAGATCTCTGCATCCAGCCACTGGAGCAGCAGCAGTGTATGTCCCAAAAAACAGCTACTGGGATGAATGAGGCACCAGTGGCTGGAGTGGGACTACGGGTTACAGCCCGTGTGCCTCGTCCTGGCTGTTAGGGGGGCCGAGTGCCTGCATCTTCCCCAAATGTGGGTGGGGGCAAGCTGGATGAGCTGGCAGGAGGAGCCCGTGGTTGAACCTGAGACTGGGAAAGCAGCAGCCAAATCCCTCAGCCTGGGTAGAGACCCTGAGAGCCCTGGTACCTGGGGAATTGGGCTGGGCTCCAGCAGCTGGGCAGGAGGATCCTGGCCAGGGCTGCTGTACGACATGGGCACTCCTAATGCCTCTTAACAGGAAAAATATTTTTCTTGCCTTGGAAAGAAAAGAATAAAATGTTTCATTTTATGCTTTTATTTTTTTTACTTAAACCAACAGAAAATGCTCTGTTTGGATTTGTTACCTTGCACATCATACTTATCTATAGATGCAGCTTCAATATATGGCCAGAGAGGGATCTTATGACCTTCTGCAATACAAAATAATTTCCTGACTGCCTTCCTTTTTTGTGTTTATACTTGGACGTTTTCTTTTTTTTTTTATGTTTGCTTCTGGACTTTCATTTATCCTCATTACAGACCATTTACAAAATGTCAAAATGAACGAATTTTTTAATTGAATAAACTACTGCTGTCTTGAGAAGAATTTGTAAACCATTTTTGTGCCTTCCAAAATGTAGCAAATTTTATTTTTCAATGAATACATTATTCTTCTAAGAAAGGTACCCCAGAGCTATCCAGAAGTTGCAGCCCCACCACCAAGGCAACGGGGATCTGTTTGCAATAAAAGAAATTAGTTATGGATCCCAAACCCAAGGGTGATAATAATCCAGGTTCTGGAAATCATTGCAAGACAGCCACATTCAAAAATAGCTTCATGATATATTAATACTTTATAGCCAAAAGCATCAGAAATAGATTCCCTGATGAATGACAAATACAGCTCTAGAGCTCAGATCAAAAATCAAACCTTCATTTTTTGTCCTTCCCTACCCACCCTTTCGAAATCACAAACACTATATTAAAAGAAAACACAAAGAAAAATAATGTGGCTCAAACACAGGGACAGTCCCCGAAGAGCACTGGACTAAGAAAATCAGAACGAGAAGAAGCCAAGTTTGGTCAGTGATTAGGACACAGTCCAATTCTGTGCACAGACATATCAGCAGGAAAGCATGCTCTGAAACAAAACACTGGTGCCCTAAAAATAACAGATGCTATGATGGCCATGGACAAGCCCTTCAACATGCACACGGTGGCTGCTGATGAAGAAGGGTAATGAGGAGGAAAGCCAGCAAGACATGCTCAGATACTGGAGAGGTAACAGGCTTCCTTGCAGGCTCTTGCAATTCTCTGCCAACCAGAAACAGAAACTGTGTGCAAACTTAAAACACCTTTAAAAGTGGATTTTGCTGGACTAAGGCCATTGCCGGTGCAAGTCATATGCACATTTGTGATGAACAAGGTATAAGCAGGGAATGTTGGTGAGCAAGCAGTCCTCGTAACCCTTGAACTGCTGATCCCAGATGCAAGCTCGCCCATGCTGGCTTTATGGTGGAGCAGTCCTCTTTTATAAGTTGTATCTTCAATAAAACTGAGAGAAAAAGCACTGCATAAAACACACACCTTATCAGCTCAATGGGAGACAGAGAAAGCTATAATGAGAGCATGGGAAAAAGGCCAGAAGCAGACATTAAAATGCATTTAGAAACCAACAGCTTGGTGATGCTGAAGCACACAAAACACCCTGCCATGCTCTAGAAACAGATGCCATCGACAAAAACAGACAACAACTTTTTTCAAAGGAAAACATGTGATCCCACTCCCAGAGATCCCAAAGAGAAATTCACACAGAATCACAGAATGTTAGGGACTGTAAGGGACCTCGAAAGATCATCTAGTCCAATCCCCCTGCCAGAGCAGATGTTGCCTCCAGCATACAGGAACATACAACATAAATCAAATGTGGTAAGAATTGTCTGGAAAGTGAAGATGTCATCACTTGATGAAAGTGGACTTATTATCCAGCTGCAGCGTTGTCACACCAAGCAATTCACTGGGATTAAGTTATCTAAACCTTACAAAGATTAATTCAATATCACTCTGATATATATCCCAGGTGAATGTACTTTTGAGATGACATATATCAGCTTAGCTTGAGAGATTGCATTTATCCTCGTAAATTTAGGGCATGATGGATAGGTATATTATGCAGCAGCAGTGCACCCTTAACATGTTATGACAAGTTATCAGCTTGCCAGCAAAGAATAATGCCTTATCTAATACCAGGATCTTACACTGAACGCATTGGTTAGACAACAGAATTATTGAAAACGACAAAAGTCTGCCAGTGCAAACACTGACCACATCCAAATCCCTGTGCTGTGCCTAAAGTGCTGAGGCTGCACCTCCTGTTGAAAGATGTTGTGCATTTGACGTAGTTACACTGCCCCAATTCGGGACCAGGGACAAGTGCTGCAGGAAAGGGACAATGGACCCAATGCTCGCTGCCAGAGCAAGGCTGCTGATGCCATGTCTGACTTCAGTGGAGTCGCTCCAGGATTGTTTTCATTTAAGGCATAATTAGTCCAACAGCAGCATTTTGAAACATGCATGCTTGTGAGGGCAAGGAGTAAAGGAAGCAAAGAGGAATCTCTGGGACCTTATCCAAGCCTTTTGGAGTCAACAACGGTCCATCACCCTCACTAGATGCTGTGCAGGAAACGAGGCACAACCCCTGAAGGATGGCCACTTAAAAGACCTCCTTTGCCTTCAGCTACTGAAACACATAAATAAATATTGAAAGGACATGTGTGGAGATGCCTATCAGGCAGAAAAAGACAGGAATGATGAAAACAAACAATTACACTACTAGCGCAGTGAAAACACTGCAGCTGCAATCATGAATAAAAACAAAGCCCCATCAGCACAGCCCGAAAGCCTGCTTGTACAGCACAAGCCCAGGTGGTCAAAGATCAGGTATAATAGCGTCATACCGGTTTTTAACTCCCCAAGGCAATGTCTTGCCCAGCAGATGGCCCATCCTCTTGCTTTTTCATTGTTAACACCTCGCTTGATCTATTTAACATACTGTCCTCACTCTGCAAAAAAATTGCACTGTGCAAAATTATCTCTACCTTAGAGCACTTTGAGCGTGTTATGAAATGAGGTAGCTGCACAGACTAACACCAGCTAGCAGACGCAGACTTAAATTTAAATGGCCAATCGTGCCTTTGTTGCAAAGCTGGGGTTGTAATATAATGAGACAAACAAGCTGCAAAGGTTACACAGATCACCTAGGAACAGGCTAAGGTCAGAGTCAGAGAAAAGATGTTTTGAGAGATGCAGCATAAAATCAGAGTGAGCAAATTCCCAACAAAACATCAGAAAGAAATTGTGTGGAAATAAATTTTTAAAACTAGCAATGTGGAAACAACAAGGGAGTCACCAATTGAGTTCAGTTTGTGAGAGAGTGAGAAAGACAAAGGTGACATAAAATGATACAGATTTATATGTAAGTATAAACACCTTTCAAAAATCTCTCCATTGCCTTCGCTGGGCTATGCTTTGTGCCCAAAGGCTCCAACCACGGCAGGATTTCTCTGAACCTTTTTGTACATTGCTAAAATATGCTAGCAAAATCTTTCTCTCTCTCCTAGTGCTGATGAACTTTAATCTAGACCCTGGAGGCAACTGCTGCCCCTATGAACTACATGCTGGCCCAACACTAGAACAGTTAGCTTCATCATCCAGATGCCTCCTATTTTATTAAGCAGATTCAGATGGCCAGCCAGCTGATAGGTTAATTAAGAAAAGGATATGCTGGTGCCTATAATTCTATAAGCATTGTTCATGATGAACTATGACATTGCAACCCCCCTTTTCTCCAGTTTTATCACTACTTTCATGCTCAATGAGCAGTATCTGAAATGGTTAGTCTAGTATGTCCCCAATACAGGCTTTGCAATGAAAAGCTTACAATTTAGGAAGGAAAATAAAGCAGACTTATAGACACCATCGAGACACCAAATAATAGAAAAAAAATCCCATACCTCGTACAGCTATAAAAAGCCCCACAGAATACGAGGCACCTCAGGTATTTTTACACTCTTTTACTGACGCAGCAAAAACAAAAGCCAAAGCAGTGCTTACAAAAAGGAACTAAACCCTCCAAAATAATGCAACTAGAGAGATGTGGAAAAAAAAAAAAAAACAACCCAAAAAAACTAGGAGATTTTGCAAAGAGCTCTTCATACCAGCTTTTCTCCAACAGCTCAAGAGCATAGCACGGTAGTTTTACCCCAGCTGGAGATCTGATAGTCGTCCATGCCTGCGTTTGCATAAGTGCCATGATTGTGGGGTTTAATGATTACAAATGGGGACCTGGCCCAGCTTGTGTTGTTACACATTGTCTACTCCCATTCATCTCTTTGAAATTGTTTGGGGTACGGCAAGGAAGAGAAAAAGATTGATGTGGAGGAAGGAAATACACAGCACATTGTAGGATGTGTTCGGCTCCTCAGAGGAGGGGCCCGTACAGCCACAAGGAAGAGAAGCCAAGAGAGATGTACACAGGGAATAAACCCTCTGAAGGCAGGGCAGTGTACTTTAAACACTGCACAATATGTGGAAAAGGAAGAGGGTAACCAGGCAAATTTCTCCAGGAAGCTACTTGAAAACAGGAGGTAAGAAGTGATTGACAGGTCATCACCAAAGACAAGGACAAGGCAAATGGGATAGCAAACCAAAGGAGAAGCAGAGCTGATGAGCTCATTGCATTGTTTTTAAACACTGATTTAAAGGGCAGAAACAAGGAAGAGGAAAGAAAAATCAGATGGCTTCCAACTGCTTCTGATGTGAAATGAATGAGACAAACTCACAATTTTTAATTCATTCTGTTACTCAAGGAGAGCTGCTGTCCATTGGAACCAGGTGACTCTCACTAACAGTAGAGTTTAGCAAGGAGTAAAAATGGCCATGGGAGCTGCTCCTGAGGATCCTGCTGGTCCCTTTGCCATGTCCATGAGAGGAGCCACAGCTGCAAGTGCAGAGGGTGGTTTGCCTGTCCTGTCTCTACCATACCAGAGGGAAACCAGGCAAACGAAAAACCAGAGAGGGAGAGAATCTGTCTCCTGGTCAGTACTGCAGAGCACTTCTGGACATGGTTTTAACTGCAAAGTAACAATTAATCACCCCTTTGATCTAGTTCTGTTTCTCTGTATCACAACACCTCTCAATAGCTTCATTATGATTGACTGTGGGGGCTTTTCCTCATCAAAGGCCAGGCAAGCCAAGGACATCCTCTATCCTTAGGCTGATGAGGAGACATCTTTTGTTAGAGGTTTCAGGTTTTGATGAGCAAATGGCAGTGAATCTCCTGGGGCTGCTACCATTTCCCATTCCAAACCTGCCAACAGCTTCCTCCAGCGTTTCAAGTTAACCAGCAGGCTCATACCACACATAGTGCTCAAACTCACGCCTGCAACCACTTTCAAACAAGTGATAGGCTCGTGGAGGTCTAAGCCTCTGAATAATCATTTTTGACCATTGCAGAGGAGAGCTCTGGGGAAGAAAAAGGCATCTTAACCATTACTTCAGATGCCTAATTCTCTGGGACTTGGATTTAAAAATACGTAAATAAATACTATGATTTTATTTCTCATGTTTCATTCAGTTGGAAATGGGAGCTGCAACCATGACAGCGAAAGCATTTATTTTGCTTATGGGAACACTGGCAAAGTAGTATTAAACTGAGACAGTTCAGTAACATGGTTCCTACCCTACATGCTTCTCCAGAAGACTCTCATCAATTGACTTACAGTACAAAGTAAAATCTCATCATGTTTCCTTATACAATATTTCATGGCAAATACCTGCATAGCACAGTATTTCTTGCTACCTCCCACCCACTTTCTCTCCTGTATCTGCCTTTCCTCCTTGCTTCCCAACAGCATCTCTTGAACTCTAAGATGTCACCACAAGCCCATTTCCCAGCACTTCCTCTTCCTATCCCCATTCTTCATTTATCTTTTGACATCTTCCACAGTACAGTAACACAGAGGTGTCTCTTTCCACAGAACTAATACACAGCAACATACACAGTGTTTGCATAAACTGATTGTCTTGAAACAAGGCTCCAAGAACAATAAGGAACTGCCTTATTAGCTGTGGACCCAAGGGTATTTTGCTTTTCCTTCTCAGGAAGCAGTGTCCAACAGGAACAAAACTCTAATGCAATTGAGTCAAAGATCAGTGAGGAAATAAGCTTAAATCATCTTTGGGATCTCAAACAACAGTTTTCACTCTCATATTTATTGAGAACACATTTATAGAACTTCTTTCATTTAATTTGTACTGAGATAAAGAAAAAGTGAGAGCAGAACAAAATGTAAAGGCCAAGTAGGTTTACCTATTTCACCTTCACTGTGGAACCACTGCTTAAAGTATATATTTCCTGGCAGTAGGTCTACTGCCAGAAGCCAGGCAGACACACAGTTCTTTTCTTTGTGAGTCTGCTAAACATGCCTGGACACTCATAACCAGACACATTACGATGGCCTAGAGCTGGGGGAAGAAAGGGCTGCTTGTGACAGAGAAGGAAATAACCAAGGACCTCTACTTCTCTTTCAGTCCTTAAGCACTCTGACCATGTTTGTCTGAGATTATCAGTGCAATAACAACATCAACAAAAAAGTTTTCATTTTTATGAAGAGAACTGTTTTGGTTATCTGGAGAGAAAACTCTTGAGATTGAAACAGCTGTTTCCTACCCATTTTTATCTAGGGAGGCTGCTGTGTAATTCAGGGATCAACTTCCCACTTTTGCTGATTTGAAAAAGCTTTATTGTAAGCTCTCCCTCTCATTCTACAACAGGGAACACTCAGCATCTAAGCTTTTACAGTGCTGAGGCAAACAGGCTGATGCCACTTACTGAAAAATAGAGATGCTCTTTTTGGAACATTTGAAATTGCAGACTATAATGTTCCCTCCAGGTATCACAGCATGGCTTACTTACTCCAACTGTTCTTCTGTCATACACCGAACAAATACAAATTCCCAGTATCTCTGGTTTTGGTTTGTTTGGTTTTTTTCCTAAGCAGTGTATACCCATCACAAACCACTTCTTCTTTCTCACTTGTAAATGCACTTCAGGGTGATTTTTTTTTAAATTGTGTTATTTAAGTTACAACATTAAGAGACACCAATGCTGGCAGATGTAAATGACTGTCAGCAACACACTCCCAGGTTTGATGTCTTACAGCAAGGACAAGAAAAAAAGATGCCTATTTAAAAGGGGTTACAATACCCATTGAAAGCTAAACAGATAGATTTGGCCGGATTATCAGACTTGCTTTAGGCTTTCACTCACATTCATTATGATGATTTAAAATGTAATGACCTGTTCTCCCAGTTGTTCCTGCCTCCTGCTAGGGGTTACTACCTCCAAGGAAAGTCAATAAAATGAAACTTGTGAGGGCTGCTTCAACACAAAGCGCTGCAAATTTGCTAATGCCACACTCAGAGATGCTCTAAGCGACAGCCATGGAATATACACCAAATTACACAAATTCCTCCTCAAATCAGTAGCAAAAAGCTCATGATGGGACACAGATAATGCTTAAATGCACTTCCAGTGTTGGCTGAGTAAATACATGCCTAAGGCATAAGGTCCTCGTGTCTAAGCCTGTGGACCTACGCAAAGGGGCCAGAAGTTTAAAGCTTACCTGAAAAATAACCACTCTGAGGGAAAAGATGCCTTTATCTGAGGCAATGATTCACCATCCATCAATTAGTTGATTAACTTCTAATCAGCATTTTTTTGTAACATCAAAAGTTAAAGATGTAACACTCCACACTCATTAGCTTATTTTTAATTCATTGGAATGGTAAGTAAACAGGGAAAAACTGATTTTCTTAGGTCACAGCAGAACTCAATAACCAGCTGGTGGACATTAGGATCTCCTAATCTCCTACAGGGAGGATGTAAGTTCACGTTTCACTTCTGCTAAAACAGGGTCAAGCAGCAGGCACTGCTGCCGCATGTGAGCCATCTGTCCAGCTCAGCCGCAGGCTCTAGGGCTTCACAGACATGCTTGCTCTGAGCCTGTGATTGCCAGGTGCCACTTTCAGTTCTTGGTGCTCAGCCAAAACATTCATATCTTTCTCTCACTTTATAATCAGTTAAACTGTTCTCACTACCAGTGAAGCTGTGAAACTGCAGAGATGATACCCACTCTGGCCATTTAAATACAAGGAAAGGTAAAGGAGCTTTTTCTCACAATGAAGCTGTTTAAGGTGTCCCGTCGCAAAAGGAAAATTCAAGCAGCAGCATTGTGCAAAAATACACATAAACCAATCATGGAGCTGAGCTGCAGCAAGGTACAGAATAGGTGATACCCATATCAATATCACAGATTGGCTTAGAAGATGACAAATATATTAGCAGTTAATTTCAGCTGCAGGAGGAATTAATAAACCATAACGGGCAACACTAATCATAGTGTCTTTAGAGTCAGAGGGATGCTTCTCAGGTTTGTTGGTCCAATATTGTAACTACAGCATTTACAACACATAAAAATATTAGCCCAAAATAGGAGGCATTCCTCATTCTGTAAGGCTGCAAAGTGATACCTAAAATGAAAGACTACTTTACTAGAGATAGTCTATCCCCTTAGTCATAGCATTAACCTATTAGAAGAATGTACAAACTGACTTAAAGTATCTGTAGATACATCACAATAAATTAAAATGGGATAACATACCATTTTTTATTGTAAATAATAGGCCACATGTGTTATGGGCTATCTGATTCCTCGAAAAATTAGCATTAGTGTCCTGGTAGCCAAAACCAGACTGTTGTTTTATGGGTAGGCAACAAAATGTCATGTTTCAAAATATGAAGCCTTCCCCACTATACAAAATAAAAACATCTAATTACACTTTCTAAAGGGATCACATGAATTTAAAGGTATAGGCATCAGAAAATATATAGGAACTGAGAGTGTGTGGCAGATGCACCCTCCCTCTGCCCCAAGAGCAACAGAAACATCCAGACACATGGACCACTATGGTCATACACACACCCCTTGGTCAACAGACAGGAACTTTGAACAATGAAACACCTCGGTTGAGAGAGGTTTCTGGACCACTACCATAAACAGCCACAGCTCAGAGTCAACTGGGGTATTAATGGAGCCCACTGGAGATCCGCATTGAGTTGGTCTTCCTCAGAGCAGTGGGTCTGCCATTGAAGACTCTCCTGCTTAGACTGACCATCTAAGGAACATTCCTTAGGGACTGAGACACCTTGCCTAACTGGTAAGCAATCAGGGTACTCTTGAGAGTCCTGACTTTGACACAGAGTAGGAAGATGCACATTTTGAATCATTACTTTGGAGTTCTGGGATACGATCCCCCGGAGATTTGAGTTGGTTGTGTAGTAATTGAACTCCCAACTAGTATCTGAATCTGTGTTGAATAATGTTGTTGGACTGATGAATAATTTTGGATAAATCCTGTTTGTAGTTGGTTTCTGTTAAGCATTTCTTGTTAGAATAAAGTCTGTTTGGAGCTTGTTGCCCACCTAAATTGACTTTTGGGGTGCCTCCATGAGAGAGTGACAGGAAACACTAAGATTCCTATTAATATTAATCATGGCTAGAAGAACTCTCTCAGTAATTTTGTAGTTCATTATTGAATAATAACAATGCAAAATTACAATTTTAGCTAATAATCAGTAGCTTCTTTGTCTTAATAACTTCAGGTTTCCTACAAAACAAACCCTAATTTTGCTTTTAATTACATAATTGAAAATTTGGAGTAACTGATTTGTGAGATGAAGCACTGCTATTAAAATAAAAGGCTATGAAGAGAGTTTTTCCACTTGCTGACCTTAATTGGTGGAAATTAGGCAAGGTTTTTTGATGGAGCCTTTTATGTGAAATGCTTAGATGCAAATCATATTACAGTAAGAACTGGAAGGGAAAAGTATGAACACATTTCAATAGATTCTAAACAAAATAGAGTCAGATCTTGCTCTAAATTGTATTTCAGATTTCATTTTTCTCAAATACTTCTAGTGCTTCAAAACAAAATTAAATACGCCCATGTGGTCCCTCAAAAATGTTTCCTACAACTCAAAATAATGGTTTTGCTTTCTTTGGACCTTTCAGCTAACAAAAGAACTAGTTATTTGTACAGCTCTAAGATTAGACTGTCAAAAGTAAATATTGGTATTTTATAAAACAGAGGGGGAGAGAGATGAGTAAATTTGACCATTTCCTCAAATAGTACGTGCAGCCAGTTTTGGTCTCTTTACAGTAACATTCATCAGCAAGCAATTTTTGGTTTGTGTGGTGGTAGCAAACAGATAACAAGAGCCATGTCAAGTCTACTGCATAATGGTAACACATGAAAATCTGTTATATGGAACAACTTTCTAAATCAAAATCTACTGCTAGTTATCAAAGATGCTTTTTAAAATGCAACCGGACAGCCATGAGTATTGTTCACCAGGCTTCTCCTCTCTTTGCGAGACGGGAGAGGATTGGCTTTGGAGGAGGGCTACGACACATTCTAATCTAAGGAGGGCATTTTAACCACCCCTATCACCAGCTCAGAGCAATAAGCACCTTCAGAGGGCAGCTCATCTTCACAAAGCACTACTCTCTCCCCCTCTCTCTCTCTCTCTCCCTCTTTTTCTATCTCTTCCTCTCTCATCTAGAGGAAACCCTGGACTTGCGATGCCCACAGTTAGGTGAGATGATTAGCAGTGAGCTTGGATATGAAGCTCTACAGCTGTCCCAAGTGAAGAACTGCACTTAAAATAGCAAGTTCTGTATTCTGTCACATGGAAATTCAAGGTTATTAAATTTCATCCAGACCAGTGCTTCATTTGTACACATTACCCCAATTCTACTCTATTTTTTTATACTTCTGGGCAAAACCACAAATAATGCTGGAGTGGTGTTTTCTGTACTGAATCTCTTTCCAAGGGCTAGGGAAAAACACCATTTGAAAAAATATTCAGCAATTATTGACCTGTGTCTTTGAGAATGATAGGCTTGTTTGATATAAGTTTCTGTAATAATTTATATTTGCTTCTGTTTCATTGTGCACATCTGGCAAGCAGATACGTAAGTGTAAATAATTCAAATGGTAAAGGAAATGAGGAATCTGCCTCTGATTAATTAAGGGTTAGAGTATGGTCTTATGCATTGCTAATTTACATAACAAGCCTTAGTTCAGTTCTGCCTTCATTACCCATTACAAGTATAGCAAAAATCACAAGTGCATCGCAAATAACCCAGATCTGGTGCACCAGAAGGGCAGCATACACCTCAATTTTGAGGAAAGCCAAAGGCACCTCTCAGCATTAACTCTCAGTCATTTGCAGTAAAACCTATTGTTTACAGGGCACTCTGCCCTATTCAAACACAAGGGATATCATTAAGTTCTGTTGTAGAAGCACAAAAGCCCAAACATAAGCTTTGGCAGCTGAGAGAAAGAGAGCAATTGCAGAAACTATAGCTGTTCAGATGATGAGAATTAGTGTAGCTCTGCTGGCTTCACTAGAATTATACAGATATAATACACCAGCTGAGGATGTTATCCATTATCTGTAACTCCAGCTGTGCCTGCATTGCTAATCCAGCCAGATCTTTGAGTCAAGGCTTATGTGGCATGAAGCAGACTGCTTAATATAATTTAAATACAAAGAAGAGACTCATAGATAATTTTTGCTTCAACTCACAATGACTTAGACCTAAGTGAATATGGCAGAACAGATCAACACAGTTTTTGGGAGAGCTATTAAACAGTGCACCGAATGGTCTATGCACACACAAAAAAGACACTGAAAATTATTTATTTGTTGAAATGAGTTATGCAATTTGTGAGCAGTTTGTTATGAGCATTGAATACTCCATATTCAAGTTGTTCTCACTCAGCACAAAGTCCAAAGCCACTGCAAGATGAGAGGTAGCCAAAGAGTTCCTACCTTATAAACAGTTTGCTCTTAAAATTCTTTGTTTAATCCTCCGTTTTTTTCCTACCTATAATAGTTCCATAGCATTCAGGGCAAAATTACAAGTTTGGCAAACATTTTAAGAAGAAACATGCTGAACTGTTATGAGTAAATGAAAGAAGGGAAGAAAAAATCCATGTCTGAGCAAATTTTGTCAGCAAATTAAAGGATATACATAGAAAAGCAGTGACAACATATGCCTTGCTCAATTAGCGAGCCACCATCCTGAAAGCAGTCGGTTCGTCACATGCTCGGATGTCCTCTTTCTTCAGGCGGCTGCTGTCAGACCTGCCTGAACAGCTTGCACTTCATGATTACAGTCCATGCACGCAACTGTTCAGTCACTTGCATGACCCAAAACTTCTGGCAAACCGTGTGAAAGGCAGAGGCAAAGAACCCTCTGAGCAATTCACAGAGGAGTCCTTTCCAGGCAGCTGCCGAAGGATGTTCATGACTAGTCCATATGCAATACAAAGAAGCAGAGGGAACATGCACCTTATTAGGGGCACACATTGTCTCTACATCAGTCAGATACTATCGTTGCAAACTCTCCGGTGGCACTGACATAGTTTTGCTTCCAATCGCACAGAGCTGGTGTTAACATGTTTAGCAGGTTACTTGTTTAGTGAGGAAGTGCAGAAAAAGTAACACAGTAACACAAAAAAAGATGAGAACCTAATCTAGGGTTCAGATCTTTGTATCTCCCAAATGTCCTCCTGCAACTCTTTTCCTCCACCTTTTCTTCCAGTTCTCTTTAAAGTGCAGTGCAGAGTCCCTCCATACTGCCATGATTTCAGCAGCAATTTTCTCTTTATCAGGCTGAGGAGCCTCTAAAGGAGTCACTTGGCTAGTCTGATGGTGTTTTGTTGCCTGATCAGCTATTCCCCATCTCCTCCACAGAAAGGGAGACAGACTGGACAGAAGCTTTTCAAAGGCTAGATTCAGCCTACACACTCCCCTCTAGTCAGACAATGCTGCTTTACAGATAAAGCCAGATTGAAACATACAATAAAGCATAATACAGAAAATGGGAAAGAGACTACCTAATATCCCAGCTCAGCTCACTTAAGAACTATACTCTGCTACAAAGACAAAAGCAGTCTCCTTCCAGTTTTAAGCAAAGCATGTTACTTGAGTTCTAACCAAGGAACTCCACAAATAATTATTCTAAAACTCAACCTCTTCTATGCCAATGAGTATCATTCCAGCCAGTTTTTCAGATAAGTGATCTGAAGCAAAAATGACCTTTCCTGATATCAGAAAACTAGCACACAAGAGAAATCTTGCTTTCAAGTTCCTGCAGTGACTGCTACACTGTCCCTTTACTATAAGCAATTAATATCCTTGAGGAAATGAGAAGTCTGAGTAGTGCAAAATAAGCAAAATTCAAACTGAAAACTGTGGGTCAAGGCTGCAGCTGCTGTACATCCATTGTCATAACAGAGCCAGCGGATCCCAAGTAGAGCCACGTGAAGATAACAAAACACAATTTTAAGGTTATCATGCATGCATGCCTTTCTCCATGTGAAGATGGTATCAGTCCCTTAGAAAACAGTTCGCTCTATAGGACAGAATTATCCTTCACAACTATTTAGCACAGAAAAGGAAAAAAAAAAAAAAGCATTAATATCACACCTACGTTATTTCAAGCAAGTAAGTAACATTCACCACCACCACCACTGATTAATTTATAACTGTTTTTACTTGGGTTTCCTGGACTGTGGCTAGTGGTGGTTATTTAAGGCTTCATTTCACAGAGACACATTTTCAGGCAAGGTTGCAAAGGGCAAAATGAGAGAAAGGTTAAATACTATGCCAGATCCGAGCTGACCCAGCAACATCCAGGAATGCTAATGAAAATAAACGGAAGATGTTGAAGGTCTTTCTGTGCTGTGGCTGCTCAGTGACTGTGGAAAACTAATAGGGAGAGACAAATCCCTGAACAACTCATGAATATCATCCACCCTGTAGGAAAGTGGGATGCTTAGGGTCCAGCCAGAGGAAAATCCCTTGGACAGTAAGTTTGTCATTTGATGAACCCATATGAGAAAGAAGCACCAGAGATGAGAACTAAACCCTGCAATATTCTGACACTGCGTGAAAAGCAATTAGCAACTCTGTAGACAGAAACAGATTCTCTGGCAGGTCACATCAATCTCCTTGTGCAGTTTTAATACTCATGAAGGAGATTGCCTGAGCAGTCAAGAATGTAAGTCAGCTCTTCACACCAGGTACGTCAACAAACACCTATGATTGAAGAGTGGGCAAAGAGCCAGGAATACACTGCTCTGGACTTCACTCTGGCTCAGTGTTGGTGTGTGATGGCTCCCCCATGCTTCTGTTATCCTCCCTGAAAACGAGGGACAATGGTATTTCATCTGATATTTCATCTGCCTTACTAAATGCTTCAGCTCTGCAACAGTGTGCAAACAGCAGCTTGGCTTAAACTTACTCAATTTACAAAAATAAACAAACCTCCTGATGTGGGATGAAGATCAAATCTTGTATATCATGCCCCACAAACAAACCTTTTGGTTACTGCTCTCCATTACAGCTCATGATCAACAGTCAGAAACCCTTCAGCTTTAGTACCACCCACACTCTGCAGTTTTTCTGAAGGCTCCTTCCTGCCTGACACAGAAGGATGAGAACAGCTTAAGTTGTCATTCACTGGGAGACTGACTGGGACAAGGCATGAGCAGACTTGAGCCAAAAGACAACCCATGAAGGAACTGCAGTTCTGAACCACCTCCCATTTTACTTGTTAGCAGCATCCAGATACCTTCATGCCGATATGAACACTTATTTTTATTTTTGTTCTACATCCAAGCAGTTCACACTCAGGCATTCAAGCCTGTTCTGCACTTACATTAACTTGAACTGGCCTAGACACTGAAAATCGGGCCAGCTGAGTGACATACAGCTGGACAGAGCGTGGAGCATGACATGAGAACAGAGCATGACCAAGACTCCTGGGATACCCATCCATTTGGCACATCCTTGCTCAAGCCCCAGCTGGGTCACTGCAAAGTAAACTGAAATTAGCTGACCCTTTCAGGGCTGATGGGAGGAGTATGAGCAGACGACGAGCTGCCCATCCCCTGTAATGAATCACTGAGAGAGTAACAGGCTTTACTAGATCACACAGCTGTGCTTTATATCCATGAAAAGGCCGAGATCTGTACATGCAGTGTGATCATTTTCTTACCAGAAAACAGACTCAGTATTACTCTGCCTTAGCTCCCAACCTGAGTCAGGTTTACAAGGCTGTTCCCCGGGCTATTCATCCTTCCTATCTTCCACAGACAATGGGAGCCTACAACAAACCTGGCACTGATGCAGGGTCTTCAGTGTAATTTAGTTGCCCATCTCTGACATACATCTGATTAAATGTGTATCTTCTGTTTTAAGGCCCAGGTCTCGAAAACTTGAACACTGCAGCTGCTGTTCAAGAATATTGTGTTTGGGTTTTTTTGTTTGTTTGTTTCATTTGTTGGTTTTGTTTTGTTTATTTTCTTTCTATTTCTTTTTATTATTTTGTTTTTTAAGTCACTTGGTCTCTCAAAAAATGAGGCTTAATTCTTCCTGTTTTCTTCTCCTGACTATTAAGCAGTCAACTGTCAGGATACAAATCTGGCTACTTCTTGGAGTGTTGTTTCCCCCAAAGGTTAGCCTGGCATAAAAATACTGGAATGTGGTATGTAGACCAGTCAGAAATATCTGAAAAGCAACCCTTTCTCATATCAAGAGCAAACCAAATAGTTTAATTAGTCTAATGAATCTAAGAAACACCCCCTTTTAGCTTGTACAATGTAAACAGATCTTCCAGTTACTCAACTGACCTTTATTTTCAAAAAAAAGAAAAAAAAAAAAAAAGTCATGTTTCATCCTTTTATCCTGCTTATTACATTTTGTATATCACTCATTTTGGCAGTTATTCTTTCTAGTTGGTTTTGATTTACCTCCAGTTAGGACACAGCAGAGCAGTGCCACCCAACTCACTGCTCCATGGCCTGGCTAGCTCAGCTCACTCTCATTTGGAGTGAGGGGAAGAAGCACAATGAGTATTTCTACCTGTGACAAACTATATTTCAATTGGGGAAAAAAAAAAAAAAAGATCTAAAAGACTACATGATCTAAGGTATCACTGACAAGGAGAATGCCACCTTAATATGTGTTGGCATTCAAAATGGAAGAGCAAGTACAAAGAGCTACCAGATAGCAACAAAGGGACAAGAAAACAAACAAACAAACAAGCCCCCCCTCAAAACAAACAAACCCAAAAACCATACAAATACAAACAAAACCACACTATTAATATCTCATTATACAGAGGATGTGGTTATATCACACAGTTTCAGCTCATGTTCTAGTAGCTACTGACAGGATTCTCAGCTATGCACATCTAAGCAAACTTATCAAACCAGACACCTCACGTAACACAGGCACTTTGTATGTGAAACCAGGAAATTCTGTTTAAACACAGGGAAAAGCTTTTTTTCTGTCAGGGTGGTCAAACACTGGAACAGGTGGCTTGGAGAGGTGGTAGTGTCTCCATTCCTAGAGATAATCAAAACTCAACTGGACAGAGTCCAAGGCAGCCAGCTCTAGGTGGCCCTGCTTGGTTAGGGGGTTGGAGCAGATGACCCCCAGGGGTTCCTTACAACTTCAACTATTCTGTGATTCTGTGAATCCTGATCAGACTTAGCTGTAAAAAAGATATCCACTCTATCCTGCCAAGACAGTGGCTGTTTTGATTGTATATTTGCAGCACTGCAAAGACTTGGGCAAGTAACCTTAGCTAGGAAAATCTGCATCCATCCAGTCTCTCCAGAGAGTAAGCAGAATATTACAAATATTTTGCTTAGACTTGAGTATGTAAAAATCTACCCACAGGATTTAGCCAGGTTTCTGCCTGAAGTGAGCTTGGAAAAGGTAATATTAGTGTCTCTCCTAGTTGGACAGTAAATAAAACCATCTGCTACAAGTTTACTGTATTACAGTGTTACAGTACTTTATTATTAGATAGTACAAGATAGCAGGGAATTAAGCTGATAGAGTTTGACCAAAATCAGAAAGGAAATTTTGATTTAAATTATAAATGAGCCACAATCTTTTAAGCCACAGGAAGGACTCTTGCCATAGCAACAGTGACAGACTTGGGTCTCTGTTCCACACTGTGCTTCATATCAGTGTTACTCACTAACGCCAACCTGCTGTACGAAACAGGCATGGCACTGGAAAATTGAGCCAAGATTATTTCTGCGAACAGTATGTATTCACCACTGCTATTGATTTGAAATATTGCTCTGGATATAAACCCAGGCAGATACACTGTCTTTATTTGTGAATAAGCCCTGTCAACAGTAGCAGAAGTAATAATTATCACACAAGAATCGACACCCTCACGAAATGTAATGAAATAAATTAATTAGAAATTCAAGAACACAGGTACTTCGCACATTGTTTGCTGTCCTTCTAGATAGAGTAAAGCAAAAAAGGTAGGAAAGTCACAGTGGAACATTCTAGTCTGGAAAATGCATTTCCTTTTCCTTTTAAAGCACAAAGAATCCATACCTCTGTAGCCAATTAGAAGGCTGGCAGAGATGAAGTTTAAAAATAATTACAAGATTTCATGTACAAAATCTTCATAAAGTGGCTAAAATTTCCTATTCTAAGGCATTTGAGAAATCTCTTGTGTATTGTTTCAAAACTCATGTGAAATGAGCACTTAATTTTAGTGTGCAATTTGACTTGAAGAGCCAGAACCTTAAGACTTTAGCAGCCCCCCTGCTTCAGTGGGAAGCACACAAGTTATTCAAATGCTTGAACAGCGCATCAAAATCAACAATGACTGATCTACAATTGTGTATTCACATACTCAAGGGAGGGTGTTGAAATTATTCTACTGGAGCTCTTTTGTAGTCACACTTTACAGCTCCATCTTTTATTAGCTGTTAATAATACAGTTCAACATTACAAGCTGTCTACACACTCTGATCTAGCTTTCTGTTCTAATTGATCAAATTTAAACTCATGCAAGCCTAAGCTTGTTTTGTGATTATTCCCTAGGTATTCAAGCCCTCATTTTTTACTATGATGTCATAGACTTTTCTTTAGAGCTCTCAGTGTAACTGCTTGTTTGCTATTTAAGTGCAATCTCAATCAAGAAAAAGCGAATGCTGTGTACAGACCAGCCAGAGTGCAAGAAACCATGGTCTCTATGGACTTGGGTGGAAGATAAGGCCTCTGTTCATGTAAATGGCAGGCTTTTGCTTTAGAAATGGCATCAAATTCAAAGAGGCCATGCTTATTTCTTGCTTTATATCCAAAGAGAAGCAGGTTTTGTTCATAAGAACAGCACAGTGAAAGGTAGGAACCTGAATCCTGACTATGCATTGGCCAAGCAGCTTTATGAAAGAGCACTCAAGCAATATGGAAGCTGTTGCTAGTCATGCAAAACCATATGGCTTTGTTGAATTCCTCTGTCTCTCTGTACCGTCATTCTTTGTCCTTAATTTCCACCACAAGTTCTTTGGAGCTCTCCTGCTCCATCTTTTTGTCTTTTTTTTAGACAATGCCTAGCACTGTGGGGCAGGGATCCCCTGGATCAGTCTTACAGGGATTACAAACTGCCATACTGTCCCTTGATACATCCTCTGTGCTGATAGAAGTGAGGGGAAGTTCTTGTCTTGTTTACATTTTGTTCATGCTTAAATGCTCGGATATATTTTTATCAAATATTCACTGTCCCTACAGACCTTACCTTTTGTATCCCTAAACTAAAAACTACTGTTGCTTTTCAGAAAATGCCAGACGTGCTTCTAGATCAACAAAGAACCAAAACTCTTTCCAAGTATGAAGAATAAAGAGGAAGCTACCTGCTGTATTTCCTTATCCATATTGTTTCTCCTGGAAAGTCTCCAAAGAATTTGCCAGCAACACATCAAGACTTGGTCAGATACTAACTGAACCCTTCAGTTTTGAGCTTATGTTTCTTCACAAATCTAACTAACTCATAGGAGAAATAAAAAGACAGGGCCATTGTGGTAAAAAACTCATCTATCTTTTTATCCCAGTGCTATGTAATTTTGACATGCTGGCTTCCATAAGTATTCTACCCATTTTTAATATACACAGTTACCTAATTGTTCATTCTGTCAGCCTGCATACAAGTGAAACACAGACATCTCTACAAGAAATCAGAACATTTGTTTCAAAGACCTTTTAATGAGTCTGTGGGTAGAGCTGCTTTCTCCCTCTTCCCCCTGCCTCCAAGTTTAAAAGCATATTCTGGAGTTGCCAGAATTAAGCTGTTTACAATTTTTAAGACTTCTTATGGAACATAAATCAATCAGTATCAGAAGAAGGTCACAACTTTCTGAATCAGACTTGAAAAATTTACTTTCATACCTTGCACACCTTGGCTTTGAAAGAAGATTTTAATCCCTGATGAGACTTTTTCCTCAATCATGATGCCATTTAACTTCTTTGTTACCTCCTGTGAAAGGCCTTCTGAACATCTAGATATTTACTTCAGTTTTTAACCATTTCCACTCTCTTTCCATATCAGAATAACTAATTCCTTCTGTACTTAATTTCTTCCCATTCTTTTAGTACAGTTACTACTCTTCTACCATTCACGGAAAAAATACTCCCAAAGATCCTTCCTTAGTGGTTCTGATACTGCTCCGGCTTTTTACTTACATACTCCTGAAAATAATTTCTCCAGATCCCTCTGACTTCTGGTTTATCTAAAAATACCTTAACCCATTTGTTCTCCATTTTCACTTCTGTTCTGGACCCTCTGTTATGACTAAATGTTTATCTTTGCTGTATTGATTTCTGCACTATCATGCACTAGACTTGCTCTAGCCTAAGTTCTCCTCTTTCTTTCAGTGTATTACAGTCTTTCAAATACTAGTTTCCTCAATTATATCAGAGCATTGCCTTGCAGGTGATGTATTATTCCACTTTTAATAAATTTCTAGCAATTCCTCAGAATTTTCCTGCAAAATCTTTGTTTAAAATGACATGAATCACTATTTTAACTTTATCATGTCATGACCAGATTTCTTACCCTTCTGTCATCCCACAGAGAAACTAATGAAAATTATAAAAACTTTGAAAGATAAAAGATTCAATTTAGCATGCAGGTACTTTTAGGATGTTGTTTTTTCCCCTCTATTGTTCATGGTCTGTTTCTCCTACCTCTCCAAATCATTTTTTAACATTTCAAATAAATTTTCTTCAAAACCAGTTCTTGTATTTAGAGTAGCAAATCCAAGGAATGGAATGGGAAAACAGTAAGAAAATAATAAAATACAGTGGGTCTACATCCAGCTCCTAATATGGAGCATTAAAAAAGAAAGTGGATGAGGCTATAAGTAAGTAGCATGAGCCCTCCAGAAAATAACATGTCAGCAGTTGTACCTCACAGGAAACCACAGAGATGAATCAAGATGTGTCTGAGTAAGATAAAATATACAGTTTGTTTATTACCATGCTACATGGAAGAGGGGCAAATGGTAGGGCCTCCCTCTTCCTGTTGTCAGTGGTTCCTCACTGGAAAAAATATGAGATTTTTGAGTCACTCTCCAAGACAGCAGTGCCTGAACTGACAACAGATGCTGCTGTATCTCTAGCTCAAAACAGCCACCAAATTCAGTATTCCCACAGATGATTTTAATACATCTAATATGAGGAGCACTTTTGGAGAACAGATGTGTCTATCTAGGGTTGATAGGGTTTCTTCCCTCATATGCCTCTGTCAGCAATAGGCATGGAGTTATTGGGAAGGCATATGTTCTTGGATAGTTTATTGCCCAGTCCATACAGGTTTATTGACAAAAATATTTCTTCTAGTTGTTCTTTGCCAGCATACAAGCTGGTCAGAACGATGGACATCAGCATGGGAGAGGAGGGCAGTCACCCCATTGTGCTTTCAAAGGTCTTCATGCTTCCCCCGGTACATTACCTTTATTTATAGACTCCTTTCATGATCTGCCTTGTGCAGAGGAATTGACAGAGAACAAATATGGTACCCTAAAATCTTAAAACAAGTCTTCCCTTCTGAAGGAGGAAAACTCTCAGGTCCTTATGAGGAATACACCTTTTCCCATTGCCTCCTCTTTCTGGTCCTCTCTTCATCCCTTCACAGTCAACTTTTTACAGCAGTTGCTCTTTAAAGGACTGTTGTTCAGAAAGGTTTCCTGACTACACTCTCCCTTCCCTTAGAATCAATAACGTATTTTCTCATGGTTTTAGAGATAGGGTAGAAGTGCTCAGCATCAAGGGTTAGCTTCTCGTATTCATTTGACACGAAATGACACCAAAAACTATGTTATGCAGAGAGAAACAGGTGCCCTTTTATAGGTGACTCCAATTTCTCAGCAACAGATTTTTTTCTCTGCTCTGAGAAACCATGAAATATTCACAGGAACCAGCACAAAAAGAGGCTCTGAAGAGCAACCATATCAAAAGCCCCATGTCTCCCTATCTAACCAGAGCAGCCAACCTTTGCTCATAACCCTATGCCTTCTCATGCCGTATTGACCAACCTTCCCATACTCAAAATTGTAGGGTAATTCAGTCACATCTGAAGCAAGTGTATCGCTCCAAGGATACCCTCCAAGGATATTTCTTGCTAAATATTTGTCTAAACAAGTACAAGGAAAACGCTAATTTGACAGCTGTCAACTTCCCAAATTTTCTACAGAAGTAAACTAAAAGCAATAAAACACAAATGCCAATTTTTTTACAATTGGATTTGTTCTGTTCAGAAAAATAGCAGTTTCACTATAAAATAAAATAAATCCACCTCTACTTGGAGGTGTATTTTCACTGAAAAATATTATATTTCTGTTATCATACATAAAAGGCTGATCATGAAAAGTATTCTCTAGTGCTTACAATGACTCATTTATAGCAATTTAACACCATCCTCTTGTAAGAAAGACACAGCATTTTTTTAACATTCTGACTCAAGCCAATTGTCCTTTTAATCAGCTCAGTTTTTGCTTATAAAAAACATTTCATGAGTCACAACCTCACACTCCCAGTTTTTTTAACTGCACATCCAGCTTTAAGGTGAGTATAACAGTTTGAAAAACCACAAATGTCAACAAACCTTTGTATTTCCCAGGGAGGTAACAGGATTTCTTTCAGCTGTGGACTGTTTAGGAGTAATTTAGGGGTTTCTGTGAGACTTCTTCAGCACTAGATAAGTGCACTATGACCACTCGCTAAATATGCACAGCAAATGTCAGATGATGGTGCTGAGATACCTACACATGCCGGTACTAATGTATTTATGAGAAATAACCGATTTTTGGACAAAAGTATGTTCTGATTTCCACACTAGCTAGCATCTAGGCTGCCAGCTGGCTAGAATGGAACTAGCACTGGTACCTAGCGCTGAAAACTCTCTAGCTAAAAACTACACTAAATGGCTTAGCTATAAAGCAACAGCTTCTGCCTTGCCTCTACTAGCAGCCTCTTAGTATTGATGCTTTTCAACAAATTAACTTGCCTACATGTCCTTCTCAAAGGACAGGCTATACTTCCAGTACTGAGGGTGGGCAGATAAGGCTGCCTGGACTTTAGAACAGACTGGGAAGAAGAGATTGTCTCATTCATACCCTCTGGGATTTTTTGGCTTTGAAAGCAAGTCCAGCCAAAGGCTACATTACTGCAAGAGCCAGTCTTCCCTGATGACAAAACAAACCAACACAACAACAAACAAAACCATCACAACACATCAGGTTTTTGGTGGGTCTAACGTACTGCAGTAGGAGCTACAGTGATTTAGACCAGCAGAGAATCTGTTCCTTTAAAGGATGCAGGTATTTCTCTCTGTATTTGTCCTTTCCTTCAGCATCTAAGCCCAATTGATGTAGTGTTCTCACTGAAATTTACATGAAATAATGTCTTGAAATTTTGATTGAGGAAAACATTGCTTTTGGTAACAAACAAGCAAATCTTTCCAGATGTTACATAAATAGAAATATTGTCTATGAAAACCAAAATGCCAGCAGAAAAACATTTCAAATACTTATGCGTTCATTGTAACAAATTCTGTCTGAAAGTGATTGGCCATATCTTGTCATCCCCACTTGAGAATGCAAAAATAAAAACAAGGAGGAGGCTTCTAAGGCACAAGCTCCTGGCTGACCAACCCAGAAACTGGTTTCCCAGCTTGCCTCGCTGCCCAGACTGACTGCTGAATAACCTGCTGCACAGCCCTACAGCATCTGCCTGAGATCAATAGCACTGGGATCTCACAAGTCTGCACAAATCAGCAAAGATTAGCAGAGGAATAAAAACCACCAGTCATCTCAGATAGATTATCTCATTCCCAGCAATCCCCTCCACTGTTTAATGAGAAAATAGACACTAATTAACCTCTCTGCCTGTGCGACACCTGCGGTTAACCTAAAGCTTTTGGCCTGTGGCTAAGCCCATAAGGATAATCCTTACACTCCAGTGCCCACCTCCTGAATTTGGAGGCTTTCTTTGACATTTAGGGGATCACACTGTTGCAGATGCTATTAAAGTAAATTGTTACTTTTTTAGAGATGGGAATAAAAAGGTGGGAATGTCACTATCTCACAGGCTGCAGACAAGTAGTAGTTTTCTGCATTCTCATTATTTGCAGTTTTTCAGATTGCAGGATGCCTTGTATCTTCATTAAAAAAAAAACCCAAAACATTCATTTGCTTTCCAATATTTGAAAAAAATCGAAGAGATGGAACAGTGGTAGAAAAATCTGGGTTAAAGCCAAAGACCAAAGAAAGACTAGTTATCTAAACATGGACTAGTCACTTAAAAACCTTTTGTGTTGCTACTCTTCACAACTTGGATTGCGTATAAATTGCTTGAGCCAGCAAAACACATACAAGTTATTCCACTGACTTTGAAGATACTACTCACATATTTAAACATGAGGCACTTGAGTATGTTATTCCACATACTGGCAATAGGATTTAGAAGCTCTCATATCAAGTCCTACTGCAGCAATACAAGGAAGCAAAAAATCACCTAAATGAAATGCATTATTTGCTCAAGGGCATATATAGCTTTCCCATTTCACAAACCTAATAATGGGAAAATCAGACAGCTGGTTGTCTTTCAGTTGCTACTGCTGGCAGACTCTTCAATATAGTGGTCTAAGAAGACAGCAGGAGGTGGAGGGGAAAAAAAAAATCAGAAAGCAACAGTCTTCCTGCAATGGTTTGCCAAGAAAAAGAAAACGTGTGAGACAATGTGTTAATATCAGTACATATGGGCAAGCACTGGTGATTTTGGTAAGACAAAGATTTGAAACTAAAATGCCATTCACAATAGGGATAACCATGATCATCATCAAAATCACAATTTAAGGTAGGAGATATACAAATGTGTGTGTAAGATAATGCATGCTATTCCTCTCCAGTTCTACAATACAGACACTTTAGAATTGAAATTCAAGGCCTTTTCAATCAGAAATCCAAATGGATTATTTTTATCCTGGTATCTTCTCTCTCTGCTTTATGAAGATCACAGATAAAAGATTTATTCTTGTGTAAGAGAAAGCATCAAACTATACTTTCATGACATTTCATTTATAATTTCCCATCCCATTACCAATTAGCCCTTTAAATTACTCTAACATGGAGAGTTTTATGGATTAATTGAATGAAGGGTCACCCAAATTATCAATTTACCTGCTCTTTCTCTCAGAGGAGATTTTACTTGATCAGCCCAACGTATCTGACCTGCACAAGCTACAGGGATTTAAGAGCATTCTCTGGTAATTCTCCCTAGTATCTGGCAATCACTTTTGCTGACAAGGTGTTATCTCACCTCCACTGCCCTAACTAACCATACCCTGGGAAACCATTAAAGCTCTCCTCAGTTTCTCCTTCTCCTTTCTTCTCCCTAGTAGATTAAATAACTTTTATTCTCAGTTCTCATTTTCCTAACCCAAAATGTCAGCCCACTATTTCTCATCAACAGCAACTGACACTTCTCTTTGAAGACACCAATATATTTTGAGACATCTCTAGATGAAACAATCCTTCCCTCAGGACCTAGGTTTCATAGGTCTCCTTTTCCTACTCTTTCCTGCACCTTGCAGTTGACAACCTGTGTTGGGGATCTGGGACTTTTGTGAACACCTGGTGCCAAAGCCAAGTGCAGGACTCCAGATGAAGCCATAGTTGAGCTTAAATATATCTCTTCAACCATTACACTTCTTTAGATAACCCAACAAAGCATATGTTACAATCTAAATAGTCAGATATTGCCTCTTCATATTTCTCCCCATGTGGAGGACTCTGTATTTGCTTTTTACTGGATATCATTCTGTTAAGTTCAGAACGTATCTCAAATGTTAAATTATACCTTTGAATTTTAACTCTAATGCTTGCAATGCCACTTCATTTGGTATTGGCTGCACATCTGTAGTGGGAAGATACATGCCGTTCAGTGTGACTTATCTACTGCTGCACTGTCAAAAGCTCACTTTAAAATTGTAGCTGTACATGTGGCGTTTAATTCACATGAATTACATTATTTGGGAATGTTTGATGCAACTGCAAAAGACTGAGCCACGTAAATCCAGATTACTAGATCACTGAAAATCATAGAATCTTTTTGGTTGGAAAAGACCTTTAAGGTCACCGAGTCCAGCCAAACTCTGCAGCTTCTCAAGAGAAAAATCATCTAAATGTCATCTGTAAAAAGCAGAGGAAAATACAAAATAAATCAGCATTTTAAAAAAGTATTCCATATACTTTTCTTACTTTGAAATACATTATAATCCTGTCCATGCTGGAAATTACAGAAAGGGGATGAATAAGAGAGTAAAAGCCATTGATTTAAATGGGGTCAAAGCATGGCTATAAGAGCATCAAACTGTCCTAATCATGGCATGGCTTTATTACAGTTCCACATATTTCTGTTCATCAGCTAATAAATCACAGAAGTCAATCAGAAATTCTGTTTGTTTGTTTGTTTTTTCCTGGCTTTGCCTTTGGTCTGGTGGTAACACTGGCAAGTCCTACCCATTACCACACTTTTGCTTCCTTTTCTGTTCAAATGAGGACAAAAATAGGTGTTCCCTGCAAAGAGAAACTTCAGTTCTTAATAACTTTAAAGCTTTTAAAGGAATTTTGTATTAGAGGAGAGAAAAGATTGATTACCAGCAATTGAGGCTCCAAGCAACCTCGGTATACACAAGATTTTATTATAGTCTTGCCTCTAAAGAAGTGCTTCCCAAAACTTCTACCCCCTTGCTGTTGGCATAGATGTTCACAGATTGTTCCAGAAGAACATAAAAGGACAGTCTTGCAATGTGAATGTTAACAATTATTCTTATCACTTTTGGGTACTTCTCAATGAAATAATCTAAGATATATTTAGACACCAAGAATGAAAGAAGAACCTCTATGAGAAATATTTAAAATTTGGTGATTAAACGACTTTACAAGGAAAAATTTTATCATCACCTAACTCCTAAATAAAGAGCAAGATGTGCAAGAAGGGTTTTCCTTCAATAACTTATTTTAGGGGTGTTTTTTTCTTTCCTTTTCTGATCTTTTGCAATCAGCAATAGGAATATAATATATAGCTTTTACATGGGGACATAATCAAGAGGAATTCTCATGTACCATTTTCATAAGTGTCAGCAACAGGCTTAATATTGTACATTTGTTTAATCAAAGATGAAGGAAGCTTTTATCAAATTAAATAATTGTCCCAGTTCCATCTTTTTATTCTTAACATCTTAAGTCAATTGGATTCAAAGATGTTTTCAGGACTGAATCCAGGGAAGATTATTAGCTGGCTCTAAGATGCAGGGAGAAGTGGAAAGCAAATTTAATCCCACTCAAATTTCATGGGAACCTAATAAACAACAGCGATATTTAACTGACATTTCAAAGCTTAGAGGCAGAATCATTGCATTTGTTAGCCTTTGGTCTCATTCCTTCATCTTACTTTAATGCAGGAAACTGGATGCAGCAAAAACTTGTCAAATATCACAGAGATCAAAAAAGTGAATTAATTTACTGAAAAAAAAAAATTCACATTCAGTGATGGAAGTTTGTATCAAGCTGTAAAGTGTAATGGCTGATCCTAAATCTAGTTATCCAAGTTTCAGTTAATTTCCATTGGTAATGTTATACGACTATTGAGACACTCTACTATAAAGACATAAATAAAAGTATCCACAGTTCAAAGAATTAAGACTGATACTACCTCAACTAAACTTTCACTTATTTCTGTATTCAAAGCACCAAGGCACACTCTAGTAGAAAGGCTGTAGTAACAGAAATACGTATCACCTATACCCTCACCCTGTCTCTGACAGCACAACTATTTCACAGAAATTTTTGTAATGAATCTAATTAACGGTAACCTCCAAAGCCCTAAACACACACAGGACGACACAGTCCCCATCCAAGTGGAATATACATGATGAACGGAGAAGATATCAAGATGATCAGAGGGCTGGAACTCTCCGACAAAGACAGGCTGAGAGAGCTGGGGTTGTTCAGCCTGGAGAAGAGAAGGCTCTGAGGAGAACTTATCGTGGCCTTTCAGTACTTAAAAGGGGCCAGTAAAAAAGATGGAGACAGACTTTCTAGTAGGGCCTGTTGGGATAGGACAAGTGGTAATGGATTTAAACTAAAAGAGGGGAGATTCAGACTAGGTATGGGGAAGAAGTTTTTTACAATGAGGGTGGTGAAACACTGGCACTGGTTGACCAGAGATGTGGTAGGTGCCCCATCCCTGGAGACATTCCAGGCCAGGCTGGACGGGGCTCTGAGCAACCTGATCTAGTTGAAGATGTCCCTGCTCATTGCAGAGAGGATGGACTAGATGACTTTTGAAGGTCCCTTCCAACACAGGCTATTCTATGATTCTGTGATATCAAACCAGGGCAGCACAGCTCTGCCCCAGTACCCATCTCCGCAGCCTCTCTGTGCACTAAGCTCCCACTCTCAGGGACCTGCACGATGCCAAAGCAGTGGCAGAGAAAAGATGGAGGTGGAGAAGGGCACCTTTGCTCTTCCCTTCAGTAGAAGGGCTCTCTTCTCCTGCTACATCAGCAGCATCAGTCCATGCCCTGTCCCTTGCCAGGGACTGATGTGCTCTCCGGCATGGAGGGCTCAAGTAACAGAAATGTCTAAGCTTTCCTTTCAGAGGTGAGAAGGAGGCAGGAAGGGGCTTCTCCAGGGAAAGGAGCAGATCTAACTACTCATCATAGAGTGCGGGTTGTGAGGGCAGTGACCTCAAGTCCCCCTTCATGATCTGCTCCTCAAGCTGAGAGCAGCAGCAGCAGCCCCCAGAGCAGCTGCATGGCTGCCTGGCTCTTCTCCAAGTGCATCACGTCTTCCTTCCAGCACTATCAGTGCTGAGAAAATACAGAAGAAGGGGAAGAGCTTCACACAATTCATCCGATTACCAGATTACATCTCCAAGACAGTGTGGGAAGGTGTCTGTTACATACCTCCGGGGCTTCTGTCAGTTATACCGATGTTGAATTATGGCAAAGAAAGAATGCTACTGTAGTTATCATGCTATTTTCCATTGACATTATTTCCCCACAGGTCAGAAACACTCACACAGCTCATGGGTAAAATACCAATAATCAGTAGATTTGAAACGTACTGAATGCTGGGAAACCATCTATTTGTACTGGTATATCCACATTAATGGTGATATATGTGTGCACAAGTTAGACAGAATAAGCAGACGTGGTGACTAGAAAGGAAGATTGCTGCAAACAGCACTTATTTGCAGGTTTAATTAAAATTTAGACAAAAGGTGAGAGTGTTACATTACATTTTCAAGAGTTGTTGAAGATGGTAAGAAATTGCTAGAATTTGCTTCTCTTCAACAGCCCAGAGCCAGTGACATCAGAAACACTTAGTATCCACATCGCAAATAGTAACTCTGCATTTCTTAGTCAAAAATCTGGTGTCATTGGTCAAAAAATTGTCACTACCAATTTAAGCATTTTTATGTTCACATGTGATCCACTAACTAGGCCCTCGCCACAGCTGTAGATCAGTGTTCAGAATACAGAAAGAATCACTGTAAATGATATAACCTTGTTTATTTTTCCCAAAGTCTAAGAACGGCTGTAAGCACATCACAGCTCTCACTGCCGCACTGCCTCTTTCCTAGCAGGGACCTATAGCAACTACTCATGGAAAGAAAATAAAAAACAGGACAAATATAGAATAATCTTCTGCCTACAAAGTGGCTTCTTACAGATAAGGCCAAGCTGACTAGGCTGCTAGAAGAATGAACTGGAAACATCAAAAATACCAGCCTTTTTGCAGTCCCTCAAAAGTACTGGGGAGTAGAGGGTGGAGAGGTCGCAGTGATCCCAGAAGTAGCTTTATGCAACATTTCAATTCCAACTGCAACCTCAAACCAGGGTTTGACAGAGAAATGAGATTTGAATACATAGTGGAAAAAGGAGTTCTACACAGGCTCGAAGGACTGTGAGTTCCAATATTAATTGAAGGAAGATGCTCATGAAATATTTTAGAAGAAAAAAGAAACTGGGGCAGTCATCATGTGGCCTCTTAGTCAGATGGAGAAATTTCTGTCATAATACATCTATTGTCAATATTCCTGTACTATATGAAGAAAAGTTAGGTTAGTATATTCCTCATCATTTTTTTAAACCCAAATGAGAACTGAGCACAATATTTTACAAGTTAAAACTGTACTACTTTCACAGTCACATGTCTTGCTGAAAACAGAGTAGGAACTTGATCTCTAAGCTTTGCAAAAGACAATGTTTGGAAGGAATCTCTGAAGTCAGTGTACTCCCAGATTAAAATCTTGACTCTCCCATCCTCAGCCTGAAAGTCTAGGGGGAAATGGTGGTAGCTCAGATATCACTCTGAATAATTACTGCCAACAATTTAGTTTTGTAAAGGCAAGAATTCTGGTTTTAGAACAACACAGAAAATTGCCTCTACATCCCTGGTATGTAAACTTTGCCCTATCCAACATGCCTCATCGTAAATTATCTGGTAAGGATAAATCTTTTAGAAGCCATGAATGGTGTGGCAGGACCAATTCACTAAATCTGCCATAAGACACTTGAGAGATAATTGAGATGTCAAGCCTCATCAATATCAACCTACTTAAAGTAAGGACAAGAGGAGAGGGGAAGAATGATAATGAATAATACCATTATATGAAGCTAGTTAACTTATAGCTTAGAAACAGATACATATCAGTCACCAATTTGAACATCCTTGAATTTCATGGAAGTCTGGACTGCTAAGCAGTCCTAATTCCTTAAAAAGCTGCTGTTCATAGAAGTTGATTATTTGTTGCCAGAGTAGTAGTCTTTTTTTCTATTTTAACTTCAAGATTTAACCTCCTAACTCTAACTTAACACACAGGAGGTAAAATAATGAGTTTGGACAGTGTACAAGAAACATCAGTAAAATGTTATTTAAAAAAAAAATCTCTTCCTCACCAGGCAGAGGAAGGAAAGTGTCAGATCCCTCAAGAGCTCCAAGCCTCAGAGGAGGTTTCTGCCAATTTTCAGTGCTATGAATGTGCCTTTCTCAGTTACTGGTTGTATATCTCCTCCTAATCAATACAGATGCGTATATGTCCCACATTACTTTCTCATCAAAGGTCTTGCACTGTAGTTATCATCCACTCACTTTGAAAACTGACACTGAACACAATCCTGTTTCCTGTTCCCCATGTATTTCTTCCTCCCTCTTTTCCCATTTCCCTCCCCCTCTCACAAGGTAGCTTCTCACTCTCTCCATCTGCTTCTTCAACCATCTGCTCACTCCTTCCCTTCCTTCTTGCTGGATAACTCCACAGTATCTCTAGTGTAGCTCCATAGTCTCCCTGTAGCATCACTAAAACTCTTTTTCCTCTTCTGTTCAAAATCACTAAATACAGTGAGCTTTCCTCTCTAGATCTTGATGGAGGGGAGGGTGCAAAATAAGTATCTATGAGTTTAATAATCTACTGCCTTGACAACTGTAAAATCCTTTGTAAGCTTCATGTTTCAGACTGCTCCTATTCTTTTGTCTAAAATGCCACGGCTAAACTGATCTTGTGTCCTTGATTGGATGTTCTAGCAATTTCACCTCACTTCTTAAATCAATCTCATTAGCCATTTACATCCCACAGGATTTTCAGATTCCCCATCTTCAGGTCCATTGCCCTGAGCAGCTCCCTCTTCTCGCCTGGCACCTGGTGCCATGCTCTGCCAATTCTGCTTGGTTTGCTTTGATCTCATCCCACAAGCACTTCTGTGCCTTCTGCTACTCAGACTCTCTCTGCCTGGAATTAGCTCTTGAAGCCAATTGCTATTCTATTTCCCTCTTGCTCGCCCTCTCTTTTCTACTCTGTCAAAGTCTATCGTCTTTTCCACGTACAAAACCAGAGAACCCTTCAATTCCTGATACAGAGGAAAAATATTACATTTGAATATCATCAAACGACCATTTCCAAGTCTGTGCCTTTCTTCTTTCTAAAACACCTGGCTTTCGATGGCTCATTTTATTTCCATGCTTTGCTTCCTTTCACAATCCTTCACCTCCCAGTACCTGCATTATACTTTTTTTTATGCCTAACCATTTCCTGTCTATCCCCTTTGTTTATACCTTTTTTCTGTGTTTTTCAGTGAGCATGGCAGGTTACTACCAGTTCTTGTTCTGCCTGAGAACAGCCTACCTCATTCCAGGTGTTAAACAACACAGCAATTACAATTCAGGAACACAAAATCTGAGATGACACTGACTTTTATTTTTTCGCTTCCTCTTCTCCTCTCTCATCAGCTACTAACATGGAAAATTTCAACCGACTCTAATAACAAAAATTTGTCCCAGTTTCCTAAGAAAGCAAGGCTTGTATGATCACAACCTGCCAATCAGTTCCATCCTAACCACTTTTGTACCTGTAAGTTAACATTAAATTATACAAAGATAATAAGGACCCAGAGGTTGTCAGTGATGAAGCAAAGAGAAACCCAAATTAGCATCTTCATTAACTGTGGGATGCAGGAGCCATCTGGCCTGACCAGCAGAGTAGTTTGGGCCACCCATCAGTATGCGCCTGGCTGGGGAGCAGCCAAAGCACCTCTGGCACGTGCCCGGCACATTGTAAAGGGAGGAAGCTGGAAGCACTGAGGAAAGTACAGTAGAACAGATAACTCTGTAAAACCAACCTCCCTTAGCTTCCCTTCTTACAGCGAAAAGATCAGGGGTTTAGTCTTGGATTATTTCACCCAACACCAAAGCATTGCTTATTTCATCTCTTCCAGATGCTTTTCCAGGATGAGAATACCATTAAGCAGATAACTCTGGTGCACTAATATCTATAACACAGATGAAGCATTTTTCTTTTTGTTTCCCCTGACCAGAGAAGGAACAATATGGTCACTACCTTTTCTGAATTATACTGGGATTTGCAGTCACCAGCTGGGTTTTCAATCCAACATCCTTGCTGTATTCACTGGATAAAGGTGGAAGGTTGCACCTGTGCAGAGAAAGATAGTCAAGATTTTAAATGACATTCAGGATTGACAGGCTTCAACCTAAGTTCTTTTTAATCTGAAAGTTTGCAGGTGTTTTTTTCTTTAGAAAAAACAAACACACACACACACACACACAAAAACCCAAATCAAAACAAACAAAAAAACCTGTCAGAAAATGTAAAAGTACTGCATAAATACTAGACCAAGCTACAAATGCCCCTCACTGTACCACACCTATAAGCACAATAGGATGTTTTTGTATCAGACTGTGGGGAAATGTAGGCACAGAACCTTTTGCAGAGATGATCTTATGTAACCTCTAAGCAAAAGGAAAGACACAGACTCAGCATTTCTGACAGACTGAAAGGCTGTGGAAGAGGCCATTATTATCTATAGCAAAGACTTTTTTTTCAAACCCTTTTAAAGTTCTGTTTTCATTCTGTTCTGTCTTGTTTATCAGTATCAGGCCCCAGACTGTTACCACTCTGTGGTATTAAAAACATTACATGTCTTGCAAACAACAGGAATTTTTAATATTACACTGTGGGCTGTGTACCCACAGAATTTACCAAGAAAACACAAAGAAACATTTTAAGTGGCTATTTAAATATGTGCATCTCAGTTCTGCTCACAGTCTTGTTTTCATGGGCAAGGTGATAACATAATAAAGACAAAGCAACTGTGCAAATTTATTTTGGAAAGCAGAGAGTCAAGACTACAAAAAACAGAAGTAGAGAGAAAGCTCAAGACAATGAACAGTCCTAAATGCTCCATAGTGAAGACCTAGGAGAAGAGGGAAAGTGCAGTAGATAAAGATGAAAATACATTCAAATAGTATCCAAGCCCATGCACTGCTCCACGAATTACAGTCAGGAGAACTCTAATCAATAGGTAGAAACTACATCAAAAACTGGTGTCAAAACATTTTTAATTTCAAATTTGTCCAACTTTTACAACCAAAGATAGGAACAATATTTTTAATGCTTAAAATGCAAAAATGAAACCAGGATTTTCAGAGACAAGCAGAACTTTGAATTTTTTCAGAAAAAGACTTGCTGTTTTTTATGTTGCTGGGGTTTTGTTGAGGTTTTTTCCCAAAAGAAAAAGTTTTGGGCTTCACCATAACCAAATTTGCTCTCCAGTTTTTAAGTTCAACCATCAAAACAAGACATCCCCATTTGCACATGCTGCTTTCATTGTTTTTTCTGCAGTACACTGGAAAAGTGCAGCACAGAGACAGAGCAGAGAAGGCGAGGAAAGGTGAGGGGCATGCTCAGATACCAGCTCCTGCCTTTTTCTGCTCCCACCAAGAACATGTTCTGGGCAAACACTGACCCTAAAGAAGGGGTTCAAGCAGCCCCTGGTTGCTTTAAACTGCAGACATCCCACCCTGATGGAGGAGGAGGAGGCCCCAGCACTGGAAAATTGACAGGGAGCTGTGCAGAGAGGAGTTGTTTTGTGTTCATGACTTCTTCCCGTACCAGGGAGACGTGGGTTCCTGTGCTGCAGATCTCCTGCCTGTGAAGATCTAGTCACTTATCTCACCATCTTCTGCATTAAACTCTCTGTAGCACTCCACTTCTTCTGCGTGTGTCCTCCAGGCAGCTGGAGTCCATAATGAAATTCTGGAGTCCAACAACGAGTTGCTTCTCCGGTCTGGGTGGGTGCCAAGAGGATGGGACCAGACTCTCTTCAGTCATGCCCAGCAATAGGATGAGGGGCAATGGGCACAGACTGAAACACAGGAGGTTCCATCTGAATATGAGGAGAAACCTCTCTACTCTGAGGGTGCCAGAGCACTGGAACAGGCTGCCCAGAGAGGTTGTGGAGTCTCCTTCTCTGGAGACATTCAAAACCCACCTAGACACATTCCTGTGGGATCTGCTCTGGTCAGAGGTCCCGTCCAACCCCAACCATTCTGTGATTCTTTGATTCTAGTAAGAGGTGGGAGCTGGGGAAGTGAGCTATGGTTCAGATTTTATGGCAATTTCCAGGGGCTATGGCAGAAACTATTGGGCTGTTGCAGGTCACCATACACTTCCACTAAGCTGGGAAAAAACAATCTTGTCACAAGGAAAGCTCTTGCTTCCACAGCAGTTGCTGCCTCCATTAGCATTTTCAATGACCTTTGCAATATCTGGAGAAGGGATCCAACCACTTGAACAGCAGAGTGCAGCAAACAAGGCTGCACAAATTCCCTGCTGCACCTTGATGTGCTACAGTTTTGTGCAACTTTAGTGTCCAGAGAAGGCTCTAGTGTGCACACCTTATACTCTCTGCAATTTTTGTTAATGCAAAACATCCCATATTCCCTAAGAAAAAGACACAGTAGTGCTACATCTGCATGTATTTGCACAGGAATATCAGTTGTCAAAGCCATATTCTTAAATTCGCATCATCAGGAAATGTCAAGGAGAAAGACAATGAAGTCTCACGTACATGGAACACTGAATGATGAATTCAGCCATGTTCACTAAGAAAAATAAACTTTCCAGGAACATTTTCTCCTTTTCATGACTACATTTGTTAAGATGTGCACAATGCATCGAGATCTCAGTTAGGAAACAGCTTCCAGTTTGGTCTACTACAATTTAAGAGAAGCTGGACAACTTAAAAAGGAAACCAGAAAAGAGAAATTAAAATAAGAGGTTTCACAAAATGTGATAATCGAGAGGGGAAAAAAGAAAAAAAAAAAGGGGGAAAATTAATACAATTTAATCAAATTAATATTATTTGGAGATGTTATAGAAACCCTTTCAGTAGCAGTTTTCAATGGCAGGTCAAACAAATATTTGTGAAGCAAAATACATAGGTGATTTGTGTCAGAGCTGAAAGATGGTATTAATGACCTCTGGTAGATTACAGTTTAATTTGAATGAACACAAAGTAATAAGGCAAGCTTTTAAGAAGCCGTTTTTGGTCTGAGTTTATTTTAAAGCTCTATGAAGGATCAAGATCTCTCCCTAGTTTTTATCATCTTAACATCTCAACAATGACATTTCTTTCACAAGTCATTCTCAGATGCATTATTTAAACACACATAATTCCTTTAATCAGTAAGCCTCATTCCCAGTTTGTTCTGCATGAAATATCAAGAAACGGCGTAAGTATCCAGGGGAAACTCAGTAAGAAGTCAGTTGACAGAAACTTATTGGCCTTTCAGATTATTTTCTTGAACAGGTCAGAAGAGTTTTGAGCGTTGCGCAGGTGAGGAACACATTAAGAAGCAAAAGATTCATCCTAAGAAAGGTCCTTTTAATTATCTTACTCTTGGTCCTGGTACTGAGGAGTAAGTAAGTGAAAGTGCAGGGAAGAAGGAGGTATCAGGACAGCATTTCAGGCCTGCATTTCTGACAAGAGCCTGACTGAAAGAGTGGAACATAATGGTCTTCTATACAGATCAATATGACTTAGACCCAGCCCTTAGGTGGTAAAAAAAGAAATCATCAACTGACACAGCAGTCTGTGTGTGCCTTTGTCACATCTGAGACATTCCAACTCAACAGGTAGAAACAGCTGCAGGGGTAAAATGAGAGGGATCCTTCAACCCCCACTGGGTAGAAATGGCTCTTCTGGGTTTGGCCCAGACAGAAGTCCATGTCCCACAGGTGCAGAGAATCCAGGAAACTTGGCTGATGCATGGGCATTTGGTAAATGGTATGTGACTATCTAGTTGTTTCAGAATGTTATATAAGCATATATACTAAACACTGGGGACTACTATGAATTTAATATGTAATTGCAAACATAGCTTTTTATTCCTTTGTGGTACCTTGGCCAATGTCAAGACAATAACTGCACAAGGCAGCTGAAAGACATATTTCTCTGGCCTCATCTTCAAAGCCCAAAGTGCCACCATATTTAACCTCCCCAGCTCCACTGGGGCTGGTATAGCTAGATAGCATGGCACAGCGTGATTGAAAGAGAACAGCTTGGCTTCCGCTAACCAGGACAGTGACTAATCAACTTGAAACAGTGACAAGTTGCTTCTAGTTTAGGAATAAATTCACCAGGAAACAGCTCAGAGAATTCCCCACCACCCCTGCTATTTTACAGGGAAAAACCCTCTCTCTGGTAGACATACAAACCACAGCAAAGCCCTGGAAAGTGTTTGGGGGACAGGGAGAATTGTGAGATGTAGAAATATTTCTTCAAAATCTGATGCCAAGAAAATGTGTCTCTTCTGTCAAAACATGGACAAAAGCATTGCTTAGGGTTTAGTACCCAACATTTCTCTCTTCAAATAAGTGTTAGCAGGAAGGAAGAGAGCAGATCAATTTTTTTTCTTAGAAATAAGGATTACAAACTTGAAAACCAGCCAGGTATTAGGAGGAGAGCCCATTATGACCACACTACCTAAACATGCAGACCATATGCCATGCACCTTTTTCCTTGCAGATGCAGTGTGCTGTGCCTTTTGGACTGAAAATGCTGCTCTTTTAATCTTTATGTTGTTACAACTGTGTTTGTAGAAGATGCTTAGGAACAAGATGAGTTTAAACTCATTCATTAACCCTAGTGATTACAATATATCAGAGAAGATGGCTGCAGTCATATGACAGAGCTTATGGAAATACACCTAAGTGAAATCAAAAACCATGTGAATGGAAGGAAAGAACAAGGGCAAAACGTGGCGTGACATATCACACTGTGGAAATACTTTAAAGATATCACACAAATTTCTTTTTTAAAAAATGAAACATGCTATGCAAGTCATCATTGTGCTCTTCCTCTCTCGGCTCTCGGATTATAAAAATCAGATTTAGAAAAGATCAACTATATCCTATCTTCTATCTGCTATAGAAATATTTTCTCCCAGTGGTATATTAGCTTCTAACCCAAAAGAACTGAAACATTTTCCATAAATATGGTTGCACATCACTAATACAATACGGCCTGCAGGCAGCTACTGGGATTTTTGCAGGATTTTCCCTGTCACTTATTTCCAATTCAAAATAAGTTCTGTACAGATAATGGTTGCTTTACCATCCCTGGAGAGAAAAGGATTTTTCTGATCAAGCTACAACTGCTGGTTAACGAAAAAAAAAGAAAAAAAAAGAAAAAAAAAAAATCTATTGTTTTTACAACTGATTGGTCCTACAGCATTTCAATTTCCCATTGCATCTAGATAATAATACCATGGTATGTACCCTGCAGTTTCTTAGATTTGGTCTGTGGAACACCTAAGGAGTTCTGCAGTAATGGCAATCAGCACACTGCCTCTTCTCCCCCTGTGCCTTACATCTTCTCTTCTGTGAATGTTCTAAGTATATGTTACCTTTTGTCTTTAGTTTGATGTATTTCTTTGCTTTAACATTGAAGGCATTTTTGGTCTTTGAGATGTAAACCAGAAATTACAGTAACACTGTTTGATTTGCAGTAAATTTGTAAGGCTTTATAATAAGCCATCAGGATCTAATAAGGATACTTGCTAAGGTGGGTTTTCATTATGCATCCATCTCAAAAAAAACTTCATTTGTCATCTCTTTGGGAGCATTCTTCCAGTTTCTTCCCCACAATGTTTTTCTTGTTCATGTTTAACAGGGAGGAACTAATTTCTGTCTTTCTTCCTTAAAGAATGCAGACCTAGAAAGTGCCAAATTCAATCACAAAAGCAGTAACTGGCTCAACATCCTTTCTGACAGGTTCTGATAACTTCAGGAAGGCTGCAGCAAAAGGAAATGTCAGGAATACCAAAAAACCTGCATCAAGGAAAGAGGTTTAGTGTTTCCCCAGACAGTCAGCCAGAAATCAGTCTTGAGGAAAGAAAAAAAACAGGAACATTTTAGCTTGTTCCAACTTACACTTCTTAAGCGTTGCCCCATAAATCAGTACCTACTCATCTTGAGTTCAATGGGTGGCATACGATGGCATTTGGAGTTTCAGAGGACAGTGCACAGTGCAGGATGAGACACTGCCTAAAATTGCATTATGAAAGAGAAAAGCAGCTCTCTGAGACCCTGCACAATCTGTCACGACCTTAACCCATTCATCTACAGATTGCCCCCGCACTATGCACATATTTGCAGAAGCCAGTCAAAAGTATCTTTTTTGCCTCTCCTCACACTTTTACCCAGATCACTTGTGTAAAGCATCCTGCAAAGAGGTGGGGGGGAAACAAGGCAAATTATAAGTGATTAATCACAACTGAATAGCTTTGAAAAGTCCAAGACTTAGCAGGGGGAAGGGGAGACAATGTGTCATTGATGTTTCTGTCTTACCGCATGACAAAATCTGCTTGATCTATTTGTTTGCCGCAGCCGCTTTTTTTCAGGATCCCACCATTTCCCACCACGGAGCATTTCTTCAGTGGCAGCTGGAAGGGAGTAGCCTAGCAACACAAAACAAGGACCGGTTTTACAGAGGAGAACACATGCATCTTTGTAGCAGCCGCTGCTGGAAAACCCGAGGAGCTGGCAGGACTCAAAGTGACGAAAGAAAAGGGAGAATTAGGAGCTAGGGAAAAAAAAAAAAAAAAAAAGTAGAGAAATTAGCTGGTAAGTAGACATAGGACAATTTTTATCCTTACTCCCCACACCAGGACACAACTAATGTGATATAGAAGATAACATCTCTGCAAAACCAAAACTGATGAAAGTCCTGATGCATATACTGACCAAGCCAGACAGGTCAGAATGAGCCTTCTATGCAAGCTCCAGGGACACAGTGGAAATAAGACAACCAGACAAAAAATAAATTAAATTAAAAAAATCCATGAAAGTGACCTTCCTGAACTGATATACAAAAGATAGCTCTGAGGAAGAGAGGAAGGAAGGAATAGGGAATAAGGTGATGACAGCAAGGCATTGGGAATCAGGAGTCACCTTGGCTCCCTCCATGGTTGTGTCACTGGGATGAGTCACTCCAAAGCCTTAAGCAAAGGTATTTAGAGCTTGACAGCAGCTCCTTAAACACTCAGCTGCCCAGACACAGCATAAATTAAAATTAGAAAGGGATCATTTTAAATAAGGACCTCTTGTAGCCACTTTGCAATGCATAAAAATGAAAGGTCAAATTGTTCTGCTATCCTATGCATCAAACACAGTAATAAATGAGATATGTGTAGTCTTCTTCATTCCAGAGGATCTCAGAACTATGGGTGGGACATCTTCCTGCCAGCCCCAAGTCATTCACCCCTAGTGAGGTTGGAACAGTCATTTAAACAACACACAGTGCAGCCTAGCATATATCTTTTTTTAAAAAAGGTGTTGAAAAGACCTGTGAATTTAAAGCAGTGTGATTTAGTCACAGAATGGAATTTGTCTACAATACAAAAGTTAATATTCTCCACATAGAAAAAAAAATGTGCAGGGATTTTTTATTTATCAAACCTGTCAAAACCTGACTTTTCAGTTGAGACACAAGTTACTGCACAGGCCTCAGAGAATGCAGATGCCATGACGACAGGATGTAGCATCACAAAACAATTCTCCTCTTCAGGAGGATGAGGTAGAATGGCAGCAGCACTTGTCCTCACTCAGTGTACTGAGTGACATCTAACATTGTGTCATGTATTCACCAGCCATTGCAACAGTGTACACGGCCCAGAAAACAGACCCAGCATTACAGCACAAAGTTTGAATTTGTTAGGAGCTATTTCTACTGTCGTTTCTTCCTTAGATTTATTTGCTTTATCTTCTTTTCTCAGCAAACTAGATTCCATTCAGCTAGTATAAAGCCACAATCTGCTTTCTAATGAAAAACATGAAAGCATTCTGCTTATCCTAGTTCTGGATTAAAATATACTAAAGCAGAAAAATAAATTTTAGTTTCCTGAGGCCTTGCCACAATTAGGAACACAGTGACAGCACAACAGAACAATACTAAGTATGCAGCTGCATTCTTGTTCTGCATCTGCCTTCTCAAGAATATTTTTTAATTCACACAGTTATTGAACTAGGAGAATATCTTGATATTCAAAGCACATCTTATCTCTGAGGTGACACTGACCAAATGAGAGCTCCCATAATCAGCAAAGACAGGGGGTAGGGAGGATAGGAATCAGAGGAAATGTACAAGTGATTTGTTTTATAAATAACAGTACCTTTCTTATTCAGAATATATCCAAGTTCCTTCTAAGACAGCTAGTTATACAAAGACAAGGCTGTGACAAATCACAGACAAAGGCAGAAGCCATTAAGTCTTGCTTTTAAGAGCTGTGGACACTCTGTCACATAAATTCTGCGGCTTTAGTACATGTCGAGTGGTTTAGATCCCCCCAAAAAAACATTTAGGAGCTACTAAATGCTTCAAAAATCCATGAGTTGCAAACAGCCTTTGCCGTTGCTTGAGTGAGATGACTTGCTGTCCTTCAAGGGAGGCTTATATCCTGTTATAATAAAATTAGTTGTCGTTTGCATAAATGCTTTTGTTTCCAAAAGCATGTGAAGCTTTGAAACTCTTGTCCTTCAGAGAGTCCAAGAAGTAAAAGAACAAGATCAGGGCTGCCAGGATGATTTGATAAAGCCAAAGGGAAGTAAAAGGGGCAGATGAAGTGACCATAGTGGTTGTCCCTCTGCCTAACCTGTGAAGAAATCCACTTGCTCTATGGACATAGGAGGAAAACCAGACTGAACATAGCTCTCTCTGAAGCGCCACCATGCCCACAAGAGCTCACAGAAGCATTTGCCTCCCCCAGCAAAATACTGAAAATTCAGGATGTGGCACAGACATCAGACAGGGCTTACACAGCACTGTTTAGCTTAAAATGTTCAATGGATGCATTTTCCAGGGGAGCATATGTAGAAGCTTCCTACAAACGTTATGCAAAAGACCTAGTTCCAGTATCATAACAGGGTGGAGAGGTGGTTGTGAAGGGCTAAGGATTAAGTGTCCCTGCTGCTTGGTGGGATTTCAGCTGCTTTGAACTTAATGAAGAGCAATTGCTTAGGATGACCTGGGAGAAACCTGCATTTGTTATCTTGCATGTGACTTTTCTTCAAACATTTAAATCAAGAATCAGTATTATTGCTGAGACTTCAGGGACATTTCAGGAACTCTACCCTGAGCCTCTTTGTCCAAACAACTGCCTGGTCATACACAAATCATACAAGTCTTTAAGCCAACTGTTGCCCATAAGCAACTATGAAAAATATGGCTCCTTTTCATCTCTACAAAAGGCATTTCTCTTTTCCCCTCTTTCAAAGGAACAGGCTCCCAGGCTTTGAAATTGTTAGGAAATCACCATATATACATACACATATATATATATACACAAAGCCCACTGTAGAATGTTAGAATGGCACACTTTCCTCCTCTCCACAGCCGAAAGATGCTGATGGGACAGGTAGCACAAAGGCTCTTCAAAGCTGAAATGCTGTGGGCTTCATTCTGTGACTTTCCATAAGCATTATCCTCAGTCTTTCCTTTGGGCTGCCCAAAATATGAGGTGCAGACAGGTTAAGCAAAATTGCAACATAATTAACCAAAAGGAAGCTCCAGCCCTAACAAACAGTAGAATTACTCAGTTTATTACTAGCTTTCCGCACCACTGCTAGGCTTTCAAGACATTTCTCTGCATCTTCTTACTGCTTCTAATACTGGCTTGTCAGGGTATGCACTGTGAATTTAATGCTGAATTTTATATTTAATTATCAAAACCTGGAGTTAGTTTTCCTTTAAGGGTTAAAAAAAAAAATCAAATATGGACTCCATTAATTATTTGTTTCCTCATAAAAGTGATCTTATGTTATCTTCATGGTGTGGGTGATCTGCCTTCAGATTTTTTGAACATTATGTTGAGGTTGAAGAGTTAGTAGAATGCCACAACTTTCTGCAGAATTGAACCCGTTTTATTTTTTTGTAAAATAGACTTGGGCATTATGTGTAATTACAGGAAGAGATAATTTTCAATCAAGAATGTTACATTTTCAAGGTGATGGTGCTATTTGGAGATAATACTATATGGTAAACCCAAGTTTGCTTCTAGGTTTCTATTACCAGCAAAATATGTTTCATGTGACTTAGAAAAATCTTCTCATGCTTTCCTTCTTTACCTCCCCCAGTGTAACTCTTTACTAGGCAAATTGTCGGTTCATAGTTAGCAGCATAGAAGTTCTCACATTGTGGCAACCCAGCTGTCATTTATGCTAAATGCTCACAAAAAGATCAGTTGTTTTCCTCCTTACAATTCTAAGCTGGCCTTAAAAATGCTAGCTTTGGACAGTAACATTGTAACAAAAGCATTTCCATTAATATTAGCTTCCTGAAACTCTGTTATTTTCATTGTCAACACATTTGTTATTTTCTTCATTCATAAAATTTTAATGAGCAGCCAGAGTCTTGTGGGTGGACTAGAAAAAATAGCGCAACATCAGTTCATCAAGTGTAATAGAGAAAATGTAAAAATAAATGACCAACTCATCCCTACTTTTAAGCAGTCACTACCACAAAATTTACAAATACTGTTAACTGAAACCACCTTGCATATTGTAAATAAATGGGATGAAATCCCTTTAAATGTTAAAAATCATTTTAGAAAAGATTCTTAAGGTGGGTTTTAAAAGGCATCTCGAAACAAAGCAGTGATAGAAAGGCCCCATTGTCTCATTTTCCCTGGTTTCAAACAATGAAACTCCATTGATAATCAATGAAGATGCTCTAGTTCATGTTCATGTAAATGAAAGAAGAACCTGCACAGCCCCGTGTTCCCCTCCCTCCGCCCCCCACCCCATGAATTCAGTGACAAATAAGCACACAAAGCAAGAGATTAAAGACTCCCAATTGAATATGGGACTGATTTAACAAAGCATCTACCCAGCAGTTCACTGATTAGTTTCATCATTCATCTAAGCACAAATAAATCATTGTCATCAGTTAAAAGAACATTACACAGTACTAACAAAAAATAATTTATTTTAGATAATGCTACTCTCATTCACTTTGATTTCATTGTTAGGTTGTTAATGCATTAATTTTTGCCCACTCCCTGCCAAAGATTTAATCAGCAACCAAGCCCTTAATGGAAAAACAGGAAAAATTACAGTATTCAGCCTCTGATTTAATGCTGAAGATGTCAAAAACATGGAAAATACTGAGAACAAAAATCAGAATTTTATTTTTTTTTAAATAAGCCTTTTTGAATTTGCAAGAGATGCTGTGATTTTACCGTTGGTTTTGAGAAGGCAGCATCCTGATCAGAAACGCATTGTTATACTGATTTTCCTAAGGAGCCAGCAAAACGCTGAGAGTTAATGAGAAGCCAAATGGAGTTCTTAATAAAACATTTGCTTGCACCTTTGCATAAGGAAGCAGCTGATGCTTTAAAAGATGAGTCTCCATGTGTCAGCCACAGGTAATGTTGCATTGGTTTTTACACTGTCAGACACGGTGGGGTGGCAAATCCTCCTCCTTCTTTGTTTACAAATCATCTTCGGTCTGATGGGCCTTTTGTTCCTCCTGCAGAGCTGTCAAGACATGACAGCTTGAGGCAACCAGCTCCAAAGAAACATCAATGTCAGGCGCTGGGTATTCTCTACAGGGGAATGTGGAAGGCGGCAATGGTTCCCTGCATTTTCTAAAAGAGAGAGGACTTTTCAGTCCACCTCCCACACTATGCCACTGTAGGGAGACAGATGATGTTCCTCTCTCCGTCCTTTAGAAATAATTGTAGTTATCTTGGGAAAACAAGTGTTTTCACAAAAAAATGCTTAGGGTTACGGTTCGGCATTTCTTTTAGTGAAAACTGAATATTCTGAAAAATAAGATGGACTTTTTTTCAGGAAGATTTCCTTTAAAATTGGCTGCACTGTTATCTAAAAGGTCTTGCATGTAGTAATTCATAACTTCAGACACTTTATTTCATACACCTATTTTCAGTCTGGTCTCTCTTTTTGTAGTTATTGATTGAAATAACGACACAAAGTTTGAAATGCATATAAAATCTTAACAGTAATTTAAAACTCATTTTTGTATAAAGAAACAGAAAAAAACATGGGTTAGAATGAAAGTGCCTGTGTATGAATGCTGGAAAGAGGGAAAATCTTTACCATATCATAAATCTTGAACAAATGTTGCTGGCTGCAAGATACATGCATTATAACATATTAGGAAACCACTTTACCAGCAGATTTATTGAATGCCATATAATTCCTACATTTTTTGTGTTCACACAAAGCTGTATTAAAAAAGCACATTAGTGAAACTGTTGATGACTGTATTTCATGTGTGCAAGTTCTGTCAGAATCACAGTGTATGGTCCACTGAGACTTGCTAAACATTCGTGTTAGCTACAACTCATACAAAATTCTCTATATTCCACTAACTATAATGAGTAAAATGTCAAGCAAGATGCAACCAAAACCTTGCCTCTATGGTAACGCCGTCACAAAGCAGAGGGATAGGTATAAACATACTTAGAGTCATTTTGTGGAACAGATCAGAATGAAGCCCCTGCCAGACTGATCCCAGGTCTGGAGCACACTGCCCTGTTTATGTGCGATAATTATGAGCACCAATAAATAAGCTGGGCATGGTTTTTCAAATTCTGGACATGGATACTACCAAACCTCAATATTTTATTACAAAGCAATTATTATAGGAAGAAACTGTGACAGTGACTGACTATGAAATCCCTTGAAGAGTTAAGAAAGCAATCTTAAAAATTAACCTCCAGCTACCTTTTTTTTTTTTTTAATAGTTTCCCTGTTCCACAAAGGCACTGCCAACTAACAAATTTTGAAATGTGAAGCTGGTTGCTCTTACAAAAGTGGTCCAGGTGGGGCAAGCTCCTCTATAGTACGATGTAAGCCTGTCTCACTCACAACAGCAGTATCTTTATAAAGGATTTAAGTGGAATTAAACATTCACGCTCATGTAAATTTTGTGCTCTTCACAAATACGTACTCCAGCTGGTATTGTTTTTCATGAGATTAACATCTCATGAAATAATTATATGGAGACACAGGGCTGCAAAAGACCACTTAGGAGACTGAATGCTTTGCTCTGTGGCTGTAGGAAATTGTCTTATGTCCAAAAAGATACCTGAGATATTAACTGCAGAGCAACCACACACAAAAGACAGAATGCTTTGCAACATACCTGCATATTCACATAAAACACAGAGTACCAGTAACTAGCTGGCAGTCACTTTTAGTTCAAGCTGTACTTCAAGTAGGAACTTCAAAACAGTGTGTTCTCTAATAGCTTTCCACCCAGCGTGAAGTCACTACAAGTGAGTACTTGCTGTGAATGAAAAGAACATTTCAAATTGCTGCTGTGGCATTTAATTCAATGCAACTGGTCTTCATACAGCCAGGATCACACAGTGTGGGGATTATGGAATAATTAAAAAAAAAAAAAAAAAAAAAATCACATTTGGGGAGTGTGACGGTTTACATTAGAAAACAGACTTTTGATGGTATATCATAAACAGTATTTTTGAAGAGGAATGCTCTGGGAAGGTGAAGAGATATAGCAGACAAGGAGAGATTAATGGGTGGGAAATTCCAAAGTTCTGAAAGATTTCTGGATCCAAACTTTATGGCCTGCAATATGCTAGGACCCCAAAATTTGGATTAAAAAGGAGAAAAAGGAAATATTGTTTTATGATTAACCAGAAAAAGTAATTCAACCTACTGGAGGTGGGGAGGGTGTCGCTTATTCTGGAAGATGTTACAGCTTTCAACATTTTCAGAATGGGGAGACCTCAAGAAAGATTCAAGCTTCCTTCCAAATAACTGCATTCAGATGTTCCATGGAGCAACCCAGTCCCATGTAAACTCAGAAAATGGAAAAATAATGTACAAATTTCTTGAAAAACAGCTTGGCCAGAATTTGTAAATAATTGCGTCTTGGTTTCCCTACACACCTTCTCACACACTTGAATAGCTCACTTGGTTATTTTTTTTTTTTTTTAATCCTGTGTGGTAACAAGGATAAACTTTGATTCATAGGTCGAATCACTAAACCTTGTTTACAGCCACAGAATCACTCAGTAAATCCTTCCCTTTACTTGACCATATGCCATGCTGATCTTAAAGGAAAATGCCATCCATTGTGTGGGATTCTCAGCCCTGCTCTTCTTTGCCAGCACCTCCTGAGATAAGACACACAACACCTTCCCACTTTTATTTCAACTGATTCAGACTTAAACGGTCACACTCCACAGCATTTACACACCAGGCAGAAATTTAGCTCCTGGTTCATTGGCTTTCTGTGGCAGACACACATTCAGACATATCAGGTATCCCAGCGGTTAATACTGCACTATGCTGAATGCTTAGCAGCAAACCCTTATCTTTTGGGCTCAGAGACCTAACTTGCAGATGCTGCTTCTGAAGATTTTGTCCATCCTTCACTTTTCCCTGCTCTTTTCTTAATCTGGTCCAAGTCTGACCAGAAAAGAAAAAGCTAAGTATATCAAACTGTATATGCCAGGGGGTTGCGTTGATACGATGCTCTAAGCTTCAGTCAAAAAAAGTATATTGAAATGTTTTTAAATTTTGACTAGATATGTCATGGAAATAAAGGTAAGCACAAATCACTTCAGAGGGGAAAACTATGTTTTTAACATCATGGATGCCTATTAAACCACAAGAGTAGTTACTATTTTAATAAGAGTTTAATGAGTTATTCTGCAAGCCTCGGAAAATGTGTATGCTTATACAACTTTTAAATTCAACTCCTGCATGGCAGTATATAATTTCATAGCTAAGGAAGTTAATGTACATAGGTGCACCCTTTAACTTTCAGGCACAGAAGCTTTTGTTCACTACTATAGTACAGTTGGAGAAATGTAGACAGAAAATAAATATGATTGTCCAGTGACAATGTCCTCCAATTCTGACTGTACCTCTTCAGCAATTTTAGGATGAAGAACAGCAACAAGCTGCAACCAAAACAGAATAGGGAAAATTGCATGGTATGTGCATACATATGCCTGGTGTAAGAATATGTAGAAAATGAATTCTGATGCTGAATTCGTTTCTTGTGAGAGCATGGAACAACACACAGTCAAAAAAAGATAGGAAAATACTTGCAAATTTTGCAAGACCAACTATTGTTCAGTAAGAGGTACTACTTAGTTACCCAGCTTCACAAAATATTTCTCAACACACTTTCATACATAGATGCAAGGCTATTGCCAGGACCATTCCACAATCACACAGTTCCTAAGCATTTTAAGATCAATCCTAACTCTGCAGAACTGATGCAGGATGAATGTTTCAACAATTGCATGAGCAGAATACAATTGTGAAATGCAACAATAGCCTGCATTGAGCATAGGTGGGGGTATGAAAGGCAGGAGGACTCTGAAGGTGTCAAGACACTCATCTGCATGGATGTGGTTGATTTACTAAAAAGCTCATCCAGCTATAGAAACACAAAGTTCTCCAAAATCTTATTAGCAGCACACAGCATATGCAATAAATAAGGTTAGTTTCAGCTCATAAAAAAAATATAAAGAGCTTCCAATTCTACTTGTGTAAAAGACAATAACACTGAAACAAAGGAATAGCTCTCTGAATCCCTGAGGGCCCTCTGATCCTACTGATATGAATAAGGAGTTGCAGCAAAGGAAATTAATCCACTTATACAGGCACCAAAATATGGATTTAGTTATCATGTGATAGAAAAGATTTGGCTTTTATTTCTTAGGCTGTCTTAAAAGCAATACACTTTCACTTAGCTAGAATATTAAACAATGAGCTTCTACAAGGAAAAGATCCACTAAAAAGCAAAGGCAAGAAATATTTCTTAATCTCTAAATTGTTCAGATGAATCAACAACATCTATTGAGAATCACTAGTTAAAAAGACATCAAGGACAACCAGCAAGGATTGATCTTTCTAGGAAATTGCAATTAGAATTTTAGTGGGGTTTAAACACAGATTGATTTCTGACAGCATGGAAGCACAATTAGCTTTCTTTAATACTCACAGAAACATTTTTTTTTCTTCTCTACTAATAAGAAAAATTAAACCTCTCAAGAAATATGCAATTACAGATAAGGAGGAAATATCTTACTATTTTAAGACAAATTTTGGACTTTGAAAATTCCAAATTTTACAATACAGATGTGGATTTACATACCAATCTTTCTTTCAGTAAAATCCAAAGAATCCTCTCTCATTCCAAGTATTTAAATGCAGATAAGCAGCAAAGGGAACCACAACAGAGACAGGTTAGCTAGGAAACATTTTAGAGGCTCTGATGTTTTAACGTGTTTGCAATAGTTTGAGGATAATGATTGGACAAAAAGCCGTATGATATTAGGGTGCCTAGAAACATTTAAAAAAAATCCAACATGGATTATTATACTACAGATGCAGTGAGTTCATTTAAATGCACTACTGAATTGGATGAAACAACAGCACGAATCTAGAGAAGTGGGCAATCACTTTTCTCACCTCCCATAGCACGCAGGGAATCCACACACATAAAATGCACTAAGAAATAAGAAACTGTTTGAGGAATCAAAAAATGTACCCAGGTCCAAAGAGCTATTATATCTGGGCCAGGTCAGGAGCCTGCATCAAGCAATATATCCTACATCTTTAGCCTGTCCTTATCCACAAACCTAGATGGCATGGGAATTGGCTCACATAACTAACAATACAAGCAAAGTTGACCCCATAAGAGTTGAAAAGCAAATAATAGTATGCAAAGAAAATAACAGAAACAAATGTAAAGACTGCATGTAAAGCAAGGGTATAGGTCTTCATTTGGAATACTATCTTTCTTTAAGGCAGTCTTTCTGTAGAAAAGTAGAGCCAATGTTAAAAGACCTTGCTGAAAAGTAAAAAAAGGTGGTTAACAGTATAATAGAATTTACATATGAGTGACTATCAAACTGTTTCAAAAGGAATGTTTACCAAAAAAGGAAGCAATTAGAGGAAAGTGCATTGCCATGCAATGTCATGTCTAAAGATTATGAAAACAGAAGTTTAGGGGAAGGCTGTCACAATTATAGAATCAATTCAGTTTCTATAAGCTATGTATTTTTCCAGTAATGAAAACAAAACTCCTTAAAATTAATAGTATTTCGCATAGAGTTATGTGAGTAATTAATGAACTTATTAAAATAACTTATCATAAACTGATTTGAATAAACAACTATCGTTTCTATATTGATAACAAAACAGTAGTGTAAGATTAAAATGGGGAAAAGTGTCACTTCATTATATAAGGGTGTTGATTCCCCAAAAAGTAAACAGAAAGTGTCATTTGTTGCAAGCCTACACAAAATTGAATTTGGAACTAGGCCCTCTACAAAGAGCACAGCAAAACAGGGAGGCTAAGCTTCAGGGATTGACCCCAACCTAAGACTGAAGTTGCAGTAGTGCAGTGTACACAGCAGAATCTGAAAAGGACAAGTGAAGTTAAATTGTACATACTGAGGCAACTGCAAACCCACTGAAAGGCAATGCAAACCAAAATTTATTTCACATAGAGATGCCTTTTGTCACCGACTTGATGTTTCCTTTGGTTCTAGCATCATATAATCCAGGTACTTCAGTCCAACTTCCTGCTCCAGGCAGAGTCACCCATGAAAATTGTTCAATACATGCTGTTTCTTACATGCTTCAGTGTCTCTGGATCAGTCAGGCAGTCTTTGTTAACTCGCTGGATTGTTTCACCGGCTAGTGCCTGGCTGTTCAGGCCCCGGCCCGGGCGGTGGGTCAGGACCCTGGACAGCTCCACAGGCAGGTCAGCACCCTGGACAGCTCCGGGCAGTCCCCACCCCAAACCGGTGCTGCGAGGCCGCGGGAACCGCCCCGGGGACTCGCCGAGATTTTTTCAGTTCATGTAATATGAAGTACGAGCCTTCGGGGCTCGGTTTTCACTTGAAGAATTACAGTAATAAGGAACTGTGTGCCTCTATGAGACACCACTTCATATTTTTTCATAGACCTTGAGTATCCTGTTGCTCTGAGCGAATACAACTCTGTTATACTTGATGGCCCATTTTCAGCATATCTTGTTCATGTCATTCACATTCTACCTCCCATTTCATTTGGTTAAAAAAACAAAACAAAACAAAACAAATCAAAACAAAAAAAACCAAACCAAAACCAACAAAACAACAACAAAACCAAAACACACACATACAAAAAAAGCAAAAAACAAACAAAAAAAACCCCACCAAACAAAACACCACCAAAAAACACAAAACAAATCAACACACTCTTAGAGGTATAATTGCATTCACTGAGTGAAGAGGTTTAAAAAAAAAAAAAAAAAAAAAAAAAAAAAGGATGTGTTGTCCTCTGTCAAAGGTTGCAATTCAGAGAAGACAATGTCAAAAGTTTTAATAAACTGCAAAACTCTCTTCTGCCAGCTGAACAAAACACCACAGAAATCAAGAGTAGGCACTAACACATCTTTTCTTTTAATATGTTGTTAGACCTGACAAATAGTTTTTCAGCTTTCTACTAAGGTTAAAATAACTTTATTTTTCACTAAAAGCTACTCCCAAACCAAAAGCAAATCCAGGGCAAACTAATGAATGTCAAGACTATTCACTCAGCAGGAGGCTATTAACATAACAGGAATGCACGGGATTGGCTACTCCCTGAGTGCTAAGCACTATAGACCAGGAAGCTATAATAGTTGAGGTCTGGAAGGCTTTCCTTCACTTAGTTTTTGGGGCTTGCTTCAGCCCCTTTCAAACAGTAGGCAGGGGAGAGAAATTTCCTAACAGTAAATATTTGAGCCTTGTGACTTGGAAGAGGATAGCAGTAAAAGAGCAAAGGACCTGGAGTTTATCAGGGAAGAACACCTGGATCCCCAGTAGGGATAATAAGTCATTAATTAGCCGCTTGCTGAACACACTGTCATGTACAGATGGCCACAGCTTACATGCAGCATTTTTAAAGACATATCTTTGACAGGATTGTTTCTCTGGATAAGGAAACCACTCCACTCTGAGTCTTACACTCATTGTACTGCTTTAAAATTCATCCTTTTACAAAAGCAGAAGTCATACAAAAACTGCCATGATCTTCCACCCTTTGAAAATTGACTTGTCTGATTTCAATACTCCCCAAACTTCATCTTCTAACTTTTCCTTTAGCTTTTTTTAATTCACATGAGGAATCTCATGGAAAAAGACAGCACAGCCTGGTTGCTGACTTTTGATAAGACATGTGATTGTGTCCTCCAGTTTCATCTTCCCACAGTATCTCTAAGTTTAGAGCTCTCTCCAACAGCCAATTAAAGAGACACATTCAAGTCATGTTGCTCTCCACCCATGTCTAGGTAGCCTTTAAAGGACAGACTTAGAAAAAATTATTCTGCAATGACTTTGTGGATGTTGTGCATTGTATTACTTTTCAACCGTATCCAGCTAAAAAATGTCACACTTCAAAAAAAAAAAAAACAAAAAAAAAAAAAAAAGGGAGATGCTTTTTGCTCTAGGGATACTAGGGATATAATATCTCAAAATATGGCCTGTGATTAGAAAGTCAGGTTAGATTCTCTTCTCTTTTTGTACTTTTACCATCACTAGTAAAGATGCTGAACAGAGCAAGAGCACAAGTGGATCACTTAAACTGTCTGTTTTTGTGCTGGTCTCCTGAGAATACCATTCATGATACCTGGAAACAAAATACTATTAGACCATTCCACTGTAATAACCAAGTTAAGAAAAATACTGTGCTTTTTCTCCAGTAAATAAAGGTGTAATGACCTCAGACTATGCAGGAACAAGTACCTTAAATAGATTCTTTTTTATAGCATCTCTCTTCTACTCCTAATCACATTTTTATGTCTGTCAATAGGTATCTGTACTCTTTTCATTGGGAATGAATGTGACTCCAGTTGTCTTGTGTGGCCATAACCTACCTTTTCTCATCTATTTTACTCAGGTTCTCCTTTGCTGTAGCAAGGCCTGGCAGGTTTGGGGTATTTACCATCATTGTTTCTACCATCAACACAGACAAGCTGGCCTAGTATATATGAAACACCCATAATAAAGCTTATCTGTCTGGTACATCTCCAAAGTACATAGATGAAAGCTAAGGTGGTTGGTTTAATCATTTGTCAAAACATAACAGGCCAACACAGAGGACACAGTGTACATGGTGGCACTACCACCTCATGACCACATACAGAATGATAGTTGTAATGGTCATAATCCAGCCCATGGGCCAGAGCTGAAAACCACATTTCTGACCTGCCTCATGCTGTGACACCTAGAAGAGTATTTTCCAAGAAGTGTCTTTACTAAAAACAAATTGCACTCGTTTTGAGCAGAAGCCTCAAAGAAAGCAAAAGAGAAGATGAAGGGCTTCTGTGTTACATCCCATCAAACACCTTGCTGGTGCCACCAGACTTTACCTCTGTTATCAACTATGCTTGTCCCCTGTATTAGCACCATTTGTTTGGTATGAAGTAAGATCAGTTGGACTGTCATCTTTGTTAAAGGCTAGAGCAACGATAACTTGGATGTCCATAACAGATTTATTAAATCAGAGACCTCTTGTGGGAACAATGGTTAAAAATCTAGGAAAGATAGTGGTCCTTCTTTGAGTGATAGACCTGCAGGCTTTGATGACAGAAAAGGTTGATGTGCAAAGAAAGATAAAGGTGCAGTAGAAGACTGCAAGTCCCTCAACCCCTTGAATGTTTAGAGTCTGATAACAGTATGCTGTAAGTCTGATGAAAGTCTGCTGCTTTCTCAGGGTCCGGGTTAAGGACATCACTAAGAAACTTCTTAGCCTGGTACAGCCCTCAGACTGTTAATACTACCTATTACTGTTCTTCCATGTGGGTGAAGAAGAAGCTGCAACCTGTAGTCCAAGGGCAGTCAAAAGAGACTTCAGGGTGTTGGGACAGTTAGTAAGAGAATTCAGAGCAGACATTATTTTCTCCTCTCTCCTTCCAGTTGCAGGCAGCGACATTAGAAGAAACAGATGGACATGGTCTATTAACACACGGCGCTGTGGCTGGTGTCAGCACAACAACTTTGGTTATCTTTTATAATGGGATGGCCAACATAGCACCAGGTTTTCTGGTGTCAGATGGAGTTCACCTTTCTCAAAGGGGGAAGAGGTTCTTTGCACATGAGCTAGCAGGGCTCATTGCCAGAGCTTTAAACTAGACATGATGGGGTGGGCGGGGGGCAATATCAGGCTTGCCTGTGACAGGCTGTGGGATGAGACACCAAGGACAAAGGGGTGGGGTGCTAGTGAGGACCATCAGGCAGTGTCCCTGAGAAGTGTTAGCCATGCTGGAGCACACTTCAAGTCTTATGGAGATGAGTCAAGGGCTTCTGAGGTAATAGAGGCCAAGAGGAAAATACCAGTGAAATACTTCAAAGGACTTAAGGAGTGTTCCTCTAAGAAGGTAACAGGGCTGACAGCCCAGCCCAGCTGAAGTGCCTCTACACCAATGCATGCAGGATGGGCAACAAACAGGAGGAGCTGGAAGCGACCCTGCTGCTAGAAATCTACGACCTCATGGCCATTACCGAAACTTGGTGGGATGGATCCCATGACTAGAGTTCAGAAATTACAGACAAGGAAGGAAGGGTGGAGGGGTTGCCCTCTACATCAAGAGATGGATAGAGCATGAAGAGCTGTCTCTCAAGAATAGCCACGAGCAGGTTGAAAGCTTATGGGTAAGAATCAGAGACTGAGGCAACAAAGGAAACCTTGTGGTTGGTGTCTACTACAGGCCACCCAATCAGGGGGATACTATTGAGGAAGCTTTCTTACTCCAGCTACAGGAAGCATCAAGTTTGCAGGCTCTTGTCCTGCTGGGGGACTTCAACCATCCCAACATCTGCTGGAAAAGTAGCACGGCAAACTGTAGGCAATCCAGGAGACTCCTGGAGTGCTTTGAGGATAACTTCTTAGGCCAGGTAATAGACAGCCCTGCCATGGGGGATGCAATACTGGACCTGATGGTCACCAATGCAAGTGAGCTGATCAGTGATGTCAAAATTGGAAACAGTCTGGACTGCAGTGATCACACACTCACAGAATTTGCAGTCCTGAAAGATGTGGGACAGGCAAACAGTTAAGTCAGGACCCTGCATTTTAGGAAATTTAACTTCCAGCTCTTCAAGGAGTTAGTCAATAGGGTGCCCTGAGAGACTGCCCTCAGGGACAAGGTAGCAGAATGGAGCTGGCAGATCTTTAAGGACACTTTCCAATAGAGCACAAGAGTTCTCTGTCCCCAAGTGTAAGCGATAGGGTAAGGCAAGAGGCTGGCATGGCTGAGTCAAGACCTGGTAGTCAAACTAAAGGGTGAGAAGGAAATGCACAGGCAGTGGAAGCAGGGACAGGTATCCTGGGAAGAGTATAGGGACACTGCCCAGTTGTGCAGAGATGGGGTCAGGAAGGTCAAGGTGCAGCTGGAGCTGAACTTGGCAAGGGATGCAGAGAATAACAAGAAGAGCTTCTACAGGTACGTCAACTAGAAAAGGAAGGTCAAAGAAACATAAACCCCACAATGAGCAAGACTGGCAAACTGGTAACAACAAAGAAAGGGAAGGCTGAGGTACTCAACAACTTCTTTGGCTCAGCCTTCACTGGCAAGCTCTCTTCCCACACTTCCCAAATGGATGAACTGTAAAAGAGGGGCTAGGGGATCAAAGTCTCTCCCACTGTAAGGGAAGATCAGGTTTGTGACCACCTGAGGAACCTGAACATACATAAGTCTATGGGACCTGATGAGATGCATCCCAGAGTCCTGAGGGAATTGGCCGATGTAGTTGCCAAGCCACGCTCCATGATGTTTGTGAAGCCACGGCAGTCAAGTGAAGTCCCTGGTGACTGGAAAAAAGGAAACATCATACCCATTTTTAAAAAGGATAGAAAGGAGGACCCCAGGGACTACTGACCTGTCAGCCTCATCTCTGTTCCTGGGAAGACCGTGGAACAGATACTCATAGAAACTGTGCTAAGGCACATGGAGGACAGGAAGGTGATTCAATACAGCCAACAACCCCTTCACCAAGGGCAAGTCCTGCCTGACCAACCCAGCAGCCTTCTACAATGGAGTAACTATATCAGTAGACAAAAGAAGGACTACGAATGTCCTCTATCTGGACTTCTGTAATATCTTTGACATGCCCCCCACCCCCCAACATCCTTCTCTCTAAACTGGAGAGGTATAGATTTGATGGATGGACGGTTTGATGGATGAGGAACTGGCTCCATGATGGCACACAGAGAGTAGTGGTCAATGGCACACTGTTTGGATGGACACCAGTGACAAGTGGTATCCCTCAAGGGACCATATTGGGACCAGTACTGTTTAGTATCTTCATCAATGACATAGACAGCGGGATCAAGTGCACCCTCAGCAAGTTTCAGGATGACACCAAGCTGAGTGATGCAGTTGACATGTCTGAGGGACAGGATGCCATCCAGAGTGACCTGGACAAGCTTGAGGAGTGGTCTCATATGAACCTCATGAGGTTCAACAAGGCCAAATGCAAGGTCCAACACCTGAGTTGAGGCAACTCCCGGTGTCAATACAGGCTGGAGGAGGAAGGGATTGAGAGCAGCCTTGTGGAGAAGGACATGGGGCTGCTGATGGAGGAAAGATTGGACATGAGCCAGCAATGTGTGCTTGCAGCCCAGAAGGCCAATTGTATTTTCGGCTGCATCAAAAAGAGTGTGGCCAGCAGGTTGAAGGAGATGATTCTGCCCCACTGTTCTGCTCTGCTGAGACCCTACCTGGAGTCCTGTGTCCAGCTCTGGAGCCCTCAGTACATGAAAGACATGGACCTGTTGGAGAGGGGCCAGAAGAGGCCACCAAGACAATCAAAAGGCTGGAACACCTCTCCTGTGAAGACAAGCTGAGAGAGTTGGGGTTGTTCAGTCTATAGAAGAGAAGGCTCCACAGAGACCTTACTGTGGCTTTACAGTACTTAAAAGGGGCCTATAAGAAAGATGGGGACAGACTTATTAACAAGGTCTGTTACGACAGGACAAGGCGTAACAGTTTTAAACTAAAAGAGGGGAGATTCAGGCTAGACATGAGGGAGAAATTTTTTTACAATGATGGTGGTAAAACACTGGCCCAAGTTGCCCAGAGAGGTGGTAGATGCCTCACCCAGGCCAGGCTGGACGGGGCTGTGAGCAACCTGATCTAGTTGAAGATGTCCCTGCTCATTGCAGGGGGGTTGGGACTAGATGACCTTTGAAGGTCCCTTCCAACCCAAACTATGCTATGATAATAGTGATCATTTTTACTGTTCACACTTGAAATATCTTCTTCTCTTTCCTTTCAAAACCACATAGGTTCATTTCAGAGTTAAATCCCAAAGTGAATCCTTACCAGAACTAATGAGTTTAGTTTAGTTTTTGCATTAAAATCTTGGAAGCCTGTGAAATTCATAACCTTTCATAAATTAAATCTGGATTCAGCTGAGAAGTTTATGGATGTTAATGAATTAATGGCCTGCATTTTTTATTCACAGCAAAGCCTAGTTGCACAGCTTCCATTTCAACAGTGAAAGTTTTCACCAAGGTTTCATTAAGCCTGAAGAGGATACTTGTAGATACTACTGACTGGCAGATACTGTCTTCCAAATATTGCAGTGCAAAGAAGAGGAGGTTGTTGTACAACACCATGTGAAAGATAAATTAGCAACGACTCCACGTGAGAATTCAAAATGGGCTAGTCTTTCACATCGCGTTCGGCAAAGCAGTGGGTCACAGGATACGTTATTTTAAATCACTCCTCCCACTCCTGCTTAAAATTCAGACATCTAAATTCACTATATCAAAGAAATGCTGCAGCTCCATTGAACCTGCAGAAATTGATACACAACAGGGCTCTACACAGAGTTAAGAGCTTGCTGCATACCCAGAGATCTCAACGCACAACAAAACAAAAATAAAACCCACATGCTTCATGGTAGGAGCAGTTCTCTGTCAGGTCATTCAGGGCTCGAGACGAAGCACTTCCTCAGACCACTCAAGCCTCACATATAATATTATGAGTGAGACTCACCCCTACCATCTCATTCCTCCACTATTGTGCCATCAATATACAACTTAGTCATTCTCTCCTGCTTTAGGATTTTTTATCCTAAGTTCACTTGCCTGAAAAGCACACAGGTTGTTAGAGAGAGAGAAGCTGCAGTGTGATTTCCATCACAGCCTCATGCCCAGAGAAGCCCCACACAATGCCATTCCACACAGGGCTGCAGCCTCACCTCCAAGAAACCTCTCAGTAATACCGCACACAGTCACATCCCCTATCTCATGGTACAGTTAACTTCTCCACAAGCACCTCTCTGCCTTGTCCCCCTGAGTTCCACAGAGATTCATACATTAGGTCATTAAAAGGTAAAGAGACACCCTTTCTAAGAGCATCATGTAGAAGGATGCAGGGAGCCAGCACTCAGCATTTCTTCCTTTCCCTCTGCTGCCATGCACAAGAAAGTATTCCAAATGAAGACAGACAAACAAACAGAAAGAAGGCATTTGGCTGAGGTGTGTGGATCTGTTTGACATGAAGGACAGACCTCTAATGCAAAAGCTCACACCCTCGTCAGCAAAAAAATCTGTAATTCCTAACCAGAGCCCTGTGTACATATGGAGAAATATCAAGCTGTAACATGGAGAGCTTTTAACAGAGATTTCATTAGTAGATACAATATTGTCAGTTACTTCTGAAGTGCCGAATGCTGTAATTTTATATTCATATATACTTCACACATGTATCTATAAAGTGAGAGTATAATGACAAAAGTGCAATTATAGACTGTAATGGCTAGGAATAAACATTAAATAGGAAAAGTTACAATGAATCGAACAAAAAGAACATGTTTCATAAATTACTGAAAAAAATACTGCCATGATTTTGCAGTAGACATAACAGAAGAGCAAGTTCTCACTGTTGACCCAGCAGATGAGGTAATGTCCTACACAGCTGATTGTACACTCAAGAGATCCCAACTTTCATTGTCTCTGAACATTGACGTAATTTATACCCATTTGCACAGCCCAAAGCACAAAAGTAAAACTCAGTCATTCAATTAACAACCCAAGCAGCCGTGGGGATAGAAATTAAAATATTTTATCAAGCAAAATTTATATTTTTCTAGAGTTAATTTTAAATTCAGGATAATTTAGGCTAGCATTTCTCAGTATTTTGATCACAATCAGGATGTGTGTTATATTTCATTTTAGTTTTGATCATGCATTTCAGTGATTTGGTAAGGTCTTTATGTGTCTTTTCTGCATGGTAGACCTAGGTAGCAAATTTTCTAAAAATCCATGTTTCAAGCTATAGTGAGGTGTTTTGGTATTGCACAGTTTGACGAGCAAAGTTGGCAGTTCTATTCCCACATTTATACTTTGGGGGATAGTGGAAATAAGATACAGACTTCTGGAGGCAACGATGAGCTACTAGAACTCATTACTGGGGTATGGTAAACAGTTCATTATAAGGAGGCTTTTGTATCCAGAAGCAACAGCTGTGCTGTGGCACGGTAACTGCAGCCTTGAACACTAACGTGCTGCAGCTGAAGTACTAGACTGAGAAATCACCAGCTGCAACCCTAGAGCTTGAGTGACTCATGAGGTCAGGCTGGGTCATAAGGGATCCTGCTGCCTTTCTGCCTGCTGTACTGGAAATAATGACCCAGAGCACTTTGCATCTGCAGGTGTCAAAGTATCTGAAGAAAGATATTAAGTGTGGCAAATAGAAGAAAAATCTGCAAGCAGCCTTTCCATGGCACTCCAAGATCAGGCAATGGGGATTCCAAACCCCAGAGAACCTACGGACTGCAATATCGTCTCTATCATAATGGATTTATTTTCTGTTTCTTCCTTCAAATTGAAGTTCCTTTTTCCCATTCAAATGAAACTATCGCACATGATTCTAGACAGGTCTCAAAGGAGTGGGAAGGGAAGAATATCAATGCACAATGTAAATCACTCTGAACACACCGCCAAAGTAAAAATTCATTTTTACTCAGCTCATCATTTTTGCAGAGACAGCTTTTTTCTCCCTTGACTAAGTAGCTAGGCATCTGTTGAAGGCAAAACATAAAGACATGGCAATCAAAAGACAAATTTTTAAGCATAATCCCATGTTTTTTAAATTTACTCCTTCTGACATAAATTTGGAGTGCATTGCCAATAAATGGTAGTTAGGCATATGTTAGTGAAATGAAAAAGACCCCGAAAGCATAATTTCAGAGAAAATGCATTTCGAAAAAGAACTTCCATGAAATCTGGCAGAAAGGTTACTGATCAAAGCCACACATACTGTCACATTTTTGCAAGTTATACTGTATTTAGCTTCCTTGAAAGTGCAATAGTAAATAGGATGTTGACCTATTTGCCAGAAGTTGGAAGAAACTTAAGTTTATAGGGAAAAGGGCCATTAAGTGACTGATTTAGATTGCTGTCTAATCAGGAATCCTGCACATCTTACCTTTTCTATATTTACTCAAGTTTTAAGGATATTTCAAAAATTAGCCATACCTGGCCTGCTAATGAGATGTTTAACAAAATAATTTTATATGGTTTCCAAAAATCTGATCTGTAGAGCTAAAATAATATCAAATTAACTTTAAAATGTCACAGGCAAATGTTATCACAAGATGTTAAATGAGAATGGAAACAGGGTAGTTTAGTGATCTAAAAAGATCAAAAAAACCCACATAGAAATAAATAGCGAGAGACAAAGGAAGAAATTGATAATGTGCCTATACTCTTAAAAATGCACTGGGGGAGAGCACTAACAAGAGGGGATACTGCATGTTCAGGCATGTAAGAAAAACATCATTACAAAAATAGTGCAACACCATAATGGGGAACTTCCCACTGCAGGAATATTCAGAAAATAAGTAGTAGCAACCAGGTTCTAATTATAGAGGATTAAAGAAAAATCATTATTCACCTGAGGTTAGATAATCCCCCAGCTAATAAAAACTCCTGACTGCATGTGTAGTACTTCTGCAGAATCATCACCTCACCTTACATTGCCTGTGATTATCAAGTACCCTGCCAGTTTTGACTTTATATTGCTTGATGAAATTTACCAATGAGCCAGCTAAATTTCAGAAGTTAGCACATCAAGCACAGGATGTGAGCTTGAAGTCTACCAATGTGAAAGGAAAAAACAAACAAAACAAAATCAAACCACGCACACGTTTTCAGTCCAGTGAATCTTCTCAAGTCCTCTTTAACCACCGAGTTATACTGGACAAGACTGGAAGCTCAGTGGGTTGGATCAGGCAAACATAGAGTGTACCAAAACCTCATACAGGTATAAAAACCTCTAAGAACTGTGCACTGTTTCCTTTGGACGTGGCAAACCAAACATATAACCTGTATCATATATGTTCTGTAAACTGGAGTTCTACTCTAGGTTCTGCTAATCACCTTAGGTAACTGTTTGTTTCCCAGCCATAAAACAGAGAACAACAGCAAAATCTATATTGTGAGGTCTGCAGAGAAAAAGTGCTTCTCAAGAGCTAAGCTTATCTTGCTTTAATTAAAAAAAAAAAAAAAAAATTACCTCTCCTTACAAGGCTAATTTCATCTGTGTTCTTATACCTTCAAAGCCACAAGGCTACCAGAATAGAGAACACTATTGCACAGTATTACTATGAACAAAAAAAGCATCCAGACAACAAAGAAATAGACAACAGCAAAGCAACTGCAACTCCTGTCTGACACCAATCATGAGTAAATCATTTCACAGTTGAAAAATTGACCGTGAAAACCTGTAATTCATTTCTAGAACACTTTGAATGTCGCTCCAGGTGTGCAAATTACCGCAGTATCAGACTAATGGAGTAGCACTTACGTGGAAGAGGGCTGTCTTATCTTTATGCAGGATTCAAATCCCCACAGCAGGATAAAGCAGAGAAGTCAGAAGAGTTACACGGCTGTTAAACAGGTGCAAAATGAGACTCATGCTCCTTGTCTTTATTGCTGCAATGACTCTCTGTCTCTAAGGTCTATGATAAGTGACATGAACTGCACACAACGTGACAGCAGCCCAGAAAGCATTAATGGAGGAGTCAACTGATGACTCCAACCGCGATTAAAAGGCCAAAACTACAAAGAAACACTAATAAAGACTGAAGAATAACAGCAGCAGGTGGGGAGGGCTGCAGACTACCTAGGAGAGATCTCGGAGCCACAGACAAAAATGTGATGAGGAAAGGTGGATAAAGAACTAAAGCAACAGAAGCAGAACCTGTCAGGGATGGCTTGGTACAGGGCACTTGGGCTGGAATGCAGGAGAAACACAGGCTGAGTTACTTGGACATTAAGAAGTCATGAACTAGGTTCCCTCTGAACAGAGTCAAACCTAAGGCTCGTCTTCTTGTGGCTGAGGGTAGCTTGCTTTCTGCTGTGCAGCAGTAAAGAAGACAGGTCTTTCTATCAGAGATGGGGACACTGATCCAAGGAGATGCTGTAAATAGCAGATGTCTTTGATAAGAGCCAACACAAAAGTACACTGGAACGAGTGAGTTTTGAAAAATGTTGATTTACTCTCACGCTCTTACTTGTAATAAGATTAACCACAGATACATCTATAGTGTAATGTACATACTAGTTCACTTTTATGTTATCAAAATTCCTGCTGCTATCAGACAAAAGGTATGTTTACTGTTCTACAATTTTTCGCCCTTCTCAGCCAGACAACAGCTCAAATTTTAGCTAAGGCATGGCAAGATTCTGTCTCAGCTGACAAGCCTGAGAGGCTTTCACAGCCTTAAAGAGAAAGTGCCTATTATGAGAACATGTAATTTCTGAAATCAAGACCTGTGTTAGGTCTCTCAGTAAATCAGGTTTGATTTTGATCTGCCTTGTACATTGTCAGCTCCATGAAGAAGCAATGGTAAAAGAATCACGTAAAATTTTAGCACCTGACAAATGTATGATAAAAACCTTATTAAGCTGGCAGCTCTGGTTAGGAGCAAGGCAACACACAATCTGACTTGCTTTTCCTTAGTAGAATGTGCTCTGAAGGAATGACAGGAATGAAAACTTGCTTTTTTCAGTGGGAAGATAAACTTTGGGAATATGAAAGAAGGAGCTCTGTTGAGTAAAAAGGTGCCATTTTTTACAAATTCACATTAAATTACTTGATAGAGCCAAACTCACAGAGAGTGTGTTAATGGAATCCCCCTTCTCTCCAACTCCACTCACCACTTCGCTAGAACCACCAAACTTGAGATGGTAACAGCCATTACATTAAGACCCCTGCCAGGTCAAGTTGGCCTTTCAGGTTGCCTTACCCTAGACAAATATTACACTCACCTAAAGCTGGCAAAAAGAATGAAGTGCAAATTTATATAAAGTGTAGACCCAGAAGCATTCACAAGTAGAGGGAGGGAAGAGGAAAGATAACAGGGACGTAGTTAGTAACGTGCATTTCAGAAACCAAATCAGTGTGAAAATCAAGTTTACATGGTTAACAAGAGCAGTATTGGATGGAGGTAACTGGCATATCAAACTTTGGAGTGCTTGGAAAAATGTGAAGAAGGCCTGAAAGCTTATATTTAAAAGAATAAAACCAGATACTAAGTCTTGCATAACTCATCACTGTGAATGAGGAATTCTATGGCTATCGTCCTTCCAGGATCAAAATGTTAGCACTGAAGCTAGCATGAAGAATCTAATTTACATTGGAGCGGAACCACTCTGAACACTTTCTAACTTTGCCTCTATGCTTTTCATCTCTGATGAAAGAAGACCTTTTGAAATCATAAAAAAACCCACAAGTTTCTGATCTTCATTGAAAAAGTTATTTATTTTGTAGGCTTCATGCAACAGCAGGTTTCAGAAAAGTATTTAGCCTTACAAGTGCCCAGTGGGACCAGATACTAAACTTAAAAGAGAAACTACTATTGCTAATTACCACTTCATAGGTTTTCTCTACAACTTCCTCATCTTTCAGGTGGTCTGTTCTTGAGTAATCAGATAGTCTATCTAAAAATCCTAAAACACAGGGACTATCCAGACATCCTGATGACAATTTGTGGTTAATTCATGCCTGATAAGGATAGTATCTGGTTCTCTCTCTTAGAGGAATAAAAAAAGAAAAAAAAAAGCTGCAGAAACTAACATTCCCACTACTGCACCAGGAAACCAGGACAACAGTGATTTCACTTCCTTCTTTGGGTCACATACCAATGATCTCTGTACCACTTAAAAACTAAATGAAAAATGAAAGCAAACAAAATTATGGATGACCCCACTGTAACATGGTGATGTTGACCCCTGTGGCATATCACTGCATGCACCATCCTCATACACAAACTTGGATAAGCATAGAAAAAACATTTTGCCCTACAAAAGTAACAGTCATAGAGTAAGATCAGCTCATTGAGAGAGATGGAGAAGCAGAAAAGTGCACAAAGATTCTGGAAGACTTACACATAGCTTGCCTGTAAGGACTCGGTGGAGCATCAAGTCAAGGATGATTCACTGCTTATTGGCAAAAGCAACAGAAAGGATGTTGTCATTTGGGATGGGGGCAAGGAAGAGCAGTGACAAAAAGCTCCATTTTATCTCATTGGAGGGGCTGTCTCAGATTGTTTCAGATTTCCTTTGCCTTTTCACTCAAGAGAATATTTTAAGGAGTATGAACAAGTATTTTTCAGTTAGACTAAATGAAGAAGATAAATCACTTATTCACTACATGAAAACAAAGAAGTTCAAGAACTGGAGGCCGGGGGTGGGGGGGGGAAGTAATTCTTTGTTAACCATGAAGAAGCCACAAAACCAACTTTATGTGTCCCTAGCAGAACCGTACTCTGCAAGACAGTAACTGTTGCTTAAATCCTGGCCATGCTGAAGTCAACTGTAACATTGCTATTGACTTTTGTGTAACTACCCTTCACTTGACCTATTTTGCAACATAGTTTGTTATTTATTTCCTCAACATGCTTATTTTGATATTTAACAGTCCAGCATCCACGTTTCTCTGCTTGGTAAATGCCTTGAAAAGACAAATGCAACCACTGTGCTGACCACAGCCACAGCTGTGCTAGGATGGGGGGGTGCCAGCCTTGGGTACCACTTGGAGGACAGACCCTAAACTGAGGAATTGAAACTGCAAAACCTCTGTCAAGACCAGAGCCAGGCAAGCAGTGCAAGCTTAAATTGAGGCAGTCCCACTTTTCAAAGGCCTTGCTTAATGCCATAGAGTGGAGAAGAGCTCTTGTCTGCTATATTCATATACTGCCCAGAATATCAAAGGGCCTCTCTAAGTGTCTTCCATTTTCTTGTCTGTGAAGCAAAAGAAACAGTGGTTCAGCATCTGTATCTGTTTATTGCACAGGAAAAAGGGGGTTTGCAGTATTTCTTCCCCATATACTTCCCATGCAGAAACCCCAATTTTCCTCATCTCCAGAGATTACTAGGCATAGATTTAACTGTGCAGTAAGACCATACATTGAATTTTAATGATTGTAAAGTGCTTGAGGGAATTGCTAAAAAGAGCATCCGACTAATACCAAGGATTATTTATCTTTGAGTTTCTTATTTCTTTTTCTTGCACAACAGTAGATTACAGAATAGCTGTGTGTAGCTTTGGCATTTATCGTCTCCTTTCACCTAAACTGTCTCCTGTTGAGCCTAGTCCCATCACTTAAGTTTACTGCATTGCTCCTGAATAACAAGCTACACTCTGCACGTCCCAAGCTCTGCTGCAATGGAAAGGAAGCAAGACAAGCCAGCGGGTTTTAGATTGAAGAAAATGCTGTAGATGGTCTGGATGGAGTGATGTCTATTAATGAATTAGCCTACGAACATATTAGCCAGCCTGAAAGCCAGAATATACTACACATTCCTGTTCTACATTCTTTTAATATTTGCAACCTCATTAAAAATCATCAGCAGAAAGCATTTCTTGGTATTAATTCATGCCCTGCAAGCAGCTCTAATTCAGCTTGGCTCTATATACTCAGAAATGAACATGTACTATAGGAGGTCCATGCAGTCTTCACTGTGCCCTCTGGAAAGGGAGGCTCACTGCTGGCAATTGTCTGTCTGTTTCAAGTTTTAATGTATAAAGTACGCTGAGTTTACTGAGGCAGAGAGATGGGCAAGATTAGCTGACACAGAATGTCAGAGCTGTGACTGCAGCACACAGAGATCATACCCCATTCCCTGCTCAGTCCTTGGTGCACATCGTCAAGGAGAAAAGATGAGCATGCATGTTGGGACACTAGGTTTGGCTCATCATTAGTAACACCCAGTGGTCTCCTGGATACAGGAATAACAAGCAACATTAAATACAAGCTTGTTCAAGCAGAAAGGTGCCATTAAGCTCTGCTGCTCAGAGGATATGGCTTTGATATTTTGTATCAACTCCGAAGAGAAAGTCTGAGGATACATTGCTGATGGCATGATACAGCTAATTGTCATGTAACTTCCTTACACATTACCAGAAAAACAAGAATGTCCAGAGGTTTAAAAAAAAATTATCTGATGAAGAGTTGTGGTTATTTAGCCTAGAAAAAAAAGATTATGGAGAGACTTGATAGCAGTCACACATGGAAAAGATTAAAAACAATTATTAAATTATAGCCAGGGGGGAATTCTAAGTTAGATGTCAGGAAAACATCCTGCACATAACAACAGCAAAGTACTGGAATGGACCATCTAGTGGGCTGTGGAATTTCCATCACTGGCAGATGTAAAATATTATTAAATATCTGTTGGGTACAGCCCAGGTAGAGCTGTCTGCCATAGGGCAGAGGCAAGAGGGCAGAGACTGCTGAGTATCCCCTGAAGACAATGACTTTGCACAGATTTCACTTATGATACCATCAGAATGAACTGATGGTGCCCCTGGATTTTGGTGTCACACTGTGTAGTGAATCCCCATGTGAAGATTCAAGACTTTTTCCCCTAAAAGCCTAGCTTTGTAAAAGTAATACCATAAATAGTGTTGTACCTCTGGATTATGTACTATGATTGAATGAGTTTCTTTATGTAGTCTTCTGAGTGTGAAGAGGACTGTGTGAAAATAGTTGTGGTCTTTTTCACTTTGGTTTGGTGTCATTCAATTGAGGGGAAACAACTGAAGCCCTGGTACTTTTATAAACTGGTGCTCCTCACCAAAAGGTAGAGGATGGAGCTGACAAGCACACTCCCAGTCACCACAGGAGGCTACTAGGCATTCCCTAGCATACATTTGCAGCTAGCCGTGACATGTACTTAATGAGATACAACAAAATCAGTGAGATGATACAGTAAAGGTGAGGAGAAATCTCTGAGGGAGCTGTCTGCCCATGCATACTACCCATAGTTGCAGCAATGTTAGTGTCACCACTATCACCTTTGCCGCACTGACTTCTTTCCTTCAGTCGCCATAGAAAAGCCTCATTACCATGGAATTAAACAAGTTGCAGACACTTAGGTCATGCCCCATAAAACCAACAGTAAGGAGATGTTATGCACATGAGAAATGGGTCTACCAGTACTACATAGTATATTTATCCCTACCTGACTGAATGGCTGACTTAATACCTCAAACAGCATGAGACAGCAACACACTCGCATTTCAGTGTAATATAACTTCGTTTAAACTATTCTATGAATCTAGATGTCACCTTAAAACCCTAAGACCACACTGCTCAAACACAGGATGTGAGGAATTATGCAGTTATCTGCTCACATTTACCCATACAGCTCTCATGCTAGGAAGACTAGTTAGGGATGCAGGAGGTGGACAAGGGTGCTATGCTACTATTAAGACAATTGACTTCCAAGAGCTGTTTCACATCAGGCTTATTCAGATCAGGACCTTCACTCCTCCACGCTAAGAATAATTTACTCAAACTTCTCTGTCCCCATTGTAATAAAGGCACATTCTCAGGATAAAGGGAAAAGACAGGCACGCTTGCATGTATATTTTTTGGTTTTCACCTCACATGCAATTCCCATGCCACAGAATAAAGGTACCCAAATGCACTTGCATGACTTGGGAGTTCCTAGAAAACATTACAGGTCCCAATGAGCTAGTATTTGGGTATAACTCAGGTAATTTCCTCTTGATCAAATGATCATCTGGAACCCAGTGCCTTTCATCTGAACCTTCTGAAATTGGAGACCATTAGTCCACTAGATTTTGCACAGAGAAAACCACAACTATTGCACAATGAGCTTCCATGAGGTAATATTAAGGTACCTCTACTGTGGTCACCATGCTGGTATGCGGAACCTCAAAACTCCACTCTAACCAAGCTCACAGGCTGCCCAGGGAAGTGGTTGAACCACCATCCCCAGAGGTGTTTAAAAAAAAAAGAAAAATGTATAGATGAGGCTCTTAGGGACATGGTTTAGTGCTAGAGCTAGGTTATGGTGGGACTGAATGATCTTAAAGGTCTCTTCCAACCAAAATGTTTCTACAGTTCTCTAACTGACCTTCAGCCAACAAATCCAGGGCTCACCTAGGACAGCGGGCAGAATCATGCTGGCAATAATGTACCTCACATGAAAATATCCTGTGAATGCCTGCAGCAGTCTTCCTGGGACTGATGGATTGGGCTAAAGCCAAGTGAGCCTAAGCTGTGGTCTAGGGCTTAAGTATTTCTTCCTCAAACCACCTGCAAAGCCAGGTATGCCTATACACAAGTTGCTGTTCTCCAAAACATGCCTAGACTAGCACTGTCAACTGTCATCAGCCTCAAATGCCCATGGTTTGCAGAAGTGTCTAAGACAGTCTTTAAAAAATAAATGTAAAATAGAATAAAAAATAAAATTAAAAAAAAAAAAAAAGGAAAAGAAGAAGAAGAAGAAAGACACCATCTCTGCACTGTAAAGAACTATTTCTTTCTTCATTTGGGATTCATAGTTATATTACCCAAGTTCAGATTCACAAGGCTGTTTAATATCATATCCTGACTTATTTCAGATGGAAAGACACCAGTGCCTTCAGTTATCTTGCCTTTCCCTCCCATTGCAGACTACAGCTTTAGCCATCACACACAAAACAGTCATCTCAGACTGGTGGTTATTGGCTAGTAGACAATCAGTAGCACATATTTAATTGTCAAATTTCTCTCTAAAAACTCCGGAAAAGCATCAAGCTCTGTTGATCAAGAAGGAAAAAACAGTCTGAATTCTTGGTCTGAGCAAATGAGTTAAATGGTACTTCAACCTGCAATTCCAGCATCACAAATTTTATCTGGTGCATCCTCATGTAAAAACAACACTACTGTGTTATTTTCCCAATGTCCAAAATGTCATTTGGAAACCAATGCTTGCCTCATGGGAGCCATTTGGATGATAAAAGTCATTCCAGGAGAGAACCACAGCCCTTCCTCTCCACAACATATCAGGTTATAAGAAGTCTAAATTCCTGGCTATACAAGTCAATTCCTGAACTGTAATGCAGCAGATTTCTCATTAAATGTAAAGCTGGGCTTACACTCCCCTCTAAGCTAGAAGACATAAAGGATCTTTTGAAAGTCACTGTATAATCCTCCTACAAGATTTGTAACCATGCTACCCCTTCTTAATAGTTTCTATAATGGTGTAACTTTCCCTGACTTTCTTTAAGCCTGTAGACCCTGCTAAGCCATACTTCCACCCATATTTAGGAATACCTGGAAGAAGAAGGAGGCTACATCTTTGCTGCAGCTGAAATACTTTATGAACATAATCTAATATCCTGCCATACTCTAGTACAATTTCCATGAGCCATATCAAGAAACAAAACAACTGTATGAAAAATAGAAGTATGTTATATTTCATCAATTTCTACTCATTCTTCTGTCAGGTGGTAAATTCCAGGCATGAAATGCAACCAAACTTAAGCCTCGAATTAGCCAGTATTGGTATCAAGCCTATTTTAGAATTATTTCACAAAAAAAGCTAACTATTGAATGTAGCAAATTAGTGTAATGCAATCTGATCATTGAATTAATACATAGTCACATATACAGTAAAAAGTCTATAAACTGAACAAGATTACTTTAAAAAAATGAAATTAATAAGAAAGGCTAACAGGTGCTCAGGATATAAAGGATAAAGCTTACTCAAGATTTAGACATTGACTTCCAAAGAAGCAAAGGTATCATTGCACCTGTAGGTGGAAGTCTTGGTATAGAAACTAATTCACTGCCCGAAAGAAACCCCGCATGGAGAAAGAAAGAACCTCCTTTTAGCGGCTTATCAGTTATATAAAGCTACAATCAAACAAACAAATCTAACTGTGTTGCCTTCGGGTAGATAAGAGCCGATTCTTACTTCTATTTTTGTACCTTCAGTCAGGCAACTCATGCCCTTTAGTTAGTTACTTGTAGCCATCAGAAGTTTGCTCTTCCTATAGCTTCACATCTGTGACCACTTCCTTTAATTATTCTTCTGCTTACAACATTTCTTGCTTATAAAGCAGCAACTTTATGTCCCCATAAAGCACACTAGCATTGATTAAAAAACCCATAAAATTCCCAAGGCAGTAGTACAGCCTCTCTGGCCACCATTGCCCATGCTGCCCACTTCCTCTTTGGGTTCAGAACAGCCTTTTTGCTCTGTGCTTTACAATCCCACAGCATAACATCTATAGTGGTGAATTCTAGGTACTGTCAAAAATGTTACCTGAGGTAGAAAATTTTAATTGTGCAGCTAATAAGCAGAAACTTGCAGAAGCATGCAGTGCCGTGAGATCATCCCTGCCCCTGCCAGCAGATGCGCTTCCACCATGTCCCTACCCTGAGAGAGCACAGCACCACCCCATTACTCAGCCTTGCCCATGTTTCCAGCCCTGGGCCAGACTCTTCACGGTCAGTGGCTGCTCCATGTACAGGCTTTCACTTTAACAGTCAGGAAATGTACAGCCCTGGATAATAAATATGCTCTTTGAAGCATTTTCCAAATGCAAAATAACTCCAAGTTGCAACACACTCACAGCTGCATGATCTGCTTGAAAAAATCCTATGAGTCTTTTGTCTTAGGTGGCATCACAAGAATCCCACACTGGGTTTTTTGGTACTGTTCAGTATCCATAACAATATAGAAGCTGGACCGCATTAGCTCCTCCACATCCAAAATCCCAAACAGAGATGGTATTGATCTGTGAGGTTTTTTTAATGCCCACAGGCATGAAGGTCTGTTTGGCAAAGGTACTAGTGTGTGCTCAGATCAGCTCTTGTGTTACCTAGGAAAGAGAGTGATTGATGCTGAGTCACTTTAGATTTGAAATAGAAATGTTGAGTTAGGGCAGCCATTCCTCTATCTCTGCCTGCAGGCCAAACTGACACTTTGCAGCCAGATCCAGTCCTCCCCCTTCTCTCTGTTATATTTGGAAAGGTCAGCATCTATTTATGTATTTGCACAGAGTGAGATAAAGCCAATTTGGCATGTACATTATTGCAGATAAACTCCAGAATATCAGGCTCACCAAAGACAGCCTGGCTAAGCAACTTGGCTGACGACATATCAGCAAGCCCAGAGAGACCAAAGCACATATCCCATGAGCAACAGGGACAGAAAGCCACTTCTTGGTTTGTTTTAACTTGTTTCAACAAGAGCATGTTGCCCGTCCTCTAGTTAATTACTTCAAACTACACACATTGCATCTCAGTCTTTTTAGCACAAATTTGCATTTCCCCACATAGGCATGTTTGCACCTTGTCTATATGAAGTAGTTTCAGATGGACTATAGCTTTTGCTTACTGACCAGATGGAACAGATGATGCCCTATTCCAGCTTTGCTAACAGACTGCACAAAATTGCCCGATTACACAGTTCTTAGTTAGTCAGTATGCAATCAAAGTGAGAGCGGGGGTTTCACTGAACTATATATTAAGCCACATCTTTGATCTCAATCACCCTGAGGCCAATGGCTAGAGATCATCCAGGACTGAAGGGAATACTCATGCTCTAAAAGAGCACAATTTTTCAGGCCTCTACAAATAGTATTCGTATCCCAGTTTATGAAGGGCACTATATGATACAATTACTTGAATAATTCAGAAGATCTCTTTTTAATTGCATTCCTAATGTGAAGATGTTAATTTTGCAAGGTGTAACTACCTCTTTACCTTTTAATATACAATATGTTTTCCATGTTTGCAACAATTAACGTTTATTACATTTTCATTTTGAATAAATATATGTAGCCCAAATCAAGAACATAGCTTGTGTGCTTGGAAAGGGGGCAGAGGAAGGGAGAGAGAGAGAAAAGAAGTAGTAATAGGGATAGCACCAAAAAATTTTCCCAAATCCACATTCAGTACAACTCAAAAGAGGTCAGGGAGGTCCTATTTAGACAGTAGAATTAACGGAAGTAAATATAAGAGTTGCTGAATAAATGTTAGTTCTGCAGGTACTTCATGCCCCTACACAAGACATCCAGAAAAAAAAAAAAAAAATCAGGACACTTATGACAGACAATATTTCAATGTATTTCTCCAAGAAGTTATTAATTGTAGAGCTTTACAGAGAATGGAGTATTTGGTAAGTTAGACTGGTAGCAAAACAGTGCACTTCCAAAGTCAACACCAAAGGCAATAATTCATGCCTCCTAGCAACACTGCAGTCCATCAGATCCTAACCTCCTCCACTTTAGGTGGCTTCCCATCTTACACACAATTTTTTGATCACCTGGGTCTAAAATCGGTCTGAACATCACATAACATTTGCCCTAAGCAAGTTAAAATTGTCCTCTTAATGAGGTTCACATTCCTTATCCAGCTGTAGCTTCACATTCCACCCTGTGTCTGTGCAGCAGCCACGCTTTCACCGAACCCTTCTGAGCTCCTTCCCTGCTCCTAGACCTCACCTTTTACTTGCATCAAACTGTGATTTTCTTCCTAATGATGAGTATGTTTTTCCCGTAATCCTAATCATGCAAAAAGGGGAAAAGCCCACAGACTCTACACCAAACTTCCTTTCCAAATCCGAATTATTTCCCTGAAATAATTAAAAATTATTCTACTAGCTGCAGGCTATAACTGTAAGACCAGGGAATTTGCTTTGACACAGCATAAGTACAGGAAGGACATGATAAAATCTCTGGCCAAATGAGGAATGTTGTGAGCAGTGAAGAGAAATGAAACAACCTGCCAGAATCTACCAGATATCCTGAATAAAAACCACAAAACACACAGCATAATCAGAAAATCAGTCACTGTTACCCAATAAAACATTCACCCCAATAATCCAGAAAATGTCAAAGAATGTCTGCATCTTACAGTAGAGCAATTAACTTTTTCTCCATCTTTATTTTAAGGACAGGAATTTAAACTCTAATTAATAATTTGAAAAATACTGTCTTTCTCCTCATCACAAGGTATCCAGAAACAGCTGCCAGCTTTCCCAGATTTATTTGTGACTTGAAGCTATTTCCTTTGGATTCCTCAAACACCATTTGTGATGACTATTCATGAGAAGCTCATTGCAAGTAGCCATTCTTCTAGCTGACAGCATTTTGCAGGTGAAACTTCAAAAGGATTTGAGCAGCTGGGGAATAATATTTTAGTAATTTCAAATAATTTATTGGTACCAAATGTGTCTAACTGCTTCAGGTGAAATACAATAAAACCAGAAAATTTTTCAATGAGTTATTTTATTTTGTCAAATTAAAAAAGCTGAAGCTTAACATTTGAAATTTCTTTTGAAATGTATTCATTTCTCTACCCTCCAAAATAATACTTTACAAGGCAGAGTGCAAAGTTCCATTTGATTTAACTATTTCTTTAACCTTTTGGGGGAAGGGAGACCTCAGAAATTCACCTCAGCTCTTCCTTGCGATAAGCTTTTCCCAACAAGCAACAAAACTAAATTATTTGCATAAACCGGTAAATACAGGGGTGAGGAGTCTTTTTTCCTCTAAAGGTAAAGGTAGCCTGAAATTCGCTTTTGAAACTCTGAGGAAAAAAAAAAAGACAGGAAGGAGCACAAAATTATTTCAGAAAACATTTGAAACTAAGGCTTGTTTTATTCTTTAACTCAAAAGCAGATGAACGTTATTTGATGTTTCCCTCATATGGTTTTGAGTTACATCCCACCTACTCCTGTGGTTACATCACACTTACGCAAAGCCTCTTCCAGGCTGAAGAGCAAGGAAGGTGTATGTCTCTGTCTTGTCACGGACAGAACTGCTGAACACTCACCAACATATGGTTCCATTTTCTGTATAACAGTTGGACCACAATGGAGAGGAAATACAAGTTATCCATGGTGTTTAGTGGCCAACCTGAGACATGGGAGCCCAGCTATTCAGAGGTTTATCCAACCATGCTGCTGATCTCAACTGCAGTAAGGTCACCTGCACCTCCCAGCTCTCAGTGCCCCCAGATATATATCAAAATTACTGGCTAATATTGGAACTTCAAGTCTACACAAAAAGCTTTAGAAAAGCGGTAGGTACTCAGTAAGGAATAACCCTTCGTTAATATTAAACTACACCTACAGTTATATGCAGACTCTACACTTTTTGTCTCCTAACAGTGGGAAATCATGCTGTAGATCACAGCAAGTAATTCAACAAAGCTGCTGTCAAGAGCTGTCTGATTTTAATTGAAATGACGCTCCATTATCCTACAGCTCCAGGCAATGACACCGTAGTACGTGTTGGGAGATGAGACGTAGGTGGGATGTCTACCATCTTCTGTGATGAGCCACATCCCACCCTGAGTCTTCTTCTGACCATTAGGTATTGACAATGAGCCACTAGCTGTTTCTCTCCAGGATAGGAAAGATTATGTAGTCTGTAATATTTCATTTCTGTTTCCAAAAAAAATAATTCTAGAAATCAGGTGGAAAATGACACAGAGAGGGGTAGAGTAAGAGGAGCCACATCCAACAGCTGGAACTGGTTCATGCAAAACTCTGCAACTTCATATTTTGCTTTCATAAACTGAAATGAAACAATGAATTCCTATTTCCACATAAAAGCTTTTTTCTTTTGCAAATTTCTCCCTTGGCAAATCAAAAAAACTTTAAAAAAAAATGGAAATAAGGAGGACTATAATTAAGGAAAGTGTGAGGATGAAAAAAGCTAGCAATGGACCTGATTAAAAAACGTTGAAATATTACATTCAAAAAGTGGTAAAATGAAATGTCATAACTCCAACAAAACCTTTTAACCTTTTCACTTCTAGAAAAATTGAAAAAGCAATGAACTGACACTAAATTTATATTTTGATGAAATAGCATTTTTATTGGAAAGGCATCCATCAGAAAATGTTGAACCAGCTGTAAGAGTTTTATCTACAGATTACTCTGAAGAAAAACTATTCTATTTTGTATTGTTCACCTTCAAAAATAAGTGACATTTTACATTAAGTTCTGACATATTTACATTATTTCTGTATAAGTTTCCATTGATGCATAGCCAGCTTATTCTATGCCATAAAATATAGTCAGTTTCTTATTTAGTTTTGAGTTACTTTACCCTTTAAGTTAATAACTGGTTCAGGACTGAGAAACCTTCTGCAAGCACAAAATGGCTTAAGCCCAGCAGATTGATGTGGATAGAGCCTTTTTTATTTATTCCGGAGGAAATATTTTTTCGATTATATCAACATAGCTGTGGCCCTTTGCATTCCTGTTACATCCCCCGAGCATTTCAGAGTACTAGCCATATTTTATTAGTGGTTTTAAGCTTCTGGATACCTTTGAAAAGAATATTCATCTTCCAAAAAATCGCTTGCCAGTTGCTAGCAAGCTAATAGGCACCATTCTTCAAAGTAGAAGCCTGAAAAATTTAGGCGAGTATTTTTCTTGAAAGAAAGAGAGAGGTAGAAAAATACTTTGTTTAAGAATTTACTGGAAATAAATCTTCCTAAGCTTTTAAGCCTAGCAGGATTTCATCTGATAAAAGTTTACAAAATTCCTCTGGGCAAAATACATAGGAATAGCACATCAAGTCAGAGACAGTGCTACTTGCAAGAAAAGAGGGAGTAGTAGTGAGTAGCACTTGTCAGAAATGAACTGCCCATCAATTCACTAAAGGAACAGCATTACTGGCACCAACCCTAGAGCTGCTTTCTAGCATTCTTCTAGGGTTGGAACATAATAAAAAAGAAAAATCATGTTTTCTACCACCACCCCTACAACAGTATCTAGCCATCCTCTTTGCAGCCTGCATGGCAAGCCTAAGGGACACTGACAACCCAGCTCCTTAGCTCACTCTGTCCCTCCGCAGTTTGTCTCTCCAGCTTCCAAGATTCTCGCTCTCGATCCAGCCAACTGATAAACTTTGAGGATAGGGCTTGGGAGCCTGGGAACCACTGGGGTTCCCAAGATCATGACTCCTCTCTAACCAGCATTTACCTCCCTGAAGGAGCCCATCCAGTTCTCTGCTCTTTTCTGAGAGAGGAGGTAGGATGCTGCTGTGGCCAGGCAGAGCGCTAGGTTTTAATCCAAAGAAAACCAAATCTGAAATCCCAAACCTATCACAAAATAGCAACCTCCCTGTGCCAGCCCAGGTGGGGCTTTTCTGAAATGTTTGAAAGGATCTACACATTTTGAGCAGCTGTTGCCAATATCCTTATGTGGTACAAAGTTCACAGCTCTGCCAAGGATTTCAGTTTCCTCCAATAAACAGTGTAATATTGTAGCAGCAAATCATACTAATCATCATGAAGGAGATTTACAGCTGCTATTTTGCTGCACACCATAAACTTTCTACCAGTCTCAAAGGCAGGAAGAGGAATTCCCCTCAGCCAGGCAGCCCCTCTCCATCTGCACTGCTGGAAAGAACCTTCACCACCCACATTTCAGCAGCGACTTGTTTGTTGAGCTTGCAGGGGCAGAGCAGCTGGGGAGCAGTCTGAGGGAGGCAGAGGTCCATTAACCGCCTCATTGCAACAGGCACAGCCCAGTGACAAGACAGGAGATCAGCAGCCTAAACAAGTCAGAGCTGTAACGCAGCTCCTCCAGGTGATATCTTAACACAGAAAATGGCCATTCCCATCTCCTCTTCCCCACCCGGCAGTTTCCCCTCTCTTTTTCTCCACTGAAAGAAACTCATTTGAAGTCATAACTGGAAACTGGAGATCTGGAAACTACTTAAAAACCCCAAACAAAACAAAACAACTTTCTGGTGTTTTATTTAGAGGATGAGTTTAAAAAGTAAGATCTCTGCTACATGCTGAACTGAAACAGTAACAAATGAAAAGTCTATTGTGAATGACTCAACACTGACTGAGAGGCTTAGTAAATACCTATGCCTTTAATTTGGGAAATTAAAGTAACATGTAAATCAATTAACACGTCCAGATGTTTGGCTTTCTTTAAATTTGTAGCCTCATAAAACATCTCTCCTTCCACATACAAAATGCAACATAATAAACTCATTATTTAACATCAGTTCATATATTAATTAAAAATAAAAAAGCCTAGATCAGGGTTACAAAGTCCCAGCACCCAAACCCAATGCATTTAAACCAAAACACCTTTGCTGAACAACAACAAACCACTTCTAATATTCACAACACAGCAAGAATCAACAAAGTAAAGTTGTTGCCTGCTGTTATTTGGCTCACAATGCTTACCATCTCTGAGCTTCATTAACTTAGAAGTAATCTGGACACCTTCACACAAAGTGCCGTCATAACTAGACAGGTCTGAACTGAAGCAACCCTAGATAAGGGATCATGCTCCTAGTGAGTGTGATGTCTGACTGGAATGCAGAAATCACCTTCTTAAAATAGCTAGAACTCATCATCATTTTAAAAATCAAAACAGGTGGCCCAATCTCATCCCTTATGTATATCCAGACACCTTAAAAGTGGCTAAGGAAATACTAGCATGCATACAAGCATTTTGTAGTTTTCAGAACACAGAAGTAAAAAAGCAGAGGAGATTGTTTTCTATTGAGAATGAAGCTACAATTTCTTGGCATTTAGCCAATTCATACTCCTTTGTACCGTGTTACCATTTATTATATTAATTAGTTAATATCTTAATACTTAAAGTGAAAAGGAAAAAGTTTACTAACCTGTGGGAAGAGAGAGTAAGTTGCATTGTCAATAGTGAAAGAATATAAAAATTCCCCATCAAACCAGAGGTTCTTCCCCATCGGGGAGTTCAGCTTTGTCATAGCAAAGAGCTGCCCAGGGTCACAGCATTCTTCCAGCAGTTTCCTAGTGAAGACAACCAAAAGAGAAAGAGATTTATTAATTAGAGCCTTAGCATGCTGTCGCTAATGACCACCCCTCAGACCTGAGATCCTGCCACACTCAGATGCCCCAAAGCAAACCATCCTTCTTCCCAGACAGTGGATGAACCATGGATGACCCTTTTTTTTATTTACAGAAGGGCCAGAAAGCCTGATTTTATTTCAGAAACTCTTAGACATAGACAGTAAAAAAATATAAACCTCCATTCACTTTTGAGTGGCATAGTAATAGAACCAAGATTCAGCAAAAGAAACTACATCCTTTACAACCCATTCTAATCAATTAAAAAACTGGTCTCCAACATGTACAGAAATCAGAGAAGCTCCTTTGAAAATCAAATCCGAGGTATATGAAAATCCAGTGCGAACACTTACTCATGAAGAGCAGGCCTGCAAAAAATCCCACAGTTATATAACTTAAGTATGGAAATATTTGGCATCTCTCTCCAGTTACTAATATCCTTGTGCTACATTCACAGCAGTATCAGAGCCTGCCTTCTAACTGAAGTCCAACTTGAGTCATCCCAGTATGATATATATATATATATATATATATATATATATATATATATATAAAAGATATCATACTTCTTGTTTCTTGGCCGAAACTACATAACCTCTTAAACATTCATTTCCCCAAAATAGTTGTTACTCATCTTGAGTGGAAATTTGGGAGCTGGTGAGGTGGTTGAAGGCTGTATTAAGCAAAAACTCTGTATCACAGCAGCTCAACAATTAATATCGTAACATACACAATGATGAAAAGCGGTAGACATCTGCAGGGCAGGAATATCCTGTCTTTCCAAAGCCTGCATGGGAGTAGCTCTCTACAGGAAGGGTGATGCTTATATTGTTTTTTATATGTAATAGATGTATGTAAAATACACATTGTAGAATTATGTCATTACAGTATAATAATATGTTATTATATATTATTTCTCCTTTATTTTAAAGGGAATCCTGAAGACTGACACCATTTCCAGTGGCAGCATAAGAGGTGCAAGTGCTAGGCAGAAAAACATCAGTTATTAGTGACTTCTAATATGCTTGACACAGCTGCTCTCCTCTGTGAAAAGGAAATGTTATTCAAAACCATGAAGTCATTCACAGAAATGTTTTATTTTTTTAGCATTTTTTACATTTTTAGAGCTACTTCTCTTCTCTAGAAAAATGCTATTTAAAAATATATCAAGATTTTCCCCTATCAAAAATTGATTTTGCTATAAGTTAATAGTTTTCTGCAACCATGTGAATACTATTTTCCATATATACTTCAACTGAAAATGTGATGAAAACCGCAGAGTGCATTTGTTGTAATCTTAGCAGAAGAGAAAACAGCTTGAAAACATTGCATGGCAAACAGAAAACCTAGAGGCGTCAGTGCTATTTGTTAGCTTTCCCTGCTGGGGAAGTTCAGTGATTTGGTTTGGTTCGGCTTCAGGGCAGCGCTGCCCCCACCGATGCCCCAGGCCCCTGGGACACTTCCTCACATGGAGGAAGGCTCTCAAGGGACAGTAACAACAAGAGCACGGGGAAGACAGATTGAGAGCAGGAGGTCCACTCCTCTCCTAAAACAGGTACCTGAGAGTAGCCTTTGCACATGACATGGCAGACAGATTAAACAGCTAAAAGGAAAATGACACAAGGTAACTGGATATCACATTTTGTTGTAAGTCAAGAGTCAGTTTCTACGAAGAGCTGCAAGGTAAGCCCTCCCCCCGTAACAGGCTGAGCAGCCTCTGTCCCCATAGGTAGCCAAAGAGGTGAGTGATTTTTGCAAAGAGTCAATCAGAAGCTTATGACAGGGTGCTCCATGGCTCAAAATTTCAATATTGTGTCCATCTGAACACACAGTGCAGCACTGCAGCGCATCATGCTTCACCACATATCCGGATCTTACGCAGTGCAGGTACAGCGCTCACAACCACAGAGCCTGCTGCTGCTCAGACTGAAGTGCTATGAACACTAACTTGTTTCCTTGTGTTCTCTCCATACACACCTGAACTCCTGCACCTGTATAAATAAATATTTCAGAAAATATGTAAATTGGGCACATAAGTCAACCCCAAATTAATGAAGTCTAGAACAAACACGTGTCCAGCTCTAGACCCCACAATTCAAGAAAGATGCCAACAGACTGGAGAGGTTCCAAAGAAAGGCCACAAAGAAGATCAAAGGGCTGGAAAACCTATGAGGAAGAACTGAAGAAATTTTTTCTCCTTGAAGAAGACAAGACTCAGGGGGCACTTCATCAGAGTTTTCAGATACTTGGAGGACACTTACAAAGAGGATGAAGGCTCTCTCTTCACAGGGAGCCACATGGAGAAGACATGGGGCAATGGGTACAAGTTGCACTGGGCGAGGTTTCATCTTGATATAAAGAAGAAATTTTTTACAGTGAGATATCATGCCCTGGAACAACCTCTGCAGGGCAGTGGTGGAGTCCCCATCGCTGGAGGAGTTTGAGATGTGACTGGACAGGGTGATAGATAATCTCATCTAGGCTCCCTTTCCCATTAAACGTTGGACTAGATGATAATTTGAGATCCCTTCCTATCTGGGTAGTTCTGTGATTCTGGAGCTGTTTTCCTTCAGACTGCCCACTGCAGAACTGATTTGTCTCCCTCTGAGCAGAACAGAGCAACGTGTTAGCTGCAATAGCAATTTCCATTCTTAGAAGCACCACTGGGTCAACCTATACCCACCACAGAATAGCTTCACATCATCCTGCTGGTGACACCCAAATAAAGACTTCATCACAGAATTGTGAAAATCAGACCAAAGGAAATTTGAAATCCCTCCCCAAATAACCTTTGCAAAACAGTTTAAGACAGGCATGCAACAGAATATTGTTCCAAATAAAAGCTTTGAGAGTGGAGGTTTTTCTGGCTGTACACAAACTCCAGTTTGCAGCCTTTGGAAAACTATTTTTCTCTCTGTCAAGTAGAAAGAAAATAATTTTTGCCTGTCTTTCCTCTAATTTTCTTTGTATTTTCTACCCCAACTGCAACTTTTTCAGGAAAGCATAAGGCAATCCAAGAACAGCTTCAGCCTCAACTCTACAAATCATTGTTTGTTATACAACAGTATAACAAAATCGAAATTTCTGAGTGAATTCCTGCAACTCCTACCTCCTCTGGAAGCTGGGTCTGAGCATGAAGCACAAAAATAACAGATAACTCAGTGGAAAAGTGTCTAGGGAATGTTTAATATTAATTAATATTTCCTTAGCAACCAGGGTAAACTGATGAGCTAAGGACGAGCTCTTTGTATGATTTTTTTTTTTCCCAGTCATCTGACTAGATACATATACCTACCCTTTTCCTTCCCCAAAATGTGTTCTTCCAGTTCCTATTGAGTCCTTTGTTAATAAACCTATTATGAAAAGCAGTAGGCACATCCTGGAAGATCCAGAGATAGGCAGGTCACTAATCCAAATATCACGCATCTGTATGTATCAGCACAAAAATCTTGTGCACTCACATGTATTTTCTGCCAGAAAAGAATAATTATTAAAGATCTCAAATTATTCAGTTTCTCTTTCTGATCCAAATCCCCAAATTACAAAGAAAAGCCCCATAGGAAAATGTGCATTAAAAAGAAAAACTGATTCAAAGGCAAACCTAAAGCAGGGTACTTTGCAGAATCAGGCTGTCTGAACTGATTTGCTGAGTTTGATTAAAACGTACAGCTAAAATGTTATGATAGAGTTTGCAAAACTGCAGCAGCTTTTAGACAAGGATTTCAATTCACTGCAAGCATTCCTTTACTCACAGGATGTAAATAATATACCTTTGACTCAGTTATCTCCAATTCAGGGGAGATCTGTATATGAGAGGAATGAAAAAACTTGAATATTGGTATTGAAAAGGCACTGGGAGCTCTCAGATCTGAGAGCACTTAAGGGACAAATCCCTACTTGTGAGAAGAAGTAGGAGAAAAGTTACTTTGACAATCTCTCTTCAGGCCTCTAAGGTTTCAGCTAGAACTGGACACCAGGCAGGTGATTAACTGCAAGGCAGCATTAGCACTGAAGTAGCTCTGCATATCAACCCAAGCAGCAACCTCGGCTGGCGAGGGCTTTGCAGCAGTTTTGAGATGTTAGCCATCTCCCCACAGTATACTTCGCTGAGGTTATACCAGCAGATACTGCACAGTGAAGGAAGCAGAGTGAAACAGTTGGTGCCATGGATCCTACATCCACATTAGATTATTTCCCTAGGTTTTACTGCAGACTAACTCTGGTCTGATCTCACAAAAGAACCTGTGAGTGGCTGTAGCACATCGAGTGCATTACCAAAGTACCCTAACCAGAGACAATCAGGAGATTTGCCCCAAAAGCCTGCTCCTGACCGAAGGACTAATACAGGTGCATTCCACCTCCACCAAGCAGGGACCAAGCCAGACCTCTTTGCAAAGTCTAAACCTAAATTAATACATAAAGACAGTGAAAATGTTTGCACAAGAAGCCCAAACTACTTATTGCTCATCTTAGGTTAATGAACTTTTCAGTTTGAGCCAGATAATGCTTAATCTCACCCTGGTTTGAGTCAAGTTCCAGCCATCATCCCAGCCCAACATTCCAAATGGCTTCAAACTGACAAATATAAGAACTAAAAGCAGAAATGGGCAATTCCATAGCATGATTTGACATCCAGAAGGTTACAGCTCTTCAGCTACCTCTTCTTCACAGGTGGATCAGGTCCTACCTCCCCAGCACACAACCATTTCTCCAGCTCTCTTTGCCATGCTTACCTCATTACGCTGCGCAACGTAAAACATGTAAGCGCTGTCAGCACTGTGCAAGGGAGGGGGAGCAAAATTCTTCCTCTCAAATTTTTCCTTTTAGAACCATGCAAGGGGGATGTAGTACATGAATGAGGAAAAGACCAGGTTGATAGAGAGCCCCTCATCAGGCAGCAGCAACAGGAGGACAGCTTCATGAAAGAAGACTGAAGGTTTAAGCTTGATCTTAAATGGAGCAATGGGCAGAGGGTGTGTGGCATGACACAGCATACAGGCTGTGAGGGCAAGGTTCCCAGGTGAAGCTGGTTGGGGCTATTAAGGCCTACTGGTGCCCTGACACTGGTAGCACTACCAACACCCCTTTTTCTGCCCAAATGAGATAGCAGTTTTACAGCAAATCTCCCACACACCCTTGCTGACCTTTGCACTGAACAGGATCCCACCCAGGTCTGGAGGGGGAGAGGATAGGAGAGGCCACTGCTTGATGCCAGTCTGCAGATCCCAGCCGGTGCCAGCAGTACCCATGCAGAATGAGGGCATCAATTCAGCCATCGCTCAAAAACAGTAACATGAAACTTATCATTACAGTTCAGCTTTAATGGCAGCATTAAAATAACGACTGAAGTTCGGGTTCAAGTTCGAGATAAAAATAATCGGTCAAACAAATTGCTTTAGTCAGACTCTGCTCAGCTGCCTGGATTTAACTGATATCATGCTCGCCTACATCCGATGACTACCAAATGGAGCCAAGAACTGACAGCACAAGACTGCAGCATTTGGTCTGACACAAACCTCCTTTTCTTTGCACTGCAGTTCACATTCACCTCAACTGCCCATTTTTCACTTCAGGATCAAATTAATCTGAACACCCAGAATAAAAAAATGAAACTGCATTTGGAGTTTCAGCTGGTGTCAAGCCAAAACCATCAGGCCTTCACTCACAACCATGGATTTGTGGTGCTGCTGAAAGTACAGGTGGCCACTTAGGTTCGTTAAAGAAGATTTGCACAGCTCCATTTCAGTGCAATTGTTAATTGCTTCCATCTGCACGTCCCCAGTAGAGGCAGGAGGATCTACTGAAAGCCTTATGAACTCCTCAGCTAAATCAACACCTATTTCTCAGCACATGCATGCTTAAGCAACCCTGGGCTAACATCCCAATCAGAAATACTTTAGCGATTAATTTCAATAATGGCTCTGAATAACAGCTGGTCTGACCACCTCCAACACTATGAGTCTCAAAATCTTATCTCAATATTCTCTAAATTAGGTCTTCTTCAGTGCAGTGTTTCCATAAGAATAATACATCCACATGTTCTTGCAAGAATTTTTGGTGGCAGAGGAGAAACCACAACCATTGCTTAATGGTTAAAATCTTGCCTTTAACAAATATGGACCAGCTTAGAGTTCAAATTTTTTGACACTTCAGGTTTTGTCTCAGCTTTTTCTATTACTTCTCCCCGCCCCCTTAAAATATGCCCACTTCTCAAATTTCAACCTCCCCTCTGACATGAAGAAGAAATTTTTTACAATGAGGGTGGTGAAACACTGACCCAGGTTGCCCAGAGAGGTGGTAGATGCCCCATCCCTGGAGACATTCAAGATCAGGCTGGACGGGGCTCTGAGCAACCTGATCTGGTTGAAAATGTCCCTGCTCATTGCAGGGGGGTGGACTAAATGACTTTTAAAGGTCCCTTTCATCCTGAACTATTCTGTGAGGCTAGGAGTGGAAAAGTTGAGGTTTCCTGAATTTCTCACTTTGAACAATTTTCTTTCTTCCTGTTGCTATTATCTCTTTTTCAAAATCCACCTCTAAATATTCCAAGCTTGGAAATAACATTTCTAGGGTAGTCACCCCTGGCAATACAGGGACAAAATGACCTTTCTGTTATTACCCATGTGTCTCATGTCCAAAGCCAAAGCACATTTAACTATTTACCACCCCCTTTGCTGCCAGTGCTTCCCAGGATGGGGACATCCATCTGTACCTGCAACCTGCACTCTGGTTTGCTCAATGTGAGATTTCACATTTGGCTCTACTGAAAATTAGGAAGCTCAGTAGATAACATGGACTGCTCTGTCTCCTGGGCCTGCCCCCTGGATCAGTTGCTGCCCTGCTCCTTTTCTTCTGAAAATTTTATCAATGCTATTTTAATGTTGTCTTGCAGATCACTAATTGAAAGAAACAAGGACCAAGAATTAATCTGAGTAAGTTCACACCTGGACACATCCTGGATTCATCTATTCAATGAGCATCATCATTCAAGAACATTAAATAAAAAAAAATCTAGCTCCATATCCCATCTCCAGCAGTAGGCAGTAGCTAATGCTTACAGATATAAAGAGTCCTCTCATATAGCTACATAATGGATATACTTGTGGCCATTTTTCGCCCCAAGCTGGCAGCTTGAGCATTTTACAGCTCTACAGAAGGCTACAGAAGCCATTCAGTAACAGTAAAATCACTGATTCCATTATAATCAGTGTGGTCTCATCAGCTTGTAGCTACAGTTGGCATTTTGCTTCTGAATACTCTATGAAAGCATCATTAGTAGGGTTTGGTCACATACACTGCATTTCTCTTTCCTAAACAGCTGACTATAATAGTTGTAACTGGGGTTTAGCCTGAAGCTTTCAAGTTTTCACGGGATTTAAGGTACTATAGTACTCAAGGGGTTCACAAAGCCTGCTATCCTGCACCTTAGGCAGGACAGAAGACAGCAAGTATGACAAAACTTCAAGTTGAACATCATGTTCTTCTCTTACCAGGCTGATATCACACACATCCAGCTCTTGCTTCAAACGTCTAACCGCCCCTGTACCAAAGCTGTGGGTAGAACACAAGTAACAGCTATGAATGTACCAGGGAGATAGAGGGAAGAGGCTGTCGCTGTTCTGCTACTATCAGATGCTAAGGGACACACTGAATTAACTCCAGGTCACACGACACAGAGCCACATGGTCCTTCCCCTCCACACCAAAGCAAAACTGGATTCAGTCTTGTCAAATATTTTGGCACCACTCCTCTCAATAGCAGACTCCACCCTATCTGAGATGAAATTTAAAACTACCCTCAGCAAAACTATTCAGGAATATGATCTTAAAATTGCCTAAGAACATCATGGGAAAGTACCAAAACAATAAGAGAACAGCCAATGCAAATGCTCTTTATATTCACAAAAGCATACCAAATTGTTTGGGTTTTTTTTTTTTGGGAAAGTAATACTAGCTTAAGCTTTAGCTAAAATTAAGACTTCTGCCAAAAAGAACATCTAAATGAAGAATACATTGCCCTGCACAAGTTCATTTCTGAAACTCCTCCAGTCACCTAAGCTTTGGGAATAGGTCTAAATGCAATGAAATAGAAATATGAAAGAGTGGACACCACAGAGCAGAACACACATATAATCTGATCTACTTCCCAGCCAAGTTTTCTGCAATATCATAAGATTTTATGAAGACTAAAGTCATGACAGTTTTTCTCCTCACACTTATTATTATATTGTTTCTTTTTATGAAACTTTCAGCCTATTTCAATGCCCCCTGAAGCAATTCCTGGTGTCTGGACTTCACAAGGATCATGTAATATTTCCCCTATCTTCCTCAAGAGAGGAAAGATACTAGGACAATAAAAAGGTCATAGGCAGAAGAAAATCATATACTGAACTGCCTGGTGCTGCAACCTGCTTAAAGAAAGAGGTTGCAGAGAGCACAGATAATTCTCAGAGTAAGGACAGTTCATGAAAACCACCTTCATTATCTTATCAGTAGAGCTGTATGTGACTTTCTAAAGTGAATAAGAAATTTTAACTATAAACTGTTGGAGTATTTGCTACAAATTACAAATTTAATAGTTTGGGGAGGGGTGAATTATGAAATCAAGCATATCCACCTTTTCTGCATCACCAGTATCTTTTGCTTTAGAACTTTTTTCCTAGTCTTTTTGACATGCCCAAAAGGGAAACAAAGTATTTTATTTAACCTGAGAATACTGTTATCTTTAGGTTTTCACTATTTATTTTAAAAATCAGTGAACAAAACATTTGATGCCACCCACACAGTATAGTTAGCAGCTCTGTTTTACAGACTGCAAAAGAAATATAAAGCTGTTTTATTCTCCTGTGTGCTGGACTACCCTGTCCTTTGCTACCCTGGCCCAGTACAAACAAACCATGCTGCTTTGCAGTAGGCAAAATCTGAGCTGTCAGTCACTGCAGCAAATTATTCTCATCTGTGAGTGATTTTGTCCAAGTCTTTTTTTTTTTTTTTTTTTAATGTACAAGTAATATCTTTTTTTTGCAGAAATGTTCAGAGTATCAAGGAAAATGTTTTGTTTTTTTCCCCTCTCTACCCTCCTTCAACACAAAGACAGACTTAGTGCTTAAAATTTCAAGGATCTTAAGTCTTTTATGCATTTTCAGAAGACAGCAGTAGCAACAGTAAGTATTACATGATGCACCTTGTAATTCCCTAAACGGAACTGTGGCTCAGCTGAATCTCTGAATCTTCAGATGATTTTGGATTATTTAATATCTATCAGATTCTCCTTCAAATTTAAACTCAAATTTCAGATAGTATGATAAAGATACACAGTTACTTTAGTTGATTATATATTCTGTCTTTGATCAAACCTTGCATTTTAAGAAAATTGAAAGGCAACACATTTAATAGCATCATATCAATTTATGCCATACCTTCATCAATATAACAAGTGCAAAGGAGGACTGACCTGTGCAACATTTAGAGTGTAGAAATACAGATGAGGCCAAAATTTGTCAGGGATAATCTTTGTTATTGAACAACATTCATGAACTAGAAGAAACCAGGATATTTCTCCATGAACAGAAGTCTACTTGAACATCTGACAAGGCTCAAGTTTACCTTTCCTTCTGCCAATTCTTTTACTTACAAAGGAGCAGATTTGATCTGGAAAGCTATTGAAACACAGAATTATTAGTCTCTTTTCAGAGAAAATACATTGTGACTCATGCAAACTTGCCTCAAACTGCTGTACACAAAGCCTGTTTATAAGCTTTGAAACACAAATTATAATGTATGAATTATAGACTATGAACTCTAGTATTGGGCCAGAGGAAGTTTTTCTAAGACTCTTATACCAGATGTAAAAAGAGCTATATATGAGAAAACCACAAGTTGTGACTTCCAACAGCAAAAACAGCACTGTAGAGCTGCTTTATTACTCATCTAGTGGAATGCAGGATGCCTCCAAGTTGTCTGTATTGTTCCCAATGAAACCCCAACCACATCCAGAAGCGACAGCAGCAGCAACTCGTCACCTCACTTAGGAACTGTGGCAAACAGCCATGCAGCCATGTTCCCTGGAGAACTGATGAATTTGAGCACAAGCTGATGGTTTCTGGGCAGTGGCCAGCAGTTAAAGAGAAATGACCTTACACGATGCTGGAATTCACTGGCACTGCACCAGATTGCTCCTTTGCTTTGCCAGTGCCACCACCACTAGCCCCTAAATATGACAACTGTGTTTGAGGGTCCATCCCAGGGAAGGCAGAGAGTTCATGTTGTTTCATTTACGGTATTTGAAATGTAAACATCTCTAACCAGGTCACACCAAGGCTTCTTCATAGAGGAGACAGCTTCTTTCATGGTGTGCTCCATCTGAAACTAAACAGAAACCTATTTCCTCTCCCATGACCATAAAGAGACCAACTACTTTAGATGGCAACATGTACATTTGGTAGTTTAATTGCAAACATTAAGCCAGACCTGCTGTTCCAGACCCTAGAAAGTCTATCAAGCCACCTGCAATTAACACTGAACTGCAAGGGAAGGACTGTAGGTCTTCTGGCTGTCTACAGCATCTCACAGAAGGATGCTGTTGCCAGCAGCCTCATCTGAGGGTCTTCCAGTTCTGTTCATACAGCCCTCACAGTGGACTGTCAGAAAGATGAGATGGCACAACTGCATAACTGGTAGTTTTGTTAGAGAGAATTCAGAGACAAGGGGGAGTGGAGCAAGGGGAATAGCTTAATTGCTTTACACACTATTCTTCTCTTTTTTTTTTTTTTTTTAAACCTTATAAACACGGCAGGAGGAGAGCACCTTCCACAGAGATGAGGTGAAATTAATGCATCGCTGCCTTGCAAAATAGCAGAACTATCAACTGAGACAGAGAGTTACAACACATGACAGCGCTGCTGGAGGGGGGTAAAAAAGAGTTCCCACCACTTCCCTCATTCCTTTCAGCAAAATTGCTGCTTGCTTTGCGCTACCACAAGCACAAAGAACTATTTCGTTTCAGCAAGGGCACAGGATGGCTATGTTCTTCCAGGAGAAGCAGATTCACTAAAAATAAATCAAGCAGCTCTAATCTTACATTTGAGCTTGTAATATCTAGAGTGACGATACATACCACCTAGATCTAAGCAGTCAATTATCACACTACACTGACTTCTCCACGTGCTTCTGCAACCCAGATAAAAGCCCTGTAAGTATTATATAACACTCCTCACAAAAGTGGCCCCAAGCTCCAATCCAAGAAAGCCCATTGGGAGCTTTTTACTAATTTTATCAGTTCAAGTCATGCGCCTCCATAGATAGTGAACTGGCCAGAAAAAAAAATAAATTCCTCCATTACACAGATTTAAACATCTTGAGATGCCTAAAAAGCTGAGGGCACAGAAATGAAGAGAGGAATAATCCTCCACTGATCAGTTTGAGAGCTTTCAGATGCAAAAAACTCTAGGTAACCAAGTAGCCATTGCCTATAGATGAGACAGAGACAAGAATATGTAAAAGTATCACATGAACAGACACGAAAGAGCTATATAATTTCAAAGGCATATAAAGCTGTGCATTTGGGGGGCAGCTTTAACCCATCAAAGACATATGAATAGTCGTACAACTGAAGGAAGGCCTGATTTGAAGAGAGACAGAGTGAGTTTTGCCTAGTTGGGAAGCATCCATCTGATGCCCTGCCAGCAAGCAGGACGAGCTGACTGGCCAAACAAGAGGCCAAACAAAATAAGAAACCTTGGTTTTGATCTCTCTCTTCTATCCAGCTGCTGTTTCTCATGAAACTAGTAGGAACTGACTACCTTTAATACTTCTATTATTCTGTCTAATTTAGATGAAATTAGTCAGTGAGACAAAATTCATAAAGGGGCTGGATTATGATTGATATCTAGTAATATATATATTTAATATACCACATTTCCTGCTGGTGGGGAGGTGGGGCTGGGAAGGAGGGCTGGGACAGAAACCCAACAAATGACAAATAATGCCTTACTTTAACTTTCTTGAAAAGGACATTGACAACACTGAGTGTTCTTTGTTGTCCCTGTATACCTGGAATTATACACCAGTTAAGCTGTAATAGTCCAATTTTGGATATAAGCCATGTTTTAATGCACCGTCAAGCACTGACACCGGACTTCACTTAAAGCCTGAGTTGCTGCAACCATCAATATCACTTTTGAAAACAGCTGATGATCAGTTGGCCAAGTATCTGAAGATATTTCTGAACTGAGTTCAGTGACCCTTCTGTGTGCTGACAGATGGCTTCTAACAGATGAAAATGAATGGTAAAATTATCACAGATTAAAAAAGAGCCATTTGCCTGAAACATACCTTGAACTTGCAAGTCCACTGTCTGCACTTAAAAGCTGTATTTTGAAGCAGTTTTGCTAGTGTGTTTTAAATCTTGACTGAGTACTAAGTGCTATAAAATCAGTTTCATTGATGCAAATACTTTGCTAAATGCAGTAAGTGGATTAAAATAAAGGAAAAGCATATCCAGTTTGGAATGTCTTTTCATTAGAAGCTCCAATTTCAAGAATTTTTAATTCTCTTTTTCTCTGCTGAAGCCACAGGAAAAAAAGTTAGATGACAATCATTTTGTACTCATCTTTAACTCCATTGTATTTGAATTCTGGCTATTTCCTGGTTTACAAACTTACTGAAATCAGAAAGGACTTCACCAGCTCTGAGCTTAAATAAGTCCGTTCTTACAGGGAAGGTCAGCTGAGATGACTAGTCATCTCCAAACACCTGTCCCAGGAGTAAGAGGCAACATACCATCTCTGTCTTCACAGCTTGCTCTCATGTAGACCCCAAGTTTATCGATGATCATCAGGGTATAGTGCAGAACCGGGACTCTAGTATGATAAAGCAAATGCAGAACCAAATGCTAAGCCTGTTGCTGGACCAGGGGATATCTTTTTGCAACTCTCCTACTTCCATTCTCGGTGGCTGAGTGATAGCTATGTGTTGTATTAATTGATTTGCGATGCAGGAGCACTTAGCGGTTGACACCCCATTTTGCACTCATGTAACGGTTTACCAGCATGTTTTAGGTTTCAGTGTTCTTCCTGAGAGGCTCACACCACCAAAGCCCAGCCACCGCACAGTGAGGCACCTATTTTATGTTGGTCATCTAGACTGCTCATAGTCAACAGAAGGACACCTACCCTACCCTAGCACAGGTATCTAAGACAGAAGAGAGCTGTCAGTATCTGTAAGTACTCCAGCCTCTTCATTACTTATAGTAGAAGGAAACTATAGTAGGATTACTAACAGAGAAATGTAACTTTTAGGTAGTTGAAGTGTGACAAAGCTCAATCCATATTGGTAGGTAGCTATACATCATTAAAATCTGTTGCTTATCTCCTGGCCTAGAAAATAGGAACACAATCACAGAAAAGTGATTTTTTTCTTTCTGAACATATCTCAGTAACAAAATCTGACATATACTTTCCTCTCTGAAAATTAGTTAATTTTCTTCATGCAGTTAGAAACCTTTCTTTTTCATACCTAGCACAGTCATCATTTGAATTCCATTTGAGAACAAGAAGATAACACCCCAGGACAGAGTTAATGTTTTTAATTGCTCTGGTCTGAGAGCCAAGGACTTTTTCTGAGCTCTATGCCCACAGGTGTGAGGCAGCTAGTAAGGGGGCATGGATGGGGCAGAGCTTGACTGACATCCAGACTGACCAATAGGAATACTCCATCCTGTTGGCGTCATGCTTCATATTTAAGGAGAGTCGAGATCTTCCAGTCTCTCTCCCCCTTTGTCAGAGGTGGAATGGAGACCTGTTTGGGGAAGTTCTGTTTGGGAGTTTCTTTAGTTTGGCCTTTTGCCATCCTGTCATTTTGCAGAGGCCTCTGGGCCTTTCTGCCTTTTTCTCTCTTCTCTCTCTGGATCAGGTGTTGGGGACCTGGTGCTGCTGCCTGGGACTGGCTGCTCAGTGTGGATGGAGTCCGTGAGGAATTGCATTGAGTATCTTTTGCTTTATATTCTATTTCCTATTTTATGTATATATAATATATATATATATACATATATATATATTTATACACACACTAGTAGTGTATTAGTATTTTTTTATTTTATTAAACTGTGTTTATCTCAACCCAAGTTTCTCTCTTCCCTTTCAATTCTCTCCCTTATTTGGGGGAGATGGGGGGAGTGAGTGAGCAGCTATTGTGGTTATATTGCTAGCTCAGGTTAAACCACAACACTCTGTCACCTCATTAGAATGGATAAAACACTGAGGCAGAAGTAAACTTTTGCCATTTGCTCTCAAGAGGGCTGCCAACTTACTGACAGCTGTACACAACACATCTCTTGCAATTACTTGAAATGTGGTCAGAACTTCACTCTCATCAATGCTCACTAGTGCAAAGTAACCTAGCTAGTATTTTAACAGCAAGTATGGAAGAGTCCAATAGACATTTTCCCACTTTCCACCCACATTGGCTCATTTCTGAGTCACGTCATTCCTTCATTGGTGACCTAGCGTGATCCAAGTCCCTCTGGCTAGAGTCACAGCACCAGTTCGCTGTTCACCACTACAACTATGCACTTTGATTCCAGGGTGTTTAAAATATTGGGAGTTTCATGGGTCAGACTTAAGTATCTGGGACCTAAGCACTATAAATATGTTTCCTCTAAACATTTCCTCTAAACTATTAGTCCACTGCTGCTTTCAAAGGACACATAGACACTTATTGTCTGAGATAATTCCAGATCATAAGAGGAGCTGGCAGGATTCCCCTGAACATTTCCCCCAAACAGCTAGAAAGAATTTTCCAGTGTAATCAGGGGACATAAACCTGGCTGTTCAGGACAAACATCCACATGGTGCTGAAAGCATAGTTTCCAAAACTCATATTTTCAAAGCTCCCAGAATTTCACAGGCACATCACTACATCTTCTCAGGGCTCTGAAACAGTCCTTAGAATAATCCAAACAGCTTCAGCCACTAAGGTCATCACATATTTACAATTCCAACTTCTAACTCATTGCACGCTATTTTGTCATGACCATTAAACAATTGATACTTGGCAGCACTCAATGCAAACATGGAGTTTCACAACACACAATGTTTAGTGGTTTGGGTTTGGTTTTGGTGGTTTTGGGGTGGGGAGGTTGCCTAAATAGACATAGAAGAAGCAGAAGTAGAAAGCACACAGCTACTTGGCAGCAAAAAAGAAGAGGTGAGGAGGAGACAGGAACCACGTTCAAGTCTATACTAATTTAACTAGTTTGCTGTGCTATGCTCTGTGCTGCTGGAAATAAGTCAGGAATGTACAAACCCCATTACCCAGCACAATCAAGCATCTTCCCGGGGGATAAACATGATTTATTAACTAAGGTCTTTTAGGCTTTACCCCCTAGCAAAAAAGCAACGTATCCAACTTCACCCCTCTGTCTAATCTGGCAGCCTTTAACAACTTAACACCAAATGCGAGGGAAGAATTTCTAAAAGCCTGTCAAACAAAAAACTGCAGAGATTACTACATGCTATGACTCCTACCTAACTTTGCCAAGATGTTTATTTTCCATCTACCTCTCCTGCCTCTGCCATCTTGCAGAACTGCCCCCAGCTATACAATCACACCTCCTCTGCACAGCCATGCATGCCGAGCAGGCCGTTTTGGGAAACCCTAGGTTCCAGTGCTGTAAAACAGCTTCCTTACAGCTATGGGAAATGTTCTGTCAGAATTCAGCTCTGGGGTTTTACTTTTCCTCTTCTTTCTGCTCTGCTGGTTGAGAGTTTTCCATTCTTCTTGGACTTCTTTATTCCCCAAAACCCAGTTACAGGACTCATTAGAGTTACGGTAGTGAATAGGTGAACTGTTTGAGTTTAGATAGCTGCCTGGCATATTACAGCAATGCAAAATATGCTATCTTGTAATGCCTGCAAGGATTACAATTCTAAATAAAAGCAAAACCTGAAGCATTTGACATACACAGCCACACACATCACAGGGAACTATTTTTGCTTGAAGGGCTGCTGAAATCCTACATTTAATTAGCTGTATCACTGTAGTTTTCACAGACTACCCATAACCCAAAGAAATCTAAATTATAAGAAATACTGGAACTAGGTTCTGAAAAGAGCTGAAAGGGGAATTTATAAACCAGCAGTTACGAACAAGACATAAAACTCACAGCCATGCAGAGTCTCTCAGGCTAGCACTTCCAAGCAATCCCACTGAACAAGAAGGAGGAGCTGGATTTGTACTGTTTGTAAATCACAGAATCACAGAATGGTTGGTGTTGGAAGGGACCTCTGGAGACCATGTAGTCCAACCCACCTGCTAAAGCAGGTTCACCTAGAGCAGATCACACCAGAATGCATCCAGGTGGATGTTGAATGTCTCCAGAGGAGACTCCACAACCTCTCTGGGCAGCCTGTTCCAGTGCTCTGGCATCCTCAGAGTAAAGAAGTTGTTCCTCATATTCAGACGGAACTTCCTATGCTTCAGTCTGTGCCCATCATCCCTCATCCTATCGCTGGGCACCAGTGAAATGACTTTGGTCCCATCCTCTTGACACCCATCCCTGAGATATTCATAAGCATAAATAAGGTCCCTTCTCAGCCTTCTCCAGGCTGAACAGATCCGGCTCTGTCTTTCTTCAAAAGAAAGATGCTCCAGACCCCTAATCATCTTTGTAGCCCTCTACTGGACTCTCTTCAGTAGTTTCTTCTCTTTCTTGAACTGGAAAGACCAGAACTGGACACAGTACTCCAAGTGCAGCCTCATCAGGGCAGAGGAGAGAGGGACGATAACCTCCCTCGACGTGCTGGTCACACTCTTCCTCATGCACCTCAGGCTAAGAGTGGCCTTCTTGGCCACAAGGGCACATTGCTTGCTCATGGTCAACCTGTTGTCCACCAGGACTCCCAGGTCCTTCTCCACAATGCTGCTTTCCAGCAGGTCTAACCCCTAACCTGTACTGGGGTTATTCCTCCCCAGGTGCAGGACATTATGCTTGCCATTGTTGAACCTCATTGGGTTCTTCTCTGCCCAGTCCTCCAGCCTGTCCAGGTCTTGCTGAATGGCAGTACAGCCTTCTGGTGTATCAATCTTTCCTTCCCAGTTTGGTATCATCAGCAAATTCCTGAGGGTGCACTCTGTCTCTTCATCTGAGCCATTGATGAATAGGTTGAGCAGGACTGGACCCAGTACTGATCACTGGGGAACACCACTAACTACAGGCCTCCAACTAGACTCTGCATCATTAATCACAATGCTCTGAGCTCTGCCATCCAGCCAGTTCTCAATCCATCTCACTGTGCATTCATCCAGCCCACACTGCCTGAGCCTACCTGTAGGGATGTTGTGGAAGACAGTGTCAAAAGCCTTGCTGAATTCAAGGTAGACAGCATCCACTGCTCTCCCTTCATCTACCTAGCCAGTCATGCCATCATAGAAGGCTATCAGGTTGGTCAAACATGATTTCCTCTTGGTAAATCCATGTTGACTACTCCTGATAACCTTCTTTTCGTTCACATGATTAGAGATAATGTCCAGAATGAGCTGTTCCATCACCTTTCCAGGGATGGAGGTGAGGCTGACTGGCTTGGAGTTTCCTGGGTCCTCCTTTTTGCCCTTTTTGAAGACTGGAGTGATGGTGGCTTTCTTCCAGTCCTCAGGCACCTCCAAAGGAAAGTTTTCCTTTCTCCAGGCTTTTTCCCTTGCCTCCAGGGCCTGGGATTCCAGAGGGCCAGCCTTAGCAGTAAAGACTGATGCAAAGAAGGCATTCAGTAACTCCACCTTCTCTGTATCTTCTGTCACCACGGCACTCACCTCATTCAGCAGTGGGCCCACAGTTTCTTTAGTGTACCTTTTGCTGCTGATGTACTTGAAGATGCTCTTCGTGTTGTCCTTGATATCCCCGGCCAGATTTAATTTCAAAAGGACCTTAGCCTTCCTCACCGCATCCCTGCATACTCTAACAATGTTCCTATATTCTTCCCAAGTGGGCTGGTCCCTTTTTCCATAAACTTCTTTCTTCCATTTGAGTTCTGTCAGAAGCTCCTTTCTCAAGCATGCAGGTGTCCTGCTCCTTTTGCTTGATTTCTGGCTCATAGGGATGCACTGATGTCAAGCTTGAAGGAAGTGACGCTTGAATATTAACCAGCTCTCTTGGACCCCCCTACCTTCTAGAGCCCTAACACATGGCATTCCTCCAAGTACAACCTCAAAGAGGTCAAAGTTAGCTCCCTTGAAGTCCACAGAATTATGAAAACTCTGCACAGCTAGAGCTGCAACAACCAGAGCCCTTCCCCACAGTGAACAGGAAGCAAGCTGAAGAGTACTGCATCAGCTCAGAGCTTCTATCTTCATCTCATGATAGGTAATCACCATGAGGAACAAACTATTTCAAGACAGCAGAGACATCTTTTAACCACTGTCAAGTAGCACACTTCTGCCCAAGGGAGGAACAGTCTTGTTTGCCATCCACCTTCTGCCTCTCATACTCTATTGCTTCACCTTCAGCTGCAGGTGGTCTTGAGCTGCTTCCCATCTCTGTTACAAGCAGATCATTAAACTGAGTTTACTTTTACCCAGGCATCAACATTGTCAGCTCCAGAAGACTGAGACATAGTGCTAGTAACAGAAACCTCCTTTAAATAGCTCAAGGTAGTCTCTGGATCACAAACTCTGCATCCACTAGGAGACTTACATCTCCCTGACATCTATAGGAATAGCAGCAAAGAGTGATGCACGCAACCTGGAAGGTTTCTGGAATGTGTCAGGGTTAATATTTGATACAGGTATTGATGGGTCAACTTACAGCTGGATCTACTATTCACTAACAATTAAGCACTGGTTTGGGATGTGATAATCAATAGAAACCTTGGCCCAGAAAACAGTGGCACTCAGGATCCTGACAGGAGTGAGGAAAGAGAGGAGCAGGTTCTGTAATTTATTGATTGATCTTGAATTCATCAGTCTGGACTGGAAATAGCTCATAATGATTTATGAGTATTGTGGAAACTATATGTCTAAAACAAGGGTGCCGCAGCAGAGAGACAGAGCAGAGGCAGTCCCTGGCCCAAAGAGACAGTCACCCAGGTCACCCTATCTGACCACTTCTTTCCCAGCTTGCCAGGGCAGCACTGGACTGATTTCATGATGAAATACAACAGCCTCCAATACAGTTGCTGTGTTGGTGGGTTTTCTTCCAGCTACTGAGTAAACATGAGAAATGTCTCCCAGTCAGGCAGATAAAAGTTCATCTCCGTGACCAGCATGAGAAGACTTTCATGTTCACACCCACAGGATGTGTGCTGCATGAAAGTTAACCCAACATTTCCTTTCTAGGGATGCTTTTGACTGAGTCTTTCATCACATTCAGAGCTACCAGGCCCAAATGTAGCTGGTGAAAATTCACACAGTGTTTGAGTGCATCCAGCAACTGAGCAGTCCAATTGTCAGCTTCTTAGGTCTCAAACTAGTCTTGAAAATTCACCTTGCAGCTCAAGAATGCATGACAAGTTATAGGGATACATTTAATAATGGGAATGTCCTTCAGTTACTCTTTGCTACTCATCTAAAGAAATTCACACAGTCAATCATTTAGAAAGAAGATCCATATTTTGGAAGTAATAACTGAATAATTTTAAAGAGCAATAATTCATTTTACACAGTAATTAAACTGTTACTACAAGGCTGAAGATGAGCTATTTAGTTTTCAACAGCATAATGACATTTTGTTTTCTGGTACAGTGTTTCCATCTAAAAATAAGCCCAATAAATAAGCTAATTAGTGCAAAAAGAGTATACCAGCCAAAGAGGAAATATATTTTTTAAATTGATTAAGCAGCAATCTAAAATTAAGACATATATATTTAAGAACTAACCATTCTGAGAACACTTCTATTTCCTAAATTAAGCATACGGAAGGTTAAGAAGGAATTGATTGTTTATGTATGCACCAAGAATATGAAAGGCTCTTTTAACTAAAACCAGTAATTTTGAATTAGGTATTAACCTAAGTGACTGAAGGGTAAGCCTCATAACTCATCAATCAAAGACATTGATTTATTTGGAAAATGATACTACATATCCCTACCTATTGCATGGCTTTCTTAGCAACACTTGGTGCCACTCCATGACAGGGATAGGGAACTAAACTAAACGGACCTGTTCTAGTAATCTGTCCTACTAACATTTCTGTGTTCTTATGCACTGTAATAAAAGTCCATTATCAATTGATTTATGCTGCACACTTCTCACAAATCTGCCCTGCAGATCTCCAAAGAGTGTATTTTAACAGCCACTGGAAAGCAACTAGATTTGGAGCAGGAGCTAGATGATGAAAATGGTGCAAAACAAGAAAGTGAGAGAGTGAGAGAGAATACCTGAGACACAGAATTTCACTGCTCTCGACTCTGTCTCCTGCCCAGTGAGATCAGTCTGGAGAAGGTGCTGGCATTTGACAACCAGAAGCGTAGAAGCTCCATGTCCGCTCCCACAAATCCCTCACCTTCCCAGAGCTGACCCTCAGTTTGGAACCAAAACCAGCCATGTGTACATGGCCAAGGAAATCTGGAGCAGCTGAATATCCACAGAACAGCACGGTTTTGAGTCCCCATTTCTAAATACACACTATCTATGCATCAATGTAATGCCAACCACATATTTAATCCTACTAGAACACCAAATGGAAAGTCACCTCAGCAGAAATGTTATTGGTGGCATCCAGAGGGAACAAAGTGAGCCTTTACTTTAAAGTCTCACCCCAAAACCACAGTAACCAAGCCCAGTTTTAGACATGAGAAGCTAAAGAATTGTCAATTGTAGTTCATCATCCCTAAGCATGAGCTGCTGGTGTCCCAGAAAACAGTCTAAACCTCAGAAAACATGAAGTTCACTAAATGCCAAGTCTGTGGATTGTCTAGTTGGCAACTTGCAATCACAGAAAGGAGGAGATTAAAAAAAAAAAAAGAAAAGAAAACGCACACACACACACAAAAAAAAAAGAAAACCACCAAAACCCAGAGCAACAAATGTTGTTTTCCTGTCTTATTGCTAACCATATGGCCATTTTCCCTACCACAGCTCTTAAGTAGGACAGGTACCAGAGATAGATGCAGTGAGTGGGCTGTACTCCACATATTTCATCACTCTGCTTCCAAATCTCACCACTTTAACAGTCATCTCTAGAGCAAAATGATTTCCATTCTTCTTATCCTGTGGCATGAAAAAGCACTCTCCTATTACAGTTCCACAGCCTCACTTATACCTCATATAGGCCATTGAAACTGGACCCTCAATTTATTCAAGTGATCTGCTTCCATTTGATACTTTATCTTCTTAACTGAGATTATAATTTAACCCCTGTGGTTTTTATTAATTGCTACCTCTTTGGGTTATCCTGCCTAACTAACTCAGCTGTCCTTAATTTGTCCACTTTACTGAATATTTCATTCTTAATTGATGACCTTTCTGATTTATCCACGTATTTGTTCTCAAATTTCCCAACTACAGTCTTTCCTTCTCTATTACACTGCTTCACATGAATGTTTCTTTATTCTCTGCTTTTATTGTTTGTTCTTCTTCAGCAGCTCTTACCTCTATTTTGGTAAACCCTTCCAGCACTCTTCCAGCCTCCCAAGACCACTCCATCTCACCACCTTACCATCACTCCCTCTCACCCTGCCCTCCAAGAACTGGTATTTTTTTTCCTTCTGGCTACCTCACTCCACAATCTCTTCCCCTCATGCAACAAGAGGGTTCTGACATGTTTCCCAATAGAAAATTCGGGTTTTAGGCAAGAATAAGAATACATGAAGGAAGACATCCCATCCCTTAGAACAGCCAGTAACCAGGACAAGACTAATGTGGGGAGGGGAAAAGGTATGTTGCACGTGGTTTGTCATAGGCAGGAAAGAGCACTCTGTTGTCCTTTAGAGTACAAAAATTTGTCTGCTCCCAGTTTGACGGCTTGCTATGGTTTATGGTTTGGTCCGAGCTGGACTCCCATCAGGGAGAAGGACAGAGACCTGGCAGCTGCAGGAAGCCGCCTGCCCTTGGTCACAATGTGGAGGCTGTTCCCTGCCAAGCAGGGGCTCGGCTGGCCCAGCCCAAAAAGGCTGAAGAAGCCAGAAAGGCAGGGCTCTGGCAGCCAGCAAGCAATTCTCAGGGGACCTGGGAGGAGAGGATATATTTTAAATAAGCATAGCAAACAAAGCTTAAGGGCTGACGTACCCATCCTGTCCACCTTGCAGACTTCTGAATTTGTTGGTTAACTTCAGCTACTTTGACCAGGGAAGAGGGAAACTATGAACTATGATTAAGATCCTACAGGTCTTGTGAAAACTGGGGTAGAAGGAAGACCCAAATTTATGAGCCCCATGCCGGCAGAGCTGTGTGCCCTTGACGAACTCAGCCAGCTGCTTGGTCAGCACCTGCTGCCTCTCACTCCACAGGGCACAAAAGCAGTTGAGGGAACTGGGACACAAACAGAGCCTAATTAGCAGTGCTAATTATAGAACAACTTACTCTTTAAAGTGGGAAGAGATGCTGGTGATGACCGAGGTAGTTTTGGAGCCAATCCAAGGCATTAAGGTAATCCTCTTCAAAAACACCGGGGCACAAGTTATTCTTGAGCCAGCATGCCTGCAATGTCACTTGGGAGCAAGTTCTCAAGGGACAGCAGCCACAGCCACCACCAGGTCTCCAGGCATGGAGGGATGCAAGGGCCCGACCAAGGAAAGGAACTAAGAAACCCTCAGGGTACCTCCCCACCTGCACACTTGTAACGTTTTTTTTTCCCTTTATAACACTGAGAGGGTCCCAATATTATGTGTAAGACAGCAATGGATCCCTCCAGCAAAGAGCTGCTGAAACAGCAGCAGGCGCCACCATTCAGGAGTCTCTGGCGAGCAGAAAGGACACTACAGCAATGCTGGCTGCAAAGAATAACTTTGAGTAGAGTCTCTATGAATTGCTTCAGCTTAAAATAAACGGATGAGTGGACTGGAAGGGCTCTGCTACTGAGACACTGAATGTCATAGAAAGTTTCATGAAGAAATAAATGTTAGTTAGTACTCTCTGGAGAGGAGGTGTACCAGCTTCCTCAGGGAAAGGACAAGCTCAGAGTACTCAAACTACTTTTCATTCTGAATCAACTTTAAGTTTTATGGTATTTTACAGTATCAATATTTAAAAGATGCTGCTAAAAAGAGCAAGGAAAAATCTTAAACAAACCTTCAAGCAATTTATGCAAGAAATCTGCACATATGAGGATAAAAGTAAAAATTCAGTAAATAAATCATTCAACCTACCTAGTCTTTCAACTAGGCATCTTAAAATAGGAATAATGCCTAAAAGTTGGTTTAAAAATACTTTTAAATCACATTAATGTGCTCAATGCCTAGTCCAGAGCCAGTGTGTTTTAAGGGATTTTCCACCCTGATACATTCAACCAACTTACTTGAGATTCAAAAAGGTTATAATAAAGTGACAAAGCCTAGCTATTTATTCATAGAATAGAATCATTGGATCATTTCGCTTGGAAGAGACCCTCAGGATCATCGAGTCCAACCATAATCTAACCTAACTCTAGCACTAAACCATGTCCCTAAGAACCTTGTCTAAACACCTTTTAAACACCTCCAGGGATGGTGACTCTTGTTGAAAGCTAATCTGTTCTTCAAAGTTACCAAACTGTTTAAGAAATACCTGTAAACTGAGCATATTTCATGAGTGGAAGCAACTTACTCCTCAGGACTTTTAGGACTTCTTTTTAATTTCTCTAAGGCAAAATAAGTTATCAATCTGGAAAGGACCAAGAATCTCACAGGACAGACTGCACAGTCACACAAGACACCACTTGAAACCAAATGATTAAGTCAGGTTTGGGAAATAACTTATTAAGCTCTATAATCCTGAGCAAGCTCACATTCATCTAGGCTGAACTGTGATTTCACACTACACACATGCTCCTGGTTATGCTACAAAGAAGAGAGCTTGCACCCCACTGGAAACCCCACCAGCCCATTTGCTCCCATGCCAGCAGAGGTAACTTTGCTTTTCTCCATGATGTAGATCGGCTGTTCCACAGTAGAACAGAAAGCAAAATTTGTACTAAACTTAGAAAACCAACTGACAGTACAACTGTTCAGGCCAGCCAATACATTTTTCCACAGATTATGTAGGGAAGAACAACAAACTCAACCCTCTTAGTACGAGACTCTCACTAGCAATGGTCTGTTTGACAAGTGAAGCACAAAACAGATTTTTTTTAAACAAAATGAGAGAAAGCACTCTATCCACTCATCCAAGACCCAAGGCAAAAATAAACATGTTATCACACGCTGGACCCATTAGCATTTACTGAACTACACTAGATAAGTGTTTTCACTTGTTCTGTTGTCTAAACACAACTATCAAAACACATGATTTCTCTAATGATAGGTTTACTTTTTGCTGTTGTTACCATTTTTGGATCAGCTAGCTCAAGTTCCACACTGTGCCGTTCCCTTCTGGATATGCTTAAACATTTAAAGGCAGTGACTGGAGTGGGATAGAAAGAATAAATATGTCGTGTGCATTTTTACTGCTTCATCCAACTGGGCATACTAAACCTTGGAGATGTTCAGCATTTGTCCATAAGGCTCAGCAAGTCTGTTTGCGCTAGATGCTTGCTGGGTGCCAAGACAAAATGTTCATTTAATAATACGACCTATAAAGGAATGCCCAGATTGGTTTTGTGTCTCCTATTCCCTTCACTGTTGCAGTTTCCTTAGTTAAAAATAATCCATCTAATTATAGCCTGATATGTAATTCTCACTACAGCAATCCCCAGCATTTAAAAATTATGATTAAGGCACCGGAATTAGGTATCTGAAAAACAACAACCCACAATAGATTTTTATTTGCCTTTTGGGGCATAAGCCACCATTCACATTTTCAAGCCCTTCACTTTAGCTATGACTTAAAAATTTATTCTTCATTTTTATTCCAGGAAATCAAGACTATCACACATTCATGTGATTGCAGGAGCTGGCACAACTATTATAAGAGTGGGCAACAGCAGACTTGGTAGCATTCCCAAAGTCATATTAACTGCCCCTAACTGCAAGCATACAGAGCTCAGCATCCTGCTTTGCTCTGGGAGAGGAGTAACCATCACCAAAACAGCTGAAATTTTGCAAGTGGACATCCCCTGGACTGCTGAGCCTCAGAGCTCCAGAGCCTAAAAACAGCCAGGGTGACAGCCCTTGGCAATAAGTCTCTCCTCTCCAGTAACCAGGGAATGGCTATGGCTGAGGTTTATAAACTTTCTCTGAACTTAAAAGGTGAGCTATTTGGTTTACAGATAACCCTTCTGAAGTGCAGGACAGACATATGCAGGCAGATGTAAGCAGATAGTATATGCAGAGTTTCTCTGCCCCACCAGTATTTCCTAATTAATATTGTAAAAATTACAGAGGTCTAGTAAAAAGAAAGAAAAAAAATCCAGCATGTGTTTCTTTCAAAGGTATTCTTTACTCAAACTGTGTTCCAATCAACTACTCCAGTATGGCCCAGGATCTTTCTGTGCACCTCACAGATCCTTCTGCACAGTTCTTTTTCCCTCCTTGCTAGAAAAGCATTTTTCCCCTCTTTTTCCTGCTCAAGCCATTAATTACTTTCACTGAAGATTCTTCCTATTTGTCCCCTTCCTATTAAAACTTTCTTTGTTTTGACTTTTCTGGAACTCTTGTTGCTCTGCATAGGCACCTGGATCAAACAGAAACATACAGCTTTCCACTAATAAAATCTCTTTAGCACTGTATTTGCCGACGCAGGCTTACTCAAGCACTAACTCAATGCATCTTGATAATTCACTCAGACACTCCAGAAATGGCTATTCTCAGCATACCCATCAAGCACACATACACACAGTAACCTAGACTCCCCACTTGCAGCAAATCTTTGGAAAAAATCTGGAAGGTCTTAACCCACGTCAGGCATCAGCATGCATTGCAAAGACTCTTACAGAATCTAACACAGAACCATCCTCCATGCTTCAGAGCTGCACCGCCTCACTGATGTCACTGCACTGCTCTTTCCCATTGCTGTGTTTAAAGGCTGTGGGAAGAAATGAGCCAACACCTTCCCTATCTTCAAGCAAACTGTAGTAAGGGACTTCTCACCACCATTCCCATTCTCCTCTGATCCAACAGCACTCCTCTGCTATTGCCTCATGGATATTGCATTTCCTTCCTATCCTATATTATGGCCACACTCTTTACAGATCTATTCTCATGCCTTTTACATTGCCATTAAGCAGTAAAAAGCACAATGCAGAAGACTGCCAAGAGCCTGAATGTTGCTCAGACTAAGAAGCAGCTAATGTTGCCTGAGTGGATGGACAGCAAAATCACCCATAAACAAGAAAGGGTAATCTAAAGATTATAATCAAAACATTACACTTACAACTACTTTGGAATGTCTACTGCAGCACTCAGTGCTGCAGTATCTAGTGAGAGAGCTCACCCATCTCACAGCTTTCACCTTTCTTGGGGCTCCCAGCTTTCATGTTACCACCAAGCTTTCACATGACCCAAACACAGGGAGTCAATGACTCCCACAGGTCAGGTTCACCATGAAAGAACATGAAGACCAACTGAAAAGATGCTTCAAGAAGAAAGAGTAACAAATACTCATGCTCAACTCCTCAACTAGCCTTGTACCTCCTTTCTCTTCTTTGTCCCCTTGCCTTTCTTCAGGTCCTAATTTCCTCTCATTCCACACAAGTAGCTCACACTGTGCTCCAAGCTGCTACTCACCAAATACCACTTCACCTTTTGACTCCTATGACTGCAGCAGAAGTCTTGAGGAGCACCTGAAGTTGACACAGAGATGGTGTCATGGGCCCAGTGTGTGGGGGACCAAAACACCCCTGTGGAGGGGTTGCTGTTAGATGGAGACTTGTTACTGAACCAGCCAGGAATTTCAAGGACAACTCAGAGGCAGTAAACAGGACTGGCTGCGAGAAAGAAGCAACTTCATAATAACGAGGCCCCAACGTGGGGCAAATCAACGGACCTATCGGCAGTGAGACTCCAGCGCGTGGACAGCTTGTGAACATAGATGATATCCAATTAGCGAATGCATGCTTGGAGCGTGGACGTGTGATCAGAGAATAGTTGCATATATAAGGAGGCTTGTTTCTGTAATAAATGGCTTTGCATGATTCACATTGAATTGGAATGCTGAGTCTTTTATTCACTCCAACAAATGGTGACCCCGATGTGATGCTCTGAACAGCGTATCACTACGATCGGCGAAAAGCCTGGAGTGGCCCAGCCAGAGGCGGATCAGCTGGACTGAGAACTGGGCAGAGGCATACAGACGTTTCGCAGACAAATTTGTTGAAGAAATCACCAGAAAAGGTGAGTGGCTGGGGCAGGAGGAGGGAAGAGTGAAGCTCCTCCTGGTATTCTCTCTGTGAGAGGACTTAAATATTAAGAAAGTAACATACACAGACTGTTAGTTTGGTGTAGAACTAACAGCTACCTGGCAGAAACCGAGAAGGCTTTAAACTTGAACTTTGGGATGATATAGGGCAGAAATTATGGGATAAGGTCAGCAATGGAGATAAAGAAGCTAAATCGTTAGCAGCTACATGGAAGGTTATAATGCCTTAAAAGATCTTAAGGCTGAACGGTCTGCTGCTGCCGGAGTTTTTGCAGCTTTGCAGCCTGATAAGAAACCTGAAAGTCACTGTGAAGTTCACCCGGTTCGTGTCTTCGATACCCTCCCTACTCCATCCCCTGTTGTGCCTTTGTCGCCCCTGTTGGCTCAGCAGTCCAGGGCGGCGGGAGGAAAAATGCCGAGCAGGTGGCCTCCTATTCAATTACCTAACCCTGATGAGAACAGCAAGTCCAAAGAATTGGAGTCAGACAACTTGCCTAAAGAACCTGTGAAAGCTGAGAATGCTAAAGTCATAAACAAGTGTACTATCAGTCTTTTTACTAATTTGTGTCTGCCTTTACCGCCTTTTAACCCTCCAACTTCCACAAGAGAGCCGAAGGAGGCACCGGATAAGAACTGGGCAAAAGAATGGTGTGAAGGATTAGATCAGCTAATAGCGTGTGAATCCAGCAGTCGGCAATGCAGTCATGCTGATCGTGACAGGAAAGGGGATGCGCCTGGGGACTCAGGTTATACAAATAATTATGATGCTAGAAAGTATTGGCAAGAATGTGCACTGTTCCAAACCCCCCTGTTAGTAATGATTCTCCAGCACCATTCAAGTCCGTGTTATCTGATGACTCAGATGAGGATGGGGGTTTGCAGCATTTTCTTCAAAAGTTAACAGGAAAAAGAGTATGTGTATGAGTTACCCCGAGATCAGATAAAAACCATGAAAAGACCCAAGCAAAATTAGACCCATGCAATGTAACAGCTATAGAACATTTAGGATGGAATGATGGGGACTCGTTGAAAGGGGCAGGTATGCCACAACTCTTGGAACAGACACTAATTGACACAACACAATTACAGGCGCTATTAGTTTCTGAAATCCTGAGGCAGTCAACAGATCTTGCATATCAAGCTATGATAGAAGTGTCTGAAACCAACGAAGCAGCCAAATCTTTTATTAACTACTATCAGGGTCCCAGTGAGAATTACATGCAATTTATTGACCATCTTCAAGAGGTTATCAATAAGAAGGTTGAAAACTTAGAAGTTAAGGAAGCACTGGTGTTGAAATTAGCAGTAGAGAATGCTAATGTTTGCTATCAACGTGTTATCTGTGAGTTTTACAGTACATATTATGTGCTCCTGTGTATTGCCTCTCTGAAAATCAAGCCGCTTGTTAGGAATGTGAGTTAATTGTTTTACTAGTTGTTTTTAAGTGCACTGTAAAACCTTCTCCCCATTTTTCCCACTCACACTGCAAGCAGCACTGTGCTTTCCCCCCTCCCTCCCTCTTCTCATGGTTTTTACTTATGATATGGGGTCAGAAATTACTGTTTTCAGTCATGTTCCTAAGTAATTGGTATTGGGAGGTGTTTTAGAACATAGGAAAGCACTTGGAAATAGGAGAAAATATGATCTTGTTAAATATTGAAATTAGTGTTGGCTGCTGTATAAGTTTAAATGATTGGGAAAAGTGTCCGGAGAATAGAATCTTGAAGTATAACACCTTGTTGCAATTAATGTTGTTTTTAAGGTGAGAAGAGCAGGACAAAAATAAATCTCTACAAGAGATCATTAAATCATTTCAGACAGTTTTACAGGCGGAACAATTTGAACTTCAACAAACTGAGAGAGTTAAGTGATAACACACAGGTCAGAAAACTTGCTGAAGTCTGCAAGATGCTTTCCTTATTAACCTGTTTTCTTTGTGGGTATCTGTTTAAGCATGTTGCAATTTTGGTAGATCTTTGTTATATGGTACAATAAGTTCATAGACTGTTAAATCATGAGAGTCCGTTGACTCAAAATGTGCATTTTGTGATAATACAGAAGATCATGAGTAATTTAGTCCTTTACTGCGTGAATGTGATGGTAAAATTTTGTGTGTAGTAGCTGTTATTTTTTTTTTTTCTAGCATGCTAGCTTTATTCCAGTATCCAGACTTGCGCAACTCTGGGATAGGCTGTGTCTCATCTCAATGTGCTGGATTTGGCTTTTTTGTATGTACATCAAGTAAAGTAAAGAATCTTGGTTTTGGAATAACAGTAGTAGTACACCAGATGAGACACTAATAAAAATCTTGCCCAGTCTAGCTTGCTGCAGTGGCGGGGGGCGGGTGCCGGTTGGGCTCCAGCGCGCACTCACCTGTTTTGTCAGGGAGACCCAGTGGTACCTCTGCCTGGCTGAGCAGTAAGCGGTTCAAAGATGCAATGCTAAAATTGAGATATTGTCTTGAATTAGTGTAACTGTGATCCATCTGCATATTTGAACTTGGTATTTGGTTTTTATATTTGAGCTCAGTATTTTAATTTGCATATATATATTCAGTACCAAAAGAATTTTGTTTGGGGAGATAATTACAAAATGGGAACCAGTTCCACTACTAAAATACCGCCTTGTTCCCCCTTAGGATGCATCCTTACAAATTAGAGTAATTGCTTATATTGTTTTCTAATAACTTTGAGACCAGAAAATAATTTAAGTTATTAAACTTTGATTTGCATTGAATTTATGTGTTTGTGGGAGATATAGGAACTAAAACTAAATGCTATGATAGATGTGAATTTGGAAGAGGTTGTATTTAAAAGTTGCTAGAATATTAACCGATTTGGATCTAAGAAAATAGAATTACGGATTTATGTTTATTATACTCTGGGGTTTTTTTGACATCTGTAAATTGTAAAAGGTAAATGGAGCTAAGGAATGTAACTATTGCTGAGCTACCTGGAATTGCATATAAAGTGTATTATGGTTGGAATGAAATGGGAAAACGAAAGAGCAAAATATCCCAGGCCTGTGTGCAGCTCATTGTAACTGAGGAGTTTGCCAGAGCCTCCTACTTCATACCAGCAATTACACCAGCTGCGTGGCCTTGGCTATGTCTAAACTGCATCCCTAGCAGACCCATAGTTCTAATGAAACTCGAAAATTAAACCAAAAATTTGTTAATAGACTTATTCTGTGGTAACTAGTTGTAAAAGACTTCTTAGTAAATTCACCATGATAGTTTTTGAGATCGTGGGAAAGAAAAGAAGGAAAAGAAGGAAAAGAAGGAAAAGAAAGAAAAGAAAGAAAGAGAGAAAAGAAAGAAAGAGAGAGAGAAAGAGAGAAAGAGAGAGAGAAATAGAGAAAAAAAGAAAGAGAGAGAGAGAAAGAGAGAGAGAGAAAGGAAGAAAGGAAGAAAGACAAATTTTTTTGAGACCAATGGAGTGCCAAATTTGGAACAAAATTTTACCATATGAATTCTTGTATTTGCCAGAAAGCCCTATACCTCTCTTGGGTCAAGATTTGTTAAGCAAATTGTAAGCTCAAATAATGTTTCCTGAGAATTCTGTTTAGTTGCATGGCCTACAAGAAGCTGCTTGGGTGGTGCAGATCTGCTTGTTTCAAGTAAGAAATCTCCAAGGAAATTTCAAATGCTGTATTTCCACTAGTATTAACAGCCACTGTTTTGATAAAGCAAATACTACACTGATAGATCTGAAACAGGACTTCGATCCGGTAAGGGAAAAGAGTATCCAATAAATATGACAACAAAAATTGAGTTAGAAACTTTGAGGAATAAATTTATGAAAACCTTACAAGCTGACTGCATTCAATTGGACTTGCAGATTTGTCTATGAAACAACCTGTGGCTATTGTGGGACAGTATGATGAGATTGCTAGCAGACTGATATACCGACTGTTATATACCAATTGTCACTCTGATCAAGAAAATGCAGGGAATGAATTTAAGTCTTAATAGGCCATGATCCTTTCGTCATATATGTACCATTTGTGAAATTTAATGTTGACTTCTTGTTTGTAATCTATGTCCTTGTAAATTGCACTAGCTGGTTTTCTTAACAGCCCATCTTTTGGCATGCATAAATGTAAACTGCTGTAGAATCTGCAAGTCTTTAACATCAGGTCACAGACCATACTTGTATCTGGTCTGATCCTACATACTTGCAAAGTTTTTGTTGATGGTTCTGGGAAGTCTCATAAAGCTGTAGTGGTTTGGTGTGAAGACAACGATTGGCATCATTCTGTAAAAATTATTGAAGGTTCAACCCAATTAGCAGAACTTGGCACAGCTTTACATTACTTAGAGCTTTTTAAGGAGGAACCTCTAAATTTGATTTGTGATTTTGAGTATGTAGTCAATATCCAACGCACGTATCTAATTCCGAATTTTTTTTAAAAAAGAAAAAAAAGGGGGGGAGGGGGGGAAGTAGGGGAAACACCACAAAACGAATTGTCAAAAGCATTGTATGTGATGAAACACTTTGCAAGTATGACCCAAAACCATGCTAAATCAGAAAGAACCTACATTAGTTATGGTCAGATCACTAGTTAATGGTAAATGGAAAAGGCCGCATCAATTGATAACCCAGGGAAAAGGTTATGTTTGTGTCATTACAGGCCAAGGATTGAAGTGGATTCCCACGAAATGGGTCAAGCCATGGCTGAATAAAGACAACAAAGATTCAATGAATGCAGATGGACAGGAGGGAGGTAAGTTGTGAGGACTGTTTCAGATGTAAACCATGGATCCTAATTCAGTGTTATAGATGCTTATGGATCTGGTGATATAGAAGCCATTAGCAAGTAGATAGGGTACCTTCTGTAGAGAATGACAATTTGAACAAACAGTAGAATTAACCAAAAGGGTAATATTATATTTAGATAGAACTGAGGTAAAGGTATGCGACATCCTTACCATAGCATCTACTGTATTCTTTTTCTCTAGTATAGCATCTGATAAAGCTTTAGGAGACATATCAAAGTTAAGCTATTGTTCTTTTAAATAGGTTAATTTAAGTCTTGAAATACTAATAATAGATGTTGATGGTATTAGACATGATATTCTACAAAATCATGCAGTTATAAATGTTCTACTTTTAACATTAGGATTATGGCTGTGCTGTATTAACTTGTTTGATTATTCTGAATCTATTAATAAGTGCTTTAGACAACCTAGAACAGTACATTAATAAGATTGCCATAGTAAAATTAAGGTTTGACATATAGCTTATAAGTTTTGGAATAAGTAAGTAGTTGTTTGATCTTATTAAATAAGGCTTAATTGCATTATATGTAACTGTAGTTATTGTATTAATCATGTGCTGTACATTGCAGTGTATTTCAAAGATGATTCAGTATGCTGTAAATGGGGCCTGGCTGGTTCAAGAACAAAAAGGGGGAATTGTGGAGGGGTTGCTGTTAGATGGAGGCTTGTTACTGAACCAGCCAGGAATTTCAAGGACAACTCAGAGGCAGTAAACAGGACCAGCTGCGAGAAAGAAGCAACTTCATAATAACGAGGCCCCAACGTGGGGCAAATCAACGGACCTGTCAGCAGTGAGACTCCAGCGCGTGGACAGCTTGTGAACATAGATGATATCCAATTAGCAAATGCATGCTTGGAGCGTGGACGTGTGATCAGAGAATAGTTGCATATATAAGGAGGCTTGTTTCTGTAATAAATGGCTTTGCGTGATTCACATTGAATTGGAATGCTGAGTCCTTTATTCACTCCAACACACCCCTGCATTGTGGTGTGAGTGGAGTCTGAGACACAGGGCAATGCTGTAGGGCTGTGAGGCACCACAGGAAGCATTCAGGAACACCACCACTTGGGGGCTGCCAGCAAATATAACGTGAAAGCATGAAGCGGAGGCATGTGCTGCTGCTGATCAGTAGCATTGCTCAGTAAGCAAGAGATGACAAAGACCAAAGACTCAAGACAGATCTGAAGGGAGAAAAATGCATGTATCACGCAGCTGAGCAGAGCAATGGCAGCAAACAGCAATAGGCTTGACAATAGCTATGTTTTTTCTGCCCAGATGGGACTTCAACAGAAGATAAATGGAAAGAAAATGGAACAAAGAGAAATAGCTAAAGAAGGACAATGGTTAAAGCAAGCAGTCATTTAGCCCAAAGAATAAAAAGTGTGGTCAAAAGTAGATAATATGAGTTTCATCAGTAGCTGAAGATACATTCTTTGCCTTCTTCATTAACCTTAGGCTCTGGCTAATCCTTTCCTGCATCCTTCTTTACAAATGCACATGCTTGATTCCACATGCAGGTTCTTAAGTATCAAGCCAAGCAGAGCATACAACCTATTATTAATTGTAACATACCATCATTTAAATACTGGTGAGGATTTGTGACAAATCTAAGAATGAAAATATTTACCCATCAATAATTACAAGTTTATTGACATTCAGAAAAAAGACAAGACCATGCAAGCATTGCTAACATTGCAACTCACTAGGGAAAGCAAAGTAAAAAATGTAAGTTACTATCCAGGAACAGGAATTAATTTCTCAGTGAATACTACATATGGAATAAAGAGTTATTCTGGTCCATTTTAAATAGATCGATGCTTCAGTGGAAGCCACAGAAAGAAGACAGAAATTTACACAAAAGCTTTAAGTACTTTACAAGTAGTAAGCTGGTACCTTCAGGTACCAGTAGCAAGGACCAGAATCCACCAAAACCTCAGCACAAGTATTTGGATCATTCTTCCAGAGAACATTCAAGCAGCATGTCACTAGTAAAGAGCCCAGGTATTTCTTCACATTAAAAATTGTACTAAGAGAGGGAAACCCCAGTCCATTAATCAGATTCCTAATCTGCATAGCTGGGATAAGTCTCAACACACACGTTCTTGGACTGAAAATCTTTCAGAGCATGGGACGTCTCTCTGGAAGCTTATGGCACCATGTAAATGATAATTTTGCAGAGACTGGTAATTATCCACAAGATCCCTCACTGACTTCAGTGATAACCTACACCTGAAGTTCAATTACAAGAGATAACCATGTCATGGAGACACCATTTCCTTAACTTCCTTTATAACTCTATCTCCTTTGCTGTATGGAAGTACTTGAGGAATCAAGTCTACCCTGACACTCTAAAACATAGCTGAGTAATCTGGAAGTCTTCATCCCGTTTGCTTTTAAGCCTAAATCCTACCAACTTTGATCGAGGTAGGCATCAGTGAGCCTGGGATTCAGCATCACCTCCTCATTGCATATTTGAGCTCCTTTTGCACTGGGTCTAAACTCTTCTGGCACTTCTGAGTACTACCTATAGCAGCAGATACTTCGTTGCCCTGCTCTGGGACCTACCGCACAGCAGGACCAACAGTGCGAGTAGAACATCTTATATGATAGGAACTTCAAACACTGCGGTATACAGAATCGTATTACCAGAGCTGACATTCAGCCAAGACAGAGTACATAGGAAAACATTAAAATCTCCTCAGTGGAGGAAAAAAAAAATAATATTTTATTGTTTGTTTGTCTTTTATCTTTGTCAGGAAATATAAACTCCCCTATTGCAGTGATGGTCACTCCAGGCATTCCAGAAAAAAAGGAGGGCAAGTTTTCACACAAGAAAGGAAGCAAAATAGCTGATCTTTTTCCTAGCACTCCTTAAAATGTAGGTGAGCTACTTAGCAGCTTTTAAATTCAGGATGGTTGTGCATCCTCAGAGCAGAGGAGACCTGATAAGTAGTGACTTAATCTTGCTACTACATTAAGGCAAAGTCTGCAGTTTACCTGGAAAGCCTGATAGCCAACAACCAGCATGTAAAGGATGGAAAACAAGAGATGCCCTGAGCATCAGTGAGAACTGGAGGACTCTGAAGAAGGTGACTGGCAACTCAGTAGGGGAGGAAGATAAAGGAGTAAATAATTCCACAGAAGTTCTTTACATCACTGCTATGGATGCTGATTGGATAATTACAAAAGGAGCCATCCAAAGAGTCTGGGGGTCCCCTGAAAGCTGAGGAGGACATCAATCAACTTAAGAATGGGAATAGACTGCAAAAGAGGTGGAAAGAAAAAAAGAAAAGAAAAAAAAGAAATAGGAATAAGAGACACAAAATGGTTGTTCAGAAACTAAATTATGCTCACAGCAAACATGGAAGACAAAAAAGTTAACCACATCTATTCATCTGTTTCGAGCAGCTTTAAAAGCCTCATTTTACCCACATCTCTACTTGAAAAGAGACTCTCTAAACCAAGAAGTTCAGGAGGGCATTTTCCGGGCAGATGGAATAGGAGAAGCTGAAATAATTCAATCTGTTGATTTAATACAAAAACAAAAATCACCACTCTGCTGTCCAGAAAATGTATTATAAAAATCTAATTACACAGCCTTCACCTTTTTTCTGAACAGAGCAGTGAGGAAGTGACCTCCAGAATTCTGGTTAAAGCCAGGATGTTCTCCACAGTGTAATTCACCTTGTTAAAAACGTCAAATACCGCTAAGGTCAAGACAACAGGCACAGCTTCTTCAAGAAGCTCACCGCTTCCATAATAGCTACTTGACAAAGACTTTGCTAGGGTTAAGCAACTTATCACTATCATGGTCCCACCCCACCCTCTGTTTATCTAATCAGTTTAGATTTGAAGATCTCAGAGAAGAATTGTTTCTAGTCTTCTAGATGTAAAAACTGTGACACAATAAAACTTGAATCTCCACTGAGGTTTGCAAATACTACATAATATGGATTAATGTGCTTCAGTGTGATTTTAACTACATGCAGCTATGCTAAAATAATTTAAGATTAGGAGCAATTTTCTTGCATTTTGGGAACCACATGCAGCATATGGAAAAAGATTATATATATATACAAATTTAAAATTAAGTATTTTTTTATGCTTAGAAAACAGGAGCAACAGAAAACTACAGTCCAACCAGCCGCCTCAGTTCAGTGAGGTTCATCCTCACTGTGGGAGGATAAATTCTAAAGGAGGAAAGACAATTCATTTTCCATGCATTTACCTAGTAGGAACTAGCCTAAAAAATAGGTCTTTTTATATATGTCATTGAACACACATCAAATGGGAGCAATACTCTTGGCTAAAGATGAAAATTACAAGTAAAAGAATAAATCACCAGTCACTATATTGTATGGATGATTCAGTACTGATTCCACCCGCTATAAGGCAGAGGAAGGGAAAGCACAGATGTGAAAATACATACATCCAGCAGTGCCTGTGTATGTACATGCCAGATTCTAGGGGCCCATGTCAGGTTAACCTAAATTCCAGTGAAGTCTCTGCTCCTCCTGTTCTCCAATGCCTGGCTCTGGGCCTTCAGATGCTCCCAGTCTAACAGGAAAAGAGCCTCATGGAGTTGTCTACACCCTCCCATAAATACTGACAGCACTGGAGTTTTTACAAATTCAAAGTAAAGCAGCAATCCAAAAGTTTGCAAGAGCAGATACTAGAAATGGACATCTCAACTGTCTGTTTTGTGAGGAAGGTAGAACCAACGCCTGTAAGTAAATGCAACTTCAGGGCAAGGAAAGAGGATACCATGAGCTGGAACTCAGGAATTTAAGTCAATTCCTATCTTGTCACCACAGACCTCATCTGCAAAGACTCCATGAGCTAACTCAGATAACTAACTCTCATTGTTTTCATGTAATTCAGGTATCCAAAGACAACTATTGACCTTGAAGATATGGAGCCATATATCTCTGCAGCTTGATTTCTTCATCGCAGTCTCCAAATAATAAAATAGAATAAGAAATTTTCTTTCCTCTAGCCTTCAACTCACTCTTCAAATTGTAGTTTTTCACCAAAACAACTTCCCATATTACCTGGAGACACCAGGAAACTAATTACAAATTATCAATTATCACCAATGCAGCAAATACAATTGAAAAGAGTGTTTTAAAAACACACCCAGGCAGTACTGACACCTACTCAGGAGAACAAAATGAGCTAGGTTTGGCCACTGCCAACACACAACATTTGAGCATATCTGATGGTTTCAGGACAGGGCTTCATGGGCCATGGAGGTAGAACTAATCTAATCCAGCATCTCCCAGCTCTAATCCTAACTCCATTCTTCACATGTCTCAGTGAAAAAAGTAGAAATAATTCAGTAACTGATAAATCTGTTCAAGCAGGGCAAAACTCTTATCTAGTCAGCATAAGCAACATGAAGTTTCATCTCTGATTTGCCTTGAAATACCCTAGTAAGGAATGCAACACTCAGGTAATTTGCAATGCTCACATCAAAAGGGAGGGGGGAAAAAAAAGCCATCTGAACTAAAGAAACTCGCTGACTTGGCAATTGCATTTGTCTTACCCAAACAGAGAAGTGACCTGGATTTCTAGTTCTGTGTTAACACAATCTAGAATGAAAAATTATTTGCACAAGGGGATGTTCTTCAGCGCCTGCTGTGATTGCACTCTAGATATAGACATTAACAGCTGGCAGAGAGCAGCTGGCAGAAGAGGTTACAGTGGGAAGAACCCCTCCAGCGCAGTGTACAGTGGCAACGGAGCACTATTTTTGCAAGGTGCACGAAAGCCAACAGCAGAAGAGGCTTCACACAGTCTGTCCACATCCACACTGCAAGCACCAGAGTCCACCACATCTGGATATTCTGTCCCATTCAGCTGCTGACCCTGTTGTCTGATTTCAGGCCAGTAGCTTCTCCTCTCTGTCCCTGGAAAACTGACAAGAAGCCAAACCTGATGAAAATAGAGTGGAGAAGCCAGCTGTCAAGGTAAGCATGGCCTGTCTGGCTCTAGGGACAAAAGGGACAGCACTGGGGAGCAGAGCCACATTGTAGCAGATGCTTTGGACTGGAGAAGGATCACGAACAGTGAGTTCACAGGAGGTATCTGCCACCAGCTCAACCAAGCCACCCCCAGAATAAACCCAGGCTGACCTTCCAGCATCATACAAAACTGCTGCAGCAGAAGCAAGAACACAATCAGAATCTCAAGGGTAGTAGCCTTTCTGTTGCCTTGCAGATGAGATTGTCCCAACTCTTCCTGAAGAACCTCTAACCGAAATCCCTAATCACCATCAAACCCTTTCAGTGGGAGTCCTGACAGTCAAAAAAGTCCACTGCCCCCTACAAGTGTGCTCACTACACAGAGAAAGTCCACCCTGGGCAACAAATGACGCAGAAGTGTCAGACAAACATACAACACTTGGAATTTGTGGTTCTGTGGAGCCTGTAAGGCAGATGAAAAGATTCAGCTCTACCTTTAATCAACTACAATCATTTTAAGTAAAATAATCATAAAGGTATTATTGTATGTCATTTACTTCACTAATAACAAACAGCAATTAACTACACTTTTGCTCAAATAATTTAAGCAGCACTAAGTCCTTAAAAAAAAAAAAAAAAAAAAAAGAGGCAATCTGTAAAAACAATTAGGACGCAATAACATTAACCACCTCAGAGGATAAGGAGCTGTTCTATTGTAGGTAAATTAGACACGTTAGCCATTAGTGACTGTAATGACAGTCTCATTCTTATTCTGACCACTTTATAGTTCAAGATCAAGCAGTTTACCATCTGACTGGCAGACTATTTATTATTCAGCATTCGTCAGAGAGATGTTTCCACAGCAGAGAGCTTGACTACCCTCAGCCACAGATGTCTTGAAATTTAAAGGATCCAAACAGCAATACCTTGCTAGTAGGCTGTGCTCAACACCAATTGCCCAGAATTTGAGGGCTTTAAAGGAAGCTACATTCAACTGAGGAAAGGGTTTGGACCAAGAGCTCTTCTAATAGCCTCAGTTGTATCTTCAGGCTTTTCAGGATCTGTCCTTCCATCTAAGAACACAGGCAGCTCCTGCACAGACACCCACGGCGCTGCTGGCAGCGGGACTCAGCGCACTCATCACGCCAGGATTACTCACAGAAGTCGTGTGCGCAGAGTCAAGGCTGAGAGCACACTTTAAACAGACTCACACTGGAGTCAAAGGCTTAGTCCTGCTCATTTCATTGCTCCCACAAACTGTCCTTATTTGCAGCTGCAGTAAGGCAACACACACCTCAAAGGTAGCAATCCATGGCTGTTTACGCAGGTATTTATATATGAAAACTCATTCTGCAAACCCATATTCAAACACAAAACCCTCCTGCACACCATCCCACAAGCACCAGGACATCCTGGGTTCTTGCATAAGCAAGAGTTTACATGGCTCAGATCTTTACACAAGGTTTCTGGCTGTACAGAGAGGAGGAGGAAGGAGCAGTGGAAACTGAGGAGTTATTGGCACTCGATTGCCATGGTTTAACCCGAGTTACCTCCAGACATTTTCGTTGACCATGCTAAATTACTTACTGAAGTTGTCTTTGATCTGGGTACAGAAGGCAAAGGGGGAATAGCACTTCTGAGGTTTGAAAAGTATGTTTTGATCAAGTTAATTACTTAGGGACAATAATCTAGTTCAACAACGGGAGTCCAATGAGTTTATTGGAGGAGAAGGATACAAAACCATCAGATGTTTTCTCTGCCTAACAAAAACCTGGCTATTCTAACACCTGTATAGTACCACAAATGCCACAGTATTATACAAAGCAGTAATATGCTAGTTTGCACTTTCTCATATAGATTTTTAGCACATATAAATTAAAATATACTCTTCAAAACTGAGTAGAACCAAAATTTTTTTGTAATCAGAATGTGGCAGGAGGGCTAGGGAGAATGGCAATTAATGTCATTCTTAACTAATAATATATCAATAACATATTAAAACCCACTCAATATTAGGATATTATGGAAAGACATATTAGTTCAAAACCTGCACATGAAATTTCTGTGAAGCTCTATACCTCCTTCACAGTTAAAACAAAGACTCACATGTATAGGCAGTTTCCAGTAGAAACTAAAACTTGGAGCTTTTACAGTCATCTTGCACAGAGACAGCAGGACCATAGCAAAGAGTGAGACATTGTTTCTGTTCATCACTTCACAATATACAGCAGCTTACCTAACTTTAATTTCATAACCTTCTACCAATATTAAGAGAAGCAAATTTACATAGCAAAAACAGAGCTCTATGTCACAATTACTTGAACATTATGGTATACTCACTACATAGCTTCAGTGTGCATTTCCTCTAAAACACTTTATTTCTTGAAGCAGATTAATTTAAAGCTCATTGTATTTAGCACTGCACCAACTCATCAAGAGACATAGACAAGAAACAATAGCTCCTTTTATTGCACGAGATTCTCTGCAATAGCATCTCTGAGATAATCACTATGCTTGGGGAGTGGAAAAACATATGGGCAAGTGGAATAGTTGACGAGCCATGCAGAGTTTTTGTTACTAAACCATGTGGTGGAAATGGTCTAAAATCTGTTTTTTAAACTGAAGCTGCAGCAGTATTATCAATCTTAAAGCAACATTAGATTTACAAACATGAAAACACATCAAACTCTTTCCTACATTACCAATCAGAGTAATTTTTTAAGAATCTGGATTCATATAGCCCAAGAATGGAAATCTGTGGCACAACAGGATTAAGATGAAACAGTATCTGAGATCAACTTAGTTTCTAATATTAGTTAGTGTTTTAGGAAAAAGATACTGCATCTGTATGTCATTGCTAGCTCTGTGTTAGAGGGAGGACTTCTTCCAGGCCTACCGAACAAGTTATTAACATATGCTCACTTATCACCTCTCATTGCTTCTATTTCCTGCAAGCTTCAGACACTAAAGGAAGAATGTGCTTTTGAAGAACTGTAAAGTTTCTGTTATCCCAGCAGACACGATATTAAGCGATCACATGCTGGCTCTAGTTCATGGCAAATGCAAGTTGAGTTGCACTCAGAAAATCTTGAAAAAAATATCAAATAAAGTTGTATATCACTTTAAAACATAACTTTTTTTTTTAAAAAAAAAAGTCCTTGGAATTTGGATCTGATTCATTCTAGCATTTACTGAAGAAAGAGGGTCTTTTCGCAAACAGTTTGATTACAAACTCACTCTGACCTTTCATTTGCTGCTTAGAGGATAGGGAGAAAACCTAGTTTCCCTACAGGAATGGGAGGGAAATCGGCCTCTCTTCCAGTTGTCCGTATTTTACCCAGACATGTGAGAAATTTTCAAGGGGACGCAAATCTCCACTGCAGACACTTCTAAGCCAGGTCATTCAAAAAGCCCTCCCTGCTGCAGGGACCTGGTTCTCCACCGCTATCAGATGTGGCACCCTGACTGCAACATTCCTCCTCTCCTGCGCAGCTGGGGAAGGTGAAAAGGGCTTCAAGGATTACCGCCATTTCCCAGCCACGTCAGAAGAATAGAAGAGAAAAAAGGTGCCTTTTCACGTGGTTTCTATAATAAACCGCAGGGAGTCAAGGACCAGCGCGGAGCTTTCAAAGTGTTCCTCGGAGCAAGGATGCTGACACGAATAAGCATCCATGCATACCTTCCCCTACGCATGCCAAGGAGATCCACAAGCTCAGCTGTCTGTGGCAGCAGGCAGGTAGTCACGATCAATAAGCGAAGGGAGGCTCCGAGCCCCTGGCTTTGTTAGCAGCCAGAGGGGATGCCGGTGCAGCTGTTACCCAGCCAGCGAGAAGCATCCTATTGTGCAGGCAACACAGCAAGCCTCAGAAATCTCAGCCCTCCTAGGAAAGGCATCCAAGATGGGCTTATTGCCCTGCAAGGAGAAATAAGCCTCAATCCCCCGCGCCGAGCCCCTTCTCCTCTCCGCAGCAAATACAGCCACCCCAGAAAAGTTTTGCTGGGCAAGAGGGGCCCTACCTGCCCCTCGCCCGCTGGGAGAAAACAAAGGGTTGGGTAAGGAAAAATAAAGTTCGGGGCTTGGTGGGGTGAGGAAGGCGCCCGGCTGCCCGCTGCTTCGTGCGCCTGCCCGTCCCCGGCTGCCCTTGCACCGCGCACGGCGCTACCTGAACAGGGTGACCGCAGTCTGGTTCCTCCTCCACGCCTTGCCCTGCTGCAGCAGCACTCCCTGCACGATCTCCTTCTCGTCGGGCAGCCGGTAGACGGGGAAGATGTAGAGCCAGCAGAGGACGAAAACTCCCAGGGCACTGGCCCCCACGGGCAGGCGGGTGCGCGGCCACTTCCACGCCAGCCCCGCCATCCTCCTCCCGCAGCGCTGCCGCGGCGCCGGGCCACGCTCCGGCATCAGGCCCGCACCATGCGGCGCCCGCGGGCGGGGGACCCCCGCTTCAGCCCCGCCGCCGCCCGCGCCCTGAGCCCGGCGGCCCTAAGCCCGCCGTCCGCCGCCCGCCGCCATCGCCGCCCAGCCGGCCGGGGGGTAGCCGGCCCCCGCGGGCGTCGGGTCTCCTGCCGGGGCTGCTGCCGCCGCTGCGCCGCAGCTGGCTCCTCACTCGGCGGTGGCGGCTGCCGCCCTTCCTCACAGTCATTTGGTCCCTCGCTTTCCCCGCCAGACGATGCTCCGCCGCTCCCCGCCCTCCCTCCGCCTCCCGCCGAGCCCCCTCGCTCGCTCGCTCGCTCTCGTCGCCGCGCTGCGGACGGCCCCAGTAAATTTCCACGCCGCCCCGGGCCGCGGGGTGCCTCAGCCCCCGCCGACCGCCCCCCCAGCTGCCCGGGAAGGGAGGGGAACGGCGGCCGGAGGGCCGGCTGCTGCGGGGCTCCGCTCCACCGGTGCGGCCCCGCGTCCCCGCCTCTTCCGCGGGCACCGATCGAAATGGAGCGGAGAGAAGGAGGAAGGTCCTGGCCCGAGCTCGCCCCTGCGGGCAGCGCCGGCAGCAGCCACCCCCGAGCTACCCCCCCAGCCCCTCGCTGTCTGCCCAGGCAGCCTCGTCCCCGGCGGCGGCCACGCCGCTCTCCAGCGCGCCCTGGCGGACATCGTCCCCGGGCCAGGGGCGGTGGCGGCGGCGGCGACCCCGCCCCCGCCCGTCCTCCCACTCAGCACTGTCCCCACTCTGCACTGTCCCCACTCCGCATGACCCTGCGAGGCGGGGGGGAACCCTTCGCACCTGGCGGGTCCGCCACGATCAGCCCTGTGTTCAGGCCAGGAGCCTGGGAGCCGGGATCACGATGCTCATCTGGTCAAAGTACATCCTACAAAGGCTTTTTTTTTTAATAATTTATCAAACCGGATGGTATGGTAAATCTTAAAGAAAAGCGTGCTGCATCCAGCAGCACAGTTACCAAAGCAGCAGCTATATGTCAGTGTGTACCGACTCATCTGTTTGGGTCTTGGAAGAAAACACACCGGAGATTGTATCCTCAGGTAGGACATGGGCAGTTGCTGGGTCACCCCAGTGCGGCTGTGGTTGTTGCTGAAATACCCAATGTGTGTGGGGAAGAGTGGGCAGAAAGGCTGCCCACAAGCCAAGAAACAGCAGGAACAGCCTTGCACACCTGTGGCAGCTCGGGTTTTCCACTGGGAACCCACCTCCTGCCTCACAGGATGAGGCTGCCGCATGCATGGCCCTCAGCCCTCCTAAATCAGCAGAGGGAGTGTGATCATTTCATGCCAACAGAGTGACTCCAGCACTAAAAAGTATCTCTCTGCAGTAATCAGATAGGCCGAAACATGGGAGACATGTTCACCATTGTCAGCAATGACCTTGGAGGTACACCCTGGTTTCAGAGCCCAGCCTCTAGACCCTGGCTGTTGCACACAAAGCAAATTCAGCCCAGGCTGGTACCATCACTTTGTGTTCACCATTTCCGGACTCACCTATTAGACCCATTGAGAAACAGTGAGGACTCCCACATAACCCTAGGAAGAGTTTTGGATGAGTTAGCAGCCAGCTGCTTTCTGACTTTCAGGAGCACGCAGAGACTTGGCTACTTTGGGCACTTTCACGGCTGAGTGGTAACTGAGGGACAGCTTTGAGAGCTTTAAACTTGGGAAACACAAGGTTGCAAGGAGACATTGACAGCCTTGCAAATCAACAATTAGCCTCTGCCTGACTCAAGGTAAGTCAGCACAGCACATTTTGCAGAGAGGTGTTGACCATGCCGGGTGATGGGGAGGGAAGTATTGCTGAGTTCATCTGCTAAAACAGTGAGAAACACAGTGAGGAAAGGCTGCCGTTAGGTACCTAGCAAAGGGCAGCAAAAGAAAAATCTATAGGTTAAAATTCTCACCATAGAAATTAGAGATTCAGTCAAACAACTTCTGTGTTTGAAAATTGACAACCCCAAATTCCACATCTTCTTCTGCAAATGTCCAGAACATTCCCCTGGACTAACAATTGAAGGAAGCTTTGAAAAAATTTTAGGTGAAGGAAGGAAAGCAATAAGAAAGTTTGACACAGTTAGTTTAGTATGTTCTGACCATAAGGTAGCAATAAAATAATTGTAAATACTAGCTGGCTCTTTATACAGCATTTTCAGCTAGACATCCTAGATACCACTTATTTTTCAGTAAAAAATAAACTTGGAACTCTCAAGGCATTTTCAGTGCTTGAGAGGGGGAAAAACTCTTTCATAGTGTGGTGCTGTGTAGAAATATACACTGAGAAAAAGAATATTAACATGATGATGTCTAATGAACACAAAAATGCCAGAAACTTGTAATTGCATAAGAAATATTGTTTTCATTCATATCTGATACGCTAGAGCTGTCTAGAGCATTAGAGCTGTTTTCTCTGGACAAAATGATAAAAAAAATGAGCAAGGCATTTCAGCCAGCCTCTGACAAAATCCAAATATTTTGAGCGGGATAAATATTTTCATTTTGGTAAGGAAGCTATCTAGCAACAGTAAAATAAACCAAAACCTATTCAGTCACCTCTATTGAAAACAAACAGAACCTTTCAGTCTCTGGAGACTAATTCAAAACATAGTTAGCTAAACTCATAAAAAGTAAAAAAAAAAAAAAAAAAAACAAAAACATGATTGAAATGTGCAAAACTGTATCCCAAATAACATTTCTGCCTCTTTGCTCATCTTTAGCTGAGAAGAGAGACAAACCAGAGGTTCAATGTTGCTTGGGAAACCAGAAAGTGGAAAAGAACAAGAGAAAGTAGCAATGACTGTTACTCTTTCACTGTCCAAACTGCTTGTGATTGAGCAAGTTCAAATAAAACTGATACACTTATTTGTTAATTTCTTTAGTAACACAATCCCTACCAAAGCAACATAGAGGGAGATTATTTCTTTTATTAAAAAGTCTTTCACTCTAAAGCAAGACACAAGATTTTGTGATATCTTTAATTTGTGACCCTCAGAGATATTTCTAAGCCTTGTCTCTTCCTTTTACTGAATAAATGTCAGCATGTCTGTTCACTGAATTTCTAACATCCATGGTCTGTCCACTGCCATGGTAGTAACTCCACCACTGTGTCCTACCTGCCACCCGCAAGGAGATGGGTGGATCAAGAGAGAGATGAGGCAGAGCTTGTTGTGTCACCACTGCCTTGTGATGGGGAACTGAAAATGCCTGGTCTCATTCTGCTCTCGTACAGGTGGACGTTACACGTACACCAGAACAAACTCTATAGTCAAACTTGTTTCTAGGCAGCGTTGCCAGTTTCTGTCCTTTCTATCTGTCAGTGAGCCCTGAAGAGAAGCGCACTGATGCTTTCCACTGAGGATAACAGTTTCAGGTGTAGAATAAATGGAAGGTAAGAATAAACTGCCAAACATGAACCTTGCTTACAAGCAAATACTCCTAAGTACTCCAATGACAATTTGCAATCACTGAGAAGATGTAGACATTTATTGATAAACAATCCATGTCTTCATATCGAAGCAGAAAATTGAAATTCAGGTACGATTCTTCTCTGTCATACTCCGTTTTAATGAGAATTGAGTGGTGAGATTTGACCTCACCTCCATGACTTTGGTCCCAAGTAAGATCCCCAGCCAGAAAGGCTAGCTATTCTGATCATAGTTGCATAGTTCATATGCAGCCCTTATACAGAGGATTAAAAAAAACCAAACCAAAACAAAACAAAAAACAAAAAACAAACAAACAAAAAAAAAACAGAGAAAAGAAAGAGAGAAGAAGAAAAAAAAGACAGGTGCCTTTAAAAAGCAGCACGGAGAAAAGCAATGAGCAAGAACACAGCATAATATAGTATCATAGAATCATTTTGGTTGGAAAAGACGTTTAAGATCATGAAGTCCAACTGCTAGCTCAACACTGCCAAGTGTACCTCTAAACCATGTCCCCAAGAACCTCATCTACACAGCTTCTAAACACATCCAGGGATGGTGACTCCACCACTTCCCTGGGCAGCCTGTTCCAATGCCTGACAACCCTTTCAGTGAATAATTTTTTCCTAATATCCAATCTGAACCTTCCCTGGCACAACTTGAGGCTGTTTCCTCTCATCCTGTCATTTGTTACTTGGCAGAAGAGACCAATGCCCTACATGCTACAATGTTCTTTCAGGTAGTTGTAAGTTGTAGACAGCAATGAGGTCTCCCCTCAGCCTCCTTTTCTCCAGGCTAAACAGCCCCAGTTCCCTCAGCTGCTCCTCACCAGACTTGTGCTCCAGGCTCCTCACCAGCTTCGTTGCCCAAAACTAAACACAGGATTCAAGGTGCAGCCTCACCAGCACTGAGTACATGGGAATGATCACTTCCCCGGTCCTGCTGGTCACACTATTCTTGATGCATGCCAGGATGCTGTTGGCCACCTGGGCACACTGCAGATCCCTCTATAGATCCCTCCTACCCTCAGGCAGATCAACACATCCACCCAACTTGCTGTCATCTGCAAACTTACTGAGGGTGCACTCAATCCCATCATCCAGATCACTGATGAAGAGATTAAACAGAACTGGCCCAAATACTGGGCCCTGGGGCCTCACCCTTCCTGCCTGGCCCCTCCCCTGTGGTCCTGCCCCACTGTCCTGGCCCATCTCCCATGCTCTGTGCTGTGCTCTGCTCCTTCCTGCCACCGCTGGGGCTCAGGAAGCTCTGCTGGGGACAGCAGGGTGAAGACCTCTTCCAGGAGTTAAAAAGTAGCACCTCCTCTTTCCCTTACCCCCAACCCAAAAAGCACAGGAAGACCTGGAATGGCAGGAAGATGTGCCAGGGGAGGTTTAGGTTGGACATTGGGAAAAGGTTCTTCCCCCAGAGGGTGTTGGAGCACTGGAACAGGCTCCCCAGGGAGGTGTCACGGCCCCAAGCCTGACAGTGTTCAAGAAGAGACTGGACAAGGCCCTCAGACACATGGTGTGAACTGTGGGGTTGTCCTGTGCAGGGACAGGAGTTGGACTCGATGGTCCTTGTGGGTCCCTCCCAACTCAGGACATCCTGTGATTCAGTGATCTGAGCTGCATCCTTCCAAAACTCCAGCTTTTGCCTGCTTTCATTTAGAGAATCCTGTACTCCTACAGGCATCCTTTGCTACTGTGCCTTTGCTCCCTTTCAAGCCCTCTCACTTCCAAAATAACAGGGCTTTTCCCTTCCACTTCAGCATCCCATTCACTTTCCACTCTGCAAAATTCATCAGAGGAGTTGCATTGGAATCAGCTTTCAGGCTACGACATCCTTTCAGTTGGTGAAGATGCTATCGTGCCCTATACAAGGTAAATCTGTTATCTTCCAAATGCACTCGGTTACCACCTAACCAAAATACCTTGCTTTATGCTGTGCCCTCAGTTCTGCAAGTATTTCATCCTCCATTAATAGAGCGCATGTGAAGGATGGATTTGTTTTCTAAAGGAGAAGGGAGCTGAAAAAAAACCCCAATAGCTGTTTAGAGTCGAATGGCAGCCCTTGTTCCTCACCGCTATAAATACTCAGTACTCCTTTGGAATGTGTTTTGACAGAATGTACAACAGCAAAATGTTGAAAAATCATTGCCTGCCTGAGCTATTATTTTAGGTCAGCTTTTGTGTGGTGTCGCCTTTGAACAGGCTGATTTCTATGCATTCTTCCCATTGACACAGTTTGAAAAACTGGCATCTGAATCACACCCCATAAGACTAACACAAACAGTGTGAATGCTTTTATGAATGGGTGCACAGTTGCCCAAACAAAGACCTGTTGGCAAATTCCCATAATGTTTCTCCCTATCAGGATTTACTTTGCAGCTCTGTTAAAACCACCAACAAATGTGTATTTTCACTGATAAAGCATTTTAAGCCCCTGATATGACAGACAGTTTTATATAATCCTATTGGAGGGGGAGAATTGTAACTACAATATTGAATTAATATTCCTGTAAAGGCATGGTGTCCAAAAGCTAATCTGTTTTTACCTGGCTGTATCAGCCTTCGGAAAAGTATTACAAATTTTGCCACATTTTTTTCCCTCAGTTGTCATGCTGTGATAATATCATTACTGTGACAACATCTACAGTCATCCTTTCAGCTGCAGAGAGGAGTCAGAATGCACAAGAAGCATAAAATGGGAGAAAAGAATCTTACTGATGAAAGACAGAGTTCATTCTCTAGAACAGAGAAGCTCCTTTATGAGCAGTGTTGAAAGGACTTTCAAAACATCTTTTTATGTGAATAGTGATGTTAGCTAGTAACAAGGTGGAACAAGAACAAGTGAAAACATGCAGGAGTAAGTAAGATGGAATTTATCAAGCCATTAGCCACAGGCACTTTGCATTTTGGTTTTGCATGGAAAGAAGTTTTTCTCATAAAATGGAGGAGCACAGGCAATTTTTGACAACTTTGCCATCACTGCTGTAGATCATTACAGCATCTCTAGGAAAGACAGAAATACCAGACTTCTGTCCTATGGTGCTGGATTCAGGATACATCCTTAGCATGTTTTAATATATGTAAAAGTGCCTATGAAAGACATGGATGGGCAGGAGCACCAGTACTGTGAGATAAGGAAGCACAGTGAAATTCTGGGTGAAATTCCTACCAGGAACAAGAAGTTCCCTTTCAAAATTAATACATACCTATTCACAGGGCACATCCAGACCTTCCTCTCATACCCATAATACAGATACTCAGGCAACTGGCATAGTTTTATCTAATAGAGGTAGATGCATCCATAAACCACAGTAAGTTTATTGCAGTTCCTAAAGGGTTTGACCTTCAGCACAACTGGGTCCAATAGGTCTGGCCTGTTGTAGGAAAGGGAAAGAAATCTGTTTCCAGCTCAGACTATTGCAACAGTTATTGCTGAAAAGTGTCAGAGCGTAGAAGAAGGTCTGATTATAAGGTATATTTCCTCCAAACTGAGAAATCAATAACAAAGAATAGCTATAAAGCTCTAGAGAAAAAAATGTATAATGCACACATGAACATACATTACTGGAAATAGATGGGTTTGGCAGCCTCTCTGAATTCTCCCATAGGGAAAACCACCTGTGAACATGCTACAGTGAACCTGAACCCTTGTGCACCTCTGTGAAATATCCTTACTAACAGGAGCAAGCTGAAGTTAAGGGATTTACTCACAAGGAGAAGGACTACTCAGAAGAGTAAGGGATTTGCTGGATTAGTATCAATTGTGCATTAGAACTGTCATGTCAAAAATACTGCGGTTGGAGGGGTCCTATTTTATTATGCACCATTTAAAAAGGAAAAAAAATGGGTATAAAAGTAACAATGGATCATGCACATACACATGCATACAAACTTCAAGCACGTCTCTTAAACAAGCAGGCATTTCCCTTGTAGCAGACTTCCTTTGCATGGGGATTCAAACAGACTCTGACCTCATGTCTGACATTTGCTGAAATTTCGATCTGAGATTTCACTTTCAGGAAGCCATCATTCATAATTTAGCATTGTTTAAGAATGTCTGTTTGTGAGAAGGTCATGTCTGATACAGAGGGGAACATAATAAATTTAGTCTTACAAGAAGTAATCCCTCTAGACTGGATGAAGCGTAGGGAAGAAAAGCAGAGGAGAGGAAGAAGCTTGTTGATGTTGCCGCTGTACCTTTGCTTCCTATGACAAATGATCCTTAGCTCTTATTAAGGAGAAACATGAATTTGTGTGAGGCATCAGAAGTCCCCACTGCTTCGAGACTAGCTGAGAATTAACAGTAGAAGTAGATGATGTGATTTATTCAGCTGTCCACCCTGAAAAAGGTGATGGAGAAATGCACGAAGCAGAACAGATGATGCAGAAACATGTTTAAAGAGAAGTTTCAGGAAGGATGGCTGCAACCCTCGAAGCCTAGACAGATGAGCATCTAAGAGGCAGCCTCACAACCACTCTGGCTGTTCGTGGCCTCCTCTGGAGAGCACTTGGACCTCGAGCATGACGTCTTGATCTGAAGGGTGCAGAATCATGGGTAAAACCTGATCCAGCACCCACAGTAGAAATGGAAACCTGACTTAAAGCAAAAGCAAGGCTTCTGTGATAGGAAATGAAACAGCCTGGCTAGATGAGGCTTCAGGTGCAGAACCAGTGCAGAAATTTCTGAGTTCTGTGCAGAGTTCGGGTTGTGTGTCAGGTTTCCATTGGCCAGGTCTTCCATTAGCCCATTTATTTAGGGTAAAATTTACATGCTGGCCTCAGAGTAGTTTTTCCAAATATATTAATTGAAACATACTTATGTACAGTAGCAAGATGCATATGGTAACATTTATACGCAGGAACAAGAACCCCTATAGCATTTTTAAGTAGGTCTCAGATGTTTGGTTGTATTTTTTTTTTTCCAAAAGAAAGTTACCATCACCCTTAGCCCCATTTAACAGTGGAAATAGAGACAGAGACCTGTAAAGATTTGTCTGAGCTAGATTTGTAAAAGAGGCTCCTTCAAGCCTAGTGACACACATCACAGAGAAATTCAACTGTAATGCAAACTCTGGGGTGCACCGACATCTAATATTAGTGAAGTGCTCAAAATTATTATAGATATATATATTTTTAAGGCTTCTGAAGTTATGAAGCATCACTTCATAGAGACCCAGACAGACAATGTAAACTTTGGTTAATGGGCAAAGAATAATGAAAATTTATTCTGTTTGTTCAAAGTGATAAGGAAGATGAGAGCAAGGCTCAGCACAGAGATTGTCCACCAAAGGACAGAGATTAAACCTGTAAAAAATTAAGTATTATTTGTTCGTGCTAAGTGACAATACAAGGTGCTAGTGAAGGAAAACAGGTATCCTGTGACTTAACAAGGTTTCCAAGGGAAGGCAGCTTCATGTAGAGGTCTGCAGGATCGCCCAAAGAGGACGGCAATGTCATTACTAAAAGCTCAAGTGATCAAGGGCTTGGGAACTGTCACTAGTGCAACCTGCACGTTCCTCTGCAGCACTTCAGCTGTACTTGGCTTACCTGCTGCCCAGGTAACATGGATTCTGGACACACAGACATCTTTAGTTTTGGAGCTTCACTGCACTTATTTTTCTAAAGTGACTTATTCAAATGTGATTCCCTTTGAAAACAATCAAAGGGCCATGCTTTCACTCCGTGTTGAGGTTAGTCCTGCAAAACTTTTGGAAGCCAAAGAAATACCAGTTTTCTCTCTTGAGAAGAAACACAGGAGGTGGATTACTTTGTCTTACAAAATGTCACACTGTGATGCCTGTCATCTAGAAGGCAACTTTCACAAGTCATTAATGGAACCAGAGGGTGGTGTAGAGTCTAATAGATAACATTAGCTGGCTGGGAACATAAATATCAACAAAGCTTTATTTTCTTTTTTTCAGACACAACATACCTTTCAACTTACCTTTTCACTTTGTGGGAAGTGCAGCATGAAACAGTATCATTTATATTTTAACATTGTTGCACAAAGAATAATTCTGGGGGCTGAGAGAGGATACCAGGAAATTGTCTGTGTACCAGAAATGAAGCAAAGAACAAAACCTTTGACATTCAATTAAGCAGTCATGTGTTAATGTGTTCTCTTACATCAAGATGACAAGTGCAATTGTACAATCATTAACATGATCTCTGCTGAACTGGAAGGGCCAAAATATAGGTTGGCATGTAAAAAACGCAGTCTGAATGCCAAGCAATTCAGGTAACACATTCTTGAGTGTATTCAAAAATCAATTATTAAAATAAACAAAGTCCTTACCTGCATAGTACAATGTCTTTTGTGGACTTAAAGATGCAAACAGACCTCACATCCCTGAAAAATCTTTGAAAAAAGTGCATTGTGAAGTGCCACATGAAATCTTTTCCACAAATTAATTCAGAGTGGCTCTTTCCACTGACTCAGCCTGAGGTACAAAAAGGAAGAGACCTGACTACCTGTAAGGGCTGCATACTGATACCTAGCATGAGTAGCTTAGAAAACTACAACAGGAAGATAAAGTTGACCGATGGAGTTAAATGAACTTTTCCCTCTTCTTCACGCTCCTCATTGCAGCAGGGCAGACACAATCGCTAAACCACCATGGGGAAGTCTATACTCATGAGATTCACAACCCAGCAGTGCCTGGAAAAGCTATGAAATGTAGGTCACTTAACCAAACTGCATGAAACCACTAAGCTTTTTGATGCCAGGACACCAGGAAGCTCTAAATTGCAGTGAAAGCTATTATTTATAGTTAGCAAAACCACAAACTGAGAACAAAAAGAAGGATCTCTCTTTCTAGAATTGTGCCTTTTCAGAGAAGAAAATGAAAACTAAAACATTATGTAGTAGCTGCCTGTACTCTGAAGAGTATTAAAGTGAAGGAGCCTGTGACTCCAGGTAAACTGAGTCTCAAAACAAATAAGCATTGGTGGTTTGCAAGATGGAGGGTGGATTTCCCCAAGCTGAAGCTGAATTCCCTGGATACTTTCCTCCAACTTCTGGGTTTGAACTGGCTTTAGATTTTACTTCTGTTTCTAGGTCATAAGTACAAAGAGGAGCTCTCCCAGCTCCTGTAGTGGTTATTTGGTGGTGGTTTTGATGCTCCTGAGCTGGATGTCAGTGCAATCATCACCTACCTTCCATTTCCAAACAAGAGAGGAAAAGTATGTCAGAGAGGTTTTATTACAACATTATCAGTTGCTAGGGTGCTCTTCCCATTCCAGTGGTTGTGATTTATAGCAGCTAATGCCAGAAATGGATGAAACCTGCCCTTAGAAAGGCCCGAGACAAGCTCAGGGCCTCAGCTGCTGGTCTGCAAATGGGTCCAAGCGATGGAAGGTGTGTGCAGTCTGTGCACTGGCTGGAGGCTTAGAGGAGAGTTTTCTCTTACAGTCCCAGCTGTCATTAAGTTACAAAGAGGAGAAAGTCCAGAGGAGGCCACTGAGATGATCAGAGGGCTGGAACAGCTTTGCTTTGAGGACAGGCTGAGAGAGCTGGGGTTGTTCAGCCTGGAGAAGAGAAGGCTCCAGGGAGACCTGTGGCAGAATGCAAACCCCCCTCTCTCCCCCTCCCTCCTTCAGTATGGAAGGAGTAGGCACATCTCCCTCTCCCTCTGCTACTTGAGGCTCACAGCTTCTTTTGTTTGGGCTCAGAGCACCCTGGCAAGGGCCATTAGGAGAAGGGAGTGCCAAAGTGCCACTGAGCCGCTGGGCACCTGCGGCCAGTGTGGGGGATGTTTGGAGGCTTCAGGGGCACCCACAGCCAGTGTGGAGGTGCAGAGAAGCTTCTAGAATGCCTACAGTCAGATCTGATCAGCCAATATAAAAACGGGATTCTCATCGAGACTCGGCCCATTGTCACGGGTCTCTCAGAGCATGAGCAAGATGCTGCTGCCGAGAGCCCCTGCCTGGGATGGAGACTCCGCTTGCATTGCCACCACGGCTGTGAGTAAAACTTCTCACAGGATTGCGAGTGTATTTATACTTTCCGTGCACATTTGCACGTGTAACTTTCCATGCTCCATATGAGCGCGTGTAAAATTAATGCTCGCATAATCGCGAGTGTATTTTCCTTCCGTGCACATTTGCACACGTACTTTCCATGCTTAATACAAGCACCTGTACTTTCCGTGCACATTTGCACGTGTAACTTTGCGTGCTCAATACGAGCACATGTAAAAATTATTTCCTCGTACAATCACGAGTGTTATTTTCCTCCCATGCTTCCACATAAGCACATGTAATATTCCGTGCACATTTGCACATGTAAGTAAATTAACCCTCGCAGGATTGCGAGTGTATTATAAATTTACCCTCGCACAATCGCGAATGTACTAACTTTCCGTACTCACTATGAGTACGTGTATCTCTTTTAAAATAATCCCACACCGTGTTTAGGCAAGTGTGTACTTCTCTGGGATTAAGGGACAGCTTCAGCATTGTTTTGTTGAAGCCATGTGCATGCACTCTGTGGACCACCTGTTGTATTAGTTGCTGCCCCTTAATAATTTTCCTCAACTGATATCCGAACCTGTATTTAAGTCACTTTTGGAGTGCTAAAACCCTGTTTTCTCACAGGTTTAATAAAAGTTGTTTTGGACCCTGTTGTCCCTTAAACTAACCTCGGGGTGCCTCTATGACAAGACCTTATTGCCCTTTTCAGTATTTGAAAGGGGTCTATAAGAAAGATAAGGACAGACTTTTTAGCAGGGCCTGTTACGACAGGACAAGAAGTAATGGTTTTAAACTAAAGGAGGGGAGATAGAAGCTAGACATGAGGAAGAAATCTTTTACACTGATGGTGGTGAAACACTGGCCCAGGTTGCCCAGGTTGGTGGTAGATGCCCCATCCCTGGAGACATTCCAGACCAGGCTGAACGGGGCTCCAAGCAACCTGATCTAGTTGAAGATGTCCCTGCTCATTGCAGGAGGTTGGACTAGATGAGCTTTGAAGGTCCCTTCCAACCCAGACTATTCTATGATTCCATGATTCTAAGTTGCATTTGGCATTGTGGTGTGCCACTGAGAGGAGAGGAAGCATTTCCAGAGGGTGTTACTACTAAGTGCAAATCTGGATACCGACCACCTCCTTCCATCTGAAGAGAAGGAGAACGTAAAAAAGGATTTTTAGTAGGAAAATGTGCTCGTGTGTTCGTGATTTGTGGCAAACTCGAAAGCCTCTCTTCAGCAGCAAAAAGAAAACACAACTCTGCCCACATGTAGTTACATACTGTGGATCTAACTGTCAAAATACTTCCCACAGCTGAAACCTGGAGGAGATACATACACGTTATTGCTGCTGAGACCTGTTATTGGAACAAATAACTTGCTATGTTTGGTAGTTACAATAATTATAGATGTCAAGCATCTTGCAAAGTCTGCATTTTTTTTCTTCTGCACATTTTCAAAATCCATAAATGCTGAATAAGCAGATAATTCCTCAGATGGAAAACTGGGAGTATTGTTTGCCTGTGTTTGTAGCTTTACAAAGATAAGTTATTGGAGGTCAAAGATGAAATGAATCATAGAATCAGCATAAGAACAGCTAAGTACAATTTCAAGTAATGTTTTACATCAGCACAGAACTGATGTAACAAAGGCTGCTCTATTCATTTGGGTTAAAGTCTTTGTGATTGCTAAATTTGGAGTGCTGATAAGGGCTACAGTCTGCCAAAATGTCAGTCCTGGGATTTAAATATAGCTTTTGCTATTCTGCCTTGAGTGCCATGCTCATCTAGATTAATTCAAGTATTGTTTATTTTTCTTCATGACACAGATGACAGAAGCAGATAGGTTGGGTCTTGGGTTCCAAGACATTATCTGCTCAAACAGCAACTCCAAATTTTGGGGTGATCAACTCAAAATACTCCCAAAGTTTCTGATTTCAGTGACTCATTTTATGATAATTCAACATGAGACATCCTTAGGAGTCAGATTTCCAGAGGGGTTAATTACTCACAACTCAAATGATTCATAGTAGCTCTAAAATATCATTATAAAACCGTAGGAAGAGTACATTAAACCCAGAAAAACTCAGCAAGACATTTCTGAACTTACTGCCCATCAACTCCTCTAATGAAACAAGGATTTGGTAGGCCAAATTCTAGCAAGTGTATTACCGAATTTCATGAGGAAACAGAAAATTGAGGAACTTGTTGAGTTTAAATTAATTTTCAACCTGTCGGATTCTCTGAAGATTTTCTTTCTCCTGACTGCCCACATTGAAGAATACAGTGAGAAATCAATTTTTTTCTATGTTTACAGCTTGTCCACTAACAGGGTTCAGCTGGTTCTATTCATTTAGGAACATACCTCTTGCTCCTTTAGGAGCACTCACTCACTGTCGAATGGCATACTAACCTATTCCGTTATCTCACTTTTCTAAGATGATAGGTATTAACCCAAACGTATGTTTAGACATTTCAAAAATAAAATAACGACCATGGTATACATGACTCACTATTTTATTGGCTTCTTTGTTACCTGTCTAGCAGACCAGCATTTACTGTGCAATGTCTTCCTTAAGTTTTATAATCCGGTTTTCATGAGCAGCATGCTTTGTCCCAGTTTCTCGGCAAGCCATCCAGTTGTGCCTCTTGACAGGATTACTGTGCAATCTCCAAATGTTAGCTAGGGTTTTTTTTAACAGTTAAAAACCCATGAAGTCAGATGAATGTTTTTGCATCTTTAGGTAAGAATTCCCACTGCAACAGCAATAGCATTTGCACATGCTCAATTACGTTTGCACATGTTACACTTATATGCATCCAGAAGTAAAACATATAGATTTGTTAGCCATCGATAAACCGGAAAGCTAAATAAGAAAATAGGTTTCATGAGTATTTCACTGCCTCATCCATCTAAGACTAAGAATGACATTTTCAGAAGTTTTTTCAGTCCTACAAATGCTATTTCTCCAATCTTTTGTGTTCTTGGGTCCTTGAAAATTTACTTCTAAGATCTCACTACTATTAGAATTTGTATAAGCACTTGAGTATTTTCCCTCTTTATTCCAGCCATCCAGGCTTCCATCCATCCTCTGCATGACTCTGCATTCTTTCCACTAACTAATAGCTCTTAAGACTGTTCTGAGCCTTCAGGTGTCTTCAGCGCCCACTTACCTACAACAGCAGGACTTCTTAGCAACTGAGGAATTTTTTTGGACATTATGCTGGAGAATGGTGAGAAATATTTGAATTCTCCATCATTAAGGGAGTCAGGGCTAACAAAATATGAGATCTTCTCGGGGGAAAAGTAAGCATAGATGTTAAAACGCACTAGAAGTAAAGTTTGTATTTAATTTTATTTCCTGTCACATTCAGAGATGATGTTTTTCCTTTTCTCTTGCTGCTTCACTCCTACTCATCCTCATAATCTGTAAATTACTTTAGTCTGAGATATTTCCTGTGTGTTAACGGTATTTCATTGGCTGCCAAATCAGTCTTCTGATTCTGTCACTTGCATTTGTATTTAGGCAACATGATGAAAATTAATAACATAATTATACCATTCAAGCAAATCAAATGAATTAAATCTGTGTCTAGCCAGCCAAAAATATCTTTGGTTGTCATTGGAGTCTACGGGTCTTTTTCCTCCTCAAGTAGAATCATGAGACGGTAGAAAAATTGCTCCCATGTGGTTATGTTCCATGGACAATTGCTCTGCAAAGGAAAAGCGATGCTCAAACTGTTCTCCTTTTTAAATATGGACTTTTAACTTTCCTGTGATTTCTGATGAAATATTTACTCTGATTTCCTCGAAGCTTCTACAGAAAAACATGACAACATTTCTTCTGAGCAAACTTCTAAACAAAATAAGCCCCCTCTGAACTACCAAGACACCTGCAGCAGACAAGCCCCACCATCTGACGCAGAGCTGAGGGAACGACACAGTGAAACTCACAGTCTTGTACTGGAACCACGGAAACCAGGAACCCGATACTTCCTTGCGCAGAGCTACACTAGAAATAATAAATATGAATTCCTTTGTATTTGCCCATTTGCGATATCCATTTTGCCCAAGCCTTAATGTTCTTATGTTCCACCATGGTATGAAGGTCTCCCATTTTTCCTTAAAATGTCTGCATTGTGCCATAGTTTTCATACTGATGTTTCATTGACTATGCTTGAATTTTGCTGTTAAATACTGTAAAAAGCCTCACCTGAAGACTTCCAAGGAAGCAAACATCACAATAGCAATGGAGTGTCATCCCTTAAAAAGAAACACACATTCTGCCCTGGGCTTACCTTACAGCAGGTATGCAGGAATGATTGGCCATGTAAGTTTTTAACAGAATGAGCTGCAGAGAAATACTAACACACATTTTTCACAGACTGGATTGGTATCAAACAAATCCGTGATTAAGCCACTGAGTCATTTACCACTCAAAGCTTCTGTCATAAGACCTCCTAATGGCTTGGGCAACTGCTTTGAAAAGTTTCAAATTGTTTCCTGTCAAATAAAGCCAGGGTGCTTGAGAGATCAGCTTCTTGTCCCATACACCTTTTTAATTGCATGAAAAAACAACTTTGTGGTTCATTAAATTAAACGAGACAATGTAATAGTTTTATTGCAGTATAGCAAGTTATATTTGCACACATGTATTTTAAAAAATTCTTATCACTGAGATCTGAGCAGACTTCCATCCAGGCTATTTCCACATTCAAATTTAATATAAGTGATTTGGACAGTGATTTAATTGCTGTAGTACAAAACTCTTTTATTTCAGAGGGGGCTAGTGGTATTTTTCTAAGTCTGAACTCTGTAGTGAGTTCAGACAAATCATAATAGACCTTTCTTCCTAGGAAAAGAACAACTACACTGGGTTTCATACCACTCTAATTACATTATTAAAACAATGTCAGTTTATTTGTAGGCAAGGTGACTGCAAAATTGTAGAAAAAAAGTGATGTCTGTTTCTCCTCATATATAATTAAGTCCATTCTTCCCATCAGAAAGTCACCAGAATACAGGCTAGGAGGAGCAGCTCGAGCCAGACCTGAGTACTTAGGAAGAAGGATCTTTTTCTCAGTTCAAAACTGAATACACGTAAATCTACAGAGCATGAAGTCCTAGGAGTGAGTAGGATCTTGGGAGACCATCCAATCCATCTGCTGCTCAGAGGCACACATGAGAGTCCTGAAAGACTCTCGTCTAGTTGGTTCTCTAAGGCATTTGGCGGAATGCTAACCGCCTCTGGGAAGGCATCAGTGTTTTCTGCTCCTCACAACTGCAAACCCGTGCCTGTGCTTGTAGCGTGACACTTTAGTGCTCCACTTCAAGCCCATTATTTCCTCTGCTATCTGCTGTGGATATAGTAAACAGCCATTGAAGATTGTTAGCCAGTTCTCTTTTTGACTCACGTCAGCTGAATCCACTTTTCTTTGCAGATCATGTTTTCTGAACTTCTGAGCTCTCTGTTCAGCCCACACCTTTCTTGAAGAGCAGCACTCAAAAACTGAGTGGTGAGCAAAGCAGCAGCAGTATTTCAGATGTCTTCTCCTTGTACTTTCCCCTGTGGCATCTTCCTTCTCATCAACAGTATAACATTGTTCACTCACGTTCTGTTTGTAATATCTGGATTATTTTCCATAGGTATCCTTACTACCTAAATGTAGTTGTGTCGTGCCTCTAAATAGAGATTTCTTGCTGGAAACAACACAGAATTACAGAATGTTAGGGATTGGAAGGGACCTCAAAAGCTCATCTAGTCCAATCCCCCTGCCGGAGCAGGAACACCCAGATGAGGTTACGCAGGAATGTGTCCAAGCGGGTTTTGAATGTCTCCAGAGTAGGAGACTCCACAACTCCCCTGGGCAGCCTGTTCCTGTGCTCTGGCTCCCTCACTGTGAAGAAGTTTCTTCTCAAATTTAAGTGGAACCTCCTGTGTTCCAGTTTGAACCCATTAACCCCTGTCCTACCATTGGTTGTCCATCCTCATGACACTCACCCTTTATATATTTGTAAACATCAATAAGGTAATCCCTCAGTCTCCTCTTCTCCAAGCTAAAGAGACCGAGCTCCCTCAGCCTTTCCTCATAAGGGAGGTGCTCCACTCCCTTCATCATCTTCGTTGCCCTGCGCTGGACTCTCTCCAGCAGTTCCCTGTCCTTCTTGAACTGAGGGGCCCAGAACTGGACACAATATTCCAGATGTGGTCTCACCAGGGCAGAGTAGAGGGGAAGGAGGACCTCTCTCAATCTACTAACCACCCCCCTTCTAATACACCCCAGGATGCCTTTGGCCTTTTTGGCTGCAAGGGTGCAGAACTGGCTCATGGTCATCCTGTTGTCCACCAGGACTCCCAGGTCCCTTTCCCCTACGTTGCTCTCTAATAGGTCATTCCCCAACTTATACTGGAACCTGGTGTTGTTCCTGCCCAGGTGCAAGACTCTACACTTGCCCTTGTTATATTTCATTAAATTTTTCCCTGCCCAACTCTCCAGCCTGTCCAGGTCTCACTGGATGGCAGCACAGCCTTCTGGTGTGTCAGCCACTCCTCCCAGCTTAGCGTCATCAGCAAACTTGTTGATAGTACGCTCTATTTCCTCATCCAAGTCATTGATGAATATATTGAATAATACCGGCCCCAGTACTGACCCTTGAGGGACTCCACTAGATACTGGCCTCCAACTGGACTCTGCCCCATTGACCACGACTCTCTGGCTTCTTTTCCTCAGCTAGTTCACTGTCCACCTCACTACCTGATTGTCCAGATCGCACTCTCTTGGTTTAGCATCAAGGATGCTGTGGGAGACGGTGCCAAATGCCTTATTGAAGTCAAGGTAGACCACATCTACCGCTCTGTCGTCATCTATCCACCTCATTATGTCTTCATAAAAGTCTATGAGGTTGGTCAGGCACAACTTTCCCTTGGTGAAGCCATGCTGACTGCCCCTAATGACCCTCTTATCCTTGATATGCCTTGAGACATCAACGATAAGTTGTTCCATCACTTTCCCAAGGATAGAGGCAAGGCTGACAGGTCTATAATTATCCAGGTCCTCCTTCTTGCTCTTTTTGAAGACTGGAGTGACATTTGCTTTCCTCCAGTCCTCAGGCACCTCTCCCGTTTCCCACGACATAGCAAAGATGATGGAGAGCGGTCCAGCAATGACCTCAGCCAGCTTCTTTAGCACCCATGGGTGCATTCCATCTGGACCCATGGATTTATGGATGTCCAGATTCCCTAATTGCTCCCTAACCCAGTCCTCATCAACTGAGGCAACCTCCTTGATTGTCCTGACTTCTTCTGGGGCCTCAGCGGTACAGGGCTTCTCAGAAGAGCCTTCGGCAGAGTAGACAGAGACAAAGAAGGCATTCAGTAACTCTGCCTTCTCTGTATCTTCTGCCACTAGGGCACCCACCTCATTCATCAGTGGGCCTACACTGCCTCTGGTGTTAGTTTTACCTGCCAGGTATTTGAAAAAGCTCTTTCTGTTGTCCTTGGCCCCTCTCACCAGGTTTAACTCTAAGGAGGCCTTAGCTTTCCTGGTTGCCTCCCTACATCCTCTGACAACAGCCTTATGTTCTTCCCAATAGGCCAGTTCTTCCTTCCATGATCTGTAAACTCTGCTCTTCCACCTGAGCTTACCCAGCAGTTCCCTGTTTAACCACGCACGTCTCCTGGCTCCCTTCCCTGACTTCCAACAGTGTGGTTTCACCCTGTCAGAATACTTCTTGCATCTTGCAGGTGTAAAAGGAAAGAAGGAGCTTTCCTACCTGGATCTTACATACATGTGTACATGAAGAACAGTTGTCTCATCACACTGCACCTTTTCTAGGCAGAGGTTGGAACTGCCATGGCAGGTAGAGCCAATAACCAGTGTGTACAGAGGCATGAAAAACTGTGTAAACAACATTCTGCCTTTAAGGTGGAAGCATATGTACATGTACACACAAAATATATGCATATCAGACAAGGACACTGAAAGATTTGTTCACTGACTTCCAGAAACAAGGCCTAGAAACAAGGCCTAGAAACAATGCCTCAATTTACATCAGATAAGGCGTTTTCTTTAGACGCAGCTGTTCAGCTGAATGCAAAAATACGGCTATTCTCCTTCAAGTAAGAGGAATAAAAGTGTGATTACATTTGACAGTGACCTCTTCCAAGATAAAAAGACAAAGAACTAGACACTGCTCAATGATGTTTAACTTGATGAGACCATGAATCTCAGGCACAGACGTGCAGTGGGGACACCTCAGGCCATCAGCCCTGTCTTTTAGTTTAGTAAAACACAGTTACTTACAAAGTAGGATACAAGAGTCTGAGTCTTGTGAGTCAGTCTGGACAATGATCTAGGTCTTTGCAAAGTGATTCAAGCCCTACTGATGAAAGGTTTCAGATGAGAGCAAGACATTACGATAGTGATTACTGAAACAACACATTATTTTATTTTCAGTATTTCTTGTTTATCTTGGTTGGGGAGTTATTATTCATCTGCTTCTCCAATCAGTTATTCTCCTTCCTGTCATTTTTTTTTGGTAGACACTAAAATTTATTTTGTGCTCGTTGCTTGTTTCTCCTGCCTACATAACCTTCTTTTATCTATTGCATCTTTTGCTTTGCCCTTCTTTATCTCAGCCCCTCTTCTTCTCCAGTGGCAACAGGGAAATAGCCTGGAGACACCAAACCCTTTCTAGGCTGCTAGCTGACCCACAGGTCTGTTCTGCTGCTACTTGTGAAAACCAGCAATTAGAAACACAAAAGCATTTCACCTTCAGGAAATAGTGCTCTGACAACGCCAAATTTCATTCTCTTCATGTGGCCTCTGGGTAAGTTCAACGGTTGGTATATATATGTATATAAAATCAAAGTGACAATTTAAAAGCCTGTTTGCAGGTTTCTGACATGAACAAGAAATCCCTCTGGACCAGTGTACTCTGATCACCCTGCACTGAGAGCTTCAATTGACAGACTAATTTGGTAATGAAGTATGCTGTACAGAGATCATAACAATTTAATAACGAGCAACTCTTCCATTTCACCTTCTCTCAGCCATTTCCACTCACACAAACAGCACCAACCCTTGGACTGAGGCCAAAGTATAAACAGATGAACAATTTCATTAAAATCTTGAAAACTGAATTACAGCTCTGCCATGCAGCTCTGCAAGAAGCATGAACAGATTCTCCAGTATCTGAACTTAAACACAGTGACTCCCTCTCCCCTGTGCAGGGCGAAAGCAGAGTAAGCGCACACACTGCTGGTGACCTGTGGTTAACCAAACCCTCCAGAGATGGGGCAGGGAGAGAAGGAAGGGGAAGAGCAGCCCAGGGCTGCATCTCAGGAAGGAAAGATGCTGGCTGGGGAGAGGGCACAGACAGCTTGGGCAGAGAGGGGAGGCAGGGAGAGGAAGGGTTGCTGCCCGTGTTTTCACTTATTCCTCTGGCTTTCAGAGTGCATGCCAGGAGATAACAGCATCTCTTCAAAGCTTAACAAGCTCAGTTGTGCTCCCACAAAATTCAAGAGCTCTTCAGGGGTGAATATTCCGCTCACAACGTTGTAATTACTCTGATATTTCCAAAATCTCAGAAGGTTTCTGTGTGGGACTACAGTGGGTCTGTGGATTCCCTGACGGAGGGTATGGGAACAGAGATTGGCCTTGAAGATATTAAGGTCTACCAGTAAAAAAGATGGGAGTAAAGGAGTATCTGGAGATATTAAGGTGTACCCGTGAGAGAGAAGGGAGTAAAAGAGTAACACTGATGTTAGCAAAATTAGCCAATGAGATGTTACTATTGCACCATGTAACCAATAGCAAAAAACATGTGAGCTAGTAAAGGCTATGTAAAAAAGCGTTTGTGGCAATAAATGGAGACTGCTCTTTGTACTTAAGAACCTGGTCTATGTCGTTTGTCCGTCTCAACCGCAACAGGTTTCCAGGCAAAGGTTCTCCTTGATTGAAGTGTTATAGGCGTCTGATGTTCAGAAAATAAAACCAAAATTGGAATCACCCTAGCTTCTCTCCTCCCTACAATTTAAGGAGATCTTTCTTTACACATTGACGGAAATGCTTTTGCAACAAAAATAAACACGCATCATTTAATGTCAATGTGCATGTTTATGCTAAAAACCTGCAAGTCAATTGAAATGTGACTCCTGTTTCCGGAAATTAAATCAACAATTTAAGACTCCAGCTTCCACTCAGCAATTTGCTCAGTGACTGATACACACAGTAAATTCCAGCTCTGCTGGCGCAAACTAAGGTCCATTTTTCAGGCAATGCGTTCCTCACGTAGCTACAATGACAACAGGCCCAACACCACAGAAATCCGTCTTCAGCCCATTCTTATGTGTCACACCATACTCACAAGCATTTTGATGCATGGAGCGACACCTGCTTCTCTCACCAGCTCCCAGCATGACCTTGCTATGTTGCTTCACACCTCTTCATCACAGTTACTTCAGCTGTGAAGTGGAGAAATGATACCAACCGATTTTGTGAAACACTCGAGGTATACCAATGAAAAGTGTTACCTGAGGGGGTCCTTTGTACTGATGAGGACCAGCAGCCTGGCTTGCTCTCATACCAAGCCAGCCATTCTTTTGCAGAAAGGGCAAGTCACTTCATCCTTTTTTGCTTCATTTCTGCTTTGTAGAGTAGTCAAAACTGAGCTTTCTCCTGTCTACCAAAATTACAAATACTGCAAGGCAAGAAACATTTTCTTGCCACACAACTCAAGGCTCAACAAAAGATCTGCAGATGCTGCGGCAGAACAATTGTTCATAAAACGCTTGCCAAAAAAACTCTGTTATTCGCTCAGATCAGTCATCAAAGTTTCCATCTATATCCTCATCTGAACACCAAAAGGGAACTGAGAGCTCTCCAAAAGCTTCACAGTCACTGACATCTCACTCATCACAACCATTTGTAATTCCCTGCATCTTTCTTGCTTCTATTTTTGCCTATCTGTCCCTCAGTAAATTGCTAGTGAGACAGATGCAGGGCTGTCTTTCAGTCTGACAAAAGTGAACCAGCCCCTCAGGTTTCATTTCCAAGGAAAATCTAGTTTCAACAAAACACCAAGAAAAAACATTTGATTCTACTTTGGGGGTGGGAGAAGGAGGAAAGAAAAAGCCACACATCTTCACACAAGAGGACATCTGCTGTCACTTAGCACTTTTCACATGTGTGTATCAGAGCGCCTTCAGCAACTAGAAAGTTAACAAGGAAAAAAAAATCACAAGCTGAGAACTTGCCAACCAGTTCTGAAAGCAAGCTCCTAGGTGAAAAAAGATAGGAAGGAGTGAAAAACAAGTGGAATGTTATTCCAGGAGATCCATCCCTAGACCATCCAGCTGGCTGGGACTCCAACACAAAGCCAACATCTCCTTCCAAGTTAATTCCTGCTCACCTTCAAGCTGTCTGACTTAGCAAGCACTATTCATCTCTTAAAATAGCAATGGTGAAAGAAAGCTGTGGAAACAATCAACAAGCAGCAGCATCACAGGCAGATGCACCTCCTCAGCATGCTGCTGTTTGCTGAAGGAGAGAGAAGTCATCTATTACAGCAGATGCCACCACTCCTTTCTAAAGAAGGGTGATAACCACCCATTTGGTTCACAATATTGATGTGAAGGTTTCAAACCCAAGCTTAGAGGCTCTTCTGAGGGTTGCAGACAGGAGCAGGGCTACTTTCACTCTCTCCATCCTCTGTCATTTGGACTCCTCAAGTCAAGAAAAAGCAACCAACACTGTAGGTTAATCCTGGTGGGCAGCCAGACATCAACCACACAGCTGCTTGCTCACTCCTTCCCTCCCAGGAGGACAGGGAAGAGAATCAGAAGGGATCATGTGAGAAATCTCATAGGTTCAGACAGACAGCTTACTAAGAGAAAAACGACAAAACAAACCAAAGAAAAATAAGCAATGCAAAAAGCAGTTCCTCACCACCAACCAACCAATTCCATTCCATGAGCAACCACATGCTGAGAATGGCATTGTATGGTGTGGGCTATCCCTTTGGTCAAATTGAGTCAGCTGTCGCAGCTGTGTTCCCTCCCAGCCTCTTGTTCACCCTCAGCGTACTCCCTGGGGAAGGGGCAGTGTGATAAAGTCTTGAGACTGTCCAAACACTGTTCAGTAATAGCTAAAACATCCCTACGTTAACAAGGTTGTTTTGCTCCCAAATCCGAAACACAGCACCAAGAAAATTAACTCTATCCCAGCCAAAACCAGCACAAACAAGTTGCCCTAGGTCCTACGCCTAAACAGCTATTGTCAGAGTAAATTACTGGCAAAGCAATGTTTGTTTGAGCCACAAGTATCTCAAATGGTACTCTTTGTCTCCCCCTCATTCATAAGTCCCATGTGAGTATGTATTTGGTTTGTGTGGCAAGGTTTTGGTAGTGGGGGCGGGGCTACAGGAGTGAGAGCTTCTCTGTGAGAAGCTGCTAGAAGCTTCTCCCATGCCCAACAGAGCCAGTGTAACCTGCCTCCAAGATGGACCTGCTGCTGGCCAAGGCTGAGCCTGTCAGCAATGGTGGTAGCACCTCTGTGATAGTTAACATGGGGGGAAAAAACTGCACAACAGCAATTGCAGCAGGAGAGAGAGAGGAGTAAGAGTATGTGAAACAGCCCTGCAGACACCAAGGTCAGAGAAGGAGGAGGGGAGAGGCACTCCAGGCGCCGGAGCAAATATTCCCCTGCAGCCTTTGGTGCAGATCGTGGTGAGGTTGGCTGACCCCTGCAGCTCATGGAGGTTCATGGTGGAGCAGTGTTCCACCTGCAGCCTAGAAAGGACACCATGCTAGCGCAGTCTGTTCCTGAAAGACTGCACCCTGTGGAAAGGAGTCATGCTGGAGCAGTTCGTGAAGAGCTGCAGCCCATGGGAAGGACTCATGTTGGAGAAGTTCATGGGGGACTGTCTCTTGTGGAAGGGACGCCACACTGGGGCAGAGGAGGAAGGAGCAGAAGAGACAACACATGATGAACTAACCACAACCACCATTCCATGTCACCCTGTGCTGCTGGGGCAAAGGATGTAGAGAAAATCAGGAGTGAAGCTGAACCTGGGAAGAAGGGAGGGGTGGGAGTAAGGTATTCTTAGGATATGGTTCTATTTCTCATTATCCTACTCTGATATGACTGGTAATAGATTAATTTCCCCGAGTTGAGTTTGTTTTGCCCATGATGGTAACCAGTGAGTGATCTCTCCCTGTCCTTATCTTGATCCATGAGTCTTTGGTTATATTTTCTCTCCCCTATCTAGCTGAGGAGGGGAGTAATATAGCAGCTTTGGTGGGCACCTGGTGTCCAACCAGGGTCAACCCATCACAGAGCAGAGCACAGGGTATCTTGCATTAACTGCTCCCATTTCAGCAGAAGCTTCAATGATTCTCCCTCAATCAATACTACGTTATTATGTCATGACTAAAGTCATTAACGTACGACGTACCTTTGTACCATTTGCAGCCACTCTGAACTCAGCAAGGCACATCAATCAGCTTAAGTTGTGGGCACACAGCTCCTCAAAGGTGTTTTGGGCACTAATTACTTAAATTTTTAACTCATGTTTTACTTTTCCTTTCCTTTTATACTTTAATAATTTCTTGAAGTTCGTCTTACATTTGTACAATCCTTTTTTGCCTCTGAGAAATGTATGAGGTCTGATGTTCCAAATGACAATGGATTTGCACAAACCCTTTTTTTTTTTTTTTTTTTTTACACTGGAAAGAAGAAAATAACAATCAAAGCAATTTAAGCGTACAGCTTCCTACAGGTTAAATTTATCCAGCTAGACACATTATGAAAAGCTAAATCCCAATTAGTAACAGCTAAAAATCATGTTTGTCATTTCTGGAATAATAATTAAAGAGGAACTAGAATGTCTAGATAGGAAAGTTCTTCCTCTACGTTTAATGAAATACACTAGAAGAAATTGTGACCATTTAAGCAGCTAGAAATGAAAAGATGGCATTGATACTTCCATAGAAGCTACCAAAAACCCCCACTACACACACAGAAAAAAACAAGAGCAGCTATTTTAATGTCCTACTTCAGAGGATATTTCCATGCTTAATACTTATGCTGAAAACAACTTCTTGTGCCAGATCCAAGACCTTCTGAAGTTATTAATATTCTGCCATCAGCTTTAAAGGGAACAAGATTTGCCTTGCAAAGCAACCAAGAAAGCTACAACTATTCACAAGATTACTTAATTTATGGCAGTTTCGGTTGCAACAGCTACAGAACTTAGAAGTACAATTAACTGTATGAGTAAAATGTTCTGGTAAGCACCCAATTCAAACACTTTCAAGATAATTAACTCCAAATTTTAAATAACCAGGTTGTAACATTCTACATTAAAAACATTCCTCTGAGGAGAATGGGGGCAGAATATCTTTAATATGCATACAGCATACACATTTAACTATTACACATATAAAAAGGCAATAAATTTTATACAGAAATTTATTGTGCAAGAATGATCTTCATGCTCATTTACAATAAAATAATTCGTTTTAACAAATAATCATGCCATTGCTTAATTTCAACACTAAGCAGAATATTTACATTCAAGTTTACATGTTTGTTCAAGTTCCATGTATGGTATTGTCAGAATTAAGTCAGAATGCGTCTTCAGATCAAAGTTTGCATTTTTTACATTAAAATATCACTGCCTTTCAGATATTTACTGGAAATCACAAATTTCCTTTCTTTGCAGTACCCTCATTTCCCAGCTACTGTACTGGAAAAAAAACCCAAAAGCTAACTTGCAGAAATCAGCATCACAAACATACATCAATCTCCAATTTGCCAGGCATTTCCAACTTGCTAAACGGAAAGGAGGTTGGAGCAAACCTCTGTGTAACTGACTTGGAGGACTGTTTATGTCATCCTTGCAAGAGATCATGACGTAAGAAAACAAGCTTCAGGACAGTTCTGTCACAGAATTTTGTATAAAAAAAGGGACATTCTGTCAATATGGAAGTGACAGTGTATCATAGCACCTAACACTTTGGAACTTTTCTTTTTTTTGAGCCACAGGGATGACTAGGAAGAGAGCATCATGGTCTAGCAACTTTTAAAAAATAAAAATGAACCAAAAAAACCCACAAAACACCCACCCAAAACATATGCTGTATGGTAATAATTAAAAAAAAATAATCAGTTTACAAACAGTTGAAAAATATTTTTAGTGCACAGAAATTCGAATTGTGACTTCTTGATGCTGCTTCTTCCTCTTCACACTCCAGGATCCAAGAAAAATTCAGACTTCACCTCATATTTTATTAGCCTGAGCACCAATCCCTTGCTCCTTTTTAGCAAATGTTGCTAATACAGGCTTCTCAGTTACCTCCCACCCACCCTGGTCCCTCTTTTATTTTTTAAACTGAGCCGAGAATCAGCTAATACAATATGCAAACCCAGAGATGGTTATCTTAAATAGCTGCAATTGCAACAGAATTTTTGTTTAATTTCACAGTTCCATGTGATGCCAACTATTTTAATCCACATTTTCGTATCAGTGCTTCACCTTCTGTCTAGGTTTCAAAGGGGCCTGTAATTATAACAAAAGAATCAGAACATACTTGCCAATATGCTGCCCTGACTATATTACATAAAACTGAAGGACAAAGTATAGTGATTGTCTTGGATTTTGGCTACTAATGTTATCGGAGACACTGATTTTGAAGATGCAAACCTGAACATTCCCACATTTTAAACAATCTTCATATTTGGCAGAGACTATTTTGCTTTTTTGTCTTCACGTTGTGACATCTCCTCCAGAACTCGTGGGCTGAGAAACAACTGTGGAAGGTTGTACTGGTAACATTTCTAGCTCGGATTCACGTACAAAGATGACTGCATCACCACTCACATTTATTAAACACTGGGCCTGAAAAAAAAGGCCAACACACAGTTACCAAACATTACAGAGTTACGTATTCTATGTTCACTGACATCTGCTAGATGTAACTACACAGACAATAGAAAAGTCAACAGAGATCAGAGAAGGACAAATTATTAGAATATATTAGTGAGGCAATCCCTACCACATTTCCTTCTATATCCACTCACTTGTGTGCCATCAAACATATAGACAGATTCTCATAAGACCATCACAAATGAAGTATCTGTGTAGCTGTACTTCCTTTTTCACTACTGTTTTGAACATATTTCATGCACCAGGACAACCACATTCAGTTGTTGCCCTTACTAATGAAGTTTTGTCCCTTCATGTCCAAAATGAAGCATTTTATATTAGCAACTCCACGTGAAAATGATGAAAATCCTAACACTGCAACATTGGAAAAGCTAAGTACAGCTGTTTCCTGCAATTTACTCCATTCTAGTGAACTTACACCCATTTGGGGATTTAGGAAGCATATTTGTAATTTTGTGCTAACTCAGGTGTTCAAGAACACTCTTGGCTTCTTTAAACAGACATGACTATGAGAGAACCACAAGTGTTATGCAAACATGGCTCTACAGTGTTCCTTGTTTTTTAAATACATGTGTATTTGTGTCATACTGGTCACAATAGCATTGCTATTTCATATAATTATTTACCTGATTTTTGTTTGGATTCTCCATGAAAACACACTGCTTCATTATGTATGAGACAACGGCATTCCCCCCTAAAGCTGCAACATGAGCTCTCACCATTGCAAATACTTCAGCAATAAATGCATGGAGAAAACCACTGACACCACCCTCCTAAAATGGAAATTAAAAAAGACATACTGTGTTAAGGAGATGCTGAATACTTTTTTTACATTTTCACCAGCTGAATATTTCAGTGAATCCTAAACAGTATATTGTACAAAACTTAAAAGCTATTTACTGTTTAACGGGTCACAGTTGAAAATCAGACCAATGGAACTTACTGTTTGAGTAAAAGATTCACAAGTAGGTTATTCATTTGTGACTGGTATTCTTTGCAGTCAGTATATTACATATAATCATACTTTTCAGACATTCCTACACCTCTGCAGGAACATGTAATACTTCACTGACAGTTGAATAATAGGTTTTTCTTTCATTCGGAAGGATACTACCCATTTTTTGAAAACTGGGAGGCAGATAAAGAATAATTTCTACTGAGGATCAGAAGAGATTTAGTCTTCTTGGAAATTACTGGTAAGTAGTGGCCGTTACCTTTGGTCACTGGCAGTTCACGTATGCCAACAACTGTCATGAGTTCTCAATGTTCACAAATAAATGATCCCTCAAAATACAAGGTATTTTGACAGAGCAGAGACTTGACACCAGCTATTCAAGCTTTTTTTTCCCCCTTGAAGCCCAGAACTTCTAGCCATCCCATTTTGTTAAGTTTTTTGACTTGATGGTGTTTATAGGGGATTTTTACTTCTTTAGTGCCAAACTGAATAATTTAAATTGCTGTGAAAGGAAAAGGGAAACAAAGAAGTACAGGGGTTTTTTTCTACACAATGTTTAAGAAAGAATGTGAGCTACTACATTAGGGGGAAAAAAAATACACAAAAACCAGGCAACCTACACAAAAAAAAAAAAAAGCACAGAAAACTGAGGAAAGAAACTGATGAAACAGAGCTCACTATTGGTTCAAAATGGCTGTAAAATTTCAAAATGAAAGTGAAAGGCAGGACCACTAGATTTCCCACATGTGTGTGTGCCACTGGAGAACAGGAGAGAGGCAGGCAGAAGAAGAGGCTAGCTAAGGTGAACTTCAGCAAATACTGACTGCACTCATATCTACCAGAAAAAGTATAATACACCCTGAACAGACTCAAAGACATTAGAAAACATATCCTGGATGAAAATTAACAAAAGGGCAAGTATAATTTCACTGCTCCAAGCATAACCCATGAATGAACTGCAGCCAGAAATCAAAATTTCAATACAAGTTTGTAATTCCTTGTGAAATTTTGATTTTTGTCCAAGTGTTTTAAGAGTCACAGCAATTTACAGGGAAAAAAACTGTAATATTATAAACCTAACACAAAATTTGATCACAACAGATAACAAAAGATTTTAAGTATCTACCTGTAAACAACAAAACCTAAGAGCAATAGATAAATTTAACTTAAAATTATCATTAAGTTTTAAAGCACAGCATCTGATATAAACTTCAGCTTATGAAAGGATTCATAAGGCCTCAATATTCTGTAAACTACCATAAGCAAAATATAAAGCAATACAAACAAAAATGCCGCTAATTATTTTTTCTGTAGAAACCTGGAACACATTGCTTGAGTTTGATACAATGACTATTCTGTTTTGACTGCTGGTGCATCAGGGCAATACTGTGCAACTCGGATTAAAACTGGTTTGTGACTCAGCCTACGCAGCCAAAATAGATTTAAGTTCACTGTCCTGAGATCTGCTACCACCACTAGCAAAGCTTGCTTATCAGCTATTTGTATCTACAGAAGCTGCAGTTAGTATAGCAATCTCACGTAACCACTTCCCTGATCCTACCATATACATCCTGTTGAAAACATTGCCCTTCTTACATAGATTTCTTAAGTTAAAAGGGGCTGTAACTTGCTAGATCCAAAAAAGAAGTTTGTCCAATCAAAGTTTCTCTAGAGAGATCGCAACTCATGTTTATGAAGGCTGATCATTTTTATAAAAATCTGCTCTGTAATTTTACCAATGTGTAATTAGGAACAAACAGCATACTCCTCAGCATTAACAAACCTGGTAAGAGGTGCACTTCCATGGCCAGAAATTGTAGCAGAAGGATGCAGCTACTTCCCAAAAGAACATGAAAAGTATAATGAATATTTCTTGGATTTTTTGCATGCTCACAAGAGTACCTGTTGTCCAGATCTAGACTAGCAACCAGTGTTTACGTATCAGTAGCTACAATCTCTAAGCTGCTTGTGTGATTATATACCCTACGACATTCTTTTTAGACATTCATCACACATAGCTGTGTTACTGAGAAGGCACAAAATGTAATATTAACCATCAGCAAATACACAGTGAAAATTAATCATTGAGCTTGCTAAAAGAAAGAAGAATTGATGTTTTTTGTTGTTGTTTTCACTTAAATTGATCTCAGTTTTGGATTCAAAGGATCCCAGCTCACACTGCTGGTCAAAGACCTATTTTTTCCAAATAGTTCTGTTTAAGAATTCACTGATTTAATGTTATATCCAAGTCCAACAACAATGGCAATGGTTAAGTAGCCCCTTCCAAACATCACGAAACACAAGGCAGCTCTAAATGCTCTATAACAAGAGCAGTGCAACGCGACTTACTCTCCATTCAGTACCACCTTCAAGCTACAAAAGCTCCATTCACTTGCTGTGCCATACCTCAACTCAAACCTCTTCAGATATTTACCTCTGATTATAATAAATAAACAAGAAGTGCTAATCCCTGATATAAAGCTCACCTCACGCAAAGAAGTGGTTTCTCGTATAAAAAACATGTTGATTATCCCAAGATATTTGGTTATTTTTGCCCCAGGTAGAAAAGAAAGAGGTGTCATCTTAACAACTGAGACAGTAGAATTGGTGCATGATGGAACAGAACGGTGCCGTAAGTATCCCTCAGCCAATGGACTTGTTTTATCAAGTGAAGCAGCTAAAAAGATGGGAAAAAAGAAGAGAAAGTAACTATCAAGTGAGATCGATTACCGTTTATCAAAACACAAAATCTCTTCTTTATGGTTTCCAAATAGCTTGGTGACAACATTCAGCTGCCTGTGATGCTCAGCCATACCACGTGAGCAAGGAAATTATCATGCAATGCATGCAAAAGGAGACAAAAAGCTGAAATGGAATTTATTTGGAAGAGTGGCATTCCTGCAAAGGAAAACATTGAGGCGAGTAGCTGCACATACAACAATCAGTTATAAAGTGAAGGTAAAGAAAAAAGTGCCAACATTTTGAAATATGTATTCTGCTGGAGGAACAAATTACAGAAAGTGTGAAAGTTGTTGTGTTTCCCCAGTGCAGCATTTTCCATTAAAACAGATATTAATCTCTGCTAATTAAAGCAAGATAGTCAGACCTGTGGCCAAAGCACTACTGAAAAATAACTCACCACTTGCTAATTTAGTGACCATTGCCTTGACTGTCACCTTGGTGATTGCTTCCTGTTTCTCACCAAAAATTTTCCAAGATCATACATACACCTACATCCATGCAGTGTATGTTACATAATTAGTAGGCGTACACATTTATGGACAACTAATTTTTACTAAGTGAACAGAAATACTGTATTTTGCTTTTTATGATACTGGTTTATAAACCCTAAAGTAGCTTACAAAGTTATGAACAATGTCGGCAGTTTTCACGCTCAGGTATTCATTCTACATGGGATCTGCAATATTATTGCTGGGCAGGAAACTCCACTATTCACCACTGGGAAATCAGAGATATGTCTCAGATTATCATAACGTGGTAGAAACAGCCGCCTACTTGTCTTAATTGATCCGCGCCTTATGGTCTGAGCTTTCAGTTTAATGAGCTCTATCCAGCTGTTGCATCTGTCTGCAAAGGAACTGTAATCAATTGACGTTGCTGAAAACACAGACAGAAAAACAAAAGAAAAAAAACAAAGAAAAAAAATATGGATGATGTCTCTTGCTCATCTTAATGCTCCTTTTGAGGAAGCAATTCTCTGTGTCTGAGAGAGAACAAACATCCCTTTCCAGGTCCATTTAAAAGAAAAGTTACAGTGTAGGTTTGGACAAGTGCACTTTGTTTCTTTGGACAGTGTACTGATTTCTGGTCATGTCCCAGCTGTGAATCAATTGCCTGACTGGGACTTCATCATGAAAAAACATGCATATACAGTCATTAACGACTTACACCAGATTTTTTTAAACTCTAATTTTACGTATTAAGTTCTGGTTTCTTTAAACCTTGTTTTAATTTTCATTTCTATTCTTTTCCTCATGATGAACTGCTGATCTAGACTTAATCTTCCTAACTATCTTTATCAATATCTAACCTACAGACTGAAGAAAAGCTTTGGTAATGAGGACAAGAGTCACATGCTGAAACAACACCTCAGTTTTAAACATAAATGAATTTTCCTTACAAAACACTGTCCTCCTTACCCCAATGTCTCCTCTCCAGTTCCCCCTTCCATTGTTATCATTACAATGACGAGTTGTTTCTGCTATGACTTTTGGTATTAGTTGCAGGGGTGTTTGCATATCTTTAAAAAAAAAAAAAGTTTTGCAAACATAGTTTCTTCATTACCCTGAAGAAACGGAGGAAGACATGCTAACTTCAAAATAAGACAAGCAAAAAAGCTCTCTCTCTCAGGGAACTAATTTTCTGTCAGATAAAGAGGTATCAATATATCTGACAGACACTGTTATTATTAAGAATCTGATTTCTGTAATTAAAAAAAAACACATCAAAATATTATGATATAGTTAAGCCACACCAGAGCATGCATTCTCAGTTAACTAGTAAACACTTCCTGGATCAAGACACATCCAAAAAGAGTATACCAATATCCCAAGAATGCTCTTTCTGTTCTGGCATATGGCTAAATTAAGTAAACTCACCTCTCTGAGCAGCAGGAATACCTGTGTGGGAAGTTGCACCCTCCAGGACTTCTAATAAGATAAAATGAATTCCATTCAGATAATATATGAGCAGAGTCATGTAGTACAAGACAACAGTTTTCTTTTATAAAAAAAATTTTAGAGTTAAAGATAAGAAAAATAATCTTTTATATATACACTATACTATGTACTTTGAGCGCACATAATAAATAGGTATAAATAATTAACTTTGTTAAATCTGTCTTGCGAATTATAACATTTACTGAAGGTCATTACAGTATAAGATTGAATACAAATATTTTTTTAAATAACAACCTTACAGAAAAGTATGTTAAAAAATATATTAAATTAGCTGCTAAGTAAATGTAACTACAACGAAACCTTGAGTCTACTTGTGAAGAAATGACAGATCAAATAATTATTTACGTGAAAGCCTCTGAAGTGATGTACAGCACAATATGGAATGTAAAGAACATCAGGAAAAGTGATACACGTGAACAAGCTACCCTCTACTGGTCAGTGCCCATTATACAAGTAGCACACTCCAGTAACAGTGAAGAAGACATCAGTCAGAAATTTCTGGATAGCTCCTCTTTTTGGAAATGAAAGTTTAACAGTATCATAATGTGACCAATTAGAAGTTAAGCACACAAAAATGCATAAAAAGAAAAAAATAAAAAGCAATAAGAAGATTATTGTTGAAATTAAACTGACCTCTGAAAATACAAGTACATGCGGCAGACACTCTCCTTTATACAACATATGGAATGGGGAAAAAAGGAAGCTGATTTCAATGGATGATGACCTAATTTTTATTGCAGTCATAAAAGAATTATGACAATGATTCTTGAAATGCAGGTCTATCTCGGATAAAATCAAGGAGCTGTTTAACAGCTAAAAAGTGCTGCACTGTACAAATAGTTTATTATGCAAGTTTAGGCTCCTTTCACTTAAAAATAAATTGCATGCAGTTTTGCTCAGCTGAACAATCAGTATTTGCTAATTAAATATTTCCCACCATGAAAACTATTAGCTTAACTATTTGAGGCCGACAATAAATGGAGTTATTTTATGTAGGCCTTTTACAGAAGCAAAGCAGTATGAAGCAAGCCTAATTATGAAGTAATTTGTAATTCTTTAAGTCAAATGACACCCAACACCTAGTGGTTTGCAGCATTTTAAAATACTCTAAATGCGAAGATAGAAGAACTACAAAAAAGTCTTAAAAAGAATACATACAGAACAATTAGCCAGCCAATCTTACATGACTCTCAAAAAAACTGACTTTAAGAGTGAAGAAAGCCATTATGCTTAGGTAGCAAAGAATATTTAAAGTATGTGAAAGTACAGATATTTTAAAGCTACTGCAACAACGGAAGAGCAGGACTCAAAATCGGTAAAACACAATAGTTCAGCACTCTTCCATTTAACTGACCTTTTGCTGGTAAGGATGGTTGAGAAGCAAGGGGATCAGGGCAAAGTTCCAATGGAAATTGTAACTGTTCTTCATTGTCTGTAGATGCTTCAACAAAGAGAAAATACCCAGTTGATAATTAACCCCCAAAACAAGATTTGCTGGCAGTATGAAACACTGCAGATTCAACTTAGGCCTGACTGCAACAGATTTTTTCAGCATATGCATATAGTGATGCAGTTCTGCAGGAACAGTTATATGTCTGACACTAAATCCAGCTCCAAAATTGAACAGAACCTGTGTTCCATCGAACAGGATCTGATTTAGTATTTTCAGGAAAAAATATTAAGTTCAAGTCATGTGTTTTAGATTTGATTCTGCAGCTGGAACCAAGTTAGCTTTACATTACAGTAAAAACTAACGCGATTTATTTCACATATAAGAAAACGATTTACTGTTACTATTTAAGATGGTATAAATAATGTCTTAGAAACATATAGCTCTGTTCTTCTACCTAATTCCATTCTTCAGAATGCAGTATCTTCAAAGCTCTGTCTACATTCCCACATCCAGATTGCATACATACATTTCTAGCATAAGATGGTACTTCATTAGCAAGATGATACATGCAGATTGAAGCATTCTCTTCTATTACCTCCATAGTGCTATATGCTTTACTGACCTCCAAAAATATTACTGATCTACTTAAGGGGTTTTTGAGTATTTTTAAAATATTATGAATAATTTTTTTGCTGCCTTCTTGAAGTAAGGATGAAATTTGCTACTTATAAAGAACAAGTATTCTCTAATGACACACATCGTGTTTCACAATACAATGGAAATATTGTCAGCTGTCCCACCAATTCTTTAGAGAAAAATATTCAAAGAAAGATAATACATGGAATAAGGAAATATCCAAACTTTTTTCATGTTACTGTAATTTTGTTTTTTACTTACAATACCTAATACTTATTAAATGATTCTGCTGGAGGTCACATATATTAACTCTAAAACCCTCTATGTTATGACTTTACGATTTTCTAGAACTTTCCCATAGAAATCTGCATATGTAACTGAAATGAAAAAGGTAACTCATTAGGTATTAGGTGGAAAAAATGAAAGAAAAATATTATCTCTTATCTTTACATGCCTCACAACATTTACCTCTTTGCTGTGATTTTTCTGTAGGGGCTTTGTTGGCTTGTAATGTTTGGTTTTTGTCAAATGTAATTGCAACAGCTGTGACTGCAATCTGCAAATCAGAAATATATGGCATATTAGGTAATTTAATCTCTCGTGCAATCTGCAAAAATAATTTTGCAAACAAGCAAGCTTTTTAGATAGAAAAATAATAAGGAAAAAATAATTTAAGTACATATACTAAAAACCCTTCACAGCGCAGCATAAAAGGCAATACTAAGGTCCACTGTTAGAACACATATCTGCCAGTGTTAGCCCAAGGTTTATGATTTTGTTCATCAATTCTTTCCTTCTTCATTGGTGAAGTGACATAAAAAAGAAACATAAAAACTCACTATCCTTGTATTTTTAAGATAAAGAAAGAGATGTTTAATTGATCACAAGAACGGTGCTATGCTTTCTCAATAAAACACTTTCTTTAAAAATAATGAAGTATATTGCATCATCTTGAAATGGCAAGAAAAAAATTAGACAATTTTAATGACAGCATATTTAGGAAACTAGTGTGCCATATTCTTGTAGTGTATGTGGTAACAATTTTTAATGGATATTTAGTCAGGACTTGTAGTTTCCTACATAACTAAAAAGATACACACTATTAAGATGCATTGTGTTCATGAGAAGCCACATAGTACCATGATTATCAAAACTGATAAACTCAATAGGTCATTTTTTTTTTCTTGAGCAAACATTATGGCCTTAACGTTTACTTCAAAATTAATCAGAAATACTAGTAAATCAAATCCTAGCCTAGTTTACTTTGAGTAGCAAATATTTATTAAAGGCCAACAGTGGCATGCCTATCTGCTGGAAGTCAAAAGAAGCAGTTCATTTACCTGGACTAATTCATCCTCCGGTAAAGCAACTGTAAAATTCACATGACAAAGGCAGCAGGGAACCATAGATCGTAGTTTAAAATACAAGCTCTGTTGAAGACAAGACATAATTTGTGTTAACTCCAAAAAAAAGTAGGGTTTATTTCAGAGAAATTAAAGATCAAAACTTTCCCTAGTAGAAAACATCTAAATCATATTAATTTTTTTATTGCAGAAGAATTAGAAGTGTGGAAAAGTCAGGATAGAATGCAGCCTTTTAATTTCTGTTTCTAGAGTACACCACCAATCAAAGGACGCATTCAGATTCAAAAAGCTTTGGAAATCCTTAATACATTAAGGCAGCTGAATCTATCTCTAGAGCAGCTTATGAACTAATTGCAGACACTCTGTAGTCTAATTCTGAGAAGTAATTACGAAGAAAATGTTATTTTCAGCACAGCCTGATTTTACTTTGCTTCTCTTTGAACAATTCAAAAAAATGTTTGAAATAAGATTCTTACCTTCAAGAGATTCTCACAGAGATCATTAAAGTTTTTATTAAGTGTTTGATTTGTTAGGTTAATGTTGCTTAATCTGGATACTCTTACTGCTGTGAACATCTGAAATAGAAACACATGCTTATTTATTTTCCAAGAGATGCCTGCATGTTATATTAAAACCAAAACTAATTCATAAAGGCAAATGATGCCTAATATGGTATAGGGTGGGAAAGGAAGAAAGAGAAAGATAGAAAGGAAAAAACTATAGCAATAGTACATGAAGTGCTTATTGTTCATGAAATTTTACAAACAAAAGGCGTATTTTCTGTGAACTAATGCATATGAATGTATGAAAAAAGTGATTAAGCGAGATATTAAATACTCCATGTCCTTTTTACTTAAAGGAGTCATAAAGGAGTCATTCTACCTGCTATGTATTTTCATATAGTCACAGAAGAGCTTGGGTTGGAAGGGACCTTCAAAGGTCATCTAGTCCAACCCCCCTGCAATGAGCAGGGACACTTATTTTGTTAACTGCTGTTAAAAATTATGTTGTTCACAATAATGTAGACAATAACAGAATGTCATATATAGGAACACAGGTAATCCTACCAACCTGAGAGTATGCAGCTGGTAGAGTCATATTGTTTTCAGGTTTGAGCTGTGCCTCTGCCAAAGCACAGTCTTGTACTGTGCTGATTAGCTGTGAAAGCTCATTTAGATATAATACCTCTGTTTTAACTCTCGCTCTATGAGACTGAATTGTGTTGGATAAACATGACCAAGATGTTTAAACTTAATTACAAATGGAATTTTTCTCTACTCACTGGACTGGCTTTATCTAATTCTTATTTATCTTAACCTATTAATGTTATCATATTCAGAATCTCACACTAAGTAACAGTCAGCAATTTACTTCTTTTAAGAGGCTGTAAAATCTAGCCAAGTTCTCAAAAATGCCCCAAACCTTAAAGTTCATATTTACTGTAATGATTTTCTAATATTTGTATTTTTGTACCAAGTTCTCTGTAACATTAATAACATTAAAACAAAACAAAAAAACACACCCAAAAAGCCCCACAAAGAAACATGTTCTCATATCCTATTTTTCTTACCAAAAATACTACATTTATTTATAACACAAGAGTATCCTTTTAATTTATCTTTAAAAATTAGTGATCTCTAATATATATTTAAATTACTACATCATATTTCAAGACAATTTGGGAAAAAAAAGTTTTAATTTACTTTGAATAAGCTTACTTGAATTTCTGGTGTCCAGTTATTTATACCAGGCATAATTTCCGTGTTGCAACTGTAAAAACCTGCAAAGAAAATATTTGGGGAAATTTATGTTGCACACTGAAATATAAAAATATTTTCAAATGAACTGAAGTGACTTTACTTGATGTTTTGCAAGTATTCTCCCTCCTGTGTTTTTGAATACTGAATAAGACCAACATTCAAAAAGCAAATGTAGTATTTGAAGAATACAATAGAACATACAAAAGCAGTGCATGCTTTCTGTTATCCATACTGCAGTGAAAAAATTGATAGAAAAGATGGAACTCACCACTTCTAAACCACTAATTCAGTGCAGAATTCTTATGCTGAATATTTCTTGAACCGACGAAAAGCAAGGCCAAAAATGGTATAATGTTGTGGAACATGAGAGAGGCTACAATGGCATGAAATGCAACAGTGACAGTTGCTCCCCATGGAGACAGGGTAACTCATGTCATCTGATGCCAAGACTGATTGATAAGAGGCTCCCTGACTGCTCCAGGGAACCTCTCCTTGCGGAACCCCACAAACCAACAAACTCCTGACTAGCTGGTCCTGAGCATGAAGAAGCATTCAAAGAAACTGTAGGAAGGGTAAACACCCAAAATCCACTACTGCTCTGTCTAGTTTCTAACAGACAAACTACATACGAATGAGAAAACCTATTAAAAAGGTGATATGGGAAAAGCAAAAAAGCTAACCTTTGACAGACAGCATACAGATGCTTTAAAGTTACTACCTAGAGACTCAGTGCAAATATGTAGCACTTACTAACAGAGACCTGAAAATACTGAAAAAAGTATAAAGACTAAACAGCAGGGTAAGAAAAGTTATAAGCAGCAAATAGGCAATGTTGAAAATGTAAAGATATAGCTAAATGAGCACAAAAATGAAAAATCTGGGAGGGCCTATGTAAAGACACGAAATAAGCTAGAAAATAAATTGTGTAGCAGCTTGTGGAAGGTATAAATATTAATAGGTTTTTCTTTCGGGACATCAAAAGCAGAAATCTCATTGAAGAGTCAAATAAGGTACAGAAAGAATACACAGACATGACAACACAAGAGTGAAAAACATGCTGGTTTTTTTTTTTTTTTTTTTACATAAGTGTTGACCATGATAGTGGAGCTTTCCACAATAGTGAAAAAACCCTTGTTTTCCATCAGAGAACCTGTCTTAAATAATAGTGTTTGAAGGAGATATTGAACAAATAGGCAACTGAAAAATAAGCATTCCTGTAAACAACAGGAAAGGTAAAAGATTAAATAGCTGCCTAATCAACATTGAACTCTTAATTTAAAATTGCCCCACTATCAGAGGAGAGGATTTTTTAATCTTCAGATAGTGAGGTGCTTTTAGTGACTGAGACCTACTGATTTGCCTAGTACCGATATCTATATTAATGGCTTGTATGTGGTTCACGGGCAGACGGAAAAAGAAGACACTGCAGAGGAGCTGATACCACCTTTCTAAATAAGAGTCATGGCTCACAAGCTGCCAACAAGCATGTAGACAAAAGGCTGATAAGTCTACTTCAGACATCAAAAGGACTCTTTAAGAGACTAATATGCTGAAGGGCAGAATGGAATACCACTTCAGGAAATACAATTATTTTAAGACTGGAAAGAGAGAGTCAAAATAAATGCAAAATTTTCAAAGTGGAGACATCTGTAACTCAGGATTGTATGCTTCAAGCATTTGCATAACTTATCTGCAAAAGAGGATGAAAGGTCACTGCTGATGGCCTTATTTTAAGGTAGTAAATTAACTGCAGCAGGTTCTAGCAATTGTTAATCGATGAGGCACAAACAATTCAGTGGTAATAATAGATAATTATTACAAGGACAGTTCTGAGCTCAACAGTACTCAGCATGATAAACATTGATACCAATTGTAGGGAAGGGAACAGATACATGCTCAGAAGGAACACAGGGAAACTCACAAAGGTAACACAGGGAGAACAGGGACAATCAAATGTACAGAGCAACATCCACATAATGGACAACTACATTAGTCTCTTATCCACAAGTTCTATGGAGGAGGATATGACAGATACCTATACAATCACCAATATCCTAAAGAAGACTGATACGAAGCAATGATTCACTGGTCTTCCCAATATAAGAAAAAGGAAAAAGTGCTGATATCAACCAAGCATAAGAAAGTGATTCTTACATGGGTACAGATGCTGATGCAAAATTCTATGAACACTGAAGATGCACATGGGCTCAAAAAAACAACAGCCAAATGCACAGGAAAGTCAGTCAAAGGCTGTTGTTTACAAAGACAGTACTTTTCTTTCTGGATGTTGTTGAACTATTAATATAATAACTGTTGGCATGTTATTCTGTGGGATTTCCCCCTGCCTCATTCTTACATTAATGGAACATGCAATCTTGCCTGATCCCTATCAGCAAGCAAACGTTGAGTGATTCGGTACACCTCCTCCTGTATCGGATTCCTAAATGATTTTTAAATACAGACAACTAAATAGACACCTCACAAAGTTCTATTGCCAGCAATGCAACCCCAGCATTCATATTCACACTGTGAAGTAAAAAGAGATTGATTTCAAGTTGCACAATTGAATTTTGAACATTATTCACTTTAAGCAGTTTTAGTTCTCAAGTTGCAACATTTTAAAAAATACGTCTATAAAAAAATCCTAAGTAATCAGAAACTACTCTATTTCTATTATTTGACTTTACTGCCTTCTACAGAAAACGACCAATACTGACTTGGGTAAAAATACTGTGAGTGATTTAAGAATTCCAAATAATTTCAGACTTTGCTTTTTTTAAAAAACAGCAAAGACTACAAATTCAGTGAACACAAAGGTTTTAAGTGATAGTATGGTACAATCACAAAGCAAAGAAAATACAAACGCACTTCATAAGCAAGAGCGCTAGAAGGGCAAATTGCTCACTTTAAATAACATTCTTGGATTACAACACCAATATGTCACATTATATGGCTACAAATACTTAAAGGTCATTCTGTTCTCTATATTTCTACTTTCACTGTCCTGAAACCTACAAATTAGCCATTCAGTCTAAAAAGCTTCAGAAGCTGGTACACTAGTAGAAAAGATCCAATTGTTACACCCACATAAAGTAACAACAAATATGCAACAAGAGCACACATCAGTGAACCAAATGCCACTCAAATACTGTGTTTACTTCAGTTTTCAATAAGCAACAATCACCGTAAAAGGCTTAATAATTTTTCACATGTATATCTGACAAGCTAAACATTTCAGGTATATTTTCGCTGTTACTCTTGAACTTTTTTCTCCTTTTAATAAAACCAGTTCTATTTTGTCATTTTGTAAATAAGAAAAAATACATTTTTAACTATACCAGAAGGTGGTGGAGCATCTGTCAGTAAGGAATGTACATCTTCCATTGCATCTGTATCATCAATCTGGAGAAAGGAATAATTGATAAAAATCATGTTGCTGTTCCAGTCAGAAGTCTCAGAAAGAGGTAAAAACTTTGTCATCAAGAGACCTACATCTAGCAGGTAAGTTACAATTTTAAAAAAGGATTCCATCAACTAGACGTCTAAATCCTAACTAGCAGCCTATGATATGCTTAACACTTGAAAAATAGTTCCCTTAATTAAATTGTATTAAAAATGATGCAATAAGCACAGAGTGCACAGAAACTGCGGTAGATTAAGAATGATAAACAGAGAATTTTTAGAACAGTTTAAAATGCTGAACGAGGTTCCACACAACTTATAACTTCTTCCAGCTAAGGACCTTTGGTTACTAGAGTTCTCATAAGGTCTGTATTATACTCATGTGATCATTCTCTGCCTATTCCAATGACACACAAAAATCTTCCCAGGATTTTAAAAACCTCACTTAGTAGGAACAGCAGAAAAAAATCAAATAGGAAAAGGTCAATTTCTGGATTATTAGTTTTTCCTATCCAAATAACCTCTACTCTGTCCAATCTTTAAAGGCATTTTTTATTTTAGATCAGTCTGAGAACATGTCTGCCATACTACTTTCTGTATATATTTGTGTGTCATGTGTCTTTAGGTTCATTCTACCTTATTGATCTGCAAGAGATCCAAGTTTACCTCTAACCTCCAACATTTTCTTAACAAGTATTTTGGAAATCATTTATATTTTAACTCCAGCATTCAAGTGTTCTCTGACAGGTATTGTTTCTCCTTCTCCTAGTAAGAGGAGTCTTTTTTTTTTTCCCTTCCAAAAAACACAGCCAGCCTTACCTCTCATAGCATCTCCTAGCATTTCCTCATCACAGAGAATTTTCTACCACTTTTTCTTACATATTTGCAGTGAGCAATGATTTTACTCTCGAAAAGTCAGAGTCAGGAGCTTCACTAAAACTACTGGAATACTGTTTCTGACATTCAGTTTCTTAACAAAGACAGTAGTAAGCGGTTTCACGTATGAAAGGTCCATTTTTCTATAAATAAAGACCGAACTACTGAAACACAGGGGAGCATATTTTAGGACCAACATATTCACATAATGTAAGCCAGTAAATGATGGTCCTTAAAACATCAGATCTTATTTTTCTCCTTAGCATCATTTATAATGTACTCTATAGTACACTACAGCGTACTTATATTTTCCCCTTCCACATGGAGAACTCCTCCTATCCTCCCAAGTGCAAATACTGCAGTTAATAAATAAAGTAGAAGAATACTCCAAAACTGTAAAAAAATAGCTGAACTCTGTTTGCAATATACAATGCAGTCTCTAAACAGCTGAGCTTTGCTTATAACACATGAAGCCTCTTTATGAGGCAACTGGACAGAAGTATGCCAAGCTTTTATGATTGCTCTCTCTCTTCTATTAGACAGCCTTTAGAAGTGAAATAGAAACTGGGCTCATGTTTTTCCAGTGGTTTTCATAATTTGTCCAAAGGGTGTCCTGCCATATAACAGTCTTTGGATTGTGTGTTTTGGTTTGCGTCTTTGTTGTTGCTTGGAGGGTTTTTTTGGGGTGTGTGTGTTTGTTTGTTTTGTTGTTGGGGGGGGGGGGCTGGTTTGTTTTGGGTTTTTTTAGTGTTTGGGGGGGGTTTTCTTGCATTTTTTGTTCAGCTTCGGGGTTTTTCTGCCTTACACTTTCTTCTGTTTTTCACAAAAGCATTTGACCCTTTTTGCATTTATCCAAGTATTTTCTGATTGGCTCATTCATTTCAATACAGTGCCTCAGAGAACATCTATCCTAACTTTTGTTTTGAGGGTACAATTCCAATCCTGTCCGCCTACAGATATGATGATACTAAAACAAAACCATAAGCCTGTTAAGACCAGCTTACAAAAAATACTTGATGAAAACTGTCCTCATTTCTTTTTACTGTGAAAGCTGATCCTGGTATGCCTATAATGCACTGGAGTGCAAAAATTTACTTGAAGCACAGAAGCATCAACCAATCTCAATTTATTATACCAGCCTCTCCCAACATGTTATTTTTTCACTGTCTTTATCTCTGTTTTCAAATTAACTGCTGTTACAGCCCTCTCTCATTCTCCCTATCTATGACCCCTTCTTCCAGATTATTTTTTATTAAGATAGTGATTTGTGAAGATTAACATAAAGGAAAACCTTTAATGTACCTTAGCCTGCAATTACAGGCTGTAATTTAATTCAATTGTTTTCTTTTTCTTAGATTAGAATCTTGTAGATACCTGTATCTACAAGAATATGATCAAAACTCTAGCCTTCGTTAGTACTTGGCTCCTTCAAAATTGTACAATGTTAAAATCACGTATTTGAATTTTAGTGAATAGAGAGGTCAAAGAAATCTATTTTCTTTCTCTATAGGTGTTGTCTCTAGTTGTAGCTGTAGAAAGAATTTGAAGGTATTCTCTGAAGTTTTAAATTCTTTAACTCTAAAAAGTAGCAGCTGAACTGAGGAAAGCAAGGCTTTCACATGCTCTCTTGACACAGGTTTTTTTGAATGCCTGGACTACTACCAGTTCTGGAAACTGGTAACTAATTATTCAACTATAAGAGTGTTGAAATGGGAAGAGTATACTAGATTTTTCTTTGCTAAGTGTAAAGTGTGACAACACAGAACCTCAATGTTAATAAAAAATATATCTAAGTTTTGGAACTGCTGCTTGAAATAGGCAGATAGGCATTTCCTACAGTCCTCAATTGTTATTCTAGATATTGCTACATACTCACAAATAGCACAGTGATCTTTTCAGATATTGTCCCGAGCATAATACAGCTATGCTTGAAGCAAATAGAATAAGAGAGACACAATGCAAAATCCGATACTTAACATTTTCTATTGATACAAAGTGGAAACATTTATATACAATTCAAGAACTGTCTTTGGGCATGAGTAAGAAAAGTTTTCTCAATTTTTTTTTATGTATATTTCAGGAAAAGTATGAAAATGAGTACAGAAAACATCACCTCCAAGACAAAAGCATCCTTCTTCCCATGTGAAAGATCTAGCTCTGTAACTTCATCAGAGCTTTCTGACTGAGATCTTAACAACCTGGAACGTTGTCTTGGCTCTGGAATGGGAGACCCAATGATTTCTTCAGGTAGCTCCTAGGAAGGATACAAAAAATAACAGTTTTTCTAGGTAACTTAGAAATAATTTCAACTATAAGCAATTTGTTCTGAATGTTAGACTTGTTAACATTCTCAAAATGATTTTACTGAGAAATAAATCTAAGTAAGTACAAACTGATTTGGATATGTGGCTTAAGAGATCTGAAAACTCCAGTAGGTTCCCAAAAAACCAATGAAAAGAATCTATCTATTAAAAACCAACTTATGTTCTGAATTATTCAGTCAATAAAACATGGTGTATATCTGCCTGACTCAGAATGCTTTATTTTTAAGAATATAAAAGTTTACTTACTGGAGGATTAATCTCATAAAGCTCCTTGTTTTTTGCAATCGTATCATTTATTTTCTTTTGCATATGAGATATATGTTGCTCATAAGTGCCATCATTCGGAGTCTTCCCAGCAATCTGAATACCACCAGGTGTTGGCAAAGCTGCCAAATACACACCTGTTGCAGACTTTAAAAAAGGCATTAAGAAAAATGATAATTACATAAGCACAAACATCCAATATTTTCATATTAAATTTTCCACAATGCTTATGCTCTAACAGACAGCATTGTACCATGCACATGACAGCATGATCTCTTTCCATAAGTAATGGATCTCTCTCTCCTTTCACTTATGAAAAAAACCCACTACTCTTTTTAATAAACACTCTCCTTCTCCTGGGTCTTTTCCATGGTGGAGCTCTTAACTTACCTAACAGTTCCAAAGTATGAATTAAAACCTCTACTTTAGTATATTTTGCATAGGCAAGTGATGGTTTCAAGGATTTAAAATGCAGCCAAACCATTTACAGTATCACTGAAGTTGTGACAATCCCATTTCTATTTACAGAAAACAGATCATCATTTCAGACAAAAGAACACGCAAGTCAGTCAACATTACACAAGCATCCTCTTACACCGAAGCAGAAAGAAGTAGCATACCTCACTATTCTAAACCCGTATGACAGAATGAGGTTAGAAAATATTGGTAATGGATACTTCTTGCCTATCTCTAAGACACTTCCAATCTATCATTTATTTCTTCAGTGCCATCAAAGAGGCAATAGAATGCCCTTTTGTTGGCAACTAACCAAAAGATTTATTGAGGACTTAATTGACATTATTGTCACTGAAATGTATTGCAACTTAAGGAACAGGGATATCTTTGGCAGGACCTTTAAAGAACACAGTCACTTTTCTAAAACTTATGCCATTAAACCATTTGATGTTTATTTTCCTCTCATTCCCTTTTTAATAATCTTGTCCTCTAACAGAATTTCAAGATATTTGAGTCTCTTTTTTCTGGTGCTGAAAGACAGTCTGCCCTGATTTGCCAAAGAATTAGACATCTCATTCCCTTCCTACACTTCACTTAATTCTTAAAATGACATTTTAATGTCTCTAGTTACTCTGAATTCCACAACACTCATACATCTTTGTGTCCTGAGAAAATACTGTAAGAAAGCAAAAGAACTGCAAGATTAAAACTGTACTTACTGCCAACCCCATTAGCATATTTTCACCCACAGTGATCTGAATTCTCAACCCAAACAGAGCATTCATTCCTCTCAGCTTAAGTTTATTCATCAGTTGAGTGTGTACTTCATATTCCATAAACGGCAAAAGATTACTGATAGATGTCGCATTTGCTTCAGCTTGAGCTTTCTTTTTTAGACGGCATAACCTGACAATATGAAACAGCACATGACATCAGCAGATAAACAGTTTTAATGGACTGTTTAACATCAAGAGTGATCACAGAGTATTTTGATTGCCCCCCACCCCGCCCCGCATAAGCTAATATAATCAGTTTCTTTTTAACGTATTTTAAAACCCTGTAAAACACTAAATTCTCATCAGGAAGATCAACGCAGACTGAGGTACTGAGTCTCAATAAATAAGATTAGATTTTTATTTTTAATTGGAAACTGTATATTTATATTAACAATAAAAACAGATAACATAAAAAGTAAAACTATAAACCAGAACAATACATAGCCTTCAGCAACATTCAATAATATTCCCTATCAAAGAAGAATACAAAATTACAAATACTGTATTTTTGTAAACCACTGAATGAAATCATGTCTCCTTTCTTGAAACATGCTTCAGCACTGTTACCAGACAGAAACAACATGCATCACATGGGGTTTCTGTCATAATAGCCTGACAGCACTGAATAACTATGCAATATAAACACATTTTCTACAGATCCCAGATAACCATCTAAAAGTATTAACACTCCTGTCATACAGCAGCTCCTGCTGTATTAAAAAAAAGTATTAACACTCCTGTCATACAGCAGCAACTGCTAAAAACTTGCCCTGCTCACTTTTGTCAAAGCAAATGCTGAAGACAAACACAACTTTGCTACTGCAGATTGTCTGGCATTTGTTAAACACTCCTCCATAAAAACAGATTATTTCAAGGGACAGTTACTGCAGCTCTTTGTGGTTGAGCCTCAGAACTGATGAGGTGTATTCTTCTAGATTGCTGCAACTGTAAAATAAAATGCCAGTTCTTTAAAAGAACTCCTTGAGACTATCTTAAAAAAATTCGTATTTTCAGCTTTTCTTCTAGTAAGACGTCAAATGCAAACATCTACTTCTGCTGCAACAACCCTCTTAAACACTTAATGTACAAGCACAGTAAATTACATCAACTGATATGACACGTAACACAGGTGGAGGAATAGCCTGTCCTTCTCCTCCTGTACCCTAATATACTGTCATTAACTCCTAGCATTTAAACATAAAAATTTAAGGTTTAATGACATACTGGATTTTAATAGCAATAGGAATTTTTTTCAAAGATCTCCAAAACTTTACTAAGAAAACATTTTGATAGATACCTGGCTTGAATAAGACATCCCTTCCCAATAACTATTGCCTCTACAGGAAGATCAATTGTGGTGAAAAGGACATCAGGAACTTTTTGCTTCCTGCAGTTGTAACAATAAGTGAGGTGAGCAGGGAATGGCATGTTCAATTCATCATATGGTATATGGCAAAATCCACAACCTGGTGGTGAAGCTTCTTCAATCCTAAAAATACATGATGGAGAACATACTTAAAACATCTGCATCTTATTAACAATGATCAATACGTGCACATTTGTATAAACAGCTGAGACCTACTTAAATCATACACTGCAGCTATACTCTGCTCCATTACACCAATGTGACAAGTATTACATTTTATGCATTAGAAGAATAAAATCAGGCTGCACACTAGTAGCTAAAATACTATAAATAAAACTTTCATTTAAACTTGTTATGCACGGATTAAGAAAAAGAACATACAATGACTAACAGCTTATATAAACCTAAAACATTACTGAGCTGGCTGTAGGAACTATGATTTCTTAACTAGTCCATGATACAACAGTTGTACGGAGAATTTGCTGTACCAAATACAATGAAAAGACTTACATGGATTGTGTCCAAAAACATACACTAATCAATGTAAGCAACAAACCAACCATCCTACTGAGAAGCAGCAAAATATATATAAACATTGTAAGAAGATTATTTCCTAAGATAAGGTATTAGGTAAAACTTGTTATTTACTTAGAACACTTAGTCACACTAATACCCTGGAATGCCCACTATAAAGATATGAACAAGGAGAGCATAGGCAAACTGCATCACTGCAAATTTATTCTGTTTCACATAAACAATTCTTCTCAGTGAATTCTGAAGAAATGCTTAAGCAAATCAGACAGACTTGGAACATTAGTTATCAAAGACTTTGGCAAATATATTTTGTCTCAAACATGGGCTTTGTCTGTTTATCTATGCCAAGACTCTTAGTAGCATTAAAATACACACCTTCATAAAATGCAATTTTCTTCACATTATGAACGTGACATTTCTTTCTCTCCATCATATAGTGAATATGGAAACAAATATTTTTGTTCTAGCTACAGTTTCCAAAAGTCTATCTACACAAGAAGATAATTGTCTCCTGCTAACCAAGTAAAATAATAATAAATAATACTATGTTGGCAGGGTTATTATGGAAAAAGTAACTTAAGTGCCAAGGTGTAATAAATAGCCTTAGTTACAACTACAATAATCCCTTGAAATATTTTGAGTATCCTGGTGAACACATAATAAATTACCAATATACATTAGTTAAGCTAATTATTTTTTCCGAAGAATAATTGTTTGGGAATAGTGATTCTTCAAATTTCATTTGCAAGAGCAGAAAGAAAGGGAAACTTCATGTTTTTCCTTCAGTTTCATGATTTTGTTTTGCAATCTTCAACTAAAACATACATCTTTAGTAAATACCTGGCATAATCTCTTTTTTACACCCAAGCTATTTCATTTACCATGCAGCTCTTATACACACATTACAGCCACAGCAGTTTTTAGCTTATGTAATTTATCATACACCTATCATTTTTATAGTGTGATATAAAGTTCAGAAAGATACCTGAAGAGTGGCAAAGAAAAAAACTGAGTTATGATCTGTGGTTAGTAGTCAAATGTGTTACCTTATTCAGACTGTTAGAAATAAAAACAGAATATCTAATTTGGTGCAGAGTTCCATTACTTCTGTTGTTGTTGTTGTTAGTGAAAAGCAGTAAAGTGGTTGGTCCCGCATCCTGCACTGTAACACTGTAACCTACCCTAATAGAGAAGAACTATCTTGGCTCTGAGGAAAAAAATCAACCTCTCCCTTCTCTGACCCTATGGAAAAGAAGCCAGGCTGCCAAGACAACCTTTGTTCCAAACAGCCTTCCACGGTGCCATCCTGAAGAAACCTAGGGTTCAGTACAGCTGCTGTGCCAGATGCGGACAAAATACAGACCTCTTCACTATAAGAGAGAAAAGAATTACAACAAAGTGAATTCCTGCTACTTGGTGCTACTTTTCTTTAAAACTATTACATTAAAAGGCTGGTACAAAAGTCTTAACTAATTCAATACAACTACTGATTTCATGCATTTGTGCAATTTTATCCATTAAATCTCACAAACAATCTTCTTCTGGTTTTAAACCATTGTGTAAGTAGGAGATGCAGAAGGATTGAATAGAAAGACTGAAGAGCTCTGCCCCGTGTTATAAATAATATGCTATAACATCACAGAGGCTAACCATGTTTACATATGGTTTTCAGCACTAGGGTTAATAATGCAAAGAAATCAAGCCAACCAACACAAGCAAAGAAACATTAAAAAAACTAAGGTGTAATTGTTTACCAAAGAAAAATGGAAGTTGAGAGCCTCATCATCTTATAAACATTCACTCTCAAAATGAAGTTACAACACAACACTGACAAGGATGCATCTTGGAGGATTTAAAAGTAGCAGAACAGTAGAATTTTACTATGAACAACTACAATAATGGTACATGTAAAGTAACTGACCATATTCATGATTTAGTGAAGTTAAAGCTCCCAGAAGTGCAAACTATGATCACAGAGCTCTTAATATTTCTGAAACTGTTAAATAAGAAACAAATCTCTAACATTCAGTACTTAAAATACTAAATTGGAAAAAAATACAGAGAAAAGCTTTCCCACATTTTCTAGAATGACACACGTGCCTTTTTAATATGCTGCGTCTCCAGAATAATTTTTTCATATATAACCCGTCTGGTAGACCAGTACTTAGAGTTTTGCATGGAATACAGCTGAACTGATAAGTAAGCATGGCAACTCTAATAAACTATTTTATCAGTGATCAAATACTACCACATTAAATTCCCAAAGAAAAATGAAAGTGTGAAATAACCCAATAACTGACTGCCTTTCTACAATCTGTACAATCTTTCCACACAGTTAAGGCAGAAAAAAAAAACCCAAATATTCATGCTTTTTACAAGAAGACTAACAGTCAAAAGAATAAATTTTCCATTTTTAGTGTAAGTTAAGCCCTCAGGAATGCAAACTTCCACATTGCAATTCTGAGCTAAATATGATCTTTAGTATACCAGGCAAGACAAAACCTAACCAGACAAGACAGCCTAAGGAACATAAACCATGCCTTGTCCATAAAGTAAGTTCTTGTTTTCCTACTCTCCTAGCACAAGCACTCGACTTTCAAAAATTGTTTTCAAGTTTTGTGAAAGTTCAATATATCTGGTGTTAACCTGCAGTGATGCAATAAATGTGAAGGAGCAACATGTGAAGTAATCCATGCTGTGGCTTTCAGACTGATCACTTCCAGTTATCTTACTACTTTGCCAACATGTAGAGTGTACTCATGAAAGCACCGTATAACTTTGTATTACTTTCTTCTTAATCAACTGCAAAGTAAAATGTAACTTCTTTTTCTCACTTCTCTCTTTGAAAAAAGCAAACCCTTAGTGCTTTTTCTTTAAAGTATTTAGGCAAAATCAACTTGACAGAAAATAAATTTAGATGTCTGAGTTTGCTTCAGTTACTTTGCTAAAGCTACTCAAAGCCAGTAGGGAGCCAGAGTACTTTTCTGTTCGCTACCAGTTAGACACACTTGGTCACAGGAGGAGCTCTTCATAGATTACTTTCTGGAGCTAGAAAGAGAGAACCTTTCCTGGGCAAGGACAAGTAGTTAGATTAATCCAAACTGCTTTTCCCAGTCTCTGAGGCTTTCAGAAAGTTTGTTATTAGGCCACCAAAATACATTGAAATTTTCTTAGTCAAGATAGATTGGAATTTTCTTAGCCCCATGGAATACAGTAAGACACTGGAGTTTTGGCCTGAATAGGATGCAGGGCTGGGGAACTCAACCTCAAGACCAGTGCAGAGCTCCACTTTAATTTAAACACTACTACTGAAGGATAAAAATAATGACATGCATTTTACAGAAAGTAATATAGAACGTTTGCACCTAAAGTATTCTATATCTATCAGGCCACATATTCTCCTTTAATTGAAAATTGTTACATTTCTAGTAAAGAATCGTGCTTTAAGTTTGAAGTTTACCATTTAAGTACTGGTCTCCCAGTTGTTACCCAATAATGAAACTGCAACACATATACTTTTAGGAACAGTCTTAACTATTTAGGTAGATTAGCTTTAGAAAATTTCATAGATAAATTAATATTGTTATTACAAAAGCAAATATGTAAGTTTGAATTTTTAAAAATTGTTAATTAGCAAAAAGCTTAAAACCCTATCAAAACCCAAACTAAAACATTTTTTTTTTTTAAAAAAGCAGCAGAATGTTGGAATTAGAAAGTTACTTTAACAAACTCTCCGAAGTAGGTATACTAGACAGTACCAACAACTGTGTTGAAACAGTTCATAATTTTTAATCCACGGACGATGAAATAAATTTTCTGTGGCATTTTGAAAATGAAATCATCATCATGATTTACCAAATGCTAGTTGATTCACTGTAGCCCACTACAGCATGACAACCCAATGCCTTGGCATGGGATTTTATTTCTTGTCTGATTTCTGCCCACCATGCATCTCGTGTCTCTGGTTCATCTGAAAGACAAAGTATAAATCAGTTCACTATTCTGCACCATGTCAACATCAAGCTTCATGCAATTAATCTAATAAGTCAAATTTTTCATATTCAAGTGTTTTGTTGTATCTAGACATTTTTTTATTTCCTAGCTATCACACTTCAGGCAAACACTATGGGGCTTTTTGGTTAATTTTCTTGTTTATCACCATGCGAACAGGTTTTGACAAATTACTGCATTCTTGCTGTTGTCCATGTGACAAATAGCACCAACATACTGTAGATGTTCCAGTCTCTACCCACTTGAAGACCATACTGTCAGTGTCCAACACCACAAGAGCAGCGTGTAACTTGAAACAAAGCATCACAATTACTCTGTAATATTGAAAACCTAGTAACAAAACAGTTTTTGCAGTAATAAAGTAATATTTTACTTTTGTATACACTCGACATCTTTGAAATAAACTCAACAGTTTTTCCTACTGCAAACAGTTCTGGTAACCAGATTTTTAAAATATTTGTTCAAGACTCTATCACTCATCATATACACAGCTCTGTAGTTCTTACTTCAGCACTTCTAACTTTGAGAAACCATAGGTATTCGAAACTACTTCTACAGTAACAACATCATACAAGATCTATGTTGACTATATATCTGTCGATACTTTTTTGCTTCAGTACCTCAGCAGCCACACCTTTTTGCTTCCCCATCTTCCCCACCCTCCCCCCCAAGGATTCTAATTACCTTTATAGTCTTGGAGGTTATATGATAAAATGTACCTTGCCCACTTTTCTTGAATACTACATTAAAAATGCAAAAAAGAATGCTACTAGAATAAGTTTGTGCAATCCATTTATTTTAAATGTTCAGCAATTAGTTTCCCGGAACTAACGCTCTTGTCTTACAAGCTTTTTACAGATGAAGTCAATGAGTATTATAGTTTACAAATAGAGTTTGTCAACTGTTTCTCCTTTCAAAATCGCTTACCTGTATCAATGAATTTAATTTAAAACTACATTAACTGTGGGTACATAAAATAAGGGGAAAAAACAAATAATTCTTTTCAGCAAAATTGTGTGAGTGCCTGTTATCACAGGATGTCCTGAGTTGAAAGGGACCCACAAGGATCATCGAGTCCAACTCCTGTCCCTGCATGTGACAACCCCACAGTTCACACCATGTGTCTGAGGGCCTTGTCCAGTCTCCTCTTGAACATTGTCAGGCTTGGGGCCGTGACACCTCCCTGGGGAGCCTGTTCCAGTGCTCCAACACCCTCTGCATGAAGAACCTTCACCCTTTGAACTTTGCACAGATACTTCTAGCCACTGAGATCTCCTTGCTGAATCATAATTTAAAATAACCATGTCAAAACTTGAGATTCACTGGGAATCAATTTTGTACAATCAGGAATATTTATAAATGTAGTGTATGATAGCCCTGTATCATACACTAGGTTCTCTGATAACATGACAAACAAAAATGAAAGATGCAGATATACACATATTTTGAAATTTACTGAAACAAAAATATTGTACAGCAAGATGCATTCATTTATGAATTTACCTAAACTTTTAATTTAGAACTAGGCTTTTTCCTTTCTGAAATAAGCTAATGATCATTTTCTAAATTAAAGAAAAAAGAGCACAGAGGTATGTACATTCAACTGTACCTAACTCTAGATGTTAATGCTTTTGTAACTCACAGCATTGTTGCTGACTAACAGCAGCCTTGGGTGTCCAGACTAAAGTTTACCCAACCTCTGAACAGGAAAAAAAAACAAAAAACAAACCCCTACAGTGACAGTTCTTAGGGAAGTTCTCCAAAATCAAGACAAACATAAACACATTAAGAAGCAAAAGAGACTAAGGATTTTCATGAACTATTATCGATCATGTTGCATTATATCCGACTTCAGCTTCAGCATGTTTCAGTGCATTACTAGTAGAATCTCATGGCGCTGCACTTCACTGTCTCTTAATGCAAAAACACTGCTGAAACACCTGCACTGACCGGGAAAATCAAATGCTCAAGATGATATATAGTGACCCTGACTCAGAAGACTGGAGCACCTGCTAGCATGGTCTCACACTTTTCAGCCTTCAAAAGCTATGAATCATGCAGAAATAACCCACCACACCATAGGGTTGGAGATTCCAAGCTCAGCTATGAGAACCATTAGTGGTACACAAAGGAAAGTGGGAGGCAAAATGTCTTCTCTTTTGCGTGTACACGTCTGAGCAGAGGCTGCGGTTGCTGCCACCAGTTAATGGCAGTAGTGTTAGGGGAACAGAGCAACTCTGGAAATCCATTTTAAGGCAAAATGGAGAGCTGTACGGGAGATGTGAGACCACAAGCACATTCCGTAAATGCGATCACTAACTCTTCATGGTGGAAGGGACATGGATCCTGGGAGCAATTCCTCTTTGCCCATCCACTCACAGACAAGATTGCTTATCAGTGTGTGTTTCTCTCTCAAACAAAAAAGTTGAAGTAGTAGGAAAAGTGGTTCACTGACTACGCAGAACAATTCTTGCTCAATTCGACTTGATCGCAGGCAGCTAGCTATAAACTCTGACTGAACAGCCACACAAGTTAACACCTGCAAAGGAGAAGTAACCTTTTCCTAGACATAAACAAGGACAAAAAAAGCCAGTTTTACTAAATTATCATTTTTCACACCTTTAGGGATCATTTGGGCAAAACCTCCTACTTTTCATCAATGTGACCTTTCTATGACAAAAAGTGCAAGAAAATGAGAAATCATAATGGAGTTGAAAGTGAGCAACAGGTGAAGTGACTGAGGGTGAACAGGGAAAGCTCTGGGGAATAAAGAGTAAGATTACAAACAAGAATATGACACTGAAAAGGTATGTTGTCACAGTGAAAACTGAAACAGAATGAAATGTTGAAAAGGAAGAGATATGCATAAGGGGAACAGAAAAGGTAGAAATAGTGGCGGGTCCCAAACTCTGTGCAAACCTTTCCTCCATGAAAATGTATAGTTTAAATTGAAGTTTAGGAGCAAGTTCCTAAGAGAGTTAACACAACTTTCTTACCTAACTCATCTATGAGAACGCTTTATCATAATTGAAAGAACACATTATCGTGAGGTTGCTCAGCACTATGTCTTGCTAAAGCAACAATCAACCCTTTGCTCTGTTCAACATCAGAATTAACAAAACTATTAACTACAGTAATATAATGGATCATTTTCATTCTTATTAGAGATAAGAACAATTTTCCAGCCATCATCTTCAGTGTTAACAGGATCAGGCCCAATATCTTTAAAAAAAATCCAACAAAATCTTATTGCACAAGTTCAAAAATTTCTATACGAGCCATGCATAAACAAGTGTCTGTAAAGAAGATTGTGTCCTCTGTTTAAGACATTTAATCAAGTACTTTTTCTTCCAGAGAGAGGCCACAAGTACAAATCAGTATGTTTATATAAAAATACTGTACATTCACAGTTTACATGAACTTACCTTTGCATACTAAAACACAAAATGATTGTCTACAATTAAAATCAAACACCATGACATTGCAATAATAAATTGATACAAAACACTGAATGCAGTGCAATGTGTAGCATTCGTATTCTTCTGACAAATATTTTCACAAGCAGCCTTTTTTGACACATGAGCCACACAATTTCACATGGGGATGCCATTGTAGCATTTACAAGTTTAGTAAAGCTAAGGATTTACATAAACAATCAGAGGAGTTAAGGAAGCAGGATGGCATGTGTCCAGTACACTCCATAAGAGTGTCTGTTGTTGGTTTTTTGCTAAGGCAAAAGCTTAAGAACTAAGGGTTTGCAAAGCAGATTCAGCAGACAGTAGCCAGAAACAGTGGGTATTTTGGCGCATGCTTGGATCAGGTGACAGTACAGACTGAAAACTATGGCAGCTCACTGAAATGGTTACAGAAAGTAATGGCCCTGGATTCTAGGTGGAAGCAAAAAGGCAAGCATACAGAGCACTCAGTCACAAGCTTTTCTAGCAAATCTACCAAGTAGTTTATAGCAAGGTTTATCTACAATTTTAAGCAAAGAAGTTTGCAAAAATTACACTGCTACTACATGTCTTTACTAGAAACCAAAGACTGAATATTAAACCTACTTTTATAAATGTTTCAAAACTGGCACGATATTTATAACGAAGTGGAAGCAAACACACTCTTTCTAGAGCTGAAGACTTGAGAAACACAAGTTGTCAACAGTACAGTATTCTGTAAAAACTGTGCCAACTCAAACCTCCTCCAACCAAAAATTTCCGAAATTATTAAACAGCTTTAGAAAATACCAACAGCACTGCATTTATTTTGTGTCCTAAACGTCTCTGAGTCAGTTCTATCCACCACTAGTTCACCTATCTCTTTCCTTCAAAATGAGAGGCTGACTCCCCTGAGGCTGTATTGTTGTTGATAGGAAAATGCCCTGTCCAAATCTTGCATCTGGAAAGAATCCTAGACACTATCAATACTTTCTGATTCATAAGAAGCAACACCTTTCCAAAGTTATTTATAGAGGTTCACCTGTACATGGCCTTTCAAGATTTAGCCAGAATCTGCATTATTAGAGGTCTATATAGATTTTTAAAAACAAGAGAAAAAGACAATGGTCTCTTGATTACACAGATCATTCTCAAGAGGTACTGTTTTTAAGCTGAATCCCTAGACACCCTGAGACAACTACTTTTAAGTAGGAACTATATGATCCAAGCTATTTTAATATTGTATAATTCAGGAAATATTTACATTTATAATGTAACATTCTGAAATGAGGAGGACATTCATCCTATGAAAGTTATCACAATCTCCAAGTGACTCATTGTTCCGCTGTCTCAAAAACGGCAATGGAGACACCAATAATATTCCTTCAAATGCTATCTTTGAGTCTGTCACTAGGCAGAGCCGTTATCCACACCTTCCTTATCTCCTTATTCTTCTGTCTTCTTCATTGCAACCTATTCAACAGCTTCTACAGAAAAAAGTGAGGGATTTTTGGTAGTTGGTTTTGTTGTTGCTTTTTTCATGTGTGGGTTTTTTTTTCTTTTAAAGAGACACCTTTGTTAGGTTTACAAGCACCCTTCCCTGGACCTTAATTTAATCTGCTCTGGCTATCCCATCAACATTGAAATTTCCTATCATGTTTCTAAAATATTTAACAATTAAATAAGTGCACAAAAAGCCAAATCACCTTGTCTGTAAAGTTTAAATACAAAACTTGGGTAGCAAGTAAGTAAACCTAGAACAGACTAACCTAAAATTCTCAAAAAATTTCCAAAGCCACTCCATCCTTTTAAAAAAATTACTCCCTATATTCATCTTAAAGACTAAAAGATATGAAAATGAAATGAAGTAAATTACTGAGATTTATCAAATGAAAACTAAGATACACTAAACCAGCAGAAAACAGTGCAACCACATCACCGAATAGAACAGGTACACTTACTCCTAAAAAGCTTAAACAAAACATTCAGCCTGGAGAATAATATTGAATTTGTGCTTTTCTGCTGGATGAGGTCAGAGCATGTACCTCACTCCTCAAGACCAAACTGCTGAATGTGCAACAAAGCAGGTTTAAGTTTGGATGTTGAAGAAATTCTTCAATTACAGAAGAAACACTTTTAAGAACATTTAGGATTAAAACTGCATCCAGCTTTCATGCACATACAGGATGAGCTATTTCAGCTGACTGACTGAACACAAACCCATTCATTTGCAGGGCTAGTTTTCTATTGGCTCAGTCAGGCCAAATCACTATATGACCACCAGATGACTGCAAGAGCATACGGCAGAAATCATACAGAGAAGCGGCATCATTCCTCTTAGTGGCAGCTCGCTATTGAGGAGCATTAGCCTTAATATCAAGATATAGCCCAAGATGGAGAAGCAGCAAAGTGTTCCTATTCATAACACTCCCATCAAAACTCCTGTATTCTTTCTTATATTCTGAATTCCATGGAAAACAAACAAACAAACACACACAAAAAAGCAACCTAACAAACCTCTATCACTCCTAGGAGGCTTGAGAATACTCTGGTTTTTTTCCTTAAAAAAAAAAAAAAGTTACTTTAAGTATGAAACAGAATTAACAGAATCTCCATAGCTTCTGTATCTCTGATATGGGTGCATGTATTTGTAATTTAGACAGAAACACATGGAATTATACTTCCATTAAGGAATTCTACAGTGGATCTGGACATGTTTTTTATCTATCTCACCCCTAAAAGGAAATTATAAAAATCCTACTTCAAAGTTGGGCTTTTGGACTCCTACCTTAACTCACAATGAGTCATCTCAGCCATATATTCCTGAACAACATGATATTCTCAACATCACTGACAGTAAGCCCTGAGAGGTCTCCCTGCATTTGTTCCTCAAGTAAATATTCCTTGAACAGTTTAAATGTTCAGATACCTGAAGATTAGCATCTTGTAGGCCCTAAGACTGACATTTCTGAACACAAGTATTTCACAGTCAACTATGACATAACATCTGTGACATAAAATAATTCAGTCACACATTGCAAGTTATATATGTAATTGATCTTGGGAATAAACATGCAAGAATCACTTTGACAGACTACAATATAATTTATCCTTTTCTAAATATTAAAAGTGATCTTTGAGGCAATAACTTTCGATGAACTAGTTCAACAAAATCTGCTGCAAATACCACCAAGCATTAACTACACAGCTGTAACAGTAATACATCCTAGAATTTTTGCTTTTAATTGTAGCTGAAGATCTCATAGGAACACCACAAGCTGCAACACAGTTTCATCTAAAAAAAGAAATAATCCTGCAATAATACCACAATTGCAGTAACAATTTAATTTCTAGCTAAAGGAAACCACTATGTGATACGACTTAAATAAAATTTTTAAAAACTATAATAAAATCAAAAGATACAGCATTTGAAGACAAAAAAATGTTCAGAGTATTTATATATTAAAAATTAAACCTAAAATTAAACTATTAAGATAACACTTAAAATAAAGATTTACACTTCACCAACTTCCTTAGAATTATAAAAGCTCAAAAGTACTGCCCAGCCATAACAAAATATTAAATATCAAAAATTATTTTGTCTCTGGAAAATAAGTGTGCCAGGCCTAAATAGGTAACCGTTACTCCAGCTTTTAGTTATTATTTCAATCAGTCATTCACCCAATAACAGTGAAGTCCTCCCAGCTGCGCATAAGGTTCCTCTGATCATAAGATGAATGGGACACTAAAGAATATCCAGGAATCTGGTTTAATTGATCCTATTACAGTAACAAGGGCAAGGTCTGACATTTTGAAGAGCTGCTGGGTAATAAAGAAACTACTTATTCTACCTTGTATCTCTCTGTTGCTTTGTCATCTTGGCGCAATAAATGCAACTTATTTTAAAACATGAGCAATCTTCAAAGGACATCTTTAAATTACAGTTACAAAGGGGCTATTACCCAAGCCTGGAGACACTATGCTGTAACAAGACAGGTCTTCTTAAACCGCATTTTATCTATTTTATAACTAGTATCACAAAACGAACTAGGAGTACTATTTAAAGCTTTAAACAAGAAAAACTGGCTGGGACCTTAAAACCAGCAATGATACTACTAATTTATCTAACACAGTCCTTGAAAGAAAAACATACAGAATTTTAAACAAAAAAATTCTTCTCTCAACAAACATGGATGTTCACAGATAAGACTGCTGCTTTCTTGCTGTCACACAGACTCTACCTCACTGCACAATTGCAGAAACGGGATGCCATTATTTGGCACAAAATGATACTGGCCCTTCTATTTCCTAGTCATTGTTTGCACTCCTCAGGCTTTTACTTATTACATCCACAGAACCTCTGCGTTCATTATTTTTGTATGCTCACAACTGTTTATTTTGGTTTAAGACAAACTAGTCAGAGAAACCTCTCAACTTCTAGATCCAATGAGCCCTTCCTACAGTGTCTTCTAGAGTGAATTCAGGATCTCAATGAGACCACATTAATAGAGACCAAAACTCAAAACTTACAAAAACACTGAAAGTATTAGTGCAAAATGCACAGTTTAACAGAATCCAAAGTGCAAACTGCATCAGAGAAAAAAAATAACAATGGTATTTCTTTATAAGAAACATGGCATACTGAGGAACTTCAGTCAGGACTTAGAAGGAAAATCTCTTGCACCTAATTCAGCTCAGATAACGATCTTAAACATTAACATGTAACCAGAGTTATTTCTAAAATCCTGTTACGGTCAGTTAGAACTTGTGTTATCTGCCATCTTCCTACAATTTTGTCCGGACCTACTTTAGGTGAACATGTTTACCTGTAATTATGCAGTAGTTAGGGCGATGTCCTTTCAAACAGAAACTTCTAGTTTTCTTCTAACCATAATATATTTTGAGCCAGGCAAGAAGTGCTATGACTATATCTTTGCAACCACAGTGTGACGCATCACAAGTCTGAGAAAACTCTTTGTAACCCATTAAAGATATTGTTTTAAGGTAATAGGTTTCAGCAAGCCCCTTATTTTGAAATTAGGAAGAGTTAAGTGCAATAACAACAATTTTCCATAAGACCAAGGTCCTCTCTCTTAGGTACTACGAATTAGAAACCAAACTGTAGTCGTGCAATAAGCAAGCAACAGCTTTACTGGAGCATTTGTGCACAGAAAAGTCTATGATGGCTTTCAAACTGTAAGTCCAACTCCAGGGAGGCTTATATCAACATGAATAAATTGAATGGCATTACTTACTATTAGGCAAAGAATTCTAAAACAAAGATTTTAAATACCAAGTTTGTTAATTTATGAATCTTTAACAGAACATACGAATACTATTCTATACTCCCTCACAGTGACCACCCTTTGGTCAGTTACATAAATAGCTACGCAGAACGCTCCAACAGAAAAGTAATGCACAGTCCCAAAGAAAATTATTTCATTAATACAAGGGTGCATCTGCTCCAAAAAAGAATATTCAAACACTATTCATATTAACCATAAAAACACTTAGGAATATTCAGTCCTCTGGAAACGTTGCAGTAAAGTAGAGTAAAATATTACTGAAAAACATGACACCCTCACTCTGTTCAGAAAAGCCTCTGACAACTGCCTTAATCTCCCATTACCAACACACACTGATGTACAAGAAGTCAACTTGGAAATTCTCCCCAAGAAAGGCAAAAAGTCAAGCTTAAACGTTTTCCAGCTAGTTCTGAATGATAGCCACATCAGACACTAGCAAAAACATTGACATTTTCTACTATGTTCTTACAAGTACCCCACACTACACCCAGACAACAGTATGAAATGTAATTTGCACATTCACTGTACATTTATATTTCTGTGAAAGAAAAGAATTCAGTTACAGAACCAAAACATATTCAAGCTTTGTATCTTCCCCTATACAGCTTTTATGTAGACTGCATCATGAACTCATTCATTCTCTCTGCAGCTACACAAAGAAGCTACACACTTTGATCCCTAAAACTGCATTAAAAATAGAATATTGGGGCTTTTTTCAAGTTAGGTGTTAAAGTGATTAAAAAGTTCAAGCAATTATGCTATAAGTCCTGCAAGTTGATTGCACTTTACAATACAAGATGTATGAAACAAATCCCAGACTAAATGCTATTCTTCTCTTTAAAGAGATAGTCCTCTTCATCTATATTCCATTCTCTCGGACAATTTTTGTATCTATTATTTAGAACATACACATTCATCAATTTCCTGAAATTAAGAGAAGTACAGTCACCTTTGAAAAAAGTGCAAGCTCATGCAAAGCCAAACCAAAACTAAGCGACAGCCCTCCCCAAATCAAACCAACCAACAACAACAAAAAAATTCACACCTGATATGATTCCAACTGTATAAATAAGAATCCATTATCTTTCCCTAAATTACTTGCTTCATGGACACTGAGCTGAAAACTACTACAAAATAATCATCTGAACATTCCTCTTTCCAGATTGATATTAAATTATTCTTAGCAATACTATTTTATACTGAAACAACATTTTGCAATTTTAAATAAATCCTTTAACAACATTAAAACATGACATTTAGGTATTTTTGATGATTAAACAGATTTCAATTTGAAGCATTACCCTAAATATCCTACAGCATTTCTAATAACTTCACTGAGCTGCCATAATTTCTGTCAGCATATGTAGTACTGAATGACTAGTAAAATACCTGAATTGAAACTATTCCAGTCTAGCAGTTTGTATGATCTTGTGTTACCCATAATTCCGACAAAGGCTGAGTTCAAAACAGCAAATTAGTAGATCAGTTATAGGAGCAGAATAGTGAAAAAAAAAAACTACCAACAAGAACACAATTGACAACACCACTCCACAGGAACTGGAAAGACACAGACAGCAGAGTTAATAAGAGGCTGAAATAGAAAGGGAAAAAAGGAGCATGCTATAGCAATCTAGCACTAGGCGTGATCAAAGTGTACAGTATATAGCAATTATCATGTTATTCACAAGTTCTCAATCCACCTTCAAATGTTCTTTCCTCTTTCACATTCCTGTTTATTCGTTGGACAGTTTCTTTCCTTTAGTATTTTACAGACTTATTTGACTCAAATGCTTAGTATGATCATCACTATATCAGAAATTCTTTTTCTACTTTTTCACTTTCCCTCCCATAGCTATGTGCCTTCAGTTCCACCCCCCCCATTTTTTTCCTCATTGTTTTGCAATATACTGAGTTCAAAGTCTCATGCATCTTACAGTCACTTGTCAGGAGCAATCTATATGTCCCACAAAAACACTGCAAAGGCCAATTTACTTGTGCAAATACGCATCTCTATCTTCTCTTATTTCTTATACTGCTTTCAGTCAGTTGGTAAAAATAAAGGAGTGCATAATGCAAGAAATTAGTTTTTAGACCTTCTGAGCAAAATTGATTTTTTCTTTTTCTTAAATAAATTAATCACACATTGTATTTTGCACATATGTGACCTGTATCAGAAATCCACTGAAAATAGAGAAGCCTAAGACAACTTTGTGGCAAAGAAAAGGAAGACTCACATATAAATTATATTTCAACATTTCTCTGAAATCTTTTCTCCACTGTGTAAATAAATTTTAGAAACATGAAAAAAAAAATGATACCATATACTCATATGCTTTAAAACCCCCTACTTTAAGGGATTTTTTTAATTCAAATTAAGTCTCGGATGTCACCTTATGTTGTTAGTTTACTGAATCTTTAGATCAACAACAATCTATCTGCTTGCAGAATTACTTGCCTTGGCCCACAGGAAGAAGAAAAAGGTAAATATATATATATATTTTTAATTGCTTTTAAAGATGCATTTGCACAAACTTTGTTTTATTACTCCTGACTAGTGCACATAAAACCACTACAGGTGCTATTTTTTACTCTCCTCTGTCTGCTTTTTTAAGTGGGCTGTTAACTCCAACGTTTTACAGAGTATTCTTCCGCTTCTCTCAGTAAATATAACAAAGTCTTAAGAGTCAAAGGTCACCTAACTGTGATGTCAGAACTAGGACATGCAAAATACACATGTTCCAGTACTGGGGTTCCCAGGTAACTACCAAATAAAATTCTTAAAGTCCTGTTGAGTACATGTTTTTAAGAAGACAAAGCAAGCTGCAAAGGTAGAGGTTAAGAATATGTACTGAGCTAAATTGTAGTCATTAGTCTTTAAGGATTTCAATGAGCTGAAAATTAAAAAACATTCATAGTTAGGATCAAGTATTTCATCTCATTTTTGTTTGAATGGAAAACTTGCATCAAGTTTTAATATTAAAAAGTAGTAAAAAAATAATTAACCCCTCAAAATTCAAAGACAGATTTCAGTGCAGAGTTACTGCATTCACAGTACTCTATTTCATTAACTTGCTGAAAAGTTTCTCACTAAAAACATACCCACTGAATGACTACTACTTGTCAAGCTTAAATGATTGTCTGAAAAAATATTGCTTTTAATATACACTGTTAGAATAGATTTTTACCTATTCAAATACTGATACGTTATCAAGTCATAAAGATTAGAAGTACATGATCATTACAACAGGACTTGGGCAAGGAAGTTGTTCTTGTGTTAACATACCAGGATTGTGAATGCGATCCAGGAGCTTCACAGATCGTGCACTGACAACACCACCAACGTGGACAAGAAAGCCTGGTGGAAAGGTCGTCAAGGTAAAAAATGGAAATTCCTGTTATGATTAAAAACAAACATCAAATGACTGCTTACCAACCACTGCTGATTGCCAACAAACATGCAGGGAATTGATAACTTCCCTGAAATACAAGCAAAGCAACTACATTAGGCCAAACGCATCCTGCAGGCTTACTAAGCATTCATAACCATACGTCTTCATATACCCACAGTATAATAAAAGCAGAAGTATTATACAATGTAAGAATACTTTTCCCCCATAGAGTTGTATCTCAGCACAATATTAATAAATAATCAAAACCTGACATATTTGTTTTAACAAAGCCTCTACTGGTCCACTTTTAGGATGGCAACTAAACAACATAATTCTACTTTCATTAGCTAATACAAATAAAGTAACATTTTTCTCCATTTTTTAGGTATTATTATTACAACTGACTGCAGTTTGATCCTCAAGCACAGGGTAAAACAAACTGCAGTCTTGCAAGAATGACAAATGTCTTATAACAGGAAAACATACCTAAAAAATATTATCAGACTGTTCTGCTAGTGTCATAAGCTCTAAATGTAACAAGTAAATATCCATCTTCTAGGATAAAGCATCAGTCTTCAATATACAACTTTAAGTTCTTAAACTAGGGAAATTTACTTCCAAATCATTTGCATAAATTAAGTTTTTACCAATTCATAATCAAAATGAAGAGTTAATAAGTTTCAGCAAGTACTCAAAAATGCAGTCCATACAAGAGGCAAGGTAATAGTATTTTTTCGTTACACAAGTGATAAAGTACAACAGTCATATTTAAAGGAGGTGAGCCCAAAACTGGAAGTTTTTATTTTCTACGGACGTTCCATGGAACGTGTAATAAACATGTAACAGCACATTTATGGGGGAAAGGTAATAGATATGTGTTCATCAATAGTAAATGCATAGAGGAAAAAAAAGAAAAATCATGCAATAATGGTTTGTATAGTCATGATGATTGGCTAAATGTTTAAAATAAACACCATAATTTTATATGAGAGAAAGTATAGTATAGATTCCTTTCTCACATACTTAAAGCACTTGCAACAGTACAGTTCAACTGAGCTTCTATCTTAACAGTATATATGATGCAGATTAAATGAGGATCACAGTTCTTCCAGCAATACATGGCATGAAAAGTCCTCTTTCACTAAAGCCCAATGTTGATTTTAAAATTAATACTTCAGACTTCTTACTGCTGTAGTCATTAGAACTTGTACAACTTTTAAAGGTCCTACAAACTTCAAGTTTTCTGGATTTTTGTTTCGCTTAGACTTTCGAAATTAAGAGAAAAACTTCAAAATCAGCAATTACAGGATCAACAACCAGGACTGGGAAAAAAAAAAAAAAAGCCCCAAAACCCACAAAAGTCCAGAAGTTGTGCCTTATGCACATGCAATTAAAAAGTAGGAAGATTTTACCATAGGACTCTGCAAACCTGCTGGACTAATCTGTATGCAGGACCACTGATGGATCTCTAGAGAGGACTACAGGAAAGATTCCCCTAGAAGGTTCTAAAAGATCACAAAGTGCTTTGCAATTTATCAGAAGTCAGAAACCTCTGACTACAATACGGTCTGAATGCCTTTTCTGTACATCTTTCAAGCTGCAAAATGGAAAAAATGCAGTACATCAACACTTTGTTGGAAACCTCTTTCACTGTGGCTCTGTTATGTCAACTGTTCAGTGATTCACAAGTATACTAATATTTGTCCCTGTATAATTCCATAATACTCGTGCTGCATCACTTGTAACTAAATATATAACATACATGCTTGCTCTGTCCCTTGAATATAGTTACCCATATTGATAATATTAAAAATAATTAGCTTTCCCAGAACTATCAAAATCAATGAAAGTCTGCCTACATGAAATTCCATTAAGCATATACTACATTTATATTTTATACATACATATATACTCAACACTTACATTGTGCTAAAGCAGTATGTAGTGAACAAAGTGAATGATACTCTGTGCTCTAAAACATAAGCAAATCTGATGCTTTTTAATCTATATGGAGATTCAGAAATTACTTTCATTTTTTGTTCATTTTCATAAGGCTAAGTATCGCAAGTAATTTTAACATGTTCAGACTTCCAGCTTGCCTGATTGCCTGCACTTCAAACCAGGAATAAAACTTTGCAGTAATAACATGGTTTTATCTCAATCAATATATTGACACTCGTAAGTCTGTACTACCATACACACTATATCCTATCAGTTAATTTCAGCCACAGACACATCTGGCTGACTCACTGAACCTTTCTGACGTGCTCTTACTCCATTAGCAACACCTCATTCATGCTCACACAGATGGAATTCCATCAGTTTCTATTATTTCCCCCCCCCTCTTTTGCTATGTTTTAAGCTCATTTAGATGTTTTGGAGTTTTAAATATTATGTTACTCAAATACAAGTTCCAGCCTCAATTACATGTGGTAAGCTGTCATACTTCAAAACCATAAAGCTATACTTACTCCATGGAAAACAGATGGGAGTGTTTCCACATTATATACCTCCTCTGCTACTGTAATTTGCAAAGGACTATCCTTACATCAAGGTGATGCAAGGACAGAATATTCCCATGTGTGAGAAGCCACGATGATCTTAAAGTTTCTAAGCTACAACTGAAAATGGTCAATCATTTTACAAATACCAACTCACAGTCACTGACTGCACAGACCATGAAAGAACTGTCACTGGTTTAAAGCCTTGCAACTACAGAGATTTTACAGTTGGCATTTGGGGAAAGTCTGATAAGGTTACAATAAAATCCTCATAAATATTCATTTAATACAATGCTTTAAAATTATTTTGTCTATGCATACATGTATTGCTAGTATTCCTCTTTTTTAACTACATTTCATACAAAGACACACAAAATAATGCAAAAGCACATGGAACAAGGCTACACACACATATCATTTGGTGTTAGTGCCAGCTGAAGCAGTTCTCAAGATTCCCTTCCAGCCATTCACTCATTCCCATCATTGTATCACTCCCTCAGACAATGCTCACAATACTCAGGTATGTTCATAGAGATTTTGGGGATGAACCACAGTGGGGAACTGGTCCATGTTAACATACTGTTAATTTCTTGGTTGAATTATTTGTACTCTAAGCACATTTACTGTGCCACCTCACGAAATGGCCAAACAACCTTAGAATTTTTCTTCGACTGAACTGAGTGGATGGGCTGGACAGTAACAAGAAGTTGCTGGGAAAAAAAAAGGCTGCTGAAATCAGCATTTCAGCCAAAAGAATCAGAGAGAACTGCACTCTAACACAACAGGTATCTAGCAGTGCTCTTCAGAGATGAAGATCAACAGATCTCCATTTTGAAAAGGCAGCAGTAAAGATCTCTCAAGCACTTGCAGAATGCAAATGTGGAGGAATAAGACAGCATATGTCCAAGTTGAGGTCAACAGAGATACAAAATACCATCCAGAGCAGCATTTGGCCATTGCTATAAAACATAGGCTAAGTTTTTATAAGTAAAGTAAGCTCAAATTTTCCCACTGATGGAAATATAGTGTATACATTTATAGATAAAAATATAGACAAACATAGCTGTGCTATAGCTACACTTGTTATCAACAGGCATCCTGGGAATTGTTAAAAATATATTAATGTACAACATAACACGTATGTGAGTTTTCCACAGCTGGTGTATTTTCCCTGGAAGAAATGGAGTAATATTACCCTTCCAACAATATCTGTTCTGGTTTGCATTTAGGGTTATATAAGTAAAACATTAAAACCACATTTAATTAAAAAAAAAAGCAGCTGTGGAGACATCCAGTTAAATTAACTGGCTTTATATCTTTATATCTTAGGTAATTTACCATATATCCAAATAAACTGAACTAAAACTCAAAAGAACTTATGATATATCTAATACATGTGGAAATACATTTTGAATTTATTCTTTGTTTTCCCAAATAAGTGCTACCCTAACTAATCCAGACAAGTAACTAGAGTGCACTATTTCTGTGTGAAACACTAAAACAGACAAAATAACCTGTGTTATTCATTCTAGTTAAGTAACTCAACCTTAAGGTAAACATAAGAGGTAACCATACCAAAACACATCCAACAATAGATTTTCAAAAAGACAGTAGGAACATATTTTTTGTATCAATTAACAGTCTGCATGCTTTTCTACGTCATCAATAACAGACTCAACATGTTTCCCATTCTACATATTTTTTCCACTAGACAATATACAGGCCTTATCAAAACAACGTGCAAATAATTCAAGCTCTACATATATAAGTGCTCTTAATTTAAATTTTTAATTGTTTTAAAAACCTTCCTAAGGAAATGACAGATCAGCCATGAAATGTCTGAAATGCTAGCAAAACCAAACATAAACAGAGAAAAGGCTCTTTTTAAAGCATTTTTTTCAAACTAAAACATTAAAAGCAATAAAGCCATGAATTTGTATTTAAAGAGAAATTAAAATTTTAACTGAAATGTATCAACATGCAAAATATTAAGCAAAAATATGTTGATCTGATAAATGTTCTTAAAAATAACAACAAATATTTTTTAAAACCTGCATAAACAAGTTTACAAAGAAATGTGCAAAACCTCACAAAAAAAAAAAAATCAAATAATTGTTTAGAAATCCTCAACACAAGAAAAATGGGCTGAAAAAAGAGTCACACAATGTTTTGGAACATACCCGCCTTCTACAGAACCTATGAGGCGATCCTCCCTTAGCAATGGATAACACAAAAAATGAGAAGAGAATCATCCACTTACTCAAAATAGGAGCTATTCACTTATATTTCACAGATGTCGCTGATTTTATTTTCAATAAACATATATGGTTCTATGTGAGTACTTCAGGTATTCAGATATTGTAATTAAACTGGAATTTATTTTTGAATAGGAAACATTCACATTTGTTCCTTCAAGACATCTACCTAACAACATTTTCACAAAAACAGTATATGATCTATTGAAAAAAAAATGTTGCAAAGGCTCATTTCCAAAATTTAAACAAATAATTAAAACCACCATTTTTATTATACAGTCTATTCAGCATAACAACAGATGGCATTTTTAGTCCTATAGAGGTTCTTCGAAAAGCTGTAAATTCATGAAACTCTTTTATTGCTTGGGAAGTGGTTTAGGTTTCAGTCACCATTTTTCAAGGCTACATGCACACCATTTCATGTAGTAGAATGAAGCCTAAATTATGCACCAGCACTTTTTCAAAACTGAAAGTTTTTACAATGATAAATGGGATTTTCACCTGTTTAAAGCTATTCCAATGTTTCTGTATGTGGCTTCCATAAAAACTTAACTAAATACATGATGGTAAAGTATTAAACTTCTACATGTATCTGTGACTTAGAGAGACTAAATAGCAGCAATTTTTACTATATGTTTCTTATAACACCAACTGTAATCACTTGAGTGCTGTGCACACTACGGTTGTTGCTCCACTTTTCTTAATGATTTAGTAATATATTAAAATTTAAATTATTTGTGTATAAAAGGGTTATTAAACATTCAACATTTGCAATAAGTTTTCAGACCTTAAAATTACGCATATTTTTAAACATACAGTAACAGGAAACATTTAACTTATTACAAGCTAAATTTTCACTTTAGTAGATCAGAAATATAGGTATAAAATGCCTTACCCTTTGTTCCAGAGCTGACTGAGTCTGTTGTCTTAAAAGAGTTTTAAATGGCCCCCCTTCTTTTCCAGCACTCCCACTGCCCATTCCTGAAGAGTATCAGTACAAATGACATTCAAAGAAACATATATTATAATTTGTAATCAAACTTTGATTTAAACTTATATAAAATAGTGATTGAAAACAGTCAAATTATCCCCATCATTTTAATTTTCAGAAGAAAATGCTGAGCATCACAGTTTAATTTGGGGGGGACACACATGGTGTTTTGGGGTTTGGTTTTCACATGACTAGCAGTGGGTTTTTTTAGCATTTGGACAAAACCTCCTGATCCAAGATCTTTTTCTGCTGTTAACCTGAATTAAAAAAAAAAAGTCAAAATACAAAGATCTGGGCTTGCAATTATTGCCTATAACATCCAACTCCCATTTTTGTTTTTCTGTTACTACTGGGAGTTTTGCTGATGATTTCAAGATAGATCTACCTTTTCTGCTGTTCACAGGAAGTTTCTACATAATCACATTTTCGCCCCTTATCAAAAAGGGCTGCAAAGTCATCATTAATTCCATCCTGTTGAATGATGCCTCTCTGCTAGATGGCTCTACAGTCAAATATCTCTGTCTACTATCATTTTTTTAAAGTAATAAAAATGTGGCTTTCTGAGAGTTTCTGAATGATTAAATCAGCTTTCCTAACCACTAGGAGGAGACGGTACACATAACCGCAGCAGTGGCTATATAATGCATAATTGGGACCAAACCCAAAATTGCATATGCAAGGCACATCCTCTGACTGGAAATATAAACTCTGAAAACAAAGACCAATTGTTTTTATTTTCTTTAATATCTATGCAATGAAATATTAACTCATCTGATTCATTCAAATAAGCTAAGGACTACTGCTCAGCATTTAAAATTGCCAGACTTACTTGATTACTCTATTTCCACACACATAACCTGCAGATTATTTGTAAATGAAAATAAATAAATTCCAGTTTTGCATAATATGGGTAATTATCTCTTTCCTTCTTTCATATATCTTGCTCCCACTCCTACCTCCCAGTACAGGAGCTTTTCTGAAGAGATGGAAAGTTTATTAGATACAAAAATATCTTTGCCATTGAATTATCTGTTATCCAGGAACTGTACTCTTAACTGAGTGTGTCAAGATGCAGGTTATATGTATGACAGTAAGTTATTTGCTCTACGGTTATAAATCACAAAAGTAAAAAATAAACACATACCAAGATTGTGTTTTTCCTAAAGTAAACACAATGCTGGTGAATCAGATTTTCTCGGTAATATTTCATGCCTAAAAACATACTATAATTGGTATTTCTTGTATCTATAACCATCAGTGCTAACTTGACAAAGCAAAAATAAACACCTAAGTTGTATAGAAAATCACAGGATAAAGAACAAAAAAATGTGTCAGGAGCAGCATGAAATACAAATACCACAGTGCAAACAGTTATGAAAGAAGCCAAGATTTTCTTTTACAGAATTTGTAACTACTTTAATATAAGATCTCCTTGCTAGTTTCATTCTTCCTCTGATCAAGCATCTAATAAACATGAATGAGATTGTACATATATATCAAAGTACTGGTTTTTGTTTTAGCTGAAGACTAGGAGATGTGGAAATAATACCAGACTTAATAATGTATGTTAATTCATTCCTAACATTTTCAAAACATTACTAGGCTATCAGTACCATATAAATATATATAAAATACTATATTTTTAACAAATATTTTTAGCTGTTCTTGGATAAGGAAACAAAAATATTAGTATGTATATAGTCCCATTAAACAAGATTAAATTGCTTTTACTATTTGACATTGATTCTAGACATCATTGTCAGGGACTATACAATATTTAATACAGACAAACACAGCATAAATACAGGACATAAAAGAAACTAAAAAAAAATACAAACTGATTAAAAATAGTTTCTACAGAAAAAAGTAGTAATATCAAGTATTTACACTATGAAAATAATGCATGTCAGTGAAATGGAAAAGGAGGCAGTAAAAATAAAGTTTGTATGGGCTTTAAAATTTTTTTAAAAGCTTAATTTTAAGAGCAGAGTTGCTAGCCTTTTGATAGCCATTATTTCAATAAATTATGAATGAATTAATGAGCAAGTGCTTGTTCCATGCAAAATACAGGAACAACAAAGTGAAGGGAATGAGAGGGATTAAAAAAAAATAAATTATTTTAGTTAAATTACCAAAGGAAATTTTGCAAGGGAAAAGGAGAAAGTTCTGTAGCATGAACTACATACGTTTCAAATCCTATAAGAAGCTCTGAAGCTGTTTTGAGCTTTTGGGGCAGAGGCACGAGATGATATGAATAGTCATGTAGCCAGCAGTTTTCAGAGGCTAACTGAACAAAAACATAGAGTTATAGAAGGCTGTGTGTTAAATGCCCCCGTATCAAATAACAACAACATTTTCTTAAAAGTTTGCTTAAAAGGCCATAATAGATTGATCCTACCAGAAGCAGCCAGAAGCAGCTCTTCAGTGAAAGAAACACTTTTCCTCAGAACAACTGGGCTGACATGGCTAGAGTGTAGAGGGTTAAGGGCAGACCCCGAGAGGAGGAGACAGGACTTTTTAAGATGTGGGGAATCACAAGAGAGTGTAGGGGAGCTGGGAAACAGGAAAATCCTAGGTCCCTGTGGGGAAGGTGCTGTGGAGGAAAGTAATAGAGACAAAGAGATGTAGATTCAGAAGATGACTAAAGAAACAGACGGAAGAAATCAAAATGAAGCATTTTTTTCTCCAAATGAACCAGCCCTTACTGCTAAATTATTTCTCAACATACAAAGAAATGGAATGACAACACAACTCCACAATGTCAATGAGAAGCATGTTCTCAAAAATCATGACCTGATTAACTTTATTTTGAAATTATTTTTTTTAAAGCCATGCTAATCTAATATGTATTTTAAATTTTATACAAAATTTGATAATAAATACTATGGAGTAAAGGCCAAATAACACAGTCTTCTAACATACTTAATCTATGTTTTATATACATATGTTATATATAGGTTTTATATATATATATATATATATATCTTTTATATAGGTATAAAAAGATATTTTCCAGAGAAGTCATGGATTTGTTTCATGATTTTAGAGTTGTAAATCTTGCAGAATTTTAAGTTTCCACAAAGAAAAGGAGTTCCTACCTTCTCAATTTCCTCCAAACATATATTATATTACATCAAAATGTACTACCTGATTGCAATATGTCATGCTTTTTGTCAGGTTGATATTTTGTTAGTTTGCAGTGGCATAAAACACATCACTATTCACAGAAGTCTAACTTCAAACCAAAACAAGCTTTTTCATCACAGAATGATTTCTCTTCATATTTAGACCAGATATAGACCAGAATAGATAACACAATCACAACTGTACTTTACAAAAGATATTATGGTAATATTATTCTGATTTGGAGCTATTGAAAACTAGATACTTAAGCAGATCCAAGCTTCAATATCTTCTATTTAGTTATTCATATTGTGAAATTGTGGTATATGCACTCTTTTTCCAGTTTAGTCTCCATCTCAAACACAGGAATGAACACACTAGCTACCTGACTGAGAAATAGAGGTAATATAACATACTGCGGAAACATCACCGAATACTTCATTTTTCCTATCAGCCAATCTGAGCAATGTGTATAGCAAATTTGATAATGTTTAATATGCCACATGACGTTTGCCTTTTTTTTTTTTCAACTAACACCACCAACTTTCACATTGAAATATTCCGACTTAATAACAGTCTTAGGAAATGACAACAGATGCCTAAACACATACAGTGAATTGTTTAATGACAACATACTGAATTTAGTATGTTATGGAAGTATCTTCTGCACATCATCAAATTTTTGGTAAAAAATAAAACAAACAGCTCATTTGCTCTTAAGCTAATAAGATTCAAATCTAGTATGTGACATCAAGATACGAAATTTTTTAATGCAGCCACCAAATCCTCTTAAAACAAGTTTCAGTACAGTTACAGCTGCTACAAAGACAGTGCTAGCAAGCAAAAGTATGCCCACTGTTGGTTTTGATACTAAAAAGATAGCTAAAAGCTATCTTTATATATTTGAAAAATCCCTAAGAATAAGAGGTATCAACTACTTTCAGTTCTGAATGAACTGACTAAAGACAAGAGGGTCCATCCATCTACATAATGTTGCCAGGAACGATATAAGGTTGTGGCTTTAAAAACTTGACAAATTCACAGTCAGTTGCCACATTTAAATCCTTACCACAGGTTTTCAAATATTCAGGAAAGCCAAACACGTGAATTTGTGGTTCTCCTACATAATAAGCACTCAGTTATACTTGTAGGTCCTTTAAACAGGAGACCACTACAGGTTATCAACAAAAGTCATTATGTACACAAAAGGACTAACAAAAAAAGTATGCTTTTCTTTGTTTAAAAACGGGACAGATAAGATAGTACTAAGAAAGATAGCTCCTCACTGGCAACATTTTTTAACAGATACCAAGCGAATAAACTGGGTAAAATACTTAATATAACTGCATTTGGATGCAACATTTAGCTTATCAGCCTGCAAAAATTATTGAAAGGTGTGCTACCAAGTAAAGCTGAATCAAATACTTTAACATGCTTAAAAATTGTCTACGTTAGATAGAGACAATAATGTTCTGAGCTTCAAATACCACAATTTAAAACACCATTTAAAAAGCAAACTTTTATAATAAATAAATCTGCAAAATATTTTGCCCTACAGTAGTGAAACTCAGTGCATTGGTCACATAACTGAGAATAAACAGGCAATAATTCTTTGAGTTGTGCTGACATTGTTACTGACATGATTCTAACCACAGACTTAAAAATAAGGAGGGAGGAAACAAGAAGTTGAAGAAATTATGATAGACCAATGGAGAAAGAAAAATGCTTTTTGAAGATGGCTGGAGTGTAATTTAAGTTACTTTCAGAACGCATACTGCGTATGTAAAGCCATTTCCATATACCAAGGAGAATAAAAAGACAGTAGCTGCTACATTTCTAGTATCACACTTGCAAAAAGGAGTTAAAAATCACAGAGATATGTGTACAATATACTTGTGGCACAACATGTTAGGCCTGAAGACTACATAGCTTTAGTAATACTGCCATAAATACACTGTGGTTGGAAATGTTCTCCCATGATTTGTAATATGAAATGGAGGAAATAAGAAAAAGGCAATTACTTAGAACTCCCTTAACACTCTGAGATGTTCTATTTTGACTTGAATAGAGTTGCGTTACAAATGTCATTTTAATGTTATCCAGAATAGTGGAAACATAGGCAGGATTTAAATTTTCACCTTACAGAAACTCTTTCAAACTCAAAGTGTGCTACCTGAAGTCTCCAATTCCACATCATTTTGATAACTCAATGCCAAAAAGCAAAAAGGGGTTGAATGAAAATATAAAAAGAGAAACACAAATTAAATAAAAAGTGGGTGGAAGCGCCTTACCAGTTTTGGGTGTCAAACTCAAATCTGTGTCAGAAGAAGAGGACTGTCGACTGTAGGACTTGAAAGGTGAAAAGGAATAGGTTTGGTTTTTCAGAGGGGTGGAGGGTCCTGATGAATGAGTATTGGGATTGGGATCTTCATTGAAGGGAATCCTGCCAGAAGAAGGTGGAAACATGTTCAGTAATCCTGTGCCAAAGGACCTGGCTGACAGCAGCATGATCCAAACACCAGGATGGGATTGGGGCAGGGCCAGCAGCTATTCTTTAGATGCGAGACTGGGGATGAGGCCAGAGGCAAAGAAATTCTGTTTTACCCGTTCAGCATTCTGCAGATAGATGCTGATATCTACAATGAAACAATTAAGCCAAATGAAAGGCATGAGATGTCACAAAAAAAATATGCAAAAGAAAAAACTGAAAAAGAGTTTATGGCTTAAAAATCTGATCAAAAACACAATGCCTTGAGTTAGTTTAATAAAGAAAAAATGATTTCAAATTATATTAGTGTTTATACATATTCATACATTTATGTATGTACACACATATGCATTTTAAGGAAAAAAAAAAATGTTTCCTTATCCTATAGCATCAGCAGCATGCCACAGCTAAAAACAGAGCAAAGAGGAGAATCTTATGGGAACAACTATATTGACAAACAGTTCACTTATGCACAGATTGACTTACCTGCTCTCTAAAACCATCTCTTCCACAAATTGCACATACCCTTCCTATAACCATTTTAAAACCTAAATACCATATCTGAGTTGTGCTTGAAAGCAATTATGAACTCAAATCAAAATGTGATTTCCTCCAATTATTGTAAAATAGTAAATGTTCCCCAGATACACCAACTTATTTTTACTTAATTTCTTAGGAAGTACACATCAAAAGAAATGAAGAGTGTGTGTTTGTGGAAGAGACTCCGATGCATTTTCAAGAAACTATCGCCTTTGTTTCAGCAGCTGCACATAAAGGAGTTCTTTACTGACAACAGAAGATGTCTCCATGAGAAAATGAGGGAGAAAAGATGGGTGGTACCTGCCTACACTGCCTGCCTGCCTGCACTTTGTGACCACTGTGCCTGTGGCCTGCCTCTCCCCAGCTCTTGAGTCTGAGCAGTCTCGTACCAGTGTAGATGAGAGTGGGAACAGACACAGAGAAGTTCTGAGTAAGTCGTGAGCCAGTAGCAGTGTGAATTGGGCTGTTGTGAGTCGAGCGGCATCCATGGCTTGGCGGATGAACCAGCGGAGACCTGAGAGAATTTGCAGCCAAGGTGGAAGAAAAGAAAACAATACATACAAACAGGTTGCAAAGTTATGTTATAAATGATTTCAGGGAAGTTTAGCTAGAGGAGATCTCTTACTTTAAGCAGACTCAGAAATTCCTAGCATGCAAGAGTCCAGATGAAATAAAAAGAGAGAAAGGAACAGCTTAAGCACTAGCTTGTGAATGCCTAATTGATTCTTTGGCAACAGGGCATCAAGTTAGTAAAGCCAAGAACAAGAAGTATTAGTTGATTTTGCTGGCTTTGAGAAACATTCCTATATTTTGGACTGAGAAACAATGATTCTGGCAATATACACCCCCAAGCTAAACATGGGTTAACTGAGGGATGGAATTTCCACATTTTGCTCCAGAGTGAAAGCTACTGATTTATTTATGAATGCTTTTTAAGTTGGTAGTTACTAGGTCCACCTTTTTTTTTTTTTTTAATCACCACTGTTATTTTATGCTGCATTGTATCCAGAAGCTCTTTTGATGGAAAATTTTTAAAATTCAAACAAGTTAAACAAGTTATGATTTGAAATAGAAACAAGTAATTTTGAGAAGTCAAAGCACACTGATGCCTGCATGACAAAAAAAGCCTAATTGCTATTAATGACACAACAGTGCAAGTTAATGAAAAAGGCTAATTAAATTGATACCTCTAGAAACATAGCATAAGCAGTATACTTTTTGATGCTGCTTTTTTTCTTCCAGAAATTAGATCACTCTACCAAACAGAAAACAGCAAATTTTTTCAAGCAACAAAGTAGTAACAGTTTGAAGACTGCAAGTATTTTTATATTAATCTGTACGCACAATAAAAAAAATACATTCAAACTGAGTTCGGTGCTTCAGTAGATATAACAAAGATCAATAAATTCTACCTCTCATCGTAAAAAGTTTCTCTGCAAGTACTCTGTTTAGCTGTACCTGTTTTGCAATAGCACTGCTTGTTTTGCAACAGTAAAAAGCAAAGCACACAAGAAAAGACGAGACTTCTTCAGGGTCATTCTCTAAACCACTGACAGTACTGTGTGAATTCAAAATGTACCTTTTCTTATATGCCCACCATAAATGCTCAAACCTGATTGTAGTGAACTTGAAATATCTTGAACAGAATGTATATCATAAGAAGCCCTCAAAAAAATGCTCAGTGTACAAACAGAGTCAAGACAGAACTAATTATTAGTTAGAAAACTGGTGGATCACAACCCAAGAATAACAAATACTATTTCTGTATAAACTCAAAAAAGTCATATTAAGGTTTACTACTCCAGCTTCAAAAGAAATAATGTAAGTAATCCAAGCCAAACCATTTCAAAATTGTGGAATATAAACTGACTTGCACACAAAAAAATTACCAAAAAAAAAAAAATCTGGGGAAAAAAAAGAAATCACACTAGTTATGTAAAACTGAATGAATATGAAAAGAAGAGAGATGAAACTTGTTTCCCTACACACTATTAATTCATACTTACTCCTTCATTTCTTTGGATGGGGAGTTACATGCAGGTAAAAATGCCGATGTGTTACTTAATTTATCCAACGTGCAGACTGTTCCTATGGCTCGCACTACTAGTCCAGACTCTCCCTCCAAATCAAAGCACTGCAAATAACCAACAACAGCATTTCCTCTCATTTCAAGTACCTTCAAGCCAATCTTCCTTTGCAATTCACCTACAAAACAAAAGGCAAAGAGCTCATAATTGCAGTGAACTTTCCATATTCTCTTTTGTGGTCTTTGGCCTCTGCTTTTGGAATTGCCACCCAAGTCAGTAAAACAGGTAACAGATCCAATCTTACAGAATTATGCCAAGCAACTGGTCACAATCTCTTGCCTCCTATAACATACTGTGATATTTGTGATTTGCACAGCTTTTTTCCTCTTTGTCTAAATCTATTCTGATTGCCAAAACAACATGTTATTTCAGAAATGTTTTTCTCTGAGTTTTATTTTCATTAGGTTTTTTCCCCCTTTTTTTTACTTATTTAGACAGAAAAAGATGGATAAACGTGTGCTGGAACACACATAAGTTGCTAAATACTCCTTCATACAGTTCTGAACAAAGCAACACCTTTGAAATCCATGTGGATAGGCATCTGTAATTTTTTCCTTACGAACTTATTCAACCTAATTCATACTTTTTGCTCTTTTTAATAGTGCTTAATACAGCAGCATCATGTACAAATTGTTAACACCAAATAAAACAAGATAACAAATGTGCCACTCGGTACAAACAAAAGACTGCCTCTTCTCTATTAGCTGCATACAAAGACTGGAAGACTGTAGCTATAAGACAATGGTCTGCTATAGATGCATACTTAGCAGCATGTTTTAAAAAAAAAAAAACACATTGATCTATGTAGCTAGATAGCCTTGGTAATACTAGGTGGAAAATATCATCTCTCTTCTGATGAAAGATTTCCAAAATCCTCTGTTAACAAACTGAAAAAGCCTCACTGTCGCAGAGGATAGCCTAACAGTTCCAGTGTCAATGATGATAAGTGAAGTGAAGTGATCACTACGGCTTTCTAGAATTGGTTTTAAAATTACCAGAACAGGTTCCTATTGTAAACTTCTTAACAGAGGCTGAAATTATGCCTGTACTGGTCTTGAAAAATCTTTAAGATTGAGTTAGAATATGAAATTTTCTAGCTGAGTGAAAATTGCTATGGATTCTCTTCAAGCCAAAGTCGAGACTGAATTATTTTTTACATACACAACATGTAATATGACAGATCTTTGAAACAGCTTGGGTCATTCTCAGAAGTTACAGATTTCTTCAGGATTCTTTAGGTGTGGCCACCAGTAACAATGCCTGCTATGTGAAGCATTATATTACATTACATGAAACAGTAATTCTATGAGGTCTGGGGTTTTTTTTCCCCCTTAGCCACTGCCATGAATCAAAATATTAATAAAATCTAGCAGAATACTTCCACACGTGTTACTTTATCCACCTTCACTATTTATGCAAGGTAAAAGATGCGCAAATATTAATCTTATAACTGGACATACCAGGGGAGCCATATTAAAAACCTTAGAAAAAGTGAATTCATGTCATTTATGACAATATTGTTTTTTCACATTCTTCCTCAAAATGTGCTGGCTTTCCTAATGAAGATACTGGATAACATTTACATGATCTCTTTTATGTTGCCCCACTTACTAAAAATCTCCATACATGCTTGCAAAACTCAACTCACTTTTTGTTTTAGTATATTCCTCAAAACAGAGCCCTATGTACAATAAGCCTCACCTTAAGAGCCCATTAGACAAGTGAAACCACTGCCTATCATTCTAGTGGTTATTCTTCATAATTTATTAGTATTCCTCACACCTTCAACATTGTCCACCTCTATTACTTGATTTTTCTCTTGTCTTAGTGTGCAAGTACTCTAGAGTAGCAATGTTTTGTTCTGTTCTATTGGCACTGAAATAGGGTAATCTTAGTTCACAACTGCTGTTTGTAAGCATCAGTAACACACAAAAAAAAAATTTGTGAAGATGTTTTATACTACGGAGACATCAACTGACCCCAATCACTGGTCTCTCAAGGAACTGCAAGTGTCCTGCAGAATCCATGCAAGACAACAGAGAAGTATGCTTGAGAACAAACAAACCTATCTTGACTTTAAAAAGATGGGATGAGTAAGATAAGTATTAGTACACGTTGTATCTAAGACAGTGTATATTTGTTCACATACTTCACAGTAGTTCAAAGAGGGCAGAGTAGTTCATTATTTTAACTGTTTGAGTCAAAATTCTAGTAATACTGCTCATATAAGTTAAGAACATCTTCAGGAATGTTCCACAGGTTTCTTTGATCTTGCTAAAAACAACCAACAAATTCAACAGCAGCGTGGCCTCACCAAGAAGGAATTTTTTTTTTTCTTTTTTAAAGTCGGTCATACTGGCCAACTGGCCATCAGTCAGGACAATAGAACCTTCAGAAACAGAAGACACTGTGAAGTGAAAAAATAAGCATAATACCCAAAATCATAGACAATCTTGTTTTAAGCAAGTTGCTTCTTTAAATCATGAATATTTCTAAAACCAGCAATAAGCATTACAGCCTACATGTTTAATACCTGACATGAGTGAAATAAGTCTTTGTCTAGCCTCATTCGATGCCCTTGGTGTACGAATTCGGTCTATCCACTGGTATTCTGGGTCTTCATTAACTACAAGTTCTTCCACAAACCCATGGATTATTACTGCTCTGTAACACTTAGGAATAGATGTAGCTGTTAAAAAAAAAAAATATATATATATATTAAAAAAAATGTAAGGCATGAGTCTATGAGCCAAGAATTTTAAGAAAAACATAAAATTACACAGAGAAAATGATGTGAATGATTCCAGAAAGAAATCCTCATGATTTTCTACTAAAATGTGGACATACCCAAACAGTTTTGTTCAGGGAGATCCTAGAACATTGATAACTACACAGTGTATCAGTTACAGCATGTACCGTTCCAAAAACTTTCCACTTTGTGCCTTTTTAACAGGATATGTACCCAAATTAGCACAGTGTGCATATGCACATGCACTGAAATGCAACTTAAGAAAAAGAGAAGAAAAAACAGTTATTTACATTGTTCTGAAATACAAACAATAAAAATTTCTTAAAAAAAGAAAAAATAAGCTAAACAATTTTCCATGTTACTGTAATGTCCATTGGGCTTATGCAATGAGCTGGTGAAAGAAGGGAAACTGACAGAATAGGCAAAGAAAGAAAAGAAGGGAGGAAAAAGTTTTCTGTTCAAATAAACTTTTTTCCTCTACTTACTGCAAAAAAACTTGACTCCACAAGATGACTGCCTGAATCTGTTTAAATCATTGAAGAGATCTACCTTCACCACCACATTGATCTCCCCACGTATACCTATCAATGAAAAATATGAAAAATGAGAAGCTGTATGAGAAATGAATACAAAACCAGCCCTGTTAATTATTGCCTGTTAATAGTAATTAATGCACTATTACCAATGAGTTAGTTTTTCTGCAAAGTACGTACTGTAACCCTACTAGAACCGTTTGATCCAACAGGCAGTTCACATGTCAGTTCTAGCCTGGGCCAGAGGAGCAGGAAGACATTTCCTGGCCTCTCAGGTCTGCTGCAGAGGCACCATCTCAGAGGAGGTTTCTAGTTCTGCACTGCCTTTGAGGCTGAAGCAAGCAACAGTCCTCAAATACCTGCTGCACAGAACAGGACTTCAGAAGACGGGATTGGGAAAACAGAAGTCATCAACTTCATGATACTGCAGTGACCTCTGCTGCAGTGAGCAAGTGCTCTCTCTGATCCTTTGCCCCGCTTCATCGATGCACGGAGGGTATAGAATCAGTATATAAGTGCCATGACTGTCCCAAGATACCCTTTGCACAAAAGGTCAGAAGCACTAACTTTCAGTACAGATGCCTTCCAACTGGAGTTCTGTCCACATCAAAAAGCTCTCACCAACACCAAAAAGCTTTTACATTTTCTCCCGGAAATGGTTTCCAAATCACAGTGGAGCTCCTCTCTGAAGTCCAATCCAATGAGAAAATGTATGGTTCTTTCTATAACCACTAAGTGGTACATAAATGTTTGTACAATACTTTGACTATGAGAAGAAATATACAAAAAGTAAGGTATTACAGACTTCTTAGACAAAGCTTTGGTTTTGGACACAGTTAAACCTTACTAATAATGGACTATTTCCCCCACACGCAGCCATTCCTTTTTGATTTTTCTACTTTCCTCTTCTGAGCTTTTTCTTCTTTTTCCCCAGCCAGATGCGAAATCATTTCACATATTATAGGTTCTGACATATTGAGGACTAAACTTCTTGATGAGTCTGATCTCTAGTGTCTTCAGAACCCTTTATTACATAAGTATATGACACAAAAAAAGCATTAGATTTGTAGATCGACTCTGACACTACTGCAAAGTCACCTAGATCTATCTTCCAAAATGCCAATAGAAAGAAGCCTTCAGTTACTATAAGAAGAAGGGCCTCAGGTTTATGTACTTTCACAAATAATCATGCTGACGTGCAAAAAAAAATTGTAATAGAATACTACAAATATTATATTGTACTTTTTTCAAGGAAGCATCGATTATTGTTTGCCAAGGATCAAGATAATTAGAATCTACCACTTTAAGTATGAAAATATCACAATTCTATTTTTACTTAACTAGAAAAAAAAGCTTTGAAATACTAACATCTAGAAAAATATAGAGAAATATAACTCTCTCTGACGCAGAACTTGTACATATCATGACACAAGTGTTCACCTAATTTAACTCAAAAGAAAAAATAAGATAGGAAAACATGAACAGAATAAAAGGGTAAGTAAGAAAACTACATGCAATGTTTTAAAAAAAAAAAACCCTCTTCAATAGAACTGTTTTAAAAGTAAAAAAATATGTTGCATCAGTTAGGATGATGATCGAGTAAATATCATTAATTATTTCCAATTATTTATAATTAGGTTTTATAATAACATAGTTTGGTTATTTAATTCATACTGGATAATGAACCAGCATGGTAATGACAACCACATACATGTTCTGCAATAAGGTATTCAAGTAGCAAGCTAATTGCTGTAAACTGACCTTGACTTTCCGGGGCAAAAGTTGTGTCTCATTAAAATCAAAGGTAAAAATACCATTAACTTCATTTTCTCATACCTTCAAGATATTCTGATGAAATCTACCTAACAATTAAGGTACTTCCCAAAGGGAAAAGGAATTTCATCCTGTACTTTATTTTGAAGACATATCACGTCCTGTCCTTCCACCTCAAGTGAAGTTTATCCAACATCCCAGCAAGGCACAACCCAAATGACTTCAGGAGAAGTATATTCTTTTAGTAAACACATGGTAACTGAAAAACCATGTCTGGATCTTTTTTTTTTAAATCTTAATTCTGCAGTAACTACTTTAAATGTCATGCATAGATTTTTTTTTCCACTTGTCACAAGTTCTATGGGCTGCACTATTCTGAGCTACTACGCCAGAAAGTTTCTCATGCCAGGAATAAGGAAAAAAACTGCCAGAAAAGTAGCCTTCTAGCTCCCAAGGCTAAACTTATTACAAATTTCTGAAGACAGATTACAGAAATGAAGATTGTAGGAAGCAGATTACATTTCTAACAAATTCTTTCACTTAAGAATTAGCATATCTTACCATGAATGGTATCATAAATTGGAAACCATCCTGAAATGACTGTAGCTGCTTCGCTATAGAGCAAAGGATCAATATCTATGTACACTTTGCCAATGGCATCATTAGCGCTGTAGGTATCATGATCAAGAACTGTGATCTGGAGAGGCTCATCTTGTAGCTCTTCATCATCTACCTAGAAGCAAATATTAACATGGAGTCTGAGTATTTAAACAAAAAAAAAGGAAAAGAAACAGAGAAACACTGCTAGAAAACAAATGCAAAAAAGAGGAGAGTTAGTTATGTACAGTGACCTGACACAGATAAATCAGTAATTTTGATTTCTTGTATCTAAACAACACATTCACTTGCTTTTATCTTACCCTTCATAGACTGGTGGGATCACAGAACCAGTGTTATCACTGGGAGAAAACCAGAAAAGCAAGATTACAGTGAGTACACATTTTAAAATTCCACATGATTTAAGTCACATTGCCTAGATTATCTGCCCATCTCCACAATACATACTTGCCAGGAAAAGAAAAAAAAAAAAAAAGAAAATTTAAGATAAAACATCTCAGAGGACTATTATACTATTATACTTTGCAATTGTCATAGAATAATTTCAGCTGGAAGAGACCCTCAGGATCATTGAGTCCAACCATAACCTAAGCTAACTCTAGCACTAAACCAGGTTCCTAAGAACCCTGTCTAAACACCTTTCAAACACCTCCACGATGGTGACTCCACCACTTACTTCCCTGGGCAGCCTGTTCCAATGCCTGACAACCCTTCCCATGAAGAATTTTTTCCTAATATCCATTCTGAACCTCCCTTGGTGCAAATTGAGGCCATTTCCTCTTGTACTATCACTTGCTGCTTGGGAGAAGAGACCAACACCCTCCATGCTACAACCTCCTTTCAGGTAGCTGTAGACAGCAATGAGGTCTCCTCTCAGCCTCCTTTTCTCCAGGCTAAACAGCCTCAGTTCCCTCAGCTGCTCCTCACCAGACTTGTGCTCCAGGCCCCTCACCAGCTTTGTTGCCCTTCTCTGAACTCTCTCTGGTACCTCAATGTCCTTCTTATGATGAGGGGCCCAAAACTGAACACAGAATTCGAGGTGTGACCTCACCAGTGTTGAGTACAGTGACACAATTGCTTCTCTAGTCCTGCTGGCCACACTGTTCCTGATATCAGCCAGGATGCTGTTGGCCTTTTTGGCAACCTGGGCACACTGCTGGCTCATATTCAGCCGCCTGTCAATCAACAACCTCAGATCCCTTAACCCCAGGCAGCTTTCCAGCCACTCTTCCCCGAGCCTGTAGCGCTGCCTGGGATTGTTGTGACTCAAGTGCAGAATCCAGCACCTGGCCTTGTGGAATCTCATATAATTGGCCTCAGCCCAATGATCCAAATCCTTCTGTATGGCCTTCCTATTCTCCAGCAGATCAACACTCCCACCCAAGTTGGTATCATCTGCAAACTTACTGAGGGTGAACTCAAGCCCCTCATCCAGATCATTGATAAAGACATTAAACAGAACTGGTCCCAATACTGAGCCCTGGGAAACACCACTCATGACTGGCTGCCAACTGGATTTGGCTCCACTCACCACAACTCTTTGGGCCCGGCCATCCAGCCAGGTCTTTATCCATTGCAGAGTACACCCACCCAGACCATGAGCTGACACCTTCTCCAGGAGAATGCTGTGGGGTACGGTGTAAAAGGCCTTACTGAAGTCTGAAGTACACAAGATCCACAGCTTTTGCCTCACCTACTAGGTGGGTCACCTTGTCAGACAGTGAGATTAAGTGGGTCAAACAGGACCTGCCTTTCATAAAGCCATGTTGACTGGGCCTGATCACTGGGTTTTCTCGTGTGTGTCGTGTGATGTCACTCAAGATGACCTGCTCCGTGACCCTCCCCAGCACCGAGGTTAGACTGACACGTCTGTAGTTCCCTGGATCCTCCTTCTAGCCCTTCTTGGAGATGGGTGTGAAGACTGCCAACTTTCAGCCAACCAGAACCTCCCCAGATAGCCAGGATTGCTGAGAGATAATGGGAAGTGGCTAAGTGATCCCTTCCGCCAGCTTCCTCAGCACTCTTGGGTGTATCCCGTCTGGTCCCACAGACCAGCGGGTGTCCAAGTGGAGCTTCATTCTGCTTGCCACGCCTGTGTTCTGGCTCAGGGGGCTGGGTACCTGCAACACTGCACTTCTGACTATGAAAGGCTGAGGCAAAGAAGGCATTGAGTAGCTCAGCCTTTTCCTCATCTTCTGTCACTACCTTTCCCCTCCACATTCACCAGGGGATGGAGGCTCTCCTTAGCCCTCCTCTTGTTGCTAATGTATTTTAGGATTATCAGTGCTCTCAAACTGGTCAGTGGCTTACAAGACTTTATACAACCCGCTTAAAAATTCAGTTGTTTCAGACATGCGCTTTCCTAAGTAAACACAATAAGTCACCTGCAGATACAGCAACTATTTTTTAGCATACACACAGACAGACATTCCACAACTTTCTGTGTTGAACATCACAAACCAAGAATCAGGTATGCTAAATGCAACTGAATTGCAGAATTATAACATGCAGTCTTGCAGAACGATTGAACTACACATACACACAGATACTTATGATGTATTAAGCAAAGAGTGTTTTCTCACTCTTTAAAATGTGGATTTTTTTTTTTTCCCCACAGTGTTGCTGTTTGGCTCTTTTTGTTCCCAAATCTATTTTTCCGTGCAAAAAGATAAAATTTTGAGATTTCTGTTATTGTTAATAAACCTCTTTCTCTATGAACAGAATTAACACTCCACAAAGATCAACTCTTTCCCGTCCCTCAAAAAAACTACTCCAGGAACTGAAAGATAAAAAAAAAACAAACCAAAACAAAACTGATCTCAGCACGACAGTATGACTTTCTTAATCAACATGGACTGACTCAAGCATTCCATGCTGATTAATAATCTACCTAACATTACTATTTTGTATTTGCTCTAAAATATTTCTAACATCATCAGCTATTACATCACTCACTATATGCACGTATGTTTACAACCATGTTTATACTGTGATATTATCTTAAAACATTATAAAGGAACCAGTACTATATATGCAAATGTTTTAATAATTAATCTATTCTAGATACCATTACATAATTAAAAAAAAAGAAGTAATAAAAAATGCAGTAACAAGAAAGAATATTTAAACATTTGTTCAGGGCATAATGTCAAAGGATATCAATGAATCAGATACTGGAAAGCAACAATCAATTACAGGAAAATGCTGAGTGCCCTCATTATTACATAAGGAAATGGCAAAAGCAAGGGTCCGCTAATTGTTGTCCGTGCTCTTTCTTTTGTAATTTTCCAATAGGAATTCCCCATTTTCTTTTTTGTCAAGTGCATTATTTTTGCAACTCAAAGTCACATTTCAAATATCAATTAACTTTCCTTACTGAAAATTATCACTTTAAAAAAATACAAGCATACCCACAGTGATATCTGAAAGCCTGATCCATAATGCTATTTTCCCCCACTTTCACCTCTCTCATCTTTTTTAGTATTACCAAGAGTAACATTTGAATTGGATCTACTCTGGCAAGATTTTAACTTCACAAGCAGTCCTAAAAAGCCAATGAGACACCTTTAGCAAACGAGGTCTAACTGTAGATAGGTTTGCTGAAAAAGCTTCACGTGTATTTAAACAAAAATACTCTTCTCTCTGCAGAACTCATTTTCTGCCTGAAATGAAATTATTTAATTAAGGGCATCTAAATCAGAGTGTCTATATGAATACAGGCAAACTCTTAGTACTTACTTCAAATTTGAACCACTCGGAATTCCACTGAGGATTAAGTGATTTGGGATACACATCTGTCTTAAATGTTGTATTTCCAAATTTTACCTAAAAGTATAAGCATTCAATTATTAATAATAAATATAAATAAATTTAGAAAATCATTACATCTACACATGCAAATAATTTCAAGTACATATTCCAATAATATCAACAACTTTTCAGTGAGAGTGACTTTTTAATGAATATACACATATCAGTAACTTTCAATGTATCAACATGTCTATTAGATCTCTCCCACTATTAAAATTGTTTCTTTTCCTCCTCAATCACTTGAGAGGTTAAAAAAATCACTTATATCGGCTATTCAAAGTTACTTGGTATACTCTTTTTGCCTTCTGTCTAGAAATACCGTAAGCAAAAATATCCTGTCTAAATACTGATAGTTTATGTCCTATTACTGTTCTCCCTAGGGTTTCCAAATAAGCTTAATGACAATTTATAAAAGAAACATTGAAATAAAATTATAACATTGGTAAATTTATTTGTGAAATTTAAGAAATCTCCCCAGATACACACCAGAAAATAAATGATACCATCTCCATCAGCTGCAATCTTAATATGCTGGATATCAGTAAATTCAGAGCATCAAGGGGGAAGCACCTATCAGTTTCTATTCCTTCCTTAAAATATAGAAAATTCCTGAAAGCTTACAGGCAAAAAAGCTGGAGGGACTACATATCTATATACATACGTCTAGATAACCCTGTAACCTCCAGTTACTGAAGATTAAATATTCTCCACATTTCTACCGATTAATGAACCTTCAACCACATAATAGCCTATTTCAGGAATCGGGTGTGTTTTTGTTTGTTTGTTTGTTTTTTTAAAAAAGTGAAACTGAATTTCTGTGATGCCACAGACATCAAGAAACTATGCTGCACAATGCAAGAGCCTTTATTTCACTGCAGCTTTCATTCCAAACCATTTACAAACACTTGTATTTCTCTGAATGTTGCCTCTCAAAATACTTAGCACTCGAACTCATACCAAGTATCAGATACTTACTAAATACTCAGACTTATGTTTTTTAATTCATTCAAGACTCTTAAGAAAATAATGAATGTGCTGATATAAAGGAAATGCAGCAAGCAAAGACAGTTGTGGATTTTGAAGTAATTTTCTTTTTAAAAGTCTAAATGGATTTTGGAGACTAAATTTAGACTTTGCTTTTGAAACTACATAGCAATTTTTGAAACACTTTTGCTCCAGAAAGCATTGAATAAATGCTTTATACATTTCAGTAACAGGGCGATTATTTTGCATAGGTGCATACTCCAGCTCTAAAGAAATTATGCACTCACTTAAGTACACTCAACTCAGTTAATGTAAAAAGTCTAAAGCACTGTGGAACTGGACCATGAGTTGACACTGAGCCCTGTATATATAAAGGTACATGCCTCAGTCAGCAGAACTCTATACAACATTCATGACCAAAGAAACAAATTAAAGAACAGTGGAGCCAGCTATTTGATTCAATAAACAATTCTTTTTGAAATTATTGAATCTCAAAATTTCTTTGAATTTTTTTTTTTTTAATTCAGAATTTCTTTGAATTCTTTTTGAAAAGAACTAACTTCAAAGTAAGCTTTAAAGATAAAAGCCAGAGTGGTATGAAAACACAGGACTAAGCAACCTTAGTGTAAAAAAAAAATCACCTCGCTATCAGAAGGTGGATGTGGTCTATGTGCATACAGAAAACTAACAGCACCGCCTCTTAGAATGTGTATTCACCACACAAAGCAGTATAACAAGGTGATACTGACAATTGTTTCAACTGAGCTACATTAAATGCCAGAAGCTGCCAAGAAGCAGCAGTGCAGAGCTCCACCCAATCTATTTTTATATGTTATCTAGGGAGCAAATTAGTTCCCTTGGAGCCGCAGGCAGCTATAACTGAACTTCTCCAGTAGTCAAGCTAGTTCATTAAAGCTAGTAGAGATAATCAAGCACTACACTGCTGTCCACTGTAAAAATGTAGAAGCACCATTACAGAAGAAACTGTGCTGATTTGCATCAGATTGCACATGCTGGCAAAACCCAATTTATGCATAATCTGAGTCAAGTGGAAGCTCTAAAGCAAGGGTGTCAAACTCATTTTCACCAGGGGCGACATCAGCCTCATGGTTGCCTGCAAAGGGCCAAATGTAATTTTAGGACTGTATAAATGTAACTACTCCTAAAGTATTACTCCTTTTCTAATTTTAGATTTATATTAGAAAATTTAAAAAGGAAATTAAAGGCTTGTAATCAACTAGTACCTTAACATTACTTCAGCCTTTCATTTTTATTTAAGTGAAAATGTTTTGTAAAGGTTTTCAGCAACCTTACACTGAAAAATAATACAATTTTTTGAATCTTATTTTAACATAAATCTCACCTGCTGCTGATTTGCCTACTCCACATGTGGAAAGGATAGTTCCCACAGTCTAAGTAACAATCCTAACACCAATGCCCCATCTATGTATTTCTTTAACCTTATTTGTGCCAAGACATTCATGAAACTGCACATTAACCCAGCTAAGCAAATTGATCTTTCTGAAAAACTTTCTTTTCCTTTTTAGCTAAGGTAGTGTTTAACCAGGTGTATTTCCAAATCTATTTTGCTACACAGCTATTCAGCCAGTAGGGCTGGCACAGATGGAGCAGGGCTGAGAACAAGTGACCACCAGTAGAGGAGAGCTGTTTCTCGTCAAGGCAGCATAAAAACAGGCCAAATGAAACTCAGAGAGCTATATTTCCTGTTTTCATTCTCTGTGTCTCCTAGTAGCACACATCACGTTGCTGTAGGCTGCCTATTAGTCAAATTTAAAATTACAATAGAAATGTTTGTAAATTAAAAACTGACTGACGAAACATGTGAAACCAAACACTGAAAAGTTAAATGATTATCACTCATGAATAAAACAGAACTGTGTCCTGTTTCGGCTTCATTGAAAAGCACATGAGAAATATGTTTTCATTTTGTTGCCAATTTACTGTCCCACTAGACAATGCTTAGTGTCTAACGTAAATCAAATTTACCCCAAATCTATTTTGATATTGATATCACCAGACTTTTCAACTTATACAGTCTTAGAAAGACACTCTGTCGTCCTACCTTAATTACAGTATCGCACCAACCTCAATTACCATTTGTGGTGTAAGCATTTATTCACATAGCATTCCATTTTTAAATAGCTCTTTGCTTTTTCTGAGAGTATGATTTCTGAATCTACAGAACATTACTGAAATTTCCTAATTTATTCATACGAGAAATAATGAATCATAAAACAGAAGGATCATGTTGACTTTTTTTTACTATGTCTTCCTGGGAAACACCCTGTATATTGCCTGTTAACTATACGATTGTAAAGAAGGTTGGGGTTACATACTTTTGGTGCAATAAACTGATTTAAACATGTAAACAATATTTTTGTCCAAGAAAAATCCCCTTCGAAAGTATTTTATTATTTCAAATACTTGAAGTAGAAATATGAATATTTGCCTTAAAGAAGAGCCTGTACAATTCTGCACTTCAGAGATACAAATGACTTAAATGTACTTTTACTGCTTCTCCATCCTACTCACAACACGTCAAATGAAACCCTGAAATGGATTCCATTCGGCTGCCGTATCACCAAGAACCATTCCTCAACAACCTTTAGCCAAGAAAGGCTGAAAAAAAACCAACCCCACAGAACATTTCTAAAATGCCATTCAAATTCTACACGGCTGTCAGCTAAAAATCACACCGAGGTGTAAACCAGAAGCCGCTTTAGACACAGCCCCGCGGACAGGGGCTCAAGGCGCTCCCTGCCGCTTCCGCAGCCCCCTCTGGCCGGGGCTGGCCCATTCTCCAGCCAACAGGGCAGCGCTCAGGCCGAGCCCGGAGGCGGCCAGGTCGGGGCTGCCGCGGGGACCCGGGCCGGCAGCTCCCCGAGCAGCCTCCGCGGCGGCACCTGCCACCGCAGCGCCGCCGGCCAGCAGGGGGCGACCTGCGCGCCCGCGGGAGCTGCGCCCCCCACAGCCCCGCCCACCCGGGGGCGCCGCGGCGGGGACCGGCAGGTGGCTCGGCCGCGCCGGCCCGGCGGCAGGTGCGCGGGCCCCACGCGTGAGCCGGCGGGGCCACCCTCGCCCTCCTCTTCGTCCTCCCTTCCCACAAACCTCCACAAAGGCGTCGGTCAGGTCACTGGCGCGGTCCATCACCGGCAAATGGCGCCCTGCCACAATCTTGACCTTCAGCTTCCCCGGCATCTTCCCCCGGCTGCCCCCCGGCTGCAGGAAAAAAACAACAGCGCGTGTCCCATGGAGCGGCACGGCGGAGGGGCGTGGCGGGGCACCCAGCGCGCATGCGCCGCGGCAAGCAACGGTCCGCAGCTGCCGGCCCGTGCCCGGCGCCGCAACGCAGCGGGGAGGGAGCGGCAGTTGGGCGCATGCGTTACTTACCGGGTCACCCCCGCACGCGGCTGACGAAGCGGGGATGGGAGCGGGCAGGCCCCCGTTCCGGCCTCCGCCCCCTCCCGCCGGCGGCAAGGCCCCGGGGCGCCCGGCCGCGCAGCTTTCCTCTTGCCAGGATCGCCCCGCCCCTACGCCAAGATGGCGCCGCGGGCACGGAAAGTGCGGTGGAAGTCGAGCGCCGACTCCTCGATGCGTTTCGCGCTGGCGCTGCGGCAGCGCTTCCAGGAGATGTCAAGGTGCCTGAGCGCCGAGTCATCGATGCGCGGGGCAGCGGCGCGGAGCCGTCTCCAGCCCCCTCGCAGCCGGGCCGGCACTGCAACCGCATCTCTGCCGCCATCCAGCCTTGTGTCTGCGGGGAACGGAGCTGGGCGTCGTTGGGCTGGACTGCTCAGCGTCCCTGGCCGCTGCGGAGCGTCTGTTCTGGGGCAGCTGGCCAGGCCCGGCCCGCTGGGAGAGCCCTGCCAGCGGCTCCAATGGCTCGGACCTGCTGTGCCTCCAGGCTCCCCGGAGGAAGGAGTTGATGCACTGTCAGGCTTGGGTGCTCAGTGGGCGAGCCCTTTAAAGGACTTAAACCTCACGGGTTGAGTTTTGGGTGTTTTTTTTGTTGGTTGGTCTTCTTAATCAAATAGAAATACTCTACGTATTTGAGGGATTATTAATAGATTAAATGGAATTTAGTTATCAAAAGTAGGATTTGATATGGTTCTTGTAGCCAGGTTTTGACTTTTTGATGGAAAAGCTCTTTGTTTAGGAAATAGTACTGTGGAAGCTTGGGGGAAACCAGAGCTGGGCTGGTTAGGAGTTACATCAGGTGTGTGCCTATGGGTGGGAGTATGAAACGAGGTTGTGTGAGAATCTGTGGGTCATAGGTTGTACCACTGGTATGGTCTTGTACAAGAATATAGAAAACCCCTTGTGTTTTGATTAAGCAGTGCGCAGATGTTGAGCCAAATAGTAGATCTGGTTGGATTATTTTCCCTTCTTTCTAATAGTACAAGACTAAATAATGGTATGGGCCAGAATGTGATACTTCAAACACAAACTACATGAATGAAATACAGTAGTGTGTGGCATAGCAAATTAATATATAGGTATTTGGCTATTTGTCCTCCAGCTAGCTCAGAGGTGTCAAACTCATTTTCACCCGGGGCCACATCAGCCTGGCAGTTGCCTTCAAAGGCATTACAGTCCTAAAATTAGATTCAGCCCTGTTTGAAGGCAACTGCCAGGCTGATGTGGCCCCGGGTGAAAATGAGTTTGACACCCCTGAGCTAGATGTTTCATTTCACTGATATAGCATTCCCTCTCTTTAGCTTGTTTTGAAGTTACCTTCCAAGCAATTCATATTCTTGCTAGTATTCATATCCAAATGAATTATAAACAGGCTATTAGATGTATGTTTCTTGCTCATCCATCCTTATTTGAGTGAAATACTGGAATAAGGCTGCTCCCAAGGCAGGATAGCAGTAAAGAGCAAAGACCCAGGAAGGCAATCAAAACTGGAAAACATGCTGCTAACATCAGGGTTTTAGTTTAGACCAGAAACATGCTTTTTGAATGGAATTTCCTGATCTCACCTGCTTAAATGTTGTTTTGGCTCACATAATCGAGTAGTTACAGAGCATTTGAACTGAATATGTCATTTGGATAAGACTGAACTGGATCAGACTAGCATACCAGCAGTAAAAAGTCTTAATCATTTATGCAAAATCCTAGCAGTATATACACACCCTCAGGGTAGTCCCGTAGGGCTAATTGGTTACAACGTTAGCATATAAATTACACAACAGTATTCTTAATACGCATGCTCAGTGAGTAGGGGTCTTCTCCTGGAGGCAGGTAGCCTTTGATGAGGAGGTGTGGGTTTGTATTCAAATCATATTATAACGAGCAAAGTTTAGTTGAAGCACGTCCACAAATTTTGGCAGTAATCACTAGACAGTCAATCAACCGTTTGTGGTTGACTTCTCAATTCCCAGATAGACTTTGTTCTACAATTAAAAAGTGAATTGCTGCTAGACATCTCATTTATTATTCATCTAATATTAACTTTCTAATAGGCCCCATGGTCAGGTCTTTTGGCCTCTCTGGCAACATTCGGGCTGATAACTTTCTACAGTAGCAGAATGAGACCTGTCTTTCAATAAATTAGTGTGCTACTTAACACATTTCATGCCAATAGTATTCCAGTTCTCTAGGGCCAGCAGGGACTTATGGAAAGGGACACGTAGAAGGCACTCAGCTGAAAGTTTAGTCAAAGCCCTAGAATATATAGACTATTTGAGGCATCTAAAGTAGCATTACATTTCCCTCAGGTTTAGGCAAATGCTGCTCAATATAATGAATATACTTGAAACTAAAGCTGTAGTATGTACCTTCTCAGTAATATGCATGGCAGAAGTCCACAGAAAAGTGGTGTATTTTCATCATAAGGAAAAAAATAAAGATGTGACATCTGACTTGGCACTTTAGTATCCACCTTTTTTTCTTGCTGAGTTTTTCCCCCTTCTGCTTAAAAGTGACCTTTTAGCAGGTTGTGACAATAGAAATGTTTCAGCAAGATCGCAAGTGTGATATGCTTAAAGAACAGCACCATCATATTTGAGCAGGTATTGTCATATATTAAACAGCATTGTAACCCAACTATACAAACCAAGAATACTGCTAATGGCAATATTAAAGATAATATTGTATGGAACGAGTGTTGTCAAGATAAGAGAGTTTTGTGTGGGGAAGCTGGGAGATTTTACCATCTGAATGTAAAGATCCACGTGTCCTTTTCCAGTTGTTTTAAGTATGATAGGATTTTGGTTTGTGTTTTGTTTTCTGCTTGACTGCTAGCTCCATGTATGCTTAGATTTTAAAAAAAGAGATTTCCTTTGTGATAGATGTGTGTGTTGAACCCTTGGTTTAGAAATTGATCCTCCAAAGAAAATGTTTTCCCCATAATTTCCGTCTGCTGACTCCTGACTTTAGGGGAGGTTTCAGTTCCATTACTTTACTAGCCTTCTTCAAGGTACAGATTAGCAGATGGTAGCCCAGGCTTTCCTGAGGTTGCAACATGACCTGAGATCATAGAATCATGTGGTGGGCTGTGTCTTAACCATGGGGAAAAGTGCTTTTTGGTTATATTGCATTGAGTTGATTTGAACAAGAATGAATGAAAATGGTTTTTTGGTTTTTTTTAGTTTTTTGAAACACACTAAAGAAACTTTTTATCAGCCTGTGCTTCTTAGCATTCACAGAAGATACTGCAGTTACTGTCATAAGTAGTCTTTGAAACAAGAGTCTTTGTCAGCTGTTATCAACAAAGAAAACTCTGCAATGCCAGTTTTTTGCTTCTGGAAAAATCCCAGTATTTCATTGTAAAACTACACATTTAAAAGCAACCTGGCTGAAATCTAGAGGACACCAATCTCAAAGTACTTTTATTCATGCTCAGAGACGTCCTATGTCCAGAGTAATATAAATATATATGTGTCTATACCTATATCTCCTTACCCTGTTTCCCCGAAAATAAGACAGGGTCTTACACAATTTTTGCTCCAAAAGATATTCACATATAGCTGCCTGGACACTATTTCACTTGATTTTTTAAATTAACTGTAACTAGGGCTTATTTTTGGAGTAGGGATTATATTTTGAGCACCTTCAAAAATCCTGAAAAATCATGCTAGGGCTTATTTTTGGGGTAGGTCTTATTTTCAGGGAAACAGGGTAGTAAAAGACACCTACATCTCAGAAAACAACCACTCTGACTATATGTGCTATGCTGTGTGCTCCCAGTGAGGATTTAGATAGGCAAAATCCTGATCACTACTATTTGTTATTGCCTGTATGTATTTGATGTGGCATTTCAATCCCTAATCCCTCTTGTTAGATTAAAAGATATGGAGTGAAATCCTGTCTCAATAAAATCAGTAAGGTGAAACTCTCACTGAAATGAAGAGATGGGTTTTATTACGAACTCCTGTGGGTAATAAGATGTCATTATTGAGATTTCTGATTTACACTAGAGGAGCTCACTGTAGTTAGCCTGTTTAAACGGGAGATAAAGAGCAGTATTAATGTCTATTACTATCTATGGGAACAAATTCCTGCCACCATAAGGGTCTCTAATATAGCAAGCATGGTAAGGAAAGGATGAAAGTCTGAGCAGGACAAATTAAAACTGGAGATATGTAGACATGACTAATGGAAATGTGAGTTATTGAGCAAGTTATCAAATATAGGCATTTTTTAATTCCCTGTAATCATAAGTCATTTGGAGCACTTAGAATCTGTAGTTCCATTACTGAGACTGCCTTTTGTCCTGACCTGTGAGTGAGAACAAAAAGGAAGAGGCCCATGGCCTTGCAAAGATGAGCACCATGCAGAGGAGGAAGGTGACTCTGGGCAGACTCCCGTTCTCCACAATTGTCCCCTAGCTGCTGGGATGGCTCTCTCCCTGGTCATGCCCATAGTATGGGTGGACAGTGAACCTGGGGACAGTGGCACAAAGAGACCACAAAGGCAGTTGGGAGATGTTGGCTACCTAGTACTATAGCCAAAAGTTTCACTTTGATTCTCAGTTACTGGCAGAGAACCTTAGAGGCTCATTTTGCTGGCTTTATCCTACTTTGCCTAAACCTGCTTCTCTCTATAATGCTTTTTAATCTTGATGCTGTAACTATTAGGTAAAAATCAGTTGATTGTAATAAGTGATTTTCCAGATGAAATTAAATGAGTAATGGTATACACTGGTGGTTTCCTTCTGTCCTGAATCTATTCAAAGTTGTTCCCCAGCTAACAGAACTAAGTCAAGCTGACATTGGTGGTAGATGATTATACAGTCGGTTCTTTTATATTATACAGGAGTTGAATACAGAACTGGTTTGGACTTTAAAAGGACACAGTATCTTGGAATTAATTTTTGAAGTTAAATATTATCAGGGAATTTAAATACTGTACTACTGATACAACAGATAGTCAGATCCATATAGATGCGCTAATCGTCTATAATTTGTATGGAAAAAAGCTTATCCAATGAAAACTCTTTACTGCCAGTGACATTCTAAGATATTCCCATGCAGATCTAGTGAATTGAATAAAACCTGGTTGTTCTTTGAGGAAAAACAGAAGCCAAGAATTATTCACAAGGCTTACATTAAGAGTGTAAAAATAACCCCAAATATGTCTTAGTCCTAAAATTATATTTCTGGGTTGTTTATGTACACTTGTTTCCTGGATCTCAAATGAAAGTATTTCCTTTGGAAATGAGATCTCATCACTTCATATTCTTTTGAACGTGACTTCTTTCCAACACTCAAATCAATCTTCTGTTGACTTCGGCAGTTTGCGAATTGGTCCATATCAAACGGGTCGTAAGAACAGAGAGACATCAAAGTATTCCATTTCATGCTATTATTGCTGTATGCAGGTCTCAATTTCCATATAGACTTAAAAGAAATTGGATAAAATAAATATTCACTAACAGGGGAATGTATGCAATTACCTGCTGAGGGAATCAGACAGCTGGATCTGATGTCATATTCTCAGCTAGTAATTAGATATCATTTATCTTTCTTACAGTTCTGTGAGGGAAGTAACATTGCATATGACTTCGTGCGTTTTTTGAGCAATGAGTGGCAATGGCATAATTGGGGTATCAGTTCACAGAGATTGCAGCAGAATCCTGTGTACACATGCTCTAGCAAAGATATTTAGTTACAAGCAGTACAATAATAATAGCTATTCAGAGTGCTTCACACTTACAAAGCTCTAGTTAATTAGTCGACACCTAGTTAATAATTTAATTAAAGTAATTGTCAGCACCAGTATTTATATAATTAGAAGATAATTAGTACTTCAGTGATATTTTCAACTTTTCTGCCCTTCTTCCTTTTAAGGATTGAGACAAAGAAATGAAATCTTTCACTGTGATTGTGATATCTGTTAGACTTCCACAGTTACTAAAATGGTTATATTAATATTTGCTGATTTTTTTAATTCTGCTTAGCATTGTTGGTATTTTCTCTTTCCATCCCTGTATAAATGTAACAAATAGATCATTTATTCAGGTCCCATCCAAAAATATGGAAATATAAATGAATGTGTATGTTTATGTATTGAAATTGCTGTCAGGATCAAAGATGATGGTTCTGAAATTTTGAAGTAGGTTAATGCTTATTAAAGCTACAGTCCTTGTAGTTTGTCTTGTCAACAGCAATGGCACAGGCACCGAGACGACATACATACCGCTCAGCAAGTCAGTCTGTGTCTCAGAGGAGACTATTTTAAGTATAGTAACTCTGTATAAGCTATCCATAGAGTAGTCTTCAAGATCCTTCGTAAAATATGCAAGTTATTTGCTGGTGCATTAGAGAGATTAAATTGGATTACAATGAAAACAATAAATCTTTGTATTCTAAAGTGTGGAGTGAATGCAGTTCTTAATACCCATGTGATGCTTTTGCTTCTTGTGCTCCATTTGGAATAGACATTATGATGTGAGTTATTCAAGTTTTTCATGTATAAACAACAAAAATACATTAATGAAGCAAACTGACAGAGTTTTGTTTTCAGCAGCATATAATGCCTTATTTTCAGCTTCTTATAAAAATGTCTGGACTGTGATACTCATTTGCTGTCAAAACATCTGACGCAGAGGGGTTCATGTTGGTTTTTTTTCAGAGTTTAACTTTCATGCTGAGCCAGAGGAGACCGAGAGGCTCCTGAACTGAATTCTGTCACCTCCCTTACTATGTGGAAGCAGAAAAGCTGGATTCCCAGCTGAGGCTGGTAAGGTTAGAAGCTTAAACTATAAACCAAAAGTAACGTCCTTATAAATTGCTTTCCATCACCATTCAATTTCTTGTGAAAAGTATGTTCCACTGCTGCAGAAAGTAGTAATCAAGCTCACCTTAGCAAAGTGGTCATGACACATCATGTGAATAAAATAGGAGGAACTGTGATGGATATGAGATGAAGCACTTCACAAGCTAGATACAAACTTTCCCTCCAGGCACACAGTGGTGGGGAAAAGGTGAACAAACAGGAGAAACTGTCCCCTTCTCATGCAGACCTTTCAGAACAGAGGGGTGGGCAAGTCCCAAGTTAATTTTGTGTTTTCTACTGAGAATGTGCATTGTGACTTTTGCTGTGTGGCAAGAGAAAATGGTGCTTGTGCTACGGGATTTGGGGCTCTGTGCTACGGAGCAGCTCTATATGGTCTTAGCAATAAAATCTTACTCTGTATAAGAAGCCATACAGAAGTTCCAAGGTAGAAAAGAGTCTTCTTATCCATGGCTGGTGGGTTATTGAAGGAATCAAGATTAATACTTCTAACAAAGCAAATATTTTTTTTAGTCCTATCATGATTCCTGAACACATTCCTGAGTCCAACCTGTAGTCAGAAGGAAGCACCCATTCACAGAGCAGAAAATTTCAAGACCTGCAGGATAACTGAAGCACCATAAAGCACACTTAAAAAAAAAAAAAATCCTGATTTATATATAGTCCTGGATGTATAGAACTGAACTATGTATGCTAGAAAGGAGAGGAGATGGATAGTCTCAGTACAGACCCCTTATTTATTATCCAACTGGAAATAATCCAGTTCACTCTCTTGATTACTAGTCATTGAAACAAACTGTTTATATTCACTATTTGCCACTTTATTTCTAAAGTAAAAACTGTTATAGTAAGAGTAGAACCTGGATCACTCAAGTAGGATCCTGTTATCTGTACTTGTTCACTGAGTACTATCTTAATTCATTCCTGACAGAGTTGTGTTCAGTGCTGCATTTGACCCTGTTAACAGCAATATATTGAGCTTTGGAAATACAAGGACAGTGTCTTCAAACTGCTTTCAAAGTACAAAAATTCTCGTTCATCAGGCTTGTTTTGCTCTTTCTTTGCTTTTATGTATGGAAGAATTACAATTGTCACCTTGAACTGTCTTGACAGCAGCTGAGGGAGATGCTGCTTTGATTTTATTAGCAAAGATGATTATGAGGAGCACAAGATGAAAAATATATACTAAATACATTGCTTAATTATATGTTATAATTCTGTAAAATGACCGAGCATCTTCCAATGCATCAAAATTAAATACAGACTTTAAGTAAGCAAGCTAGGAGCTAAGGGTGACATTGGGCAGGGGCAATATCACCCACCAGGGTGCGGTCCCACAGCAACCAAACAAGAAGAGCTGAGCAGGTCCAGTGTTGATAACAGAGTTCAGCAACTAGCCACCAAGTCTACAGTAACAAGTCAGGTGGAGAGTCAAGACAAGGCAGGAAGGTGAGGCCATGATCTACAAGGCTGGATGGGGCCAACCCAACCAAGCTCTCAGGCAAGGGCTAAGGAGCAAGGGCCTGAGCCTACACTCAGCTTCCCACCAAAAAGCAGAAGCTGCAGGAGCCTCAGGTGAGAATTTTCTCACCACTTACCTATTTTCACAAAAGCTATACAGCTGTGGTGGATTAGTGCTCATCTTGGACACTGGCAGCTAAAAGCTGGGGAAGGAGGTAAAAGGCATGGGGAAGGAAAAAGTGGGAACAGGCTGGTGAGGGGGGCAGTTAGACCTGGTCTAATTGTGTTGGTATGTTCAGCGCCCTGATGAGAATCAGCCATTGAAGGTGGACGTTAAGGTAAGTAGGCTGCTAGCTAACATCAAAATTTCTAGCAGCTAGGAAAATTCTGTTAAAATAAATGAATGTTTAATACACAATGAGTTGACATACTGCTGTATTTTTAAGGAGTAACAAAAAAATCCTCTCTACAGTAGTCCAGAAGAGCTCTCAAGTGTGCAAGTATCTGATTGCCATCCTATAATAGCTGTATCCTACAGTTTAGCCTTAGGATGAAGAAAGATCTCTGCTGTCTTGCCATTACTAAATATAAGGACTAAGGACAGACCTGCCTAGGCCAATTTTAGCAGTGTGAAAGAGGCAAGGAGGAATAAGAATATTCCACTACATCCATCCTCATTTTTAGACACATTCACTAGCCTTGTGTCTTAATTTTACACTCACAATCTAGAGATGTCTCACAAATGACTTTAAATAATATGAAAATCTACTGGTTTTCCTGCTTTTTATTGCTGTGTCTCCTGAACCCTCCACTGAGCAAAAGCAAGCAAAAGTGATATAATCAGGTTGCAAAAACAATTTTTTATGTAATTTTTGTGAAGTTCAGCTAATTCCAAAATTCATTGCAAAGTGTAGCTGCATCTGTGTGAAGAAAAGGCCTTGAACTTTTGAAGACCTAATGGTCACACGATTCTGAATCCAAAGAGTTAATTGCTGTTACCTTTAGTATCATGTTTTGTCCCTGGCCTTCCTTTCCAGTGATTTTCCATTTATGCTGGGGATTATCTCAAGGCACTCTGTAAGTTTCAGTGCTTTAAACCAACAGATTAATCACTTCATCAGCCTTCACTTCATTTTGGAGGATTGTTTTGAAATTAAGACAGATCTAATATTATTTTAACCTTGTTATTGTTTGCCTGTGTGGAGAAACAGCTTGATAGCGTTGAATTTCAAGTTAAAAAAAAGCATGGACTGGCTTGAATAACATTAGAAACGTTTTTCTTGTGATATTTGCAGTGTAAGATCTTACATTATGAAAACACGCACATAGTGCTTGTTTTTGATTTTTAGGTGTCACTGAGATAAGACAAGATGTGAACTATCACAATTGGTTGAGTTCTACTGCAGTTCACTTATTCCAGTTAACCTGTAGCCACTGATATGGGTCTGGTAGTTGGTGTGGTCAGGCTACTTGTCGTGTAGAAGCAGAGTTGATAGTCTAGGGGGAAGCTATGCTGGAAGTGTACTGCATACTCTCCATGGGTAGTGATGCTAATGCATGGGTTATTAAGTGTTTGATATGCACAGATTTTATCTGTTTGACCATCATGTATTCTGATATTCCTCTGAGCCAAGGATTCTTAGCCTGGTGCCTTAAACAGACCAGAGCATGGGTGAGAACCAAAAGGTGAAGGCAAAATCTCTTGGGGAATGGTGCTGCCAAGCTAGGGGAACTAATAAAGTGTGGAAATGATGATGAACTCCCCCTGTAATTCTAGATATTTGCCTGTCCTTTGTAATTCACATCTTGCACGTTTTTTTTTACTCATCAGCGATTGTTAGATAAGCCTACAAAATTGTGTCCCTGCACACTTTTTTGTGTGCAGCAAAGAAGTTAACAGCTTGGTCTTTCAGATGCAACCTTTGCAGCTGTGATCTTTTCCAGTCTCAAACTGAGGCTTTGCTATCAGAGCACGTTGTTACAGAAGTTATATTTCAAATCTGTCTGTAATACTTAACAGCTCCCAGAGGAAATGGAACGTTCAGCTCATAAACCAGATATGCGTCATGGTTGCATTTTCTGTTCTTGATGGCTGTATACATTTTTTTTCACACAGTCACTGAAAAGTACTTTGATATGTTGGTAAAATGCAATCATTGCTCATGGCTTTGTTAACTGGCAGTACCTAAATTGCGGTGAATGAAATCAGCTAGTTGAAATTGAAGCTGATGAAAAGTAATCTGGAAAAATAATAATTCTGTTTTAGCCACATTCGATAACCATGTGGTCAGATACAAAGAAGAATCAAAAGTATTAAGTAGGGGTGGGCTGGATGTAGAACTGGGTTATGCTTCTGTGCCTAACCCTGCTAATTCCAGATGGCTACAATTGAAAACAGTAAGAGGCTGAATTTAAAGTACGGCTAACTGGCTCTTGTTCTCCATTTCTTTTCTGATGAGAATAAACTCATGGGAATATCTGGTATTTCTTAGAGATAAGATATGACACACATTAAGAAGCCGAATATTTTTGATTCAGTATCAAAGAGGTCAGAGATATCAAGTTTCCTGTGATTTAACTATGCTTGTTTTAAAAAAAAAAAAAAAAAAAAATCAAAGATATTTCTTGTCCCTGTTACAGAACCTTCATGCATGATTAGAAATTTTCAGCTAGAACTCCAATATTCGTGCCTATTTTGTGCACACCAATATTCGTTTTTAGCCTAAATGAATCTTTTCCCTTTAGTATATATCTGTCCAGAAACTTTTGTGATGGGCAGTCTTGTACATATACAACCTTTCTTGTACTCAGTGGAACTAGCCAAGATCCAGAGTTCTCATACAAGAGAATGGGGCTCTCCATTTACCTAATGTTATTATCTTTTTTTCATACCTGTTTAGTTTTTCAATATATGGGTCCAGAATTGTACATGGTACTTCAGATGAGACCTCAACAGTGCTTTGTACTATAATCTCTCTGCTTCTGCATCCCATGTACCTCTGTATTTGCAGGTAGTTCTTGCTGGGACTGTCTTGTCTCATACATCCTAGGATTCTTTTTGCCTTTTTGACAAGCGTACTGTATTTGTGCCCCACAGGCATGTTTATAGAGAGAGAATAATGCTCTATCAGGGCGCAATTATAAAAATAGAGGTATAGAAACTAAAAGTGAATCTCTGTGTGTTCTACACACACAGCACCAGTTGATATGCAGCTGGGCTTGTGTACAGAAAAAACACTGAGAATCATGCAGAGCCCTCTGAGGACCTGGATTTCCCCAGCAGCTTGTGAAGGGCTAGAGAGCTCATTAAGGGAGCAGAAAGGCTCCATGGCACAACTCCCTCTTTCTCTCAGATCTCCACGCCAATGTGCAGCAGCATGTCTTCTGAATACTCAATGTAGAATAAGGTTCTAATAAGGTTCTAATTCTTAAGGAGCACCAAGCTAAAAAATTAAAAGTGTAATGAAGATGGCTACATTAATGTTTTAACAAAACTTTGAGTATATATACAATACAATACGTTGTTCTCACTATGAATTTCCGCTTGTGTGTTTGCAGGCCGTGTGAATTTTCAGCAAGGACACCAAAAATGATCTGCTGCCTGATGATATCACTGTTCCACTCTCCTATTATCAGCTGTATCCAAGAATCAGAGGCTTACAAAAATGGGTGAACATAGTGTAACGTTCCCTACAAATATACAGAGTGCAATAATAAATAAAGTTTGGGAAAAAAAATTCCCTCCTGGATTTGCCAGTTTAGTTTATATCCTACAAGAATAAAATTTAATTGCCCTTATCTTAATTATCCTTAGCTTGGTATGTGCAGTAACTGCAGGTATTATTATCAGCCATAAAATTATTCAGCCACAAAATTTACCTGAACTGCCCAAAGCACTATTTTCCATACACTTATCTCAGTTAAAAATGCTTTTCTTCAATTTATTCTAAATTCATTGGACATAAATTTTATTGGAGTGAATTCCATGTTTTGCTGATAAAGGACATAAAATAGTGATTAGTTTTTGGAAAAGGTTTTCATAGTGTATACCTATGGAATCAGCTTATCTTCTTTTTTAAATGTCTGTACTGCTTTCACTCAACTTGCATCCGCAGGGCACATGTAAAACTGGAATTAACTTCAGAGTCCTATAAAATTGGGTCAAAGACTAAGAAATTTATCTCCACAGCTAGTTCTGCACCTGTTTCAGCTGCTTCTTGAAATTTGAGCCTAAGCTTCTCTATCACACAGTTTTTCTATCATTTCCCTCCCCCCCTCCTAAAATTAAGATTGTGTTTCCCAATACAGTATTCAAAAAAACCAAACCCTGTACTAATTAAATTTCATTTTCTAACCTTTTTCTGATCTTGTTTACGCTTTCAGCAGCCACATCAAAAGTGTGCTTTGTTCTTTTACATGCATTCTGTTCTGTGATCCTTCCCATATGAAATTCAGATTTTGCCAGATTCTTTTGGCCAGGTAAAACCTCTTATTTGTGAGCTTTTCTTTCTAAGAGAAGACTCACTTTTTAAATGAAAACAACTAGTGAATTATGAGGATCAGATTTGAACAGCTAGCTGAGGAAAGAATGCCAAAAACCACCACAAAGATATAAAAGGGAAAGTTGAAATAAACCAGAAAATAGCAGAAATATAGATTTCTGGAAACAATTAAGGAGTTTGCTTTACAAAAGAGTAAGCAAGGGAGATGTTATTGTTGGAAAAAATACTTTCTGCCAAGGGGTTGGTTTCTGGCATCAACTTTCATGTGCACACAGGATTAAGGAGAACTTTTCCTGGTGGAAAAGTTGTCCTCCATGGTGGAGGAAAAGTAGATCCCTAGCTGGCAGAAAGTGAACTACAAATAAGCTGTGACCTTAAATTTGTCAAAGGGGTTTTAAAGGTGATTTTTTTAATGAGTTCTGAAGGTTCAAACATGGTTTATTCTACTTTCGTCATCACAGGTCCCTGTATGGTAGTGGCTTGTAAGGTAGGATCTGGTTGAGTCCGTGGCAAAGCTGGTTTAGGGACACTATAGGAATTCCATAAAAGTTGACCTTGAGCCAGTGACTTTATGCAACCTAGCAAAGCAAAGTGAGACAATGATTTATTGAACAAGAGGTGACCATCAGATAAGAGCTATCTCATGGGTTCCACTTGTCCACCACTAAGGATCTATGCATGGTATCACAACTGTTTTTATAAATACATGATCTGGGCAAATAATCTGTGTGATTGTAAGATCAGTTGATCTACCTTTCAAACATTCCTTCAGTATTTCTGCTTTTGTATAGTTAGGCTGCATCAGCAGGAACATGGCCAACAGGCCAAGCGAGATGATTCTGCCCCTCTGCTCTGCTCTGGTGAGACCCCACCTGGAGTCCTTCATCCAGTCTAGGACCCTCAGGACAGGAAAGACATGGACCTGTTGGAGAGGGGCCAGAGTAGGGACACAAAAATGATCAGAGGGCTGGAACAGCTCTGCTGTGAGGACAGGCTGAGAGAGATGGGATTGTTCAGCCTGGAGAAGAGAAGGCTCTAGGGAGACCTCATTGTGGCCTTTCAGTACCTAAAAGGGGCCTGTAAGAAAGATGGGGATGGACATTTTAGCAGGGCCTGTTATGACAGGACAGGGTTAATGGTTTGAAACTAAAAGAGGGGAGATTCAGACTAGACATGAGGAAGAAGTTTTTTACAATGAGGGTGGTGAAATGCTGACCCAGGTTGCCCAGAGAGGTGGTAGATGTCCCATCCCTGGAGACATTCCCGGCCAGGCTGGACAGGTCTCTGAGCAACCTGATCTAGTTGAAGATGCCCCTGCTCATTGCAGGAGGTTGGACTAGATGACTTTTGAATGTCCCTTCCAACACAAACCATTCTATGATCCTATGATTCCCATTCCCAAAGACAATGGGAAGCAAATACTTGCAAAGGTAAGCAGAGAGTTCAGTGTTCAGTGAATAAGGTTTTGGAAATATCTTTGTCATTTACTCATCGTAATGAGTACTATGTCATATACTCATCGAAAACTGACACCTTTTGGCATTGCTATTAGCGATACATTTGATTACATGATCAATAACTGCAACAGTAATGGCTTCCAAGTGTTTCTTTCCAATGTAGGTAGTTGCTCTGGGTGCCAGAAAGATTATTTCTGGTAAAAAAGAAGGAGGAACAATAATTAGCAGGAAAGAGTATTAGAATGTAACCCATTTTGAGGAACTTAAAAATTCTTTTAAGTTCCGTACTTTTTTTGCTTTGCAATTTACTTGTAAAAGAGATTCAGAAAAGCTGCGGACTGGCTGCTTTGCTTACTCTAGGCAAAGAAGATTAAATAAATACATTGTTGCAAAGAAAGCATGAGAAAGCGATTTTATTATTTTTATTACAGAAGAGGGAGTTGGATTAGAAAAAGTCCTTCCCCTGAGAAGTAACACATCCAAAATAATCTTGCAATGGAAAAAACAAAACAAAAAACTAAACTAAACGAAGAGTGGTAATTAACAGAGCTGGTTAACATGCTGTTCTTTAAAAGTTAAAGATGTACATCAGTTCGAGACAGGATATCAAATATCAGTAGGGAGAACAGCAGGAAACTTTTTCCACTGGATGAAAGGGATAAAAAGAAGAAAAACAAGCCTCGGTTGCACTAACAGCTGACTAAGCTCCTGACGTACTCAAAGCACAGCCAGTTGTAATGAATACCAGGGAAAACAGTATCTTCTAAACAAAAATGCTGCTTGTTTAGAAACTCGAAGTCAAGATAAACATGTAAATCTCAGAATAACGTCAAGGCAGAAGATACACCGATCACAGTGAAACACAATGTTGCAGTTGTGACCTGCTTGCAAAATATTTTCTGCTGTACTCTGGGTGAACCTGAGCCTTCAGGGATTGTGGGCAGGGAGGCCCAGCTGGCATAGAAATGCAAAATTCCAGTGTGTGAGAAAGAACAGGAGGCATTACTCTGCACCTCTGGGCTTTAGAGAGAGGGAGGTGAAGCCGGAATGAATATTCTTTCCTTTTCACATGTGAAAAACTTTGCGGGTTTAAACAAAGGAGAAATGTTGTCACATTGTCAAGTGTAAAGACTGCAGAGCTGAATCTGCTGCACAAACCAAAATATTTTAAGGGAAGATGAGAAAGAAACAGAATATAGGAGAGCTGGTAATGATTAAGAATGTGTGTTTGCTTACAGTTCTCTTTCAAGGTGTTTTCGTAAAGTTTAAACTCTGAATTCCACTCGCACTGGGAGCTTCTGAGTAAGACATGATGTTCTTGCAGTAGCAACTCTTGCTACCTTTCTGCTTGATTACCCTCCTGCTTACTTATTGTCCAAGCTGGCAGGAGCCGAGGAAGCAATTTTCCTGCCCTGCAGTCCTCTCCAGTTCTGTGGTTTTTGAGCTCTACAGCCCTATGGAGAGGAAGACAGAGACTTTGGCAAAATTAGCCCTCTACCCTTGGTATATTTGCTGTCATTTTATTGTCCTTAACTTTTCCAATGGGAAAACATAGTTTTATTATCCCTAAACTTGAAATGTAATTTAATTAATGTTCCAGGCTCTCCCTTAACAAATGAAGCTGACTAATTCAGTGATTTCCCATGCTTAGCAACAGTTGCAAACAGAGAAATCTGTAAAAGGTATTTACAGCATATGATTAAATATCAGGCTGTTTTCAGCCATTCTTCCCTTCTGCCCACTGTACTTCTTTGGCAAGCTCCCTAAGATTCAACACCTTAGGAGTAAATAAAACCTGTAGGACTTTCTAAAGCAGCCTGAGATGGCGACGTTACATCTTGTAGGTTTGGAGTGGAAGCGTGAGTCAGCCCCTCTGAAAGTCAGATTCGCTTCTGCCCTGCCCCCTTGAGAGCAGGTTGTTTTCCTCCAAAGTGGCACTAGGGGGGCTGCTGCCAGGCCCTGGGGCACTCATGGGCTTTAATGGCCCTGCCCAGCCTCCCCAGGACCCCATTTCAGCCCAGCCTGCCCTGCCCCTTGGCTGAGGTTGGTGGGATGAGCCCTGCCCTGCTGCCCCAGGGGGAGCCCCAGTAGCCCCCAGCCCCCAGGGCATCTCTGGCTGCTGCACCCCTAGAGGTGGGTGGAACATGAAGGTGCCCCGTCACTGGGTGAGGGCTGACGGTGGTGAGAGCTGATGGCAGCGAGGGAGCAGAACGCCGCTCTGAACTTTAATCCAGGCTCATGTGACTGTAAGACGTAGGTGGCCTGTTTCACTTCATTTGGCTCCTAATGAAGTAAACGGTCGTTTTCCCTGTGACGGCAATGGAAGATGACTGGGCTGCTCAAAAGGTCTGCTCCTCTGGCATAGCTGATTTTAACCAGGCTGGTATACAACAAAAGAAGGTGAAGACCACAAGGGAACAGGAATAAGCTAAAAGCAACATAAACCACGAATAGCCACTGGAAAAACAAAACAAAACAAAACCCAAAACACAAACCAAACCAAACAAACAACAAACAAAACCAAAACAAAATAAAATGAGCACCACAACAACAGAAAAACACACAAGCAAAACAAAGTGTGTCTATTACAGAACAAAAAGAAAGGCTCCAGAAAAGGAAAATTACTGGAGAGCCATGGACTAATTTGGGGTGCCTTTACTTTTTCCTTGAAGACAGTGCAACTCCTTCACTAAGGAGCTATGTACTTCCACTTTACTGTCAGGAAAGGAGTAAAACATGAAAACACTGTGTGAGAAAAAAGGCAGGGGGATCAAAAGAAAAAAAAGAAGAGGCAAAGTCTGAGCAGGAGATACTAAAATATAGGTTATGCTAGGCAATTTGAATCCAGAGGAAGTGAGATTAGGCACCTTTCAAAAGAGAAGAGACCTCACCCCATCTACCCAGCTGAGAAACGGTAAATATAGAGACAAACCCCAAACAATTTACTTCATCGGCAGCCAGAGAATGGATAAAAACTTAGCTCAACTGTTACTTTTTTTTTTTCAGTGAGAAATAACAGTGATTCTTTCCACCTGTTCAGTAATTCCCAGTTACAGGATTTAAAACTATCTTTTGATTGGGAGTGGAAGTCCCAGTGAAATTCAAAAGTCCCTCCTCCAAGTTATTAAGGGAGGATAGACACAAAGTCTGGTTACGTTAACCTTAGTTGTGTAGGAAATAGGCTGTAAACGAGGGTGGAGGTAAGACGTAGAGAAGATGCACATGGGGCACCAAAAGAGCATCAACCTTGGAGTCTACTGGGCACACAGGCCTTGATACACAAGCTCTTACAATACGTATTGAAAGGGTACAATGGTGTTGCCCCAGAGTCCTCCTGGTTATCCATCACCTTGATGTAAAGAAGCTGGATATAAGGACAGGAAAGCAGCACAATTTCTGCAGAATTTCTATGGGTTTTTTTCAGTCCTTTATTTCTTGAAACTACCAAGAAAGTTGCTGGGAATGTTTTTTTTGTGAGGAAGGCACCGTGTAGTAATTTTTTCTCTCATTGACACAGAATCACAGCTATTTCCTGCTCTTTCCTTCCCCTTCTCCCTCTCATCTCCCCTCATTGCTGCCTTTCTTTGCCTTTGCTGCTTCTTTATTATTGACTCAGGCTTGAATGTGAACTGGCAGTCATTTAAATGTGACAACCATACTCTCAGTCTCTCAAGATGATTCTGTAGACATTTTTTAATTGTTTTAATTTAGTTCAGCTAACTCCCACACACACTTTTTAATGCTATAAAACTGATTAGAGATTTCTCTGGAGAGTATAGAGTGACATTCTGATAGTACCTTAAAAATAGGGAAAAGTATTCTAGGCTTCTTTTACAGACAGGCTTACATAACATTTAAATGTACATTTGATACTGTCTCTGTTCACAGGTAATGTTTCAACTTGCTGAGGTTTAAACTTTTCTTCATAGGAGTATGTTTGATTAGTCAGTAAGATGTCAGAAAAGTTTAAATTTCTAGAAGTTATAAAAGCCACTGAACTAATCCTCTTACATTGCTGCAGGTGAATTTATTCTTGCATGCAAGGCATCCTAAATCTGCCTAAGTAGACTCTTTCTGGGCACTTACACAGTGTGTCTATGTGTTGTCCTTGAGAAAAACACCAGAGTATGGTAAATCATTGGACGTGTATATAGTTCAAGTTTAGTCAAGGATCAGTCAACTTGTAATTACTCTTCATATTTTAAAATACAGATGAGTCTTTAAAAAAAATGCAGATACTGGCCTTAATTATAATTTTGTACTGATGTATTTAATCTGTATTTTTGAGTAGTGTAATTAGTACAAAGATTTTATATGCTGTCTTTACACCCAGTGGCTATAATATTTTATATGTAGCCTGAAACAAATGTATAATTCAGCCCCACCAGCATGGAGAAATCACAGAATTCCTCGCTAAGCTGCTCATTTTGATTTAGGATCTGCTTAAGCATAAGCATGTGTTTGGTTCTACTGACTTAAACAGGTTTTGCCAGGCTTTTTCTCTGCACTGAACTGAGATTAATTAACATGCATATTTAACCATTTTCCTTATTTTGCTTAGGTTTTCTGAAGGATGTGTGACTGGATAACCACTCATGGCTGTTCAGCCTACAGGTCATTGACTCAAAGCTAGAGACAGCACAGAGGGAAGACACCTGTGTGTTCATCTGAAGGGGCTTTGGAGGTAACCAAGCCTATTGGCACAGATATCCAGACTTCCACGAGAAACTTCTGGGGTTTCCAGGTGAAATCCTGAAAAGCTGAAAGATCTGGAAACCCCTAAGCTATTTCATTTGTAATCACGTCTGTTATCACATTACATTATGCACCGCACCACTCCCATGTTGTCAGCAGTAGGGGTTAGATAGTCAGGAACGAGGTTATCACATGGAACGTGTCAAATGAGTGTTACTAATTGGTAGCTACTAGAAAATTAAGCCATAAAACTGCAGTGAGCATTAAGATTTTTACTCTGCTGTTGTATGCAGCTTTCAAAATATACTTGAAAAAGCTATAACCTATTATTCTGTCAAGCAATTTGCTAAAGTGAGTGTTTTTACCACTTCAACAACATATCAAGTAGTATCCATCTTAGAGAAATTTGTAAACTGTCAGGATTTTTATAAAATAATCTATTTCAAGCTAGTCTTCACCAAAATTAAAATGAAATCTGTTTAAAGAATACAATAGACATATGACAGAACTATAAACTCTGCCTGTCAAGAGTTGCTGGTAAATCAATATGGATGCTAGGGCACCAGGCACTCTACAAATCGATATAGTACATAAATAAATATAAGAGTTGAATTACAGTTTAACACTGTGTGTACAGACATGTGATTCATCTTGACACAAGTAAAACATGCTGTGTAATCAACAGAGTTGACATGCTCTAAAGCACCAAAGAATGCATGTGATCAAAGGATTGGAAGTCAAAAATTATTTGCAGGCCTGCTGACTGGCTGGTCTAATGGCAAGTTTAACCTTCTAATGACTCAATTTTTGCATTTGTGAGGTTAGAACAAGTATTTTGAGATGCTCTGCTATGCAAAATGTTATTAAAATTAATTATGGCTAGGAGGGGTACATTTCCCATTTATAGTCACATTCATGCACTGAGTTCTTCTGAAGCAATTACTGAATTACTAGGTTTGGAAGGCTTCCCAGGAGAACTGCACCTGGGAAGTTAAAGCTGGTTCTGAGTCTGATGTTGCTGTTTTCTTTCGCACCCGCCCTTTTTTTTTTTAATTTTTTATTTGGTTGGTTGATTTGGTTTTGGGTTTTTGGTGTGTTTTTTGGTTGGTTGGCTGTTTTTCTGTTTGGTTGGTTTAGTCTTTATTGCTTGTTTATTTTTTCAAGAGCTTACAAAGCATCCAGCACTGACCTAAAGGAAAGGTGAAAAATATAGGAATAAATGAATGAAATGGTGCAACACATTCCCTGGTTAGCAAAAGAAGGAAAAGACAATGTCAGAACAGTGACAATAAGCAGGTCAGACAGGCTGTTACGTAGTCAGTACCCAGCTTGCCTGGTAGAGCACAGGTCTGGGAGAGAACTAAAGCTGTGGGGGACTACGGTGGGTCCGTGGATTCCCTGACAGAGGGCATGGGAACAGAAATTAGCCTTGTAGATATTAAGGCCTACCCGTGAGAAAGATGGGACTAAAGGAGTATCTGGAGATGTTAAGGATGTACCCGTGAGAGAGAAGGGAGTAGAAGAGTAACATCGATGACAGCAAAAATAGCCAATGAGATGTTACTGCTGTAACTTGTAACCAATAGTGAAGAGACACATGAATTGGTAAAACTGTATAAAAATGCACTTGTGGCAATAAATGGCATCTACTATTTTCATCCTGGAAGAACTTGGTCTATGTCGTTTGTCTGTCTCAGCCATGACATAAAGCATCCTGTTTTCTTCAGTCCCATGTTGTGTACATCTATGATCTGCCTTAAAATTGCTTTAATTTAGTATGGTGTACTTACAAAAATATCATGCATTAAGAGAAAACACATTCTCTTTATTACTGAACTATGGCTGACCTGAGCACTTTGTAGCCTGTGAGGAACCCACTAGAGTTCTTATTAATTAATTTCATGATTTGTAGGGTATAGCTGACAGGAGAGGCAAAAGAAAAAGGAAAATACATTTTTCAAAAATGAAAAAAATGCTATTCTCGGAAACTTGAGAAAGAGTCCCGGTCTTCAGAAGATGTTTTCTGGGATTTGATTTGGACACAACAAACATTTGCAGGAACTAAAAGGTTAAAAGGAAAGGAAACAGGGTGAGTAGCTGTCTATAACTTGTATTGAACTGTTTTAAAACAGGAATTAGGAATTCCCAATGCACCATGAGGACAAGCAAAAAGGATGTGTCTTTATACTGCGACGAGAAATACAAAGGTTCTACTGCCTAAGTGTTCTTAGTTCTTTCATTTCTTTGATAAATATTTTGTAGGCAGAAGTTCAGTTCCATTAATTCCCAAACAATCTAAGTACCGTGACTTCTCCAGCTACCCCACTTTATATTTAAATATACTCACAGACAGCTTCTGGAAATTCAGTCAGACTTGGGTAAGTTAGCAAGGCTTCTCAGAGTCAATAACTGAAAGATTCTGGTAGGAGTATTATGTTCAACACGAGCAAGACCGAATCTCTGTTCTTGTTGAATTTAACATACCAAAGCTGGAACATTCACCCTTTGATATTTTATTTCAACAAAAATGTCACTTTGCCCTTAATCCATAAATAAGTCCTGGTTTATCATCTACCAAACTACCTAAGCAAAAGCTGAGGGCACCATGTATTATGTGCTTGATCAGAGAGAGTGATAATCAGGCTGTAATGGCAATACTTACTTATAGGACTGAAAAATGTATGAAGGTGAGTGTGTTTAAAGAAAGGCTTTTTTCAAATTAAAAAAAAAAAAAAAGTTTGACTTTCAAAATGTCCTTTTAAAAAAGAAAAATTGGTGTGGGCTAGTGGAAGAAATAGATAGGTCCAATCAGGTGAAAGGGAGAAAGAAGATTTTAAGTAATGAGTCAGTGTATACAAAAGACAGATGCAAAGTAGCAGAAAAGAGGGTTATAAAACTTGAAACAGGTTTGTGTGTGTGGTTTTTTTTTTTTTTAGGAAACATTCAAACAAAGACAAGTCAAAAGCATATTACTACTAGAAATGTACCCAAGCTATAACACTTAGATCTGGAAATTTTGACATTTGAAATTTTATTCAGACCCCTATATTCTTACCCTTTTAATCCTTGATAGAAAAAGGTTTCTTAATATGGGATAACATATTTACACTAATAACACCAAACCATACACATTATGTTTTCATTTAAAATACAACAGAAGGAAAGTTTGTTTATTGATGTCTCACAAAGATAGATTTGTGGCTCTAAAGATTTTAAACCCTTGGTCTGAACCAAAGTTTAGACCACAAAGAATACTAATATAATGGTCATGAGGAATGAGAGAAGAAAGTTTTAAGAAAGAAATTACTTGAAAAATTGTTGACAAACTGTTCCAAGTGTTTAATGCTGTCTGAGGGGGAAGGTGTACAGGTGGGTGAATGAAGAAGAAACATTGCGATAAGGTGAGGTGTTCAACAGAAATAATAGAATTGATGATGCACTTATATAGTGAGGTCATGCAAAACCTTTCAGTGACAGGACAATGGCAATTTTTTGGTAAAAGAGAAGACACATTCACACATAGATAGTCATGGATGACACAGTGGAAAGGTTACTAATGCACAGCACTTTTGGAGAGGAATGCAAAATCAGTGAGAACTAAACCTATAGGACTAGCAGTTTTCTTCATGGTGTTGTTCAATCTGAGCGTAAATTATGCCCCTTATCCTGACCTGGGTCTACTTGGAGTAACAAGTCTTCAGGGAAGACATTGGCGGTTATTCCATTTGCTTAGTTCTTGTGTCTTAGGCTAACTTAATAAACTTGCTTTATAACAGAGAAACTTCTTGAGTCTTCCGTGTTTCCTACACGTGAAAAATCACAGAATGTCACAGGAGGCAGGTACTTACAGGAATATTAGGGGCAGCATAAAAATATTTATTGAAAAGACAGAAAAGATAGGATTTTTTTTTTTTTTTCTTGATTGGTAGAACGTTGTGGTATAGTCTGGGCTTTTTTTTTTTGTCTGAAAATAACTCAAACTTGAAAGCAGTGACGTTTTCAAGATAAAACAGGAAAAAAAAATATGTAACTGTTCTGTACTGCTTATGAAAAGGATGATGTTTATGAATATATTTAAACTAGGGCGGGCGTGGAGCCTGATACTTTCTCAGTGCCCTAAGGGGCCACAAGCGGCATCAAACTACAACCGGCTGAAACTGGAAAGCGGAGCAAGGTGGTTGGCAGGTACACACCCTGCAGGGGAGCGGAGAAGCGAAAAAAAAAAGGGGCGTGTTACGAAGAAGCTGAAAGACAAAAATTAACCGCAGCAGATAACTCAGAGGCTGATTACAATCAAACATTTGCTCGGTGACCGACCGGGCGGCGCCCCGACAGCTGCCGGCCCCGCATTCCTTCACGCCCCGCCCGCCCCAGCGGTCGGGTGGCGGCTGGGGGCCGCTCTCCCTCCCTCACGGCTGCCCCTCCACAGCGGCCGGGAGCTTTTGTTAGTCCGTCTCCCCCCTCGTTGCCCCACGGCCACGGGCAGGTGGAGGCGCGGGAGGGGGCTGAGGGAGCGGCGGCCGGCGGGCAGGTGAAGGGGGGAGGCGAAGGGCAGGGCGCCGCCAGGCCCCGCCTGCTCTCCCAAGCTGCTCCGCGCCGCAGCCGAGGGGGAGGTGGAGCTGCTTTATCGGGAGCCCAAGTGGAAATTTCCCCCTCAGTTGCCGGCTCCGCCGCGGAGGAGACGCTGAGGAGAGAGAGCCGCCCGCCCTCGCCGCCCAGTGCCGCGTCCCGTCCGACCGACCGACCGCCGTCATGTCCAACTACATCCACGTCCCGCCCGGCTCCCCGGAGGTGCCCAAGCTGGACATCACTGTCAGCGAGCGGGAGGGGCCCGGCTACCGCCAGGGCGCCCTGCAGCTCCTGCGCCGCCTGCGGCCCCACTGGAGACCCGAGGAGGTGACGCTGCAGGTACGAGGGGAGGCCGGGCGCGCCGCCGGGGCCTTGCGCTTTAGGTGGCCGGTAAGGGATGCGGCAGCCTGGGCTTGGGCAGGGAGAGAAGAGAGACAGAGAGAGGAAGGAAGGGGGGAGGGCGGGCGGCCATTGTGCGGGGGAGCTGCCGCCTCGCTTCCTTCCCCTCCCCCTCCCCGCTCGCTCTCCGAACGCAGCCCCCTGTGCTGAGCCCCATTTGCTCGGCAGCCTGGCGGCGGGGCGTGTCGGCGCGGCAGCATCCCCTGCCCCCTCCCAGCCCTCCTCCTCCTCCTTCCCCCATCGCTCGCTTTCCTCTTCCTCCTTTCGTGCCCTCACCGCTGAAACTTGTCTCCCCGCCTTGCCTCCGTTATCGGCGGGGAGAGCTCTCCCACCCGCTCTCGGCTGGCGGCCCCACCGCACGCACGACCCCCGCTGCCGGCTCGGGGGGTGAGGGCTGCGGTAGCGGTGGGGGACGGGATGGGCCAGGGCCCCGGGAGCCGGGCAGGGGGTGTTCGTGAAGCGGCGGTGGGGGCTGCCCACCTCCCCAGGGCAGAGCGGGAAGAGGAGGGGGCGGCTGCTGAGGTAACGGGGGCGCTCGGCCGTCGGCCTCGGAGCCTCGGCGGGCTCTGCCCGCGCCATCGCATGTTAATAAATATGAATACACGCCTTGGGTTCGTCGCGGAGTTTTGTTTTTTAGGCTGACGGTATCTCGGCAAGTGTCAGCCCCGTTAAGGTCCGTGCTCGCATCTGTTAGTCCCGGCCGTGCGGGGAAGTATCGCCGCTTAGTGTCTGGTATTCTCTAGGTGAGCGATCATTCATATTTGACGAGTCATCTGCCAGAGGATTGGCTGCTTTTGTGCTTCTAGAATATACGTAGCCTGGCCCCATGCAGGTCTCCAGTCAATTTACCTGGCTAAAGTAGCAGTTCAGGTGCAGCCTGTGTTTAGTTGAGCGTTTTGTTACACGCTGTTAAGCCGCCTTACTCAGCAGTTATTAATATGTGGAAGTGTTTTATTTAGTGAAGTTCCTCTGAAGAAAGCTGCTGGAAATAATTTATATAGAAAAACTGAGCACCTTGAGGTAATAGCACATAAATTGACTGATATTTTCTGAAGTTTCTTGGTAGGAAAAGAAAATTGACATACGCCAGTCTAGTAACTGTGAAAATAAAACTTATGAGGTTTTTCTAAGTAATTTCTTTAAGAGCTGTAGGCATTAAGTTAAACATAGTCCCAACATCTTGAGGTGCAATGAAAATAGATTTACAATGTGTAATTTTAAACAGGGTTCTTGGAGTTCATAGAATATCTTGAATGAGTAGGGACCCAGAAGGATCATCAAGTCCAACTCCCTGCCCTTTGCAGGACTACATAAAATTACCCTTGTTTATGTTCTTTCAGTTCTCTGATGAGAGTACTTATCAACAGAACGTTTTGCTTTCTTTCCTACAGGAAAGCTAATAAATGAAAGTGAAACATTTTCTTATCAGGGAGGGATGACTCTAATCTTGTGGGAAAGTTCTAGTAGGTTTAAAGAAAAAAACATGCTGCTTCCTTCCTCTGTCACCCTCTTCAGAAGAAGCAATTAACAGAATAAAAACCACTGGTACCATTGGTGTGAAACAAGGACTAATTTGACTGGTCTTGCAAGGGAAGTGATAGTCTACAGCCCATGGTTAGAGGTTTCTGTCTGAAAATTGTTGTGAGTTTTGTTTCAGCCAAGTTACTTTAAAACCCAAACTTTTCAACTAGTTGTATTATTATTATTATTAATAGTAATTTTGCTTTTTTGGACAGCAGAACATCCTATTTATGAAACTCTTTAATAAACACAGACTAAAGAGATAAAAAGGTTAAACTGCTATGTGCATGTAACAAGCAAGAATGCATGTGCTTTGAAACTAGTTGTATCATCACCATTGCTGCATTTTGTTAGTTGCACATGCATCATGTACAGTAAAATGCTGAAAGATTGCTGGTTTTATTAAGAGGATGGAGCAAGCAGAAGGTCTGCCTTGGAGCTGTTTCACTAGAGGAACATACTTTTAGGAGGGAGATGAAAATGACAATCATGTTGCATGGAAAATACGATTGAAACAACAGTATCACGGCAAAGTAGACAAAGAACATTGATAGGTGGAACAAACTACTACTTCCTCTGAACTCTGCTGTTACCTGCCTTTGCTCTTAGTGCCTCTTGGGTCGAAACAATTATTAAGAAGTTGAAGAGTTCAGACTTTGACTTTAGAAAGTTAATTAACTTCTCTCATAAAAGTTTACTCTTTTGTGTCAAAATTGTTTAGTCAGCTAAAAATTTTAAAACAGTAGTTAAAGTGAGGATTAAGCATTAAAATTTTCTATCTGAGATTTATATGTATTCAAAATCAGGAATATATTTTAACATTTTAAACTTTTATGTTCTCTGAAAAAAAAAAATGTAGGACAGAGGATACAAACTTAAATCTCTAGTTCTTTAATTATCCCTTTATTGCATTATTTAACAGAAAGTTGATATTAGCCGTAAGCATTGCCAATTATTTGCTGAATCACAAGCAGTTCTACTATAATCTATCTTACATTATATATGAATGTTATCACTACAAACTAGTACAAATATTCAAGTTCTTTTACACTGATAAAGAGAAACAAAATTTTCCTGTCTAGGCACTGACCTTCATGTAGATACTTTCTGCAGTTGTCATCTGAGGATGTAATAGGAGCTGCATAGAACTAGGTATTGTATTTTCTGACTCTTGAATTCCTGAAGCTTGATTTTTCTGCCTTACAGTAATACAAAGCAGTGTCGTCAAACCCAATCTGTGCTTTTTGCAGTAGTCACTTTTGATTCTCTAACAGGTAATTTTGGTAATAAAATTATAGTGTGGTTCAGGTTGGAATGGATCTCTGGAGATCTCTCACAACCAGCTCTAAAGCTCACTGCTTGCTGAATTCAGAAATTGTTCGTGGTGAACATGAGAAAATGTTCTTTTGGATTTCATAAACAAAAATGCTCTTCAAAACTCATTCAAACCCTGTTTTGAGTTAGTGAACAGCTTGAATTGTGACAGTGGACATTTCAAATTTTATATTCTGAACAATTCTTTATTAATGAAAGATAAACTCTTTAATTATTTGAAGAGGTTCTGTCATACTTCCTAATGTAAAAATACAGTCACAGTTTGGAATCTTTTCCCAATCTTAAGAATTTTTTTTTTTTCTTTTAAGGAGATTCATTCATGTTAGTAATCGAAGATCAATGTTCGATTACAGTATAGGAAGGTTGGTTACCACTTTAGTAAGTACAGGTTCGGGATTCTTTATCTCATGACCTATTCTACATCTTGCAAGTTTGGTCATAATGAAGGATTCAGTAGGTTAATATGCAATTTCCTTTCTGCAGTGTAATATTATGGTGCAGGAAAAACAATGTGTATTTCTTTGCATTCTGAAGTAATCTTTAGCATTGAGAATAAAAGCTGCTTGTTTTTATTGGTGAAAAAGCTTAGTATTAATAGTGTCAATTTATACCATTATTTGGATAGACCAGCATTATAACTTGTGTGTGAAAAAAATCAGCTGCAAAATCATATAAAATGTAATAAACATTATGTTCTAGCAAACAGTGCTCTTGTCCTGGCCCAAACCTAAGGGGAAAGGGAGGTAGGGAATCAGTTTCGCAAAGGGGATTGAATTCTTCAGTAAGACTTCCCTTCCTCCCCAAATCCTGCAAGCTCCTATGATCTCCAGATCAGTCTAATTATTTTGGCTTGTGTGGTGCGGTTTTGAGTTGAGTGTTTTTGTTTTCTCTGGAATAATTGGACATTGCTTGATTTCTGGTATTGTGTCTTTGTTGACAAGATGTACGTCTTCGCATGACTTTCCTATTGCAGCATTTTATAATTCTTCGCAAAAATTTATTCCTGTAGCTATGAAATGTCAACACACAAGACAGAGCCATGCTTATAAAGAACTGTGATTTCACCATGAAAACAACACTACTATCAATTTTTTTTATATATGAGGTTAGCTTTTTCCCTGTCGTTTTGCTTTTTCTTCTGGACTTGGGCTTAATAGCTTTGCTTCAGGCAGTATTTTCTGGCTGCTGCTCTAATTTCTTTGCTTGTGTGGATTTTAGCATCTTGTTTGTAACAAACTGTGGTTATGTTCAGATTTCTCAACTAGTTAAAATATTTCACAGTTTATTTAAACAGACTGAGTATGGGGTTTAAAGCTTTGAAATAAATTATTGGTAACAGAAAATGTTAGTCTTGGAAACAAAGTAAACTAACTTTATATTTTGTATCTCAGTGTCATTTTTCAGGAGAGGTCTTCATTGCTCAGCTGCTTTTAGGACATGCTCTTAGCAGTTGTGAAAACAGTCATGACATAAAGAGGAATCACTGATTTCACAGATTAACATTCTGAAGTGCTAATATCTCTAAATGAAGAACTAATGAGTGAAGGAAAGAATAAGAAAAGTTAGAGTTTCAGAATGGGTTGCGCTGCTGATGTGTTGTGGAAAAACTGTAATTTGAGGTGTGCCTTGAGCACGGAGTCACAGTGAGTGGGAAATGTGGGCAGTATTGGATGTCATTTGAGGCTGGGTTGGCTTCTCCATTCTTATTGAGCTTCTGATAAAGCTCGATAATCTCAATCCCTTGTTGTAAAGGGTTTTTGTGATATCAGCAGATGAGGCAGCAATCATATATGTGGTGACATTTTATGTAATTTATGTGCCATGTCACAGTGTATGAGGTCATCCAGCTATGTACAGTGTAGGTGTGTTTGTATTGATGACTCTGGTTCTAATTATAGAGAATTGGTATTTGTTTAGACACGGCTTGCATCTAGCTAGGTAATGGCATAAAATTTATGCTATAGACTTGAAACACTGGAAATGAAGGTAGCTTATTAAGATGTTATAGTTCCTGTTTGCCCTTCCCCTCTGCCCCCTTTCCTACCCCCCCTTTACACAGATATTTCATGTCAAAGTCTTCTAGGGTGAGTAGCAGCAAATTCATTCTTTGAGTTTGGATGAAATTTTAGGCTCCTTTTGTATTAGCTTAATTTTTATCTGTAACTGTTCTTATCAATATCGCAAAATCTGTAAAAATATCTAAACTAATTCACAACTTTAGCAGTCTTAACTAGTTATCTGATGTTGACTGTTTTGAGTTAGGAGGATATTCTTCAGAAACAAGATGAAAAATATGTAATTTCTCTTTGAGGTTTTCTTCTGACAAACAAAAAAGCTTTCTCATCTTGTCATACATTTAGATCAGAAACAGTCCTTGCAAGTGGTGATATATCTATAGCATTTATAGTAGACTACTGGCTGAATTTTTAAATGGTATTTATATTGAGAATATGGAGGATGTGAAACTTCAGTTAAGACTTTCAGAGAGAAAAAAAACCCACAACAACCCACAACAAAAAACAGAAACAAAACATGCACCATGGGGGGACAGGGGGAACCCAAACAAAAAACCAAACCCGAACTGAATTCTTCCTTGAAGTGGCAGTGTTGATAGTTTGGTAACCAAAAAAATGCTTAAGTGATACTATGTAGCATAGGTAGCGGTGGTATTGCATTCTCTGTGCTGCTGCATCCCAAGAGAACAGTAGAAAACTATTAGGTTGGTGCAAATGTAATTGTGGTTTGGACCGTGAATTTTAAATCATTATAACTAGGCTCAAACACATATTTATAGGAACCATTACAATGAACAGTTTTGTAAATGAAAAATGAGTTTGTTTATTCCTGCAGTGTAAAAATCTGTGCTCTGACATTTGATGAACTCTTGGAAAGCATTTTCCGCATCCTGCTGGTTGTGGAAGCATTTTCCTTGCAAAAAGTTGAGATGCTTGAAGAAGTGGTAGTTGGTTGCTGAGAGGTCAGAGGAATATGGCGAATGAGGAAAACTTTGTAGCCCAATTCGTATGACTTTTGAAGCACTGGTTGTGTGATGTGCGGTCAGGCATTATTGTGGAGAAGAATTGGGCCCTTTCTGTTGACCAGTGCCAGCTGCAGGTGTTGTGGTTTTCAGTGTATCTCATCGATTTGCTGAGCAGACTTCTCAGATGTCATGGTTTCACCAGGGTTCAGAAAGCTGTAGTGGATCAAACCTGCAGCAGACTGCCGAAGTGCTTTGGAGGTTCTTCTTGTTCAACCACTGAGCTGGTCATCATGTAAAATCCACTTCTCGTTGCACATCACAATCTTATTGAGAAATGGTTTTTGTTGTTGTGTAGAATAAGAGAAGACAACATGTCAAAACAATTATTTTTAAATTTTTGCTCAGCTCATGAGGCACCCACTTCTCAAGCTTTTTCACTTTTCCAATTTGCTTCAAACACTGAACAACCATAGAACAGTCGACACTGAGTTTTTCGGCAACTTTTGGTGTAGCTGTAAGAGGATCAGCTTTGATTGCTCTCAGTTGGTCATCATCAACTTCTCATGGCTGACCACTATGCTCCTTATCTTCAAGACTCTTGTCCCCTTAGTGAAACTCCTTGACCCACTGCTGTACTGTACATTCATTAGTAGTTCCTGGGCCAAATGTGTTATTGATGTTGTGAGTTATCTCTGCTGCTTTATGACCCATTTTGAACTCGAATAAGAAAATACCTTGAATTTGCTTTTTCTCTAACATAATTTCCATAGTCTAAAATAAATATACAACATGTAATAAGTCAGTAGCAAATAAAACATAGCTTGAGAAAAGCACATTAAAGGATGTGTAACATAACCACATTTAAGAATGTATTCAAAATCAAAGGGCAAATTTCAACAACGCAAGACCCACAATTACTTTTGCATCAACCTAATAGTTTTAGATTTGTGCTACCTCACCTGAAAGTATTTACTACAATGTGATAAATACATATCACAATAATTAAATTTTTGCAGATTACAAGAGTACCAGAAACTTGCTGCTGGATTTTTTTAATGCATTGTATCGTGTTCTTGACTTCTGTCAGCTCTTTGTATTTCTTGATTTCTTTCCATAACTTTCTATCTGCTATTCATAACATTTTTTGGATTCTTCCATCTTTTCCCACATGACCTTGAGTTTACTGATTATCTTATCTGTGTCATCAGAGTCCCTTCTTTGTTAATGCTGCTGAACTGATTATTTTTTTATAGAACTCCTCTTTTGCTCTACTCCATCTTGGGTTACATTTCAGGCAAGAACTGATTCTTTAAATGCCATAGTGAAGGCATTCTGAATAAAAGATTAAAGTGAAATTATATTCTTTTACTGGTAGAAAGATGTTTTCTCATGATGGAATATGGAAATTTTCTATTCTGCATAATGTTATTAAATAGAAAGTAAGCAAACCCTTCTGCCTTTTTAAGAAGAAATAACTGAAATGCTCCTGGGTGTAAATAATTACTTAGAGCAGCATGTTACAAATAGATGTTAATAAGTAGTAGTTCCTAAATTATCAGTTGAGGTAGTCCAATTTCCTTGTTGTAGATTTCTTTTTATTAACACTAATGAGATTTGTTTTAAGGGGATAATAGGCCTGTGCAGTATGACAAAAGCTGTACAGTGGCCAGAAGTTTCTGTTTAACAGCATAAGCAAGTAAAATTCTTACTGCTTCTTTGTGTCAGCACTGCTGAATGTCTGTGGGTTGTTTGTGGTTTTTTTGTGTTGCTTTTTTTGTTTGGTTGTTGTTGTATTTTGTTTTTTGGTGTGTGTGTTTGTTTTGTTTTGTATTACCACTATTTCTGATGACCATAGAGCCTTATATTTTTCATGGTGCCATTTTGTATGCATAGAAAGGCAGGAATCATTAGAGGGTTGTTTTATAAGAAACAGTGGCAGCATAGGTTCCAGTGATTTGCAATAGTGCGGTTGTATGTTTGGGATTATTGCCTGTTTTGTTTGCTGCCTTTGCCATTCAAGAAAGACAATAGACTTATTTTTCTTCAGGGGGTAATGGATTTTGTACTTACTGGTTTTGATCCTTCTTAGTTCAGCAGAACTTTTACTTTTTGGCCTTGCAGTGATAGGATAAGAGCATTTCCTAATGCTACATTTCAGAAGTTTTAATTTAAGTGTGGCAGACAAGATACCTTTTATCTTGATTAACAGCTCAACATAAATAACTTTCAGCAAAGTGCTCTTTAAACTTTTTAATCAGTTCATTATGCTTTTATGCTTAAAATGTATGAGAATCAGTACTTCTGCATTGATTTGCCATATTAAAGTGTTGTGTCCCATTCTTGGCTCCCCAGTATGAGAAAGATCCAGGCTTGCTAGAGCAATTCCAGCAGAGGGCTGTGAAGACGATTGAGGGACTGGAGCATCTTTCATATGGGGAGTGTCTGAGGGCTGGGACTGTTCGGCCTGGAAAAAAAAGAGGCCTTGTAGGGATCTTGTTGATGTGTATAAATACTTGGTGGGAGGGAAAGAAGAGGGACAAAGTAAAACCACATGCAAAATTCCTTCTAGAACAGGTTGCCCAGACAGGTTGTGGTGTCTCCAGGCTTCCTGGGGATTTTGCTGGACACAGTCCTGGGCAACTGGCTCTTGTTGGCCTTGTTGGAGCAGACAGGTTGAACTAGATGATCACAGGGAGGTCCCTTCCAATCTAAGTGATCCTGTGACAATACACTTACAAGGGAGAATTTTATAAATTGAATATGTTATAATATAAAGTTGTAATTTGTGATTTGCAAGCCATACTTGAATCGCATTTAAGTACTGCCTGTTCAAATTAGGTAGCACCTTTCAAGCACATCAAACTTCTCTTGATGCAGCATGTACATTGTTGCAGCAATATGTTCATGTGTACAGAGAAAACTGAAAACATCTGCATATGTGTCAAGCAAAAGAACAGGGCAGTGTTAGGATACAGTTGTATCCATTTTAATGAGCAAAGCAGTATCTATAGTGTGAAATGGCATAGTTTTCTTAGTTGTGCTGATCAACATTGTAACATTTAGTTGCTGTGAAGACTGCTTGAGACAAGATTCTTCATGGCTTTTCTCCTGTCTGGGTTATTGAAATAATAGCTAGTAATAAAGTGTGCCCATAAATTGTAAACCCTTCATTTTGAGTCAATCAAGGAGGCTTTGTAAGTAGGTTTCTTATGAATTTATGGTTGCCCTGTGTAGATGAAAGTTATGTGATTGCTGAACCTACTTCTGGAAGTTTAAGTGTTCTTAACTGTTTTTTTTAAAAAAAGGGAGTACTTTCACATCCTTTGCTATTTTGCATCTCTCCTCAAGAATCTTGAGCTGTATCTTGTTGAGTTTATTTACCTTGTAGCATAGGAGTGCTGTGGAAAGCAAGACATAATAGCTAAAACACAGCATCTTCCACTGTAAGTCTTGTCATTTCCTAAATGGGAGACTTGACTCAACTTCAGTTTTGTTTTGTTTAGTTTTGTTTTGTTTTGGTTTTTTTTGAGGGGGTGTGTGTTTAAAAAAAAAAATAAAAGCGCTTCTGATGCTTGATTTCTCTATATCTCTGAGATTTGGAAAAAAGCTGTCACTTGTGTTTGAATGATAGTACTTTACTTTTGAAAATAAAGGCTACCTCTGGGAGGGGCATGGGGAAGTTCAAGTTTCTGAATTGTTTGGTTTTCAAAAAAACCCAAAATTGACCAAGGCTCAAAGGAATGATAGTGCCTGTAGAGAAGTTTGCCTGTTGTTGACATGTATCTTAATAAAAGAAAAAACATTAATGTTTAATATAGGTCTGAAATGCAACAGACCTCTCAATTTATCAGTATTTTTGCTCTGGGCCTGACTTAGAGTTTGAGGGAGGAGAAATGCAGGAAGATGTGTGAATAAGGAATTGAAACTGTTGTCATTGTACACTTAGTATTTGAATTCTGATAAATAGGTTTCAAGTTTTAGCTGATTTTTCTGACATCTGTTACAATTATGAATTTAAAAAAAATATATATATATATATATTAAGAGTCTTCATGTTGCCTTTGAATAAAAGCTGCTTCATGGACCTGCATAGGTTGTGAAAGCTCTGTTAAAGGTGATCAGACCATATGTCCCATTTGTCTCTCATGCATATGCATGTGAATAACTGAGAATTAATGATAAAAGCACTTTGTAATGAAATGTGTCACATTAAATTTGCAAGATGTTTGTCTGAGGGAAAATTGTGTACGTTGACCAACTTGAAGCTACTTCCTGCTGCTCGGTGCAAGGTCCTGAAAGGAGCTTTTGTTCTTCATGTGAGAGTTTATTATTTTTAAATTGAGTTTTAATTGAACTTTTGGGGGCAACAGAGTGGGAGAAAACGTATGACAGTAACCACTAAAAAAAATTGTACTTGAATATGAATTACATTTGCTGTAATAACCTTGACTTTAAATTGTTCACTGCTTATGCTTAAGGCTGTGGGCAGCTGTTCAGTAGTTATGAAAACATTGGCATTCTTGCTTGTGATACTGCTTGTCACCTGAGAATGTTAATGTCTTGCCTGTTGGTCACTCACCTAACAGCTAGAGTTAATATGGGTAGTGCTCATCCAGCAAGTTCTTAAGCATTCAGTCTGTGTTGACAAAGTGCAAAGAATTTGAAAGCGTGAAACATCTGTTTTCTGCTTTGTAAAACTGTCCCAGACTGTAGGAGATTAAGAACTGCTGTGTTGCTCTTGCAGGCACTGAGCTGGATTTTAAGTGCTTGACTGCGTGCAGCCCAGTAACTTGGGATTTAGTCTGCTTGTCAGGCAGTGTTTGCAAGAGTTCAGAGTGTATAATGACTGTTTTGGGGCTGGGCCCATTATCAAATGGAAAGGAGAAGCACCAGTTAAGGAGTATTTGTTGTTTGTGTTTTTTTTTTTTTTTTTTTTGGGTCTGCCCTCTGCTTTTTCCATGACTAGGAACTTGTAGTATCCATGCCTCCATCATTATTTGAGAGGCAGGGAGTAGGTTGTCATTAGATGCAAACATAATGCTCAAATAATGTTCTTAACTTTTGTAGAAAGCTACTTGCTTTATCTTCAGGATGTTCAGGCATCAGTGACTTGACTGGGCAAAGTCTAGTAAATTACAGGGCTTTAAATGTTGCTTTTATATTTGTCTTAATGATAAGGACTTGAAGTGTTGTGGGTTGTTTTTGTTTCCTTTTTCCTTTTAAATGGCATGTACAAGTAAAGTGGGAGGATAGTGGTCTGAAGCTTTTAAATTTGGAATGGTACTTGAGGCTGAAGACTGGGGTCTTGCATTTTAAGTACTGTCTCAAATGTGTAGAGGAGCAAAAGTGACTTTAGGAATTGTTCTCAATCAGTAGAACCTCAAGGCTGGTGGGAAGATTATAACCACTGAACTTGAACTGTTTCTGACCTGAATTTAAAAGGAGATAGTTTAGAACTCCAGGAGTATCTTTTACCAGTGGTGTACTGATCATCAAGAACTGAAATTCTGAAGTGCATCAAAATTGTTATTGATTTTGTGCTGCCTATATTCATGACTGTTTTTCTGTTTAGGACTGACTGGTTTAGGATTCCTGCCTTGTTGGGGCTTTGCTTTCAGCCATTTAGTCTGTCAGTTTCAGAGTGATTATGTGGAAGCTTATTTTACAACATTAGGCTTTCCATTATTGCCTTTTACAGGTAGCATTTCAGTAGTTTACAGTACTGTAGCACATTTTCCTTTTCGCATTTTGTGTTACTGGGAAAAATCCTCGCCATTTTCTCCGTGATTTTCTTGTATCTTAAAGTGTTTTCATGAACTAAAGAATAACCCTGCATTCATTTCCTGCATGCTGAAAATACAGATCTGAGTTGCTTCTGCATTATTTTTATTTTTCAGCTCTTCACTGATGGAATCACCAATAAACTAATTGGCTGCTATGTGGGTGACATAACAGACGATGTGGTTCTAGTTAGAATCTATGGCAATAAGACCGAGCTCTTAGTAGATCGGGATGAGGAAGTGAAGAGTTTTCGCGTGTTACAGGCTCACGGCTGTGCACCTCAACTGTACTGTACTTTTAATAATGGCCTGTGCTACGAGTTCATGCAGGGAGAAGCACTGGATCCAGAGCATGTATGCAATCCAGATATTTTCAGGTAACCTTTTTTTTATTATTATTTCATTATTCAAGTTCTGTGATGCATTTATAGTGTTCTATCAGGCCCAAAGGATCTCAAGCTTAGTTCATGAGCAGGCAGAGAAGAAATATTTCTATAACTCTGCACTAAGTTGATGTTCACACTCACGACAGCTTACGGTCTTCTGTCTTAGTTATCATGGTGTTTCAGTGCTGAACAAATGATCCTTTTTGCCTCCCCAGAAAGCTATATACTCACTAGAGGTCTGTTAATTGTGAGTATTTAATACTTGCATATTACTGTTAGGGAGATCATTTAACATGGTGGAGTTGTGGGAGGCTGGACTTGATTAAAGCGAGGACTCTCAGCTCTGTTTCTAATACATTCCTTTTGTGAATAAGTTCAAGATAGGCTTCTATAGAGACAGATTTTTTTTTTAAACTATTAGCAGTATAAAAAAAGTGCTGATGTCTTAAGATTTTAGCTTTTCATATATGCACTAAAATGTATTTGCCTAACAATGGCAGCTAATTTAAATTAACTCTTCTAAAGATAAGCAAGTTGAGGAGTAGACTGTAAATACAGGTGAAGTATGCATGCTGTGTCTGAACTCCAGTCCTTCCTGCCTCCTCTCCCTTAAGTAGTGCTGCTAATGACCTTTTGAGCCTTTACAGGTGCTACCCTATATCTGTGCTGCTCTTGTTTAAACCTCTTTGGATTCCCTTGCTGCATTTTTTACAGTTTTTCTGTTAAATATATTGTAGTTGTCTTCTCTTGTTGCTAGGAAAAATATGACAAAGACTGTTATATCTACTGCAATTATAACATTAATCTTAAACTTTTTAAAATTTTTTTAGACTCATTGCCAGACAGCTGGCTAAAATCCATACTATTCATGCACACAATGGATGGATCCCTAAATCTAATCTGTGGCTGAAGATGGGGAAATACTTCTCTCTCATACCCACAGAATTTATGGATGAAGAAGTAAATAAAAGGTAGATATTTCATTATGTGATTTCCAGATTTCCCATTCTTTCTAGTGGAGAGGTAGGAGAATGTTTAAAAAGAAAAGTTTGGGTTACCATGTAATGTAGAAAGTGTGTAAAATTTTGAGTTTAGTCATACTGTTTATACTGAAGTAGCTATGTAAACGTCAAATATGGTAAGGAAAAACTTTAAATTCATTTGGTATATTGTGTATATAATACATGAAGTTCTTGGTTTGATTGGGCACTCAATAGCACAGGGTAACGAAGATGATTAAGGGAGTGGAGCATCTACCTTATGAGGAAATGCTGAGGGAGCTGGGTCTCTTTAGCTTGGAGGAGACTGAGGAGTGACTGTATTAATGTTTACAAATATGTAAAGGGTGAGTGTCAAGAGGATGGAGCCAGGCTCTTCTCAGTGACAACCAACGGTAGGACAAGGGGTAATGGGTTTGAACTGGAACACAAGAGGTTCCACTTAAATTTGAGAAGAAACTTCTTCTCAGTAAGGGTGACAGAGCACTGGAACAGGCTGTCCAGGGGGGTTGTGGAGTCTCCTACTCTGGAGACATTCAAACCTGCCTGGACACCTTCCTGTGTAACCTCATCTAGGTGTTCCTGCTCTGGCAGGGGGATTGGACTAGATTATCTTTTGAGGTCCCTTCCAATCCCTAACATTCTGTGATTCTGTAGTTTACTCTTTTTAAAGAACCACGGTCAAGTGAAATATTTCTTGAGGTAGTTGTGTCTCAACAGCTTTTAAGAGATCTATCAGTCTCCCAAACTGAGACCTATGTTCTGTTGTGAAATGTTCTGAATAGTGAAAGCATATTTCCTGGGGTTGCAGGAGTACTGCTTGTTGTTCATTCCCATCTGCACCTCTTAGCTCTCCTGTATTTGTCCAGTTTATCAGTTTGTCTGTAATTGCATGGCATAAAAATTAATGAAAGACTGTTTTGTCTGATGAGATGAACTCCCAAAGCATTTTCCAGAGAAGAAAAATGTATCAGCTCATTCTAGACTCGTACAATCATGCAGTTTCACATGGGTTTAAGGATTTAATTACATTTTGTTTTTAGCATCCTGGTATAGCTCTTGTATTGTCCATCAAACTTTTTTCTTAGGAGCTTAAAAAAATAAGATAGTATTTCTGAAGGGTGCTAGCATCAGTCACTGGAAGATTTGGATAAGAGGAATGGCAAAGCTAGGAGCAATATTTTATTTTTACATTAAGTTTCTGTGCTGTAATCTAAATCTTGAGTTGAAGACTTTTTCAGGGATTTGAGATCAAACTTAACTTAAAACTGTAATTCGGAGCTGTTTGTACAATATAATGAACTTCATATCACTCAGTAAGCAGATTCCAGCTTTAAAACATTCTTCTTAGAACTTTGAAATCACTGGTGCCAACTTGCCCTTCTTGCTGCATTGTAATTAAAGAATGATCTAGCAAAGTTGTTTGACATTGTTTCTCCTACAACATAACATTTGTAAGAAAACTGACAAAATTTGAGTAGTTAATTGAAAGTCTAAAATAGAAAACACCTACTGAAGCATGTTTACTGTGGCTAGACCTAAAAATGAGTCCGAATTTCCTTTGTATAGATGCATATAGTACTTGCTATGCATTCTGTTTGAAGGCAGTAATGTAGTGTGAGTGAAGTGAATGAAATTCATGCTATAACACTTGTAATCTTTACTCCTTTAAAAAACGTGCAGGATAGTGTTCAAGTTCCACTCCCGATTTTTGGACTACTGTCTGTTTTACGGCACAAACAATCTTCAGAGAATTGGGATGACAGAAGGGAAATTATTGTTGTAATTTGACTGCCTTGGTGCCAGGGGAAAGAGTGCTCTTGTCTGGGAGAAGGTCTATTGAATTATTTGAAATAAGAAGGTAGTGGAAAATAACAAGTTATTTCATTACAAATACTCTGTATGGAAATAATTTTGCTAAATATAAACACTCAAACTTCTTTTACCTGAAAAGGTTTTTAAGTGACATTCCAAGTCCTCAAGTTCTTCAGGAAGAGATGGCCTGGATGAAGGAAAGGCTGTCAAATTTAGGATCCCCAGTGGTACTCTGTCACAATGACCTGTTGTGTAAGAATATTATTTACAACAAGAAACGAGGTAGGTATTGAACTAAACAGTAAGTAGTGGATTAGTTTGTTTATGCTGTGATTGCATTTGTTACATCAGTAGTGTCATTTTACTGACTTTAACGAGCAAACTCAATTTGAGCTTTCAAGACCCAATGTAGTGGTAGTGATACCTGTGCAAATTTTAAGTTGCTTAATTAACTAATTCTCATCTGTATGTTACTGTACAGATGAAGAATGTTTGTGTTCCTTGCTTTATTTTAATGAATTTGTTAATCCCTAGTCTGCCTGTATGACTAGGCTTCAAAGTGTGCATTTGTTTGTTAACTCTATTCTAGTCATATAAAGCTTGTCAGAAGAAAAGTCATACAAGCATAGAAAATAATGTGAAGATATTATCTTCTATAGTGTGTGTGTTGTTCTGATTTTTTGATTGTTGGAAGACACCTTCATAATGAAGTATCTTAATGATGCTTAAAACTATACTCTGACTCAATTTATTTCCTCCATGAGGTACATAGGCATATTAAAGATTTCTACTGTAAATACATAGTTTAAGCAATTGTAGGCAGTACATGTCTTAGCAGAGATGAAATACTTTTTTTTTTTTTATTATAATAAGTTTAACTCATTATTCATGTTATTATAGAATGCCTTAACTAAAAATCTATAAAGCTTCTGTATAAACCCATTTTTTTTATTCCTGGATTTTAGTGGTTTGAGGTTCGGTTACTAAATAAATCAATTAAACAGGTTATTGAAACAAACTCATGACGCTAAAATTACCGTGGTGCAGTAAGAATGCACAGCTTTCCTCCCATCTCAAATACCTTAGTTCAGCTGAGTGCAACAAATTATTCAGGCTAGATGAAGATGTTCTTCTGAAGTGAGGATAACACATTCCTTCTAGTAGCTTCATATTTGTTTGTGACAGTTTGATAACACTGTTGATATGTAAGCCAAAAGCATATGAAGTAAATGACTATGAATTGAACTGGAGTATTCTCCATCAGTCATAATTGGTCTTTGACCTTTTAAGATTATATGCCTTAATTTCTAAATAAAAACTAAAAAAAAAAGAAACAAATATATGCTGGAGTTGGTTCTAGTATGAAAACTGGCTGTGTATATGTAACCAATTTCTTCATCAGATACGCACTGAATGCATGTAAATTGAGAAAATAAAGTCCTTTAGTGGCTTGTATACAATTTTCGCCCTAGTGATACAATTCTGAGGGGAATTGCTAGCACTTCTATAGGTATATACATACGTGTGTGTATATATATATATATACACATATACCTGTACAGTGCTATTAACAGCAGTATTAAATTCTAAGAATTCAGTATGTAAGTTCAGCAGTTTTATGTAGTTACAATGGTAAGTTATAGTTCTGCTTAAAAAGAGGAGGGTGGGGAAAGCATGAAAGGTATGCAAAAAAAACCCAAACAACAAAACAGCTTGTGGTCTTAAACACATTGAAGTTGTGATACTGTGGTACCAAATATAAATCTATTGTTTCTTTCAGTGCTGAAGCTACCTTGAGTTTTAGCATTCCATAACAGACCCGTTGAGGTAAAAGTAACTTTATAGTCACTTTTCATAGTAGAACCATGCTGGGGAAAAAAAAAAATCAAGGAGTTCCTTTGGAGGCTCACTATCACAGTCAATAGGCTTGAAGTTCCTACTTGTAAAACAAATGCTATATGCTTTCCTTTTTGTAAACAGAATGGAGGAAAAAACAATGCCAGTAGTGCATCACTTATGAGCAATCCTACAATAAAGAGTGTGTGAGTGCTTAGTGTTTGGGGACAGGGTGGGGAGGAGGGAGGTGCATAAAGCACTCGGGCTTCAAGCTCACTGTAAACATCTTGGTGGGGGAATTACTTGGAAATACGAAACACACATTTATTAAACTTCAGTTTGAATGTTGCACACGTACTGTGTTGTAGAACTTCTACAATCTGGGTACAACAGGTACCATTTTCATAGTAACCAAACCTCAATGCCATCTGTAGAGTATTTGTTGCTTGAAAGCTGTTTCTTACAGTTATGTTGTACAGAGCGAAAAGTATCAACCTGTCAGTACAATTTTGAGATGAGGAACATGATTTTGGAACTGGAACCTTAGCTTTTAACTGTAGATAAACATGTATTGCTGGAATTCTACTTAGGAGAGCAAAAGTTTTTATTGGTATACAAATAAATTTGCAAGAGCACAAAATAGAATCTTTCAAGATGTACTTTGTTAAGTATAGCATCAAACAGTATGAAGGCAGTTCAAAGCTTTTGTGATGCTGTACTCTTACTAAATTTACTCTTTAATCTAGAAAGGCTCATGTGTATCAAAAAGACCTTGGTTGACCCTAAGCTGGAACTAAAGAGAGGATCGGTCTTCTAGATCAACTACTAATTTTTTTTCTTCCTTCCCAGTAAAGTTTGAGCAAAGCTGGTAGCATCTATCTGGCTTTTCAGAAGCTGACAAAAAAAAAAAACTCGCTGTATTTATAATTTTGTTTGTGAATGCTTAATTTGCACATTTACTAGGTGTGGGGTGGGTGTGTGTATGTATTTTTTTTTTTTAAGTTGCAGACTATTGATACATACTAGGACTCCTGTCCAATGCAGTTAGAATGATTGTGGTTTGTCCCAGTGCTTTGCTTTAGACTTGTACTCTGCATTAAATTCATGCTAAATTTGCAAACCTGAAAGAAAAATCATAGTTTTGCCACATGCTACTTTTATGAAGAATCGGTCTCTTTTCCTTACATTTTATTTATGAGACTGGAATAGAATGTTGAGTGCTAGCTTCATTTAATGGAGTGTCACTCGTCTTATTTGAGTTTGTTCACGCTGTGGCTCAGAGGACTCCGCCTCTTGCTGTTTTGTTAATGTCCGCTTGCAGTCACTCAGGATATGAAAATTTGCAAGTGTTACTTTATATAACTTATAATTATCAGCGTGAACTACTCTTTGAAGGATACAACTAAGAGCTTCATGTTGCTCTTAATTACAATTTGGGCATCAAGATAGTCAAAATATGCTTGATGCTTGGTACTGCTTCTTTGTAGACCTTGTGTTCTGATGCTTTTAAAGTTTGGTATTTTTTTTTCAATATGAATGACTTGGAAGTTTCCAAAAATACCTGATGCTTTAAGAGTATTCAAATACTTGCTATTCAATAAGACCAAGTATCAGTATTCTTTTGTCAATATCTGTTTGTGCTCTTTTTGAATGTATTAAAATCACCTGCCAGGAAGTTAAGTGGTAGATGGCTAGTTTTGTTCTGTTTATTCCCTCTGCCTACCCAATGTTTTCTATGATCTTTGGTAGGAGTCTGTGGGTGCTCAGTGCTTCTGAAGACTGAGGTATGTTTAAGGCTTCTGGTTTTGATCTAAAAAACTTTTTTTTTTTTCTTTTTTTGCAGAGGTATATTGGGTATTTATAGCTAAAATTATTCTTTGGGTATATGACCCATTTGTGAATTTTCTAGTATGTTCATAGCATAGATCATTGTCTTTACTGAAGCTGTCTTCTAGGGCCTCAGTGCCTCACCTGATGAGCAGGATGGGACGGAACTCAGGATACATCATTCTGCTGTGGTAACTACAGCTGGGACTTGCACGTCGGAAGTGCTTACCTTATTAAACCGTTAAAAATGAAGAGCAGCTAGAAAGAGAGGTGTCATCGGCCTCCTATCTTTCAGTTCACTGAGGAGATCCAACAGATGTCCTCTTGACTACTACTTGATCTATTTAAAAAATGAATTTCTGGCATATGGAACACAACATGTATTCCATTTCATGTATTTATGTAGTTTTCATGGATTACATTGCATGTTGTCTACATTAGTAGACCCCTTGATGAAAGGAGTGCTTTTCATCTTGAAATGTTCAATACTCTTGATGTCTCTATTCCTGTTGATAACAGTAGCTTCTCCAGAGAGTTGACAGAGCTTAATTTTAAATCATGTCCCGCTTCAATAAAATACAAATGCACTTTGACTAGTGTCTCTTGTTAGTCTGCCTGCCCCCTGTGAAACCAGCAGGATGTACAAATTCTTTGTACTTACTAAAAACCCCAAAACAAAAGCTAGCTGCTTAACTGCTAGTGTAAGCCATATCTTTTAGGAGTGGCTTTCCTATATATAATCTACATATGAATCCTATATGAACTGCAGTAAATCTTAAAAGCAACTTCTAATACTGTAGATATTTAAATAATCAATGCAGAGCTGCTTCTGCTTCTAAAACAAGGTAGCTGAGACATGTATGCGTTTGTGAAGTGGCAGACTTAGAGTTTTTGCTTTCTTTCAGTTTCACAAAGAACTGTGCATCTTTGAGCGTTTCATGCAAAAATTAAACTTTGGGTTGAGTTCCACTGTAGCCTAAGTCTGAAAGAGATCAGTAAAAATGCAGGACTTTTAAACTTTGAACTTCTGTCTTATTGAATGTGAGTTTGCCAGATTTTCTTCATCTGCTAGAGATAAGTATGCTGTTGTTGCTACCACGGGGTGGTACATACTGTGCTGCTTGTACACTGAGTGGAGGTCTATCATGTCACTTGTTCACACGCATTTCCCCATGGAAGAGTGCCTGGTGACAGTCTCATGTGTATTTTGTTAGATTCAATTTTTTATTGTGCATAATGTTACTTATATCTGCAATTAAATTTTAAATGTTAGGTGTACTTAAAAATGCATGAATGCACATAGGTATAGTCAAGATGAAATTTGTACATAAAAGAAATGGAAAGTATTTCTTATGTTGATATCTTGCAAGTAGACTGTTACCTGCCATGTCTGTATTTTACATGGGGGAGAAAGGAAAACCTTCTGAATATGAGCAATATCAAATGTTTGTGTTTGTAGGGGGGGGAACTTCAAGAGGTCAGCTGCATAGCAGAATAGTAACCAGGGTTGGGCTGTGCATTTTCATTGGCTTGTAACTTTCAGGTCTTTCTTTTTAAAAGTAATACTAGAGAACCAGTAGGAAATGCAAGCCTATGTGGTACATGAGTCTGCCAGTCAAGCAGTGGCAGAAGTTAATCTTTGACAACATTATAACATCTTGGCTGCAGCTGCTGTAAAACTTCTTGTCCCTTCAGAGTTCTAGAGAACCTCAATTTTCTGTTGCCAAGAAGATTTTCCTGGGAGGAGCTTGCCATTCTGCAGGCCATTTTCATGTTTGTCAGAACCTAAAAGGTTTAATCTCATAACCTTGGTAAGCAATCCTCTTTCTGTGGAAGTAAGGGTAAGCTCTGATTTAGAGGATTGTGACTAAGTGATCTTGTTTGTGTTGTGGGGTATAACTAATATTATAAGTGCTCAGGCAAGAGGATTTATCTATCTGGAAAACATTGTGTTAGTATTTCAGATATGGTAAAGATGAACTGTATATATATACATACAAGGAACACTTCTAACAAAGTTGTTCTGTGATAACTTTAGCCAGGACATTTGTCTGGCAAAGCTATTGCATTTGATATGTGCAATATCCATTAATCATAAAGAGGCAGTATGTTAGACACTTAAAATCCTTAGTCTAGGAAACACTTAACATTATTCTTGATTTTTTTGTTTGTTTGTTTTTGTTAACTGGAGTTACAATAGTTAGCATTAGTATCTGTTAGATGCTTGCAGTCTTGCTAAGATGATGTTCATTGTAATAGAAGGTATATGTTTTTATTGAGTAAATATGCAGCTAGTCATCGAAAGAATGGGTGTAGTGAGGGAGAAGGATGCAACTGTGAAGATTACCGATTTCAGCCTAGCAGTGGGAAAGATAAGGTTTTACATTTTAATGTTCTAGTGTGAACAATGCTTAAGTTAACCCTGAAAGTTTCTGAAAATTTCAGAAATTTTGCTGGTTTCTCTTAAAATACAAGAGTTCTAGTTTTAGCCAATCCATCCTGTTAATGTCTTGGTTGATGTACTGTAGACATTCTTGAGCAGGTTCAATGCTGTTATTACCCTGAGTGAAGCATTTTCCTTAGCTTTGTTGTAGGTGAATGCATTTTGGAAACATTTAGGGCTATTTGCTGCTTTACCAGTCCTTGTTTACATAACACTATGTAGTTTCAAGGACTTGAAGATTGTCTGCTGGTTTCTTGAAATTAGTTAAAGTCAGCTAAAAAAAGCAACAATTAATAATAATCTTGCTTTGCGAGTGTGATTGGGGGAAACAGGAAATATCAACATGTTGCAATGTGTTAGTCCACTGTGGTTTTATACTTGTTTTAGAGTAAACAAGACTGTTCTTTAAGCAGGAGATGAATTTATCTGCTGTTTCTACATAAAGTTTGTTTAAAGGATCCTCTACTATATTTCTTGTTTTGAAGGTAAGGGATGCCCTCATGTGGTAAATGTTAAAATTGAAATTCTGCTATTCAGAGTTAAAAATTGAGAACCGTAATCTCCAGGTAGTTATTTAAGAGCTTTCTTGAATGAATATTCAAGGCAATCTCATATAATAAAAATCACAGCCTTACCCTGGAATGTCTGAGTGTACACAATGGGGCATAAGCAAGATGGGTGTGTGGTTTAGTTTAGTTTTGTTTTTTCCCTAAAAACTTCAAAGGACAACAAAGGATTAGGGCTTTGACTTCATTTGACATGAATTCTGATGTTGCTGCTCTTGTGTCTCACATAGGTGATGTGCAGTTCATAGACTATGAGTACTCTGGATACAACTACCTGGCTTATGACATTGGAAATCACTTCAATGAATTTGCAGGTAAAAAATAGATTTCTGAGGTAAAGGTAAACTGATTTTATAAAAAAGTGCTTGTTCCTGTACATTCTTTTTTCTCCCTTTGTATATCTAGATACGTTTATATAGCTGTTCATGTGATGGTATCAAACTGTGTTAATGTCTCATCTTGTAGGCTGATTAATGCCCTTCCTTTGCAGCTCTGTTAACCCAGAAATGGGAGCATCATGTCCTAAATTTTGGCAGTTAGGTAAATACAGAACCCATAGCTTTCACTGTATCCTCCTGTGAAATGACACAGCAGGGTCTCAACCCACTGTAATGAAATACTACTGATCTAACTTTTACAGAGTAGATTTATATTGAGAATATGCTGTGTGGTTCCACCATTCCAAATGGTAGACATGTGTTTTTTTTGATGGCTTTGCATGTGTGTACTAAGTCCTTGCCCTGGGGTCATATCCTAAAATGAGAAGTAAAGGTTAAGACTCTGTAGTAGGAAAAAGGTGGGATTTTTGGAAAAAGATGTTGGTAGATTCATTACTTTACTAGTTCAAATTGTTTGGTGAATGCCCATTCCATTTACTCCATTAAACAGAAATAACCTTGTGTATGCTGTATTATAATTTCAGAAGATGGGGCAACAGGAAAAAACATACATAATGGTTACTATAGTAGGAAAGTGCAGTATGGTGAAATTAGGAGCCCTAATCTACCTGTAATTGTTTCACAAACAATGTTAAGTCTATGTAACTTTAAAAAAAATTCAGAGTGTATATTTTGTAATTTAAGTATTTATAAAGTGAGTGCAGTTCTTTGCAAAATATATTTGAGACCTTTTTATTTTTTTGTTCTTGGACTTCTTCTAAGAGTCTGACAACATCTGTATAGAGCTAAGTAAGATGGCTAAACACATACTTCTTTTTTTGGCCTATGAAGAACAGTTGTACTTCACCTCTGCTATTTTTTCCATCCAGTAAAAATCTGTTGATTTGCTTTAGGTTTAAGAAAAATAAGTTAATCTGGCACAGGAAAGAGTTTAGGTGATAGGAAATCGTACTGTTCATAAAATAAGACTTAAGGAGAATTCTGAAATCCCCTGAGAATGATAGCTAGTGGAAGCAACTGTGATCCACGTTAGACACTGTAATGTTCTAATAGATATTTTTTCTTTCTCTAGGAGTAAATGAGGTAGACTACAGCCTCTATCCTAACAGAAAATTACAGGAACAATGGCTGAGATCTTACCTTGAGGCCTACAAAGAATATAAAGGATTTGGCCCGGAAGTCAGTGAAAAAGAAGTGGAAGTTCTATATGTCCAAGTCAATCAGTTTGCACTGGTAAATAACAAACTGTTGATTAGAATATATTAAATACTATAGAGAAGTTTGCTACTCTATGGACAAATGTAATTGCCAGTTTCTCACTGAGTGCTCCTTAGCTTGTTCTATGGAACCTTTGTTATGTTATGTGTTAAAAAAAAAAATCTCTGTGGAATATTCTTGCTGAAAGGGGCAGTGAGCATTCAGAAAATGAGACTAGCTTTTAGCGACTATTTCTATTGACTGTTTAGTGATCTGGCAAGTTCCTGAGTTAGCTCGAGCTTATGGTGGGTTTGTGTTGAACTCTTACAAGTAATGGTAAAAAGACAGAAGAAGAGCATGATAGTGCTTCATAAAGATATATAGACCTTATGACTCTGAAAGCCTTTTTAAAGATGACAAAATTTTGTTAGAGTGAAACTAGGATACTTTGTGGGTATTTTAATTTTTTTTTTTCCTGGTAATTAGGTCACTCAAGACTTTCAGTACTACCTTAAATCTTTCCTTGCCCACAGTGTCTTGACAAGCAGGGAGTTGCTTTCAGATTAGTGGTTTAAGTTGTAGGGAACTGCACATGTAGTCTCCTGTAGCTCCCCAGAAGTTCTGCCTGTCCATACAGTGTGAGGGCTGGCTGTTTGAGTCTGTTCCCTGTTACTCCTGTATCTTGTGCATTATAAACTGTCTCCTACCTTTCACTCTGTCTTTCCCAGACTTCGGATGTAAAAGTTTCACTCCCTCGTTCTTTCCCTTTGAAAGGATGGAGTGAGTTCAATTTTGATCTGCCTTTAGAAAATTCCACCTGGCTGCTTTGCCTCATCCTTCAGAGAGGAAAAAAAAAAATCAGGTGTAATTCATGGAGATAGAATAAGTAGTTGTCGTATTGGTGTGTTACTGAGTCCTTGAATGCCCTGATTATGTATACTGTTAAAAGCAGGTTGAAGATGTCTTCTCTTCCCCCTTCCCCCAGCTTTGTGCAGTTCCCAAAGGTAATTTAGAGGTTCAAGTTATTTTTCTCAGGTGTCTTGTTCTGCCTAGAGGATTTAAACAAGAAATTTTGCAGCAAAAGTGCCTTTTACCCAACAGCTAGATAATTTGATTTTGCTTTTTCCTTAGAATAAAATACCAAACTATTCATAGGAGGACTAGGGCTAAGAAGCCAGCTTGGCCTTATTTCAGTCTTCTTTCTGACTAATCCAAGCATACCTGTTACTGTAATAACTTGGATTTTCTAGCAAAAAGGTAGTGGTTGCAGTGAGGAAATGCAGTTCACGTTTTAGGAAGATGATTATTAAACAAGCCCTTAAAAATACCAGCTTTTTTTTCCTGTTATTCTTTAAAAATCTGTATTATCAACTGTTACTGTTAAATTCAGCTGTCGCATTCATTTAGGAAAGTTAGATCTGCAATTAAGTAGGCTGGTGGTCTGTTTCAAAATAGATAGCATTGTTTTGTCAGTTTTAAGCTATGGTCATATTAATGTTTAAGAGGATAGAGTTCTGTTTAGAGAACAGCGCAAGGCCTGCCTATAGACCACACATTATGCACAAATGCTGACACAAATACTCTTGTGCCAGTTGATGTGGGAAGCTTTGTTAAGAGTAAATATGAACTAAAGTTAATGGATGCTGGTGTAAAATCCCAAACTGCTCACTATGAGGTGAAGTTATCTAACGTAGAGGTACAAGAAAGATTCACATGTACATGTAATAGTTGCCATTTTAAGGTGTTTTCAGGTGTGTGTGCATGCACATCTCTTCTACACTTCTGGTAAAGTGTTACATACAAGGTTCAGGAGGCAATTTAGGTAATTACTGTAAGCAGTTATTTACTGAATGGAAGTCTGAAGTGTATCACTTGTAACCTGGGTGGTCCAGAAATGGCTTCCACAAGGAGACTCTCAACCTCATATATTTGTTAATTTGAAGTATATTAACAATCATATCATTATTGTAATCCATAGTTTCAATTCAAAACTGAACATGGGCCTCCAGACTAGTTGTCTGGATTTTTAATGGAAGTAAGTTTGGAACAGATGAGAAATTTGTGTAAATGCTGATGAGTTCTCTTACAAAGCTACAGATCATATATCTTTGTCCAAGTCAGTCGTGAAAGTGAATTGTAGCTATGGCCTAACGGTTGTAATCAAAGGTTCAAAAGGAGTTTCATGTTTACACTAGAGCTGAATACAGGTAAATAATATGTTTAATTAGCAGCACCAGGAATGAGCTAGTTGTGCTTCTGTACATTTTTTCACTGTGTATATAGTTGGACAGTGGTCTACTTAATAGGTGTCCTTTTTCATAAATGCAACATTTAATAGGTGTCCTTTTTTGTAAATGCAACATTATTTTTCTTGAAAAAGATGCGTGGAGAGTCAGGAGGAATGGAATTACGCCTCTGATTGCCAGTAATTAATTCTATAATACTTGTTTACCAGTCTGCTTTGGTAAAGAGAGATAAAATAACTTTCCAAAAAGATTGGGTTTTGAGAGTTCTCTTATAGATAACTTTTTGTGTCAATGTGAGAATGCTTACAAGTTGGATTTTATACGATGTTAATCTTTCACTAACTTCTTTTCTTTCAGGCTTCCCACTTCTTTTGGGGATTGTGGGCTCTAATTCAAGCCAAATATTCCACCATTGACTTTGATTTTCTAGGGTAAGTGTGCTTGCTGTATATAATCATAGAATAATTGATGCTGGAAAGGACCTCTGGGCTCATCTAGTCTAGCACCCCAGCTATCAGAAGGTATGAGGTCTGAGCAACAGATGTGATGGATCTATGTGATCCTACTACAATTCTTAACTTTTAAGAGAAAACAGGACAGTAAAAACTGTCTGTCTATGCTTTTTGTTGTTATGAAAAGCTCTCAAAATTAGTATGTGCCCCTGGGCTAAAACACATGGTATAACAAACAAGGAACATAACTAGAGGTGTTTTGTTGGAGAGACAAAGGCATAAAAGCCTAGTCAGTGTGCTCAGCTATCTGTCAGACATAGGACCTGTGTTTCCAATGTAAGAATCAAGAAATGGAGCTCTTGTACAAAAGAGCTTGTTTAGTCTTATTGCATGGAGTATTGTTCTTGGAAGTTACTAATCTCTTTTTAGACTCTTTGTAATGCCAATGAATGTTAAGTTCTGTTTCCTGAGATACTGGCCAGTGGTGTTCTGTTGCAGTTAGATGTTTCTTTGGCATTTTTTAAAACGGTCTTTCATGGTAACAGAGGAATTAATCTCTCTATTGGGGACTGGGCAAGGTTACAAAATTAATCATTTTGCCTGGTAAAAGTTCCCACCTAAGAATATTTTGTACTAAGCCAGTTTACTGAGTTTAGTTGTCATTCTGTAAAAGAGAAATTGAATTTCTTCATGGGATGAATTATTCTAAAGCAGAAGTACTTATTAGTAACCACTAGATGGCACTAAAACCAAGTTAAAGCACAGGTGGTAGACCCCAGAAATGTGTCAGTTTTGAATAAAATGTCATTCTTGCAAGGATCAAGGTCAGATTTCTTTGGAATTGTAGTTGTCAGTTGTTGGACAGTCTGTTAAGATCTATTGAATGGGAAAACACTACCTTTGATAATTCCAGAACAGCATCTGTTTTGCAAACTGTACCAAGCTGGGAGATGAGGGTGATGGTGAGGAAGTTCTTAATTTCTTCTTCTGGCAGCCGCTAAGGGTCAGTGTTGGAAATAGGGTACTGGGGTAGGTGGGCTTCTGACTAGTCCTACCTAGCATGGCTGTTTTTATGTAATAAGTTACCTGCTATTCACTTTAAATCTCTCCTTCCCTTTGCATAGGTATGCAATTGTCCGGTTTAACCAGTATTTCAAAATGAAGCAGGAGGTCATGACATTAACTCTTCCTGAGTAATGAAGAGGAAGAAACTTCCAAAGTGGATAGACAACCCCTGAATCTTCTTTGAGAACAGATACTGGAAAAAAGCTAAACATTTGTTGAAGTTCTGTAATGCTCACTTGGTGGTTCTTGCTTTATAAATAATGCCTCTGAACAGTCCTTCAATGTTAAATTTTAATATGAAGAGCATACATACTGCTGTTGATATAAAACGGATTAGAAACTTGCTAAATCTATAAAAAAGTTATAGAAATTGCAATTTAATCCTTCTTTGTAATTTAACATATGTTGTATGTGAATTATTTATTATAAGTTTAACATGATTCCATTGCTGCTTTCATCAGTTTGTGTAAAAGTTGGGGTGCAGACAGTGAAGTTGTTCCAAAGGATTCACTTAACAAGTTATTTTATTGAAGTTGCATTAACTTATATTAAATAAAACATGCTCAGAATATTTTAGGTGTATACAATCAAAATATGAGTGATAATAGACTTGTGAGGTCACCAGTGTGCTGTAACTAGGGAAAAAGGGTAAGGATCTTTATTTTTCCCTCTTTTTTTTTAAAAAAAACAACAAAAAAAAAAGAGAAAAAGAAAAAGGTAGCTTTCCCTACGATGGTACTTTTCTTTTGTATAAGAATCAACCAGCTTTTTGAAAGGTAGATAACATTTTGATTTTTCCTTCTTGATGTGTTAAACTGTAGAAATGTGGAGGTTCTGTAGACACCAGATTCCTTGAGGATATGTACCATCATAGTGTTAGATGGACGGTGTACCATCTCCAACATCTGTGGGAAAGCTACTTGTTTAAGTGTACCTTTAAAGACCACTATTCCAAATATGTATTCATTTTGAAACTTGATTCTAAATCTGAACACTATTCTGGTCTCTGTATTTGATGTGCTTCAGCAATATCTAGTGAAATGGACTATTGACCTGAAGATTAGTGAACAGAGATCCTGTTGCACTGGGGAGCAAGACACTTAGGTTTACAGTTTGTGTATTGTTGACATCTTTCTGCTTTGCCATCTTCTGATGTTGGATTCTAGTCTTAAATGCTTGGTCCTGTAGTTGCAGGTTCTGATATGTCTTTTTTTTTTTCTGTGGCAGCAAATTACTTATCAAAGTCTCTAGTTTGAAGGATAATATGGACAAATACATAACTTGAACAATGGGGCTTTGATCATCACACACACTTTCCTATTTCTTAAAGCTATTATACTAAGAATGGTCTGAATTACAAAATGTGAATTGAAAAGAAAATGTTTACTTAACAAAACAATGTATAAGTCTGAGTGGAAAAGAGGCTTTAAATATCAAAGAGGGTGAGGGGGGCAAGAGGGGAAGAAACCCACAACAGAAAAATAAAACCCAACAATGCAGTGTGGAGTTGGGCAGGCATGTACTCAGCTCTGATCATACTCTGAAAAACTTTGCACTTCGGTCACATAAGTGCCCACGTGTACAAAGTCTGTGTGTGTGCATATACACATGCAAACACAAACTTACCTGAAGAGTAAATATTATGGGGAGTCTGTTGTACAGACTCCAGCAAAAATATTTATTCAAAATTGCTTTATGGCACACTGTGTGTGTATGTGTGTGTATGCGTATATACACACACATATATACATATGTGCTGTACAAAAGCTTGGATTGATTCAGGACAAAGACAATTGATGTGAATGAAAAATTTTCACCTTGTGAGACCATTTTGAATGGCATTCTGTTATTTTACAAAAGCAAGGTTTGGGATTTTTTTTTCTTCTTGTTGATATTAATCTCTGAATGTTTCATTTTTTTTTAATTTCCTTCAGTCAAACGCTTAATCCTAATTCAAATGGGAGAACTGGCATTTTTTGTAACTTGAAATTAGGTAACCATTTTTGTTAGCATTTGTTAGCTGGAGGCTACTATACTGGACAAATTTCTTGGTAGTTAAATAGAAACAATAGCTAAAATAAACATTTATATTTTCCTTTGTAGCAGTTATCAAGGATGTTGCTAGAGCTCAAAGCACTGAAGACTTTCTGTACTTTCTCCCTGTTGACATTCTTGATGTATGTTGCATAATACCCTTCTGTCTTGGTAGTCCCTTTAAGTTCAGCAAGATCTGCTTGGAAGTAAGATCGCTGAAGATTTTTGAACTCGTATTACTGTTTTCTTGAAGTGGTGGCTTTATTTCTGGCAGTGTTGCTTTGTATTTGTTAAATATTTGAAAAAGGCTGTGAAGTTCACTTTGTCTTGGAAAAGCCAGCACTTGACAGATCCTAGTTTTCCCAACAGTTGGCAAAACACATTCCCTTTTCAGGTACCAGTACTATTTAAGTTTGGATTCAGTGTAATTTTTTCTTTCAGTAGTATTTTTGTTTGTATAGCTCAAGTAGCAATAACTGGAGGAGTGGAAGCTTGCTTCTGCAGAACCAAAGCTCTTCATGAGTGCAGCTCAATCTCATTCTTGTGGAGTGAAGCTCCACCGAATCCTGTAAAAGCACTTTGAAGCAGATAGTAAATACTGGAGGCTTTTCCTCAGCCACTTTGAAGAAGCACAAGGACTGTCACAGGTTACAGTGGTTGACTTTGCAGTACTGGTAGAGGCTTTAATTTTGCATGTTGGAATTCATTTTACACACTTAAATGCTGCTTTGCATCAGCTTTCTTTCAAGACAAGTGCAGATTAAAACAATTCCTGATAAGTTCTGAGGAAATACTGTAAAACATTTTCCAAAATGGAATGCCAGTTACCTTGAGCCTTGTTCCACATCCTTTTGAGCCAGTGGCACTCGGACATTCTCACTTGCTAAAGAGTATCTAGAGGTACATTAAGTTGAAAGCAGTAGTTTGCAATAGCAGTGTAGATTATAAGGTAGCTTGAAACTGTGAATACAGGACATTCTGAATGTAAGTTAGGTACTAGAGCGCTGAGCTAGAGAACATGTACGTGTTTCATTTAATTTATCTCAGTCTTTTTAGTAGCATTGTTAAGATATTTGAAGGAGGACAAAAAGAAATTACTGAGCTCTAGAAACATCCTGTAGTAGTTTTGACTGTGACTTGCCAAGAAGACATTCTGTTGCCTTTATGTTAAGCTAAGGGCATGAATGCCAAAATTAATAATTCTTACTGTAGTTAAACCTATATTGTAAATATAAAGAGGATTATTAGTAGTGGCATTCTTGCATAAGTAGCATCAAGTCAATAGACCATAGTGGCCTGGTTGCTTTTGTAAAGCAGAATAGTGTGAATTTTTTTCTTCTCATTTCTGCAGTCGGATCTGGCTAATCCATGCCTAATTTCTTAGGTCACCTAAACATTAAAGACTTCTCAACAATAAGTAGTCTCTGCTCACATAATTTTAAATTCCTCCATTTACACATCTTGATTTGAATTTTAAAAGGACTTGCCCAATTTGCATTAACCAGGTCTGACTGTATATGTATATACAACAGTGTAAATAACCATTTGTAAATTAGTGTGAATTGTACTGTATCTTGCATTTATGGACTTGTGTATTGCATTGTATTCTCTCCTATTTTGTAGAAACTTTGATGTAAAGAAATCTAACTGTGTGTGGACTTCTTTTGTTAACTTGACCTGTAACAGAGCATAATAGTTTTATGTTAAGGTCTCCATTTATAGCCTTGGGCATCCAGTGTCTTTTTTTCCCTCATCTCGCTCTTGGGAATGATTCTGGGAATAAAGGAATTTATACAGTACTAAGATGAAGAGATAGTATGTCCTAACAATAGGGCAAAACTGTGTGTCAGAAGTCCATGCAGTACCTATCGTGTAGGGAAGGCTGTTAAAATAGTTTACTTAAACTTCCAAAAATTTCCTACACATTCTTGAATGCTGGTGACTTTTAAACGTAAGCATGTTGAAGTATTCCCAAAGTGTGTGCTCCTGTGGTGACAGCAATTTAATTTGTTGTAGAAGTCACCCAACTTAAATGGTTTTGGTGGATATAGCCTTATACTAGGGTTAGTTGCTCACTTGTAAATGCTTACAATCAATGCCCAAGTCACCACAATAGTTCTGCCAGTCATGCTCCTCCACACTAGAACTACTGGTAGCCCCTTTAGACTATTGGAAACTTACCTGAAGTACTTTCCCTGGTTGCCATTCCCTCCCGCTCCTCCCTGTGCCTACAACCCCGCTTCATTAGGAGAAACAAAGATGTAAAAAGCTTCCTTTCTATACTTAATCATCATTATTTCCTCTCTAAAATAGTGTTTTATCTGGTCAGTATGCAACTTCTCATCAGAATTTTTTTGTGTAGGAAGTCCCTTTCTGAGGAGGCCTTTCATCTTGGAAGCATAGACATGGTGAAGCGTAGTTTTCCCTAAATACTCGACTGTATTTAATTACTGTTGCCTTTCACTGTTTTGAACTCAATAGTGTCCTTCAAGCTGTTAGTTTATTCTTGTTACTACTGTGTTTAATAACACTGCTGGAAGATACTGGTATGCAAAGCTCATTGTCCATCTGACAAATTGATCTTGGTACGCTTGGTACGTCCTGTCAGCTTTACCTGCACTGGAAGGTGCACCTGCTTTTTATCAGTGTTGGCACTTCAAGTTACCAGGGTCCTGGGAAGTGAGCTTATCAAAGACTTACTAGTCAAGAGGAGGGATGGGCTCAGTAAATACAAGTAAACGGAAGTCATTCACATGGAAACTCAGGCTTAAGCTTTTGATATAGCAGAGTGCTGGATATGCTTGTTTACTTGTGTGGTTTAAGGACAAGAGCAAATTGTAAAGGGGAAAGTTTGTTTCAAAATTAAGATTTCTTTTAAAGCCTTTGGTAGCTGACAAAACCTTACAAAATCTTCTTACCAAAAGAAATCAAACCAAATGTTAGTAACTTGCTGATTAAACAAAGCTTTATTCTATAATCCAATCCCTTTCTTGGGGTAGTCCTTCCTCCAGTTTGCAGAGGAGGTTGATCACATCTTAGCCGAGTTTGCAGTGACTGTCTGTTCTTGAGTTGTAATGTTTTTGTATCATTTACCGTGTTCTTGGATGCCTTCTAAGATGTGCTAGGTTATTAAACTACTGGAATTAGCTACTGTCTCATACCATTTCTTCCATGCCAGGCAGGTTGTAATTACAGTAATAGAACAGAAAGCATCTGATCAAACCTTCAGGTAATGCAAGGCAGATGTTGAGCAGCCTTACAGCTGATTTTTTGCCCCCCTTTTTATTGCTGTGGGCTGCAAGCTGTTTCCATTACTTGTGAAAGACATGAAAAGCCATGACCTTTGGTCTTGTGCAAGGCAGGTGTTCTGATAGCCAACCACACCATGTTTAAGAAAAGGGGCTCTCAGCAGTGAGAAACCACACAAATTCAGGTAGAACATCTTGGAAGAAACCAGCCTTTGTGGTTTATAGACCTCTGGAGCGGAAAGGAAAACGTGTGAAACATTTGTATGTGCCAGTTATAAGGAGGCGTTCCATCTAAGTGATGTGGTGGGACTTTTTTTAAAGTGATTTTTCCAGTTGGTCTGATCAGTAGAAATTAAATTCCTGTGATTAGGAAACCAGTCAGCTTGGGGGAAGAGGGAAGAAACATTCCGAAATATTACTAGAAGATGTAGGCTGTTGCTTAATTTGCAATGCTTAGATGAGAGTTGGGCATTTCTGTGTATCTATTACTGTAGGCAGTGTTCTGCACCGGATTCTTTAGTTAAAGGGTTTTCTTATTACTATGAAATATCAGAAAACTGACTGGAATGGGCCTGAAGCCCATTATGATCTTAGAACAGGTGGCCAGACTTCACCAGATCACCAAACTTCTGGTTCAAGGTTTTATGTTAGCTGATCCCGTAGCCTTCTAAACTTTTTGAGCTGCTGTCTTGGGTTCCCTATGGTGTGGAACTCTCATTCATGGACTTCTGAATAGGTTTGATATTCTGCTTATAGACAGATGACATAAAGAAAACCTGGTGGAAATCAAAAGCTGTGTGAACACTGAGAAAGCAAATGTTACTTGAAATCTAACAAACTTTGATAATAGATGCTGAAATAACTTCAGGTACTGCACCAGCCTATTTTTGTGGTATTGCGACTGTTTTTTTCTATGTTAAGTGTTTTAATTTTTCTCCACATAGAGATCCATTTAAAACACAAGATGAAAGAGACCACGGAAGAGAAACATGAAAAATGTATACAGTGCCATAAAATGCAGCATAAACTGGAAAAAAAAAAGTGTGTGTTTTTAAGCTTTTGGTGGTAGTAATTATTAAGTATTATAAAAAAAATAGTAGGTGTCAAGTTTTCAGTGTATGAGAGAACTTTTTTTTTCTAGAAATGTTCCTTTTAACATTTTGTATCTCAGTTGCAGTCTGTGGTAGTTAATAATGCTGCTTTGTACACAAGTGCTTTGAATAGTCTCAGCACCGAGAATGTATCCAATCTTTCTTAAAAAAAGACTTAAAGTTAGATTCATTGGTTCTGTCTCAAGCCTCTTAATCCAGCTATCTAAAAACACTTTAAATACTTGCAGAAACAGGGCTGTAGCTTATTAGGGATTTATTCCATTTTGTGTCCTTTTTTTTTTCTACTGCCTATTTTCTAATGTTCTTTTAAACATGAGTCCATTTGTCTTGTGAATAGAATAAGCTCAACTTATAAATAAGCCTTTGTCATCTTCCAGCACTGTCATTGTCCCAAAAGTCCCCATGACTCATCTTGTATGTTGTGGAGTTTAGATGCATCATTTATCCATTGGAGTGAATTGTGTTTCTTTTGAACTAAATGTTATTGAAGCTATTATAAGGCCTTCTACCACTGATTAAATGAAGTAATGTACCTTTCCAAGAGATTTATATTGTGTAAATAATTTCAAACTGCAACAATAAAGTTTGTTTCCAACTGCACTCTTAGTATATATTGTGATTATTTTGCTTTCCTCAGGTTTAAAAGCACTTGATATGGAATACTTAAGAGCTCCTAAAGACTTGTGTTCAAATGCATACTTCTTTCTGGGATTAACAACCCAGCTAAAAATTAGTAGTTGGAAACAGTATTTGGCTTGCACAAAGTTAACTCCTAGCAGTGCTGTGCATTAAAGAGGTTTGGTCATTGACCATTAAAATGTCACATCTGGGAGGCAGGAATTAGGTGGAGCGTGGCTGTCAGTAGGAATTGCTACCGTCGAGGAACTGGAGGAAAACATGCAAAATCTGGGCTGCTCAGAAATTTAATTTATGCACAATAAGAACCAGGGACCCATTTTACAGGCTAGTTGATCCATGATGCTGAAGAAAGGTGCTGCATCCACCCTGAAGGTGGTTGAACTAAATGACCTTTAAAGGTCCCTTCTGACCCAAACTATTCTATGCTGGTGTCACAGTGTTAGTTGCTTGGGGGCTGACTGGGATGTTTTGATGTACATCAATAAAACTCTTTGCTTCCTCCATCTTGGTTGGGTACCCTAAAGAGAATTATTTCAGCAAGGTACAGATTTTACTTGTGCCTGAGTTACCCTGTGCAGTTGCCAGCAGTGAATTTATGGAGGAAAAGATTCCTTAGGCCAAAGTCTGCGCTCTTCTGTGCCTGCCATACTTGTCACTGAAAACAGGGATTTCACAGAATCACAGAACGTTAGGGATTGGAAGGGGCCTCAAAAGATCATCTAGTCCGATGTCCCTGCTGGAGCAGGAACACCCAGATGAGGTTACACAGGAAGGTGTCCAGGTGGGTTTTGAATGTCTCCAGAGAAGGAGACTTCACAACCCCCCTGGGCAGCCTGTTCCAGTGCTCTGGCACCCTCACTGTGAAGAAGTTTCTTCTCAAATTTAAGTGGAACCTTTTGTGTTCCAGTTTGTACCCATTACCCCTTGTCCTATCATTGGTTGTCATGATTTCCTGCATACACTGAAAACAAAATTTTGGTCTTGTTTGTAGTGGGCTTGATTAAGGCTTTATCACAGTTTATGTGTATGTAGTAAGGGACAAATAGAACAAGCAAATAAAGGGAAGTATTTTTTTTAAAGTTCTGATGAGTGCAAAAGCAGAATAACCCTTGGGTTATGAAAAAGTACTGACCCAGCATTATAGGAGACTGGAGCCCTGTGCATCTTTTCATAAATAGGTTTTTGTATATAATAATTCCTTCTTAATTTGCAAGGCATCCACCTTTTAACTCTGACTGTTTTCTTCAAGTCTAATGATCACAGGGTAATGCTTTATACACACAACTTATGCAGCATGAGATTCTCAAACACTCCAAGCATGACTGCTTCTTGTTGACCTAACCACGTGGCCTATTTCCTTTGGGCTTTTTGCTGCTTAAGTACTACTACTACAGAATGGATGAGTTGAAGAATTATTTTTCAGTTTAATAGAAAATACTCCGACTGTGAGTGGGTATCTGGGGTGACTTGTCCCTACTGAATTGCTGCTTAGAACCAAGAGCTGGCGTTTCTTAGGCATCTCATGCCCAAATCCTCAGAACTTTCCACAGGGCTAAGTTGTGGCTAGTGGTTGTTCACTGTCATAATTGCAGTCAAACTGACATCTCCTGTGCTGATAAACTAATCCACTCTAACATGGAATCTTTCTTTTCTTCCACAAGTAAAACTCCTTTTACATCTTGGCTGGAAAAAGCAGAGCAAGCCCTTGCTAGCCTAGAAGTTGTCTGTGGGAAGTAATGACGAGGGGTTTTTTTGGGGTCACCCCAGAAAATACAGTCCTGAATAGGTTACTTGTTTTCTTCAAGATAAAGAGCAAGCTACACACATAAAATAGGAAGGAAAACAATGGCACGTGTGATGGACTCCAGTACATACTGTGTTTAAATGTTGACTATGCAAAATGTGCATTCCTGGGAGTTTCCATGAGCAAATTAAAAAATTGCACATTTGCCCTTAATAACAATAGAAATCTGATTTGTTTTACATAGGATGTATACAGGTTTATAGGCTAATAGATACATTAAATAGAAGGCTTGATTCCCATTAGTTGGCTGCAGAGCCAACAAGTGTAAGAGTGCGTGGGAATTTGTTTTCGGCACATCCAGGGGCGTGCACTGCTGACAGTCCCCTCTCAGAACTGGCACTTGCTACTGAACATGTAGAGAAGGCTTTTTTTTAAAAAGCCCCACAGTGTACTTTATTGCTGACACATAGCGGCAGAAATATTTCTTTCATCAGGACCTGGCTTTGAGGAAGGAGTGTGGACCTCTTGTTGCACACTCTATTGAAAGCCTTCCTGGAAACTCCAGACCAAAGGTGCTAACCATGTCTTATTTCCTTCCCATTCCCTGTTAATATTCTCTACAATTAATCTGCAGTTCATCTTCATCCTGCTCTCTTGCTGTGCTATTTAGAATAAAGCTGCATGTCTCTCTTTTTTTTTTTTTTAAATTTTCAGGAGTGTGAAAGAAGCAATACATAGAACTGTTCAAATAATAGCAGTCGACTGAGAGGCCGAAGGTGGTGTCTGCTTCAAATGACTTTATGACTGACTGAGTCAAGTCAGAAGCAAGGCTCACTCTTTGTTGTAATGATTTTCTGTTGATATCTTCATTTCTCTGTGCCCTGGGAAACAGAGCGGGATGACAAACTCCAGCACTTACCCGCAGGTGGCAATGGAGCTGCAGACTGCGTCTCATTGTTGAAGAGGCTTTTTCAAGACAGCTTATTTTTTGTAGTACAGCATGTCATACATCGAGTTAAACAGGAAAAAGGGTATTCTTTTATCTCTCAGTGAGTTGCAGCCAAGATCTATAATTGCCTTGCTCTTAATGTTGCGTAACTGTTAGCAAGACTCAAGCCAAGCATTAATGAATTTCATCAGAACTTCATTTTTTAATGAGCATCATTAATCGTTAGTCATGCGTGCTACAACCTCCACTTTTCTAAAGTGGGGGTTTGCCAATCGTATTGCACTATAAAAACAGCGGTATATTTTCCCCAGATTTTATCAGTAAAATAACAACAAGAAAAGACCACGAAGGGATTGAGGCCAAAAAAACTAATTTATTTGACCTTTTAAATGCTTAAGATGCTCTCTGAAATTTGCTCCGAATCTTTAGCTTGTGAGCAGCTGCTGCCCTGCTTTCTTTTCTCTGAGTTGTGGTAATACTGTGAGAGCTCTGGTGAGAGATGGTGGGGACTGAAATGGATCTCACCTACCAAACTTGAGTTGTTCCAAGCTATAGTGTTGACTTGGCCTCTTAAGATGATCTCACTGGGCTTCCTCCGGTGCTTGTTACAAACTTCAGTTCATTATTTTAAGGCAAAACTTATTTCCAGGCTTGGAAAAATGATGACTAGTGATCTCCTGACTGGTCTTTACTGCTTTGGATTGCGCAACTAGATGTGTCTAAAGGCTAGAAAGGGAACATCGGGCTCCTGACCATCCTTGTGCACTTGCTCAGATTTAGAAATTCCAGTAACTAGTCGGTGGCGAAGTTTTATCTGCGCCAAACTCTTGCAGCTCATTCATCCTTCCCCTGTAACCAGGTGGAGCTGACCAGCTTGTAGAGGTGGATGAACTAGGTTGTCACACAGATGTCAAACTGTTAGAGCTTTACAAGAAACAAAAGCTTTTCGCCGTTGTGTGTACTAGAGGTGTGCGACTAATCGTAACTCTGGCCCAAACAGTGCAGCCTCTCACTGCAGATGCTGATTAGTACCAAGATTTCAGAAGCAGGTTAAAACAAACTAAACTAATCAAATTGTGCCTAATCATACTGCACAATGATGAAAAAATATTTTCTGTAGCTTATGCACTGGACCAACAAAATATTTTACCTTGATCTTAACCTATGTAAACACCAATGTCTGTGGTTAAAATGGAGGAGTTGTCTAAGGCAGTGGCATGTAGGGGGAAGAGTAAAAGAAGAGATCTTTTGCAGGGAGTGGAGAGAACAGTGTGCCTCTCTGATGAAAGGAGGAGGAGGAGGAGGCAGCATCATGGAGGAGAAAGATGAAGAAAGGATTGTGACGAAAGAAGGGAATACAGATGGGAAAAGAGAATGGAAAAAGGAGCAGTTAATGAAAAGGTGTACTGACATGAGGGGACAGCAGAGGGCTAGAAGATGGGAACGTGAAATAAATGGAACATCCAAGATGAGGAGAAGATATTGAATATAGTGGCAAGAACAAATCAGAGGTTTGCTGCAAATAATGTTTGCAGCCAAGAAAAAAAATGGGACCTCCTTTTGAAGGTGTCATAGTTAATTTCCTTGTTTCTCTGGCATATATTATCAAAAGCAGTAGTGATTTTGGATGTTTTTGTTTGAATGTCTAATTGGCGATCCAGCTGTGTTCAGGGCAGCTTGCTATGGTGTCCCAAAACCAGGTCTACTTGCAAGTTCTGAGTTTTGTGATTTGGAAGTGTATTTATTCATTGGATGCAGGGTTCATTTCAGCTGCTTAGAATTCTATAGTCCAAAAAAACTGAGAAGAAAAAATAGAAATGCATGCAATAGATATTGTTCAGTGTAACTGCACATTGAAGTACCAGAACTACTCTTGGAATAAAACTCAGTTGCTGCTGTTTATGTTGTGCTAACATGAATCTGAAGATTTGTACTCAAGCTTTACCTAGCCCAAGTGATCATTCAAAAGTTTGAGGATGAAATAGAAAGGCAAAAAAATGACCTCAGGGGCCACTGAAAAGAGGTGCAAACCAATAATATTTGGTATAAAAAGGTTTCTCTCTTTGTTTATCTGGTCTCTGCTTGAGGTGCAGAATAGGGTTGCAGAATTTCTCATTGCCTGTTTTCTATGGCTAAGATTAACAAAACCTGCTGCGGTTGGCTTAATGGACTGTGAATCGGGAAGAGTGAGATTTTAATAAGTTGCTGGTTAATACCTACAGCAGCATATCTGTGTGCATGGTGAGAGAGCTGTAAATACCAGCTCTTACTTCGTATAACCTGGTCCTCAGCAAGGGAGGCCAGAGAAAAATGGCAGGGGGAGATGGCTGAGAATTTCAGCTTACAAGAAATAATATATGGATTGTGTCAGTGAATTGGTGGGACGGAGGCTGTAGAGGTCACTTTTTCATGCCAAGTTTTTGTAAGTCGTGGCGTTCAGTATTCCGATTTATGGCTGCTTCACTTGAGAAGTACATGCTTGTGTTAGGATATTGCAGGTGGAGAAATACTTGGAGTGGTAAAAATAAGTCATATTTTAAACTTTGCCACTGACTAACATCATCATTGCTATGTTACGTTTCATAATGCTTGACCAAATAGGATATTACTGCTGCTTCAAATCTTCCTTTGGGCTGTGAACAAATAGACATGTTAATAGCTGTGCTCACTAGCAGGAATGTGTATCTGCCTGAGCAATTGATTCAGTTTAATACCTTGCTCCAATTCTAACCCGATTTGGGCCAATCTTGTTTTCTCCATTTCTCTTTTCCTGCTGTATTTTGTGTATTTACATTGCCAAAGTCCTAGATTTGTCCTACATACTGATAAACAATGTCAGGATTCCCCTGTGTCAGAGATAAAAACAGCTACTACTGTCACAATTAAAACAAGCAAATCCTTTTCTTTATATGGAATTATCTAGAACAAATCTAACACACAAAAATAATGCAAACAATGTAAACTTAATATACCTATAAATATGTTAAATATTATTGAATGTATTAATATACATGACATAGAATATATATTATTCTGTATGCTATACTAAGTCTATTACTATGCATTACATTATATATTTATTGTATAATGTGTTTTATAATAGCATGTAATTAATTAAATTCATTGAAAGCCATCCTACTCTAGAAGCAAAACGAAGACTTCTAAATCTGAAAAGCATGATTAGGTCTTGAGAGCTGAAAATACAAGAAGCTGTTACATGATTTTCTATCATTGTATCTGTTATTAGACTTAACTGTGAACATTCTACTAAAAACATCAGTCCTAACCAGTATCTATCACATGTATATTAAATGGAGCAAAACACCCAGCTGGCTGGGAAATATCACTTCCTTGCCATAGGAAATGATCTGAAATTGCAAAACGTTATCTCACTGTCATATTGTTCTGCAAAGAGACACGTGGCGTAAAATAATTCCATTCCTTCAAATAATTCAATGTTTTATTTAAATATATAATATTCATGTCATGGATGGCAGATAATATCTCTGAGTTGTACTCTCTATTGCAACTGTTGACTACATTTTTAAAAAGAGAGCAGTAGAAGAACAAATATTATCTATGCTTCAAATGAGCTCAGACACCCAAAGCTGTTTTGTTTTGTACTTTGTGCGTAAACATAGACATACAGGGAGATATTTCTGCCCAAGGACCTTGCAATAGAAATAAAGGTAGAAGAAGGTCATATTCCCATTTTACAAGCAGAGAAGAACATAATACAAATATAAATTACAAACCTAGCTTCACACAATGAGTTTTGTAGCATGAATGGGAATTAAACACAGATATTAAATTGATCAAACTTTTCTAATACCTTTTTTTTCCCCCCGAGAGAATGATGCTCGCTGAGACCGAAATGCTTCTACAATTATGTTCTGTTTGCAGAAAATTTCCTGAGATCTTGAGCAATGTATGAAGCAACAATGAAGCTTTGAACCAGGAAGGAAAGCAGGCATCCCTTGCATCTGCATGAGTCTCCCTGGCATCAGGGCAGTGATTCTAGATCGGATTTCTTCTTCCTACCCTAAAATGAAGGTTAAAAACTCAATCTCTTTAGAATTAATACCAACATTTTGAAAGTTGGAAATGCTTTTGTGAAACGATGTCCAGGACTGGATTTTAAATCCAAATATCTGCCTTCGACAACTGTTGACAACATTGATGATAAAATAATGATTTTCAGCATAATTTAAGATTTGCTGACAATTTCCTGGCTATCTACAGATTATCTACCATGTGCAAATAATTAATGCGTAAATTCACCTGGATTTAAAATGTAGTGGATATTAATAGAATACTTAGTCTGATCTTTTCTGTAATTCATGTCATGAAGTTCTTCCTCCTACAGCCATGCTGAACCAAAATAACTTGTGATTCAGTAAAACAGCCAATCTTGATTTAAAGAGAGCTTGAAATGGCAAGTTCGCTGCTTTGACTGGTACCGTGTTCCTATGGAGAGTCAGACTCACCAGCAGAAACAGTTGCTTCATCTTCCCTCTGAATTTCTCTGCTGTATATTCCTTGTTATACCTGTCTCCACTTAAAGAAAAGGTCACCTTTTAACCTCAATTTCCCTTGTCGCCTTTCAGTCTTTGTTCCAACAGGTTAAACTGAATGAAGCGTACCAGCTCAGCTTATAAATACCTTCCTCATCACACTTTTCCATCCTGACAGTTTTACGCTGCTGATACCAGAGTGGGACACCATATTCCACTATATTCCCCTCTCAGTATCTCACTTGTTTCTCCCCTGCTTTCATTAACTGCCCAGTTATTTATCAATTAAAAGTCATCGATCCCTTCCTGCTAAGGCAGAGTTGCTATCAGGCAGCAGAGTCAGCACCTTTGTTTGTGGGTGAAAGGTCCAGATCATTCCAGTCTGAAACGCTTGATTGTTTGAGTCACCAGTCTCCCAAGGTGATCACCATCACATTACCATGGCCCTCACAGCTCTGCCAAACTCCTTATTACCACAAAATTTGTCAAAAGTGGGTTTATATTCATTTCAGGATCACAGATGGTAATATTAAATAGCACTGGGCTGTGAACTGATCCCTTTCACCATCTATCTGATGCACAGTAATAATTCACTGCTGACAACTATTTTTGAGATCTGTGAGTTAGCCAGGTTTTAATTACAGCTCAGTGAAACAATTCTTCTGTAAAAAAGAATTCTGTTTGTCAAAATCCAAATGTTTTGCAAGGATGTGTCAATTCTGACAAATATTTTTAACGAGAAAAAGTCAAAACATTTCATTTTTACTTTCTTGATTTATTTTAATAATATCAAACCATTTTGTTTTGATATAAGATAAATTTGTTTTGACTTTATCATGTTTTCATTTCATTTTCTTTCTATATTAAAGTATCTTTAACATGATTCATATTAAATATACCAGCGAAGACATCATATTTACCATAAGAGAAGCTCAAATGGATAAACATTATCCAAATGAATTATTTGAAATGTGTTGGCTGTTCTAAATCAAACTGGAGACAATTTTTAAACCATTGTCGATTTTGAAGTCACAAAATTTTGCTCTGATTTGGAAACCTTTTCAGCCCCTCTCCATGGCTCTGAATTTCCTGCAAGGTAAGTTTGCATTCTGGATGCATTTAACATCTCCTTTACAAGCAAGAACCAGTTACTATTTTAATTGTAATGGTAATGTAATTATTACACCTATTAAAGTGACCTTGTTTTGTCACTTTCTAAAAGGAAAAATATACATTTTAAAGGGTTTTTTTTTTTTGAGTTTTATCTGTGCAGGCTGCCTTCTTGCAATTTTTGTTTTGGGAGGGTCCTGGATTAAGATGTTGGAGCTGGGACCTAGCAGATTAGCACTACAGAGCAAGTGTTGCAAAATTGGAACCATTTAGATAAAACATGGCAATAAGACTGGGGAGTTCTCTTCCAAATGCCCCGGCATTTGTGTGTGCGTGACATGCAGCAAAGGCTGGAGCTGCACCTCTCACAATTTCCCCACTGACAGGAGCCTGTCAGCAAGAAGCTGCTTGCAGGGAGAAGGGGGAAGCCCACCACAGAATCATAGAACAGTTTGTGCTGGAACGGACCTGTAAAGGTTATACCTTGTCCAACCCCCTGCAATGAGCAGGGACATCTTCAACTAGATCAGGTTGCTCAGAGCCCCATCCAGCCTGGCCTGGAATGTCTCCAGGGATCCATCGACCACCTCTCTGGGCAACCTGGGCCAGCGTTTTACTGCCCTCATTATAAAAAATTTCTTCCTCATGTCCCCAGTCTTGCTGCAGCCTCAACCGTGCAGCTGGGTGCCCAAGGAAGGAGTCAGGGCAGGGGCAGCCTGAGCCCCCAGAGGCCCCACAGTCAACTTTTGGGAGCATTCAATTTTCAGCCAGGGCATTTTCTTGAGCCAGCTTACGGTGTGGGCATGGGAGCCAACATGCGGGAGGGGCACAGTGTGGGGCCGGCACCTGGGATGAGGCCAAGGCTATGCTTTTGGGCAGCAGCCTGTAGCTAGATTGGGTTGCAGGTTTTGGTGGTGGTTTCTGTGCCTCAGCAGCTTTCTGACCACTGATCACTGATGAAACGCGGCAGGGCAGTAAGTGCATTGCTACCCAAATGGGTGGGGAAAGAAGATGGAGCCTGGTCTGTTGCAGACCTCTGCCCTGGTGGGTAGCTGGGCAATAAGGGAATGATTTGTCCCAGAATGACTTTTCCAAGTTTCCCAACAGCTGGAATGGAAGAGAAGAAAAAAAATATAAATTGAATAGCTGGGAAACAGACTTTGAAATATGGTTGTGATTGGAAGGAATAACAATAAAGAAATGAAAGATGAAGGCATCAAGAAGAAGGAAAACTAATGAAAATGTCATATATGAAGAAAAATATAAGAATGTCCTAGTGTTTCCCTTTGCAGCTAAATAATTAATATGAGACTTATTATGAAAGTGGGGGAGAGATCTGCGATGAACACATCAGGGATGTTTATGTTGCAAAGATGCAGACCTCAGGCTTCTGGAAAGGTGCTTGTGTGTCCAGGGCCACAATAAAGTTGTGTGTTGTTCTCCTCTTCTGTCCCTCTGTCAGTTCTTTCACAGTGTACCTCCATTTTGGGCACAGCAAAATGGAGCTGGTCTAGATGAAACTGGTAGAAATGTTGCAAAAATGTTGAAGATCTTTCATTTTTACAGGCTTCAAAAATAGACAGTAATTTCCGCATAGGACATGTGTAGTGAAATTGTGGGCCCAAGACATCTCTGGGAGAAATTAATGTTGTGATTCACTCCCTGTTGCTCAGGTCAGGAAGAGGGATCTTGTTTTCAGTCAAAATCCTGTGGAAAGGTGTGAAGATAATTCTTTATCTAAGTTGAAAATATTCATGGGAATTACTGAGGCTTATTTTGTAAAATAACTAAATATTCAAGTAGAGCCTCTGTTTGCATAGTAAATAGCAATAGCTAGAACCAAGCTCACGCTGTCTGTTGGTCCATCTACCCTGGTGCATGGCTGTGGTTGGTCCCACTGCACACCCATCGTGGGCAGGATACAGAAGTGCCCTTGACATCTCAAAGTACCTCACCTATCTAAATATCTGTGTACATTTCAAAAGAACAAATGAAAGTCTTACAGATCAATAGGGATGCTAAAACTCTGGGCTTCTCTTGACCTGGAGATTAGATTGTGTTTATAATTTTGCAGATCATGTATGGGTAAAGGGAGACACAAAAGGTAGGTGGTTTGCCAAAGCTCACTCCATAAAGGAGTACAAATTAAAAGACAAATTCTGGCGCAATGGGGAACCTGTGGCAAGACTCCAGATGACGTTAGGCAGCCTGGCTTGCCTGACATCCGCTCACAGCTCTCCCTTCTCTTTGGATGTCTTCCCTCCCTTAGAACTAACAGAGCACGATAATTTTTATAATGAAGGGCCAGGTCGTCAGCTTATGTTGAGCCACCAAGCTGTGGTGAAATCACTGGAGACTGGCAGGTTTTATACCAGCTGAAGCTCCAATACCTGTCATTTCAGTCCCAGTGGTCCAGGATCCTTAAGGCAGCTGAAGACCAGCGTTGCTGGTTGGGAGTCTGAGCAGAATAGACTAGTGGAAGCAAAAAATGGGGATTTGCACTTTTCTCTCAATCCCATGATTGGCTTAATTTACAAGCCGGCACAGCGTCCTTACCCAAACAACACATCAGGTTTTTGTCAGTGAATTTGAAAACAGACCATCAGGCACAGTCCTGCTTTTCCTGCAGTTTTTGGCTTACGTATAGATTCTTTATCTCAGCTTCTTTTTCCATCTGTCTTTTCTCTTTTACTCCCTTCCTTTTGTTAGGGCTGCAGTGTGGCTGAATATCTGCTGGTGCACAAGTGAATAATCCCATTGTCCAGTCCGCGTAGGATGGCGGCATCCAAATCCACACCCGTCCCCGCGCAGCTGGTGCTGGCAGGCAGCCACCCCGCAGCCGTCGGTGCCCAAGGAGCCCCAGCCGCCTCTTTTCCTACCGCTACGCAACATTGCAAGGGCTAGCTGGAAAAATCAGGTTAAGCCTCTTGCGGAATAGCTGACTCTCCATACAAGGCCCCACAGGTGCAGAAAAACATGTGGAGGAGAGGCAGCCCTGTATCCACCCTTCAGGAGTAAATGGTGTTTTAAATGACTGAGCGATGTATAGGAAAAGGTTGAAGATTTCACTCGTGCAGAGGAGCTGACGGCATCTGCTTGCTAATAAATGTGTGAAGGTGTCCTGGTTTTGTTAAAAACAAGTTTCTCTTTCAGTGAATTTTGCCTGTCAGCTAAAGCCTTCATATTAACTGCATTTTCCTGAAGAACCAGACACATGTTTTGGTAAACCTAGCAATGGAATGCAAACTTATTGATAAGCATGGATGGACATCTCGCGAGAGGGGTGACAACTGTGTATAACATTCCATTCATGTGAATACTTCATATAAAAGTGGGAGATCACGAGGATCTCATCCCTTTTCCCTATGGCCGACATTAGGAGAAGACCTTGCTAGTCGTCCCTGCGAACTCAGGCCTAGTGAGAAACTGAGTCCAGCTCCGGTTGGCTGCAGAGTCCAGTCCAGGACTTTGGGTGCCGGCTCTGCAGTTGCTGAGACTTTCAAGATTGGTTTTGTATATTTTGTATTATTTTCTCTATTCTTATTAGTAGCATTAGTAAAACATTGTTAATTTTTCCAACTCTCTTCTTTTCCTCCCGATCACCTGTCCTGAGTGGGAAGGGGGGAGAGGGAGGGGCAAAAAGGGGGAAGTGGGGGGGAGAGGAGGTTAACAATACATCTGCCAGGGTTTTATTGTCACCCCGCAATCTTAACCCTCGACAGAAGGAAGCAATGGTTTTTACTGAGCTGCAGTGGAAGACAGCTCGCTTTAAAACCAGTGAGTCATAAATAAGCTTTGAGTGAAGACTTTTTGTTCCCAGTGACTAGCAGGCAGGTGCCCAGACCCAATGGAGTGGGTGCAGCCAGGAGTGCTGCCACCCCAGCCCAACATGGGCATAATGTAAAGAGTAAGCAATTATAATAGAGCTAATAGAGAAATAGTCATAAAACTCCTCCTCCACCTTGTGTGTAGAAAAACAACTGCTTGGTCAAAATGGAAAATTTGATGAAATGGTCGTTCCTGGGGGAAATGTCTGTTTTCAATTCTGTATCATGCACAAAGACTCAGATCTGACACTGTTTTGGTTTTCTCAACAAAAATATTTTCTTAAGAAAGTGCTTTTTTTAAAAAAGCAATTTCTTTCCAAAGTACAGCTGAACTTTAAAACTTTTTAATAATAGCCATGAAGTATGCAAGCTGGTGAAATATTTGGCTAAAAAATTACACATGCTATTTTCAGCTTCGATGTTTCAGTCTGTACATGTCCAAACCTTTATGGTTTGAGATTTTTGATAAAATAAAATTTAAGAAAAAATGCTGAAACAAGATTGTCTTCCCTGTCAACATTTTTCGTTAAAAGAAAAAATAGATCTTCTACTGCATTTATGCGACTGCAGTCCCCGTGTAGCAGGAAGGAACATTAAACCCCCAAATATACTTTCCTTACTGTACAGTGGTGATGTTACTGGAAATTACTAATTTCACTAGAACTCAAAGTCCTTTTTCCATCTGTAAAACCAAGATGTCACCTCTTAAGGAGAAATAGCCTTAATCCAAGCTACTTTTGAAATACAAACACAGTGTTCCTAAACTCTTTGCAGGCTTAGATTCTTGAAGTGTAATTTTACTTCATTAAGTAACTACTTAATTAAATGAGCAAAAACCCCCTTTCCTTATCAGCAGATCTTCTGTCTCTTATTCTGAGTCATATTCCAAGTGACAAAAATTTATTGCCTTTTTTTCTCATTAACAGTGCAGATAAATAGTAGCAATGACTGACCTAAATGCACTTCTGCATCAGGAAGAGAATTTTACTAAGCTTTATTCCATTTCTCCCATGCAAATTCAATAAAACAAATTTTTAACAGATTTTAACTAATTTTACTTGAAGAACTTTCAATGCTAGTGATGCATAAGGAAGACCTTTTTTTACAGTACTTGCACAGTAAAGAACACTGAGGGGACAAGATAAGTGGTTAGATTTTGATTCAGGTTGGTTGAGATAGATGCCTAAATATTTAGTCCTTTGTGCTTAAGATAACATCTTTAGGACTTGGAGCAGTATGCGTGAGCCTACTGACAAACTCAGTGTAGTTTATAAATACACAATACTATTTCTTTATTTGATTGCTTTACAGAACATAAATTAGTACAAATTATTAAAAAAAAAGAAAAGACAAAGGTGAAAAACATTTTGCTGAAAAGTTCATGTGGAGTACATACGTGGGAAAATATGTAGTATGGATGTATGTGAAACGCAGTATATATATACACACTATTCTGTATGTATGCTATAATATGCATAATATGGGTGTTACACAAATAAAATAATAGAATCATAGGGTATCTTGAGTTGGAAGGAACCCGTAAGGATCATTGAGTCCAACTCCCTGCTCCTCACAGGACGATCTGAAACTAACTCATATGACCAAGAGCATTTTCCAGATGCTCCTTGAACTCTGACAGGCTTGGTGCTGTGACCACTTCCCTGGGGAGCCTGTTCCAGTGACAGACCACCTTCTCAGTGAAGAACCTTTTCCTGATGTCCAATCTCAACTTCCCCTGACGCAGCTTCATTCCATTTTCTCATGTCCTATCACTGGTCACCAGAGTGAGGAGATCAGCACCTTCCCCTCTGCTGCTAGCCCTGAGGAAGTTGTAGACTGTGATGAGGTCTCCCCTCAGCCTTCTCCAAGCTGAACAAGCCAAGTGAGCTCAGCCACTCCTCATAAGCCTTGTCCTTGAGGTCTTTCACCCTCTTGGTGGCCCTCTTCTGGACACTCCCCAGTAGCTTTATATCCCTTTTATCCTGTGGTACCCAGATCTGCACACAGAGCTCCAGGTGAGGCCGCACCAGTGCAGAGCAGAGCGGGACAATCACCTCCCTGCCCGGCTGGCAATGCTGTGCTGGATGCACCCAGGACACGGGTGGCCCTCTTGGCTGCCAGGGACACTGTTGGCTCATGTTCAACTTGCCATCAACCTAGGCACCCAGATTTCTTTCTGCAGGGCTGCTCTCCAGCATCTCATCCCCCAGTTTTTATGTATAACCATAAGGTGATTAGTGTCTATAGACTATTCACAACTTATCATTAGTTATTTTTTATTTTTCTGGTAGATATTTTATGTCCTGTCTGGAAGTATTCTTCTGGCTTGTATTCAGGTTTAATAAAATGTTGACTGAAAATTTTTCATTCCTTTGATCAAATACATTTTGTACTCAGAATTCTCCACATCTTGGAGTTTTTTAATGAGTATCTCCTGTATTTGAAGAGGACACAAACTCTGCTTTTCAAGCTACATTTTACAGAAATAGATAAAAAGATACCTCACAATATTTCCTGCTTAATTTGTGTCCCATAAAGCAATGCCTAACATAAATTTAAAAAAACCCAGCAAAACAAGCAAACAAAAAACCAAAGAAAACCAAAACCAAACAAAAACAACAAAAGACTGAAGAGCAAAGGAGAATTTCGAAAATCCATCCTAATCAAACCAAGCCACTCAGGTAACAGTAGATACTGAAGAAATATAGGAGAAGAAAAAAAGTGCAAGCAGCAAAATGTCAACACCTGGAAGCATTATGTGTATGAAAATCATGTACATTGTTCATTTTGTGCTTTATCCTCATTTTAGCATGAGCACGTAGATACTATTTTCTTCTTATTCTCAGGAAAAGCATCTAAGGAGGATGCTGCTCTACAGCAAGGACTTCACGGGTGGCCAGTTCATTACTCCAACAGAGAAGACCCAACCGGCAGCCTGTGGTGATCGCTGTTATCTATCAGTTGTATTTTTGGAAACTGTTCTTCTGCTGCCTTTAGGCTTGTTGAGCTTGTCCTAGGAGAGCAAAAAAGTGTGAAACAAATAAAAATTTAATTCTAAACAGAAACTCTGCCAGATGCTGCCTAAGGTCTCTGGGCAGTTTAAGGGCAGAATCAGTATTTTCAGATGGACGCAGAAGAGAGGAGTTACAAATGAGAGGACATGTTCCGTTTAACCAAACTGAAATATTGGCTATGCCTGTATAGAGGACCCTGCGATTGTGCAAGACATGAATACATAGGGAGAGGTGTGTGGGCAGAGCAGCTTATTTCAGAAAGAGTGCACTTGCATATGCTGAGGGCTGCATGTAAGAACTGGGCTTTTTAGCTTGGGCATGGTGTGTTGTGTGCTGCACTAATAACATTGTGCCGACCCCATCTGGTTCCAGCAATACTCACCTGGTCTAAGAGAGACTGGTAAGCAGCAATCTCAACAAAGTAAATATTAATTTACTGTACAGTATGTCCACCTCTCCTGTTAGCCTCTACTAAGTACCGCTTGCTGGTTGGTATCCACCAGAGAAAATGGATTGACACCCTTAAATGACAAGGCTGGTTGAACCTGCCTGAGCGAGGGTTGAAAACCTGGTTTAATCTATAACTCCCTTGTTTCCAATGTCTCTAACTTTCTCAGACTGTCACCAGTTGGATTTGAATTTTCCATGCCAGTTCTGCATCTGAAGGTGATTATGAATTTTAAAAGATTATTATAACCAAAGAAAAGAGGAAGCTTTTTGTTTGTTAGTTTGTTTGCTTGCTTGTTTTTTAAGAGTGACTAGATTACTTTCATTTTTTGAGTGGATAGCTTTGCTTTCTGGAGGAGAATACCACATTTTTGCTTCTCTCCATGCAGACTTTTCTGGAGTTAGGTATTTCAGCACAGTTACTCACTGCTAAATCTTGTTCAATGGGAATAATTCAGCATCCTCTAGAAGACAGGACTAAAACCTGAGGCAAACTGACTGACATCCCCAAACTTCTGCAAAATTTGTATAGGAATCTTTCTTCCTACCTGTGCTGGTTTAACTGAAGGTGAGTTAGTTTTCTTCGTGCAGTTAGAAACCTTTCTTTTTTTTTTAGTTTGAGAACAAGAAAAAAACACCCCGGGACAGAGCTAAAGTTTTTAATTGTTGCTGTCTGGAGCTAAGGTCTTTCTGACCTCTCTGCCCACAGGTGTGAGGCAGCTGAGAAGTGGGGCATAGATGGGGCAGAGCTTGACCGACAACCATACTGAGCAATAGGAATATTCCATGCCACTAGTGTCATGCTTTATATTTAAGGAGAGTTGGGATCTTCTGACTAGGAGTTGCAACAGAGTCAGGACAGACAGGGTTGGAGACCTGTTCTAGTTCTGCTCCATTTTGACGGAGTTCTGTTTAGGAGTTTCTTTAGTTCGGCCTTTTGCCATCCTGCTGTTTGCAGAGGCCTCTGGGCCTTTCTGCCTTTTCTCTCTCTGGGATCAGCTGTTCAGAACCAGGTGCTGCTGCCTGGGACTGGCTGCTCAGTGTGGATGGAGTTTGTGAGGAATTGCATTGAGTATCTTTTATTTAATACTCTACTTCCATTTTATATAGATATTAGTAGTAGTGGTAGTGTACTAGTGTTACTTTGTTGTTTTATTGAACTGTGTCTATCTCAATCCACAAGTTTCTACCTTCCCTTTCGATTCTCTCCCCTATTCAGTGGTGGGAGGTAAGGAGGGAGTGAGCAAGCGGCTATTGTGGTTATATTTAACTTGGGTTAAACCACAACACTACCTAATTTAGTATATGACTCTGAATGTACTTTTCAAACTAGCCTTTTATTCTACTCTACACAACACCTGATGATGGTTTGTGTCCTGCAGTGGTTTGAACAGCATGTAGGAGGACTGCGCTGGGCTAATACTCCACTCTATTCATTTGCTTATGTGGCTTATTCACATTTCTTATCTATCATACACGTCTTTTAACTGGAAGCCTCCAGGCCAGGCTGAGTTGTACGTATATAGCAAGCTGCACAGCAAGATCCCTTCCCAACTATTATGTTGCATCTTAGCCATTGTAGCTGAAAGTTATACACAAATGCAATCAGAAATACAATGGTCTGATGTCTTTTGTAGCAGCTTGTGTTAGGTGTTAGGTAATTGCTGTTGTCACATAAGCTTTTTTGGTAAGTCTGTTTCCTCTGTGAGTTCAACTGCAGCCATCTCAGTGGCTTTTTGACCAGTGTCATAATATTGATAGTAGATTTGCTCATGACACAGACATCAAATGCGTAGTCCCTCCTCTTCAGTTACTGTGTTTTTTCATAGACTTTATTATTCCTCTGGGCTATCAAGCTCTGTGCTAGATTGCTTCAGAGCAGGGCCAATTATTTTGTTATGTCCTTTAGATATCCATGGCAAAAATCTAATTATTTGGATTATCAAATTAAAAATTAACTGCCTAAATCTAATTATTAAAATTTATTGCAAATTTTCTGAAAATTATGCAAAATACAACCTTAATAAATTAGGAAAATATTAACACTGCAGAAGTGATTGAAAAAAAAATGGTTTTAGATAATTTGATCCAATTGGAAATAGTTAATGCGTAACATTACAAAGAACATTTAATTTTTCACCCTGCAATAAAACACTAAACTACATTTCTCTTTCAGCACATTGTTTTATTGAGATGTTTGTGCTCTCTTCTATTCTATAAGCAAGGGTCCCTAGAGGATCACATCTCCCACAACGCAGTGAACACCTTTTGTGACCAGGCCAGCTGTTGCACAACAAGTAGGTAAATCCCATGAGGAAAATGGAGGCATTGGGCTCCTGAACGACTCTCATGGAGACATTGCGTCAAAGAAAGCGAGTACCGAATACCCCAATCTGTCTCAGAATAGCATGTTACAGATCAGCTTAACACACTGAAATGAAATAATTGATTTGGAGAACATCAGAACAACTATTATTTCTTTCTGAAGACATATAAAAACACCGGAATTTTCTTGGGTGTATTAATTCTACACAAGCATCAACTCTACTCTGATGTCTTTTCTTTGGGCTCAGGTCCTAGGAAGCGCAACTCATTCAGTGTTGTTTGATCAATCTCCCCAATTCCTTTGCTCTGACTCCTATATTCCCAGTAGCCTTTATTCTGGAACTTCATGTAACTACTTTCACCGGCTTGACAGACATGATTTTTCCTGTGTTTTCCCTTGTGTTACTTCAAACCATGAGTCAGAGTTTTCAATAGGGATTTTAATTTGTTTTTATTGCTGAACACCTCTTTTTCTCACAGTAATTTCTTCTTTGCTATTCCCTGCAACAGTGTGAGCAACCTTCCTCATGAAATACTTAGAAAAGTCTGACGTGGAGGGGATGCTGCCAGAAGAAACTGTGGAAGGTTTAAAGGCCCCAGGGAACGTGAGTGACCCAGCCATGGTGACCAGGCCATGGCACTTTGCACAGCAGCTGGAGCACGACCGGCCCTGTCACTTCAAGCAGAGGCTGCAAGTCACCAGCAAGGAGCTGAGAACAGCAGGAGACATGGCATGTACCCAGCAAAGAGCTGTGCCTTCAGTGTCACAGCCCCTCCGGCTGCAAGAACTGAGGTAGCCACCCAAACTGAGCTTGTGAGGGAACATGGAGCGGTCCTGGTCCCAGGCTGCAGGGTGTGCCTGAGTCTTTTTTCAGTATCTGATGGCAAGATCGAGATCGCCTGTGGGTGATGTGCCCAAGTGAAGGAGATACTCAGCCTGGTGACAGAGCTTTGGGAGGGGTTGTCCAGGTTGAGGTGTATCAGGGTGTCAGAGAAGGAGATTGGCCAGGGGAATCACACTCTGCCATCCCTGAGACAAATGCAGAAGCCAACCATGGCACAAGAGACAAAGGACCTATCATCTTGTCACCAAGCAGAAGGAGACCCAGGAGATGGAGGAGAATGGAAGCAGCTTACTGCTCAGGACATCAGGTGAATCCACTCTCAGCCTGCCCCACCTTCCCAGGTGCCTGTACACAACAGGTATGAGAACTTGGAATGGGCACACAACTGATTTTGTGGATGAAGGCCCCTCTGGGATGGAGGGGTTGTCTGAGAAACCTATAACCTACATCAAAACCACTCATGTTAAGACAAAAAGAAGAGTAGTTGTCATAGGTGACTCCCTTCTGAGGGGAACAGAGGGTCTGATATACCGACCAGACTCAACCCACAGGGAAGTCTGCTGTGTCCCTGAGGCCAGGCTAAGAGATGTGACTAGAAAACTTCCTAGGCTGGTAAGGTCCTCAGACTATTACCCACTATTAGTTCTTCATGTTGGGAGAGAAGAGGTAGCCAAGAGAAGGCTAAAGGTAGTCAAAAGAGATTTCAGAGCCTTGGCCTGGTTGGTCGAAGGATCAGGTTCTCAAGTAGCATTTTCTTCAATCCTTCTAGTAGCAGGGTAGACTATAATAATAGAATGGAACAGGTGTGACAGGAGAGGTTTAGGTTGGGCATTAGAAAAGATTCTTCACCCACAGGGTGGTGGAGCACTAGAACAGGCTCCCCAATGAGGTGTCATGGCCTCAAGCCTGACAGTGTTCAAGAAGTGATTGGACAAAACCCTCAGACACATGGTGTCAATTTTGGGTTTGACTTGTGCAGGGACAGGAGTTGGACTTCATGATCCTTGTGGGTCCCTTCCAACTCAGGACATTCTTTAGCATGATTCTATGTGGAAAAATCTTTGCATAGCTGTGATATAAAAGACACCCAGCGTACCCTAAAGAGCAATGGAGAGTAGTAGTTCTGAGACTGAGCTGCAAACAGGACATACACAGTTTTCCCCAACAGGTCCTGCAGGGCACAGCCAGACATGCAGCTGGATCTTAGGACAGTCCAGCAATGGCAGCCTGGGCGGGCTAATATAGAAACACTGGGTTAGCAGCACAATGTCAGACCAGATGATGCTTTCTCTGAAAGTTTCAAAAAGGTGTGCAGGAAGGGGTGTCATGGGTTGTGGAACTTTCCACTTTCCTGTTGCTCAGGGTCTTTCTGAGCTGGAGAGTTGTGGCTTTGTGTTCAACAGCCTTTGATATTGATAGATTTTCCTCCGTGAATTTGTCAAATTACATTTTAAACCAATTTATACTTTTGGCTTCCAGAGTTATCTGTACTTGAGCTTAATTACGTGCCACATGGAAAAGTGCTTCCTGTGCTCATTCCAGTTCTGTTGCAAGATAATTCATTTCATGTCCTTAGGTCTTAGATGCTGTGAAGAAGTCACGAATCTCCCCCTCCTGCCCTTCGCTGCAGTCACCAGCACTTTGATGACCAAGTTCTTTCTTCTCCAGGATAGAGTGTCCCAGTGTATCTCTCCATTCCTTGCACAGATTCTGCTCTGTAACTGTGATTGTGGCTGTTGCTCTATCATTTCTATATCGTTTCTGTCATTTTTAAGAGGAAAGGTAGGGACTTGAAGCAGATGTGGGCAGTGTGCAATTCTCATTCTGTTCTGTTGGCTCTTGTTCCCTCACGGTTCCCAGTGTTCTATTTGCCTTTTTGATCATCGTGAAACACAGACTCAAAGTTCCTATGGCACTATCCGCAGTGACGCCAAGTTCTTTCCTGAATGATAATTAGTGACTTCATGCCCAAGCACAGTTCTTTCTTTTCTTGGTGTTTATGTGCTTTTCCTGGCTACCTTATCACCTACTCACCCAATAACTTTCTCCCACAGATGAACCTTTGGATTTCCGAGATCCTGCCTGTGCCAAATAGTTGTGCTGCTGGCTTGTGTCACAGTCCCAGCGTGGGAGCTGCACTTGAGATGTTTGGGAGCTCAACTTGGCTACTGCTGCCCTACAAGAAGTTTCCACTCTGTCTTCACTCTTAGTTTTGAAATGATTCTCAAATGTTTCTTAAAACCCCTTGCTACCAAGTGACTTCATGCATGTGCCTCCCCACAGCTCCCTCCTTCCCAGCTCTCCTGTTCCTGTAAGAAGACTCATTTGCAGACTTTTGCATTGTCCCTTTCAAAAAAGCACAGCTGTTTTTTATTCATTTACACCTGAAATGTTTCCTTTTCATGGCACAAATCAGCAAGCTCACTTACATTCCTTGGTCATCTAGTTGAGCTGAGCCAAGATTCAAAACTCACTCTTGAACGAACTGAACTTTGACATTTTTTTTCCCAGCTGCTTCTCTGAGTTCAAAATGAAGCTATCTTGAAGAAAAGTCCCAGAACAGACCTGCTTTCTTTTAACCCTGAACAAGACACTTTGCCAACACATGAAGAAAACTGCACTATTTGTAAAATTCCTTTCTGTCTTCCAGGGTAAAGTGATCCACAGACCTCTCTGCTCAGCGGAGGGTGACATTTCCAGGAGAACAGTCTGTGCACCCGCAGGGCTGCTCGGGCAGAGGAAGCAAAAGTTGTTGTGCCCTTGTGTGAAAGGTTATGTCTGAACTCCCCATATCCATTAGTCTTCCCAAATACACAGAATCCCTTGCACTGTAAAATCACAGTAGCATATACTTTAGTTATCATCTTACCTGTGGCACAATGGCTGAAAAGAAGGCACTGGGGTGCTGCTGGGCCTAAGCTCAGTAATGAAGAGGTCTCTTCCACAGTGCTTGCTGATACCAGTTACCACCACACCTCATTGGGACTTATGGATAGAACAATTACTAATTTGTGCTGTGGCCTCCTTTCCAAAAAGGGAAAAAGCAGCACCCATAGAATTGTTTTTGATTTGATCAACAAAACTTAGACTTAAGGGTACTTTTGCTGCATGCTTATTACTACTGAAGGCACAGTGTACAAGTTACTGGGGATCTTACACTTCTTTAACCAGTGTGCCAAACCAAACTCTCTGAAAGAACAAAAAAGTAGTAACAATTAATTCACTGCAGCTGGTAATGTTAAAAATCCTACTCTATGTGTTAAGCTCATCATGTGCCTCCGCTATTGCTGGTTTCCCACATTCCAAAAACAATATAACAGTCTGTCTTCATGTTAAGCACAGTAACAGTGCAATGTTGCCATGACTAGGAGCAATTGTTAAAGAGATTTCCTATTATACATAATTACCTCACTGTCTAAGCAAGCAGCCACACAGAGCAGCTTAATTTTTCTTAAATTTAATTGAAATCTGACAGTATTGCAAGCTTTCAGAACACTGTAACAAAAGGGCTTGGTATTCATAAAGTAATTTGTTGCTAATTTTGTTCAGTGCTTTAAAAGGTTGCTGGAAGTAGGGGACCACAAAAGTGAATATACTGCTCTAAGCTGGGATTTTTATCACTTTATAAATGACACAGTGAATGACAGGAAAAAGCGGCATGATAGTGGCTGAGTGAGTATTGATGGCTGCTGCAGCGCTAAATGATTCATTGGCACTGAAACATAGTGAAAGAACAAATCATCAGCGACTTTTCTATTTTATTCATTCAGGAATAAAAACCCACATCAAGAATTGCAAAACCTGAATCAGATTTCTTAAAAATAAATAGCTAAAGGAAACACGCAGCAGACAATCCTGGTTGTGTGCCCACGCTCTCTTACCAGAGCTGCAGCAGAATAATAGGTGAGGGGCTCTGAAAAGCATAAGAACAATTTTGAGGAGATCACAAAGCCGACAAGCTCTGGAGCACGGCTGGAAACCTGCAGGAGGTAAAGAACAAAACGAAACAAAACAACTGCATGGGAAAGGATGGTATTACTTCTGCCCACCTTTGTACACCCAGGTCTGGTGCTAGCATTAAAAAGCTAGTCTTCCATATCTATGGATGTGAACAAACTCTTCCAGCTGCTTATGCAGAGCAGGCAGGAAAAATAGGTCCCTCTGATCCCTGCTGTCCAAACCAGACTGAATGCAATGCATGATGCACAATAAGCATAATATCGGGTACATTGTCTAATAGTAAGGCAGTGAACTGGGGACCTTGCAGAACACTGCACAAGCATTTCTCCATTTTAAGTTAATACGTTTTTAGTTTGAGAAGTGTTACCAATTTACTCGCCCTGTGATTTAGGTACCCAGAGACACCTAACCCATGTCAACCAGGCACTACCAGCGCATGCACTGGTGTTTGTGAGTTAGTTTCCCAGGCTGGCCAAGTGCAGCCCTGTGATGCATCAACAGCACAAAATGTGCAGAGAGTAGGTGGATCTAGATCTTTCTTTAAGCAGAGAGGGTCCAGGGACTCATAAACAATGTCAGCTGGGGGGCGGGCTGGACTGATGAACAGTTTGGAAATTCCTGACACTCCGCGCCCCTTGGCTGGCAGGGCTGAGCTCAGTTCCTGCTAAAACCACAGTGCTTGTGCTCCAAAAGTACGAAGAGTGTAGGATTAGAAAGGAGATGACCTCACTGATGAGATCTGGACTCCACCCTCCTTTCTCTATGGGGGGTGATAGCTGCCCTGTGAATGACTGCAAATTCCCCACATCCCGACGTGGTCTGGACATGATCAGTGACCTCATGGGCTTATTATTGCTTCTTACTTCACTTGCATTTTTTCACTTACATTTTTCATTTACCCATCCAATATTTTAATTCTCTCAGTATTTCTTAAGCTACCCTTGGGTCTTATTATCAGCAAAAAAATGGGAACTAAGAATAATCTTTACTTACTCTACTTGGGTAGAGGTCAGTCTTTGGCAGCAAAGATGTTCATAGTTCTACTAATACAAAAATTACTTTTAAAAAATTACTTATTAAAAAAAAAAAAAAAGGCAATCAACCAGGTCTCATATGTACTAAGCAAAATGAGAGTTCATCTGCAACACTCATTGTTTTAAGAGGTCTGTTTCCTGGCAGCCCTTTGAGGGGATATCACAGCTGTGAGAATGGTCATAGACCACATGTAAGGAAGGGAAGAGCCAAAAAAATCCAGCAGTCCCTATATACTAGATTGTTTCTTAGGGGAGCAGCTAGAACAATATGTCTGAAGGAGCCCAAGAAACAATACTGATGCAACGCCTACACCATTAGTAAGCAGCAGGCTGGGAGATGGAAATGATTATGTTCAAGCAGCACTAGAGACACTGTCCATACTCTGTGGAGTAGGACTGTTTGAATAACCTTGGAGCACACTCAGCCAACAGCAATGCATGGAAATAATGCATGGAGAGAAAGGCAACCACCTTTGTGGCATAGCTGTGACCAGAGAAAGGGATTTTAGAAATCACTTGCTTCTATGGAGTGCCCTGTTTTAATCTGGCTCAGTTAACCAGTGTCCTCACAAGAGGAATTAAGGGTACATGTCAATAAAAGTGAATGAGCATCTACAACTTGAGTAGGTCAATAAACCTTTCATAAATCACTAGAGTTGCTTCAGTAGCATGTAGCAGCTCAGAAATGACATGCTCTGCTTTTAAGAGCTACATAGTTAAGGAAGCCATTGACAACCCAGGGATGCGTGAACCAACTGCATTAATAAACACTTAGCGTGCTTAGTGAAGTCAATGCAGAACAGAGCATTGTACCTAAAGACGGTTCTTTCATGTGTCTCCTGGGTTGTGAGGAAACTGGAGCATCGCATTTGTGAGACAAGCCTGCCTGTCTGAGAAACTATGCGTACATTCATATGAAGCTTCTGTCTTTTACTGGTTTTACATTTTTTAAATAACATTTTACACTGTATACCTTCTTGGTCAAGCACTAAAAGGGAGGCAGGGGCAGATTTACCCTGAAAGTGAGGTGTGTTTTGTGTCCCACCACTAGTACTGTGCAGTTGTAAGGCAGTGGGTAAATTATTGAATCATAAAATGATTTTGGTTGGAAGAGACCCTCAGGAGCATTGAGTCCAACCATCACCTAAATCTAGCACTAAACCATGTCTCTGAGAGCTTAATCTATACATCTTTTAAACACCTCCAGGGATGGGGACTTCACCACTTCCCTAGGCAGCCTGTTCCAATGCTTCACGTTTTCCATGAAGAATTTTTTCCTAATATCCAATCTGAACCTTCTATGACACAACTTGGGACCATTTGCTCTTGTCCTATCACTCGTTAATTGGGAGAAGAGACCAACACCCTCCATGCTACAACTTCCTTTCAGGTAGTTGTAGACAGTGATAAGGTCTCCCCTCAGGCTCCTTTTCTCCAGGCCAAACAGCCTCAGTTCCCTCAGCTGCTCCTCATCAGACTTGTTCTCCACACCTTTCACCAGCTTTGTTGCTCTTCTTTGGACACAATCTGGCACCTCAGGGTCTTTCTTGTAGTGAGGGGCCCAAAACTGAACACAGGATTTATGGTGGGGCCTCACCAGTGTTGAGTACAGGGGTACGATCACTTCTCTAGTCCTGTTGGGCACACTATTCCTGATACAAGCCAGGATGCTGTTGGCCTTTTTGGCCACCTGGGCACACAGGAGGAACCTGCACACAGCTGCAAAACCCTCAATACCTTGCCTACAGCTGCAAAGGGGTACCACAGGGACAAGAAAGTAGCAGGGCTACATAGGAACAACAGGCATGCCACCTTTCCTCATTTCCTAGTGAATTCATCATCCCAGGGATTTGTAACCAGCAAGTTGATTCAGTAAGCAAAACAAAAGTGAGTCAAAGCTGTTGGATGGCAGCACCATCGTCTTGGCTCCAACTTGAGGAAGCCTTGACTCTAAAAAAAAAAATCAAACAGACCACTCACTTTCCAGAAAAGAGAACAGAATAAAGAAGTAACACATAAATTAGAATTTAATGTCTCCCATACTAAAGAGCTTCATGGGGCTCAGAACCTAACACAGAAGCAGCAGAGCAAGGGGCTTTGGGTATTTGTGTTGAGATGGGCGGTGGGTGTGAGGTAAAGCAGGTGAGGGCAGTTAGAGGCCATGTCAGGGACCAGTGAGGAAAGGGAAGTTTTATATAGGTTATAGTGTGGTATCCCAGGCATCAGCCCCCAAATCAGTTCTCTCAGGGTTTCCACCTGGAGCTTTCCTCTGGAAAGCTTGTGTATGTTTGCTTGGAGTGACTCTTAGTATGTATGAGGGCCTGGCCATTGTTCTGCTCCTAGAACCTGGGTGAGGTGCAAGGGTGAAGCAGCAGTGAGAGGCAGGCATGTGTCAATCAGTGGCTGGCATTGCAGTATCATTAGCCAGAAGAGATTAAAAATAGGATTTTGCAATCTAGTGAGCAGAAATATCAACCAGATGGCAGAGCAAAAAGAGGCACGATATTCCCACCTTCTAGATAAGAATTTTTGTTAAATCATGAAGTATCAGAAAGCTGGAGAGGAAGAAGGCACCATGCAGCCCTATGCCAGCAGGGTGCAGGGGCTGCAGGGTCCATGAGCCTGAGCTCTCTCAGGAGGGTTGGTGTCTGTCTGTCCCTCTTGATGTGGTTTGTGTGGGCTACCATGGTCCTGCTAAATGTTGTGATAGAAGTGTGTGATGCAGCAGGCAATTTCTACCTGTTGCCATGGTGTGCCATGTCTACCATGGGCAGTGGCTGAGTGAGGGAGGAAAGTAGTGTTCTTCTGCTTGCTTGATGTCTGTGGGTGCTGTGCTCAGGTGGGAAGCTTTGGCTTTCACCCGAGGTGTGTGGATAGGTTCTTAACCAGACTGATAGGTCTGAGGTTGCTCAGATCAGATGCCTCATGTTGTGTGGTGATATGTCATGGAGAAAGGTTTGGCTGGGAAGCCCTGGCACTGGGCCTCATCTTCCTGGCAGGCTAAGTCTGCTGTGAACCAAACGTGTGTGAGAGAAAGCTCAGGTTGGTCTTTGTGTTGCCAAGTTGATAGTGACTTAACCTGCAGCAAAGGATCATCTCCTGCTACTGGTGTTGCTAGTAGGTCATGGCAGGCTTAGGAGGATGTCCCCTCTTGTTGAGAGGAGTGAGGTCTGGCCTGCTCTGTGCCCCAGTTGGGTCAGCCTGCTGCTTTGTACTGGGCTGAATGGGGGTATGGTGTCTGAAACTAAACCTGTACCCACTGCCATGGTCAGGACAGGCGTTCTGTGCCTCTCCTTCCCTCTGCCCCCACTGCTCCTCCTGATCTTGAGGCCCCATATTCTCACCTGCAGTGTTTTTTGTTAAGTAGGCAGTGAGCAGATCCAAAAAGCTATGGTGGGGCGAGGATCATTTTCTTTTCCAGTCTAATTTGTGTTTTATATTAAAATTCTCAGGTGCAAATTTGGACCTAGCATTTACCTAAAATAAATCCTCGGAATAAGGAAGCACTTTATGTAATAGGAGGAAGTTAAAGAGGAAATTATCACAGAATGTTAGGGACTGGAAGGGACCTCAAATCCCCCTGCTGGAGCAGGAACACTTAAATGAGATTACACAGGAAGGTGTCCAGGCAGGTTTTGAATGTCTCCAGAGAAGGAGACTCCACAGCCTCCCCTGGGCAGCCTGTTCCAGTGCTCTGGCACCCTCACTGAGAAGAAGTTTCTTCTCATATTTCTCAAATTACTACCTGATAACTCCATTATAATATCTTGTATCTCCACATCATTCAGACACTTCACTCTCACTTCCCTGACTTCTCTCTCAGTATGAAATAGCATATGTGGTCATGGTGTTAACTGCTGAAATGGTGGGGGATGAGGCTGTCCTAGGACTTGTTAGTTGTATAGAAGGGTCACAGCTGGAAACAGCACAATAAATTAGCTTATATTTTGAATGTACTTCTTATGGCTTTCTTTCTCTTGATTTATAATGGATTCACTCTATGCAAGTAAAGCTGTATAGTTGTGTGTGAAAAGGTGCTCTGATGAAATCAATGTTGACTAATGGAATCAATACAAAAGTATCTGATATTAATTTTCCAGCTACTATGATGGAAAATTGTGGAAGGAGGAGGAATCCTCTTGCAGATGGGCAAACCCTATGACTCCCTCAGTTATCCCCCACTTAAAAGCTATCAATTTAGAGCTGTCCTGTGTATTGCCCTGTGAATTGAACAAGGCTTTTCAGTCTTTAATTAAGGGTGACAAACTCTTTGAACATCACAGCATTCATCTGTTCATGTGTGGAAAGCCTGGTGTAACAAAAGAATTTAATCAAACTACAAGCCTAATAAAGACTACATTGCCTGAACTAAATGATGTTATTGCTGCTGCAGCTCATAGTTTTACATTTAAAAAAGCGGGTCAGAGTGTTCATTCATCTTGATTAGCAATGCCAACCTAATTACTTCTGGAGGAAACAGTAATTAGCTGGAGTCTCACCTCATTAATCATGACATTCTTCTAGCAGACTATTTTTATCTGATAAATGGCTTGGATTGGAACAAGGTGTATATTTGAATTCTAGTTAATTGTACACAGCTTGCTGCATAACATTTAACATTTTTATCATTTAACTGCTTCCTTCCTGTGAACCTCTCAGCCATTTTTGCAGGCTGTTCATGTTGAATAAAAGGTGAATGGCCCACATAAGATATGTCAGCTTTAATTACAGATAGAAGTAACTGAAGGTGTGTTCCAGCAGCAGGGAAATGGTGGGTCCCTGCCTGCACAGGAGACTAAAGGGATCTTTTCTCCATCAGAAACTGGTACACAGCTACTATTGCGCAAAGGCTGATGTTGCTCTTTGCAGAAGCCTGGGCCAAGACTTTGAATGGGGACAGATGATTAAACACATCCTTGCTCTTAAAGCCAAGTTCTTGGAGATATCTCCAGGGCACCTCGAAGTCAGTTCACCTAAATTGCCAGTCCCTTCTGACAATGTTGACAATGATGTTTCAAAATGTGTATTTCAGAGACTTAATATTTTGTGTGTATTAAAACCAATAAGGAAGCATGTACTGTTTTTTGGGGGGAGGTTTTTTTTTTGAAAAGTTGATTTAACAATGATCAGAGATGTTTCTTACTTTTACAAAGCATAATTGCCTTATTTATCTGAACTGTAAGAACTGGGAAACAGCAAGAGCCTGGAAGCCACAATTCCAGATTCAGTTTTCTAATAAAACCAACAGGTTCTAATTTTCTAGGGAGGATGATTATGAGTGTGTTGGTTTGGGAACATCAGACTATACACATATATATATATATGTATGTATATATATATATGTGGGTTGTTTCTTTTTCTTTTTTTTTTTTTGTTTGTTTGGTTGGTTGGTTTTTTTTCAACAGAGATATAAATGATTTGTTTTCCTTACTGATTTTTAGAAAGGATAGATTGTAGGTATATTAACCTGAAACAATGACAGAAGGTTAACAGCGAAAGAGAGGAAAAATTAAAGTTGCTCTTTCATTTTTATGTAACAATTTTTTTTTTAATGCATTATATTAGTTGTGTGGAATATTTTGTATTTTTAAAGCACACAAAAGTTAACACCAGCTTTTAATTTGCTTTGAATAAGCAGAAAAATTGGCTGTATCTGAAGAGTTGATCTGTGTTCTAAAAGCATCTTACTCTTCCATAATCAAATAAGTTTACTCTTTGCTAATAGAAGTGGAAATTACTAGTTATTTCTGTATGTTTCCTGCAGGAATATTTAGCTATAGCTGCGCCGCTGACTGAGCTGCAACCCAGCAGCCAATGGAGTACTGTTTTATCTTGCCAATAAGGGAAGAAATACTGTTGACAATTTTTGAGAAACTATCACATCACTTTCATTTTAACAATTAAATGTTCTCTGCACTTTTACACAAATATGTTTCTTTTAAAAAAAGTTTTCTTTGGGTCCTCTTTCCCTGTCTTTCAACTACAAAAACAAAACGGAAAACACAGGAGCAGAAAATCCAATGTCCCTAAAATTAAACAAACAACTCCCTCCCCAAAAACCCTGAAAAAAAATGTTTGTAAAAACATGTTCAATGCATATTTTTGTTTCTCCTTGAAAAATAATTTTATGTAAGACACAACTTTCATTCTAAAATCACGTCCAATCACAATCAGCTCCACACAGTCCTGGTATAGCAAAAAATTTCTTAATCTCTCTGGTAGAAGAAACCGTGCTTTTATGTAGTTGTGAATATCCACAGAAAAGAGGTGTATTTGGTGCATACATATACTACATCTAAGTGACTTTTTGATATTCAAATTATTAATTTAAAAGTCTGTTTCAATAACTAACATTGTTTCTAATCGTTAACTTTTTTATTAGGATCTAATATGCTCTAGGCTGATATCTTTGATCGTAGGACCCAGTTACAGTGTTATGCTAGAGGCAGTACTTGTCAAATGTTAGAAATGCAGGAGTTTTGCTAATGAGTGTATATTTATGAATTAATACAACATTAGTAAATCTCTAATGAAAATTGTAGACTCGTTTGCCTGCATATCGCTTGTGCAGATATCGCTGTCTCATAACTTCAGTCATAGATTACTTCTAGATGATTTCACATATCTAGGGAAAATTACTTTACAACTTCTAAGAAGTTAGAAGGAATTCACACTGAGTTTTTAATATTTAATTAGTACTTTTAATCTGATATCTCAAAGGAATTTATAAACAATTAATTATGCCACTCTTGCTCTTCTGATAGAGGTTGACATTACAATGCCCAGTTTAGAGGAAGAACTGAAACCTAAGCTGGTTAAAGACAACTTTCTCAAAAGGAGGTTAATGTACGTATGGCTCAGAATAATCAACTTTGTCTGTAACTACAAATCAAAAACACTGTTTATCTTAATTTGAGCTTTGTGGCTTACCAGGTGAGTCAAGTGCACAACTGAGAGTAGAATAACAAAGCTCCCTTTTCCAAGTTTCAGATACCAACTCAAACTTTCCTCTTGATACAGCCTTCTCCACTTCCAGCAGAAATTTAATCAAAGCATCTTTAATTGAAGGGCCAGGCTTATGTGGTATCCCAACATAACACTATTTCTCAGCCTGAAATCAAGGACAGAGGGAACTGAGCATCAGTTGTGTAATTTCATTCATGAGCACTGTAGAAAAGTGGGGAATGACAGCCAGGTGTTTTGGCTTTCCAGTCCTTGTGACTTTAGAGGTCTGAGATATGTAGAGAAAAAAGCCCTTTGTCAGTTTGGACAGGCAAAGCCAGCTTCCCAAGCGTTGCTGGGGGCTGTGGGGAAGGTGCTGAGCAGCTACAGGAGGACTGGGACAGACAAGGTTGCTGCTCTGGGGGCTTTGGTGCATCCTGCTCCTTCCTGCCTGTTGGTGCAGAGTTCTAAGTACCACTTAAGATCTCCAAATTACTTATTTTAGTTCCTTGTAATTTATGTCTTGATTCTCTTCTGAGAGGCCTGTAGTACAAAACACTTGTACCATGCTAGTAATCTGCCAGTCACAGGATACAAGTGCCATTTTTTTAATGTTATATGCAACATCATTAAGTTTTGCATCTATCCAGTCTCATTGCTACCTCATTTAAAACATGTGGTCCCAAGCTCAGGTATTGCAGTCTACAATAGGCTCTTCCAGGGTCTCATTCCATGTTTGACTTGAAAGGCCGTTCAGGATCTCTGGGGGAAAACCTTTAAAAATTAAAATTCAATTACAAACTCCATTAAAAATATTCAAAACTGCTACTGTGTGCTAACCAGAAGACAAAAGCAAATGCAGAATTTCTAGATGGCAAGAGAGAAGGAATGAGTCTGGACCTATAAACAAGGGTAAGGGACTTGAGTGGCATAATTGCAGTTGCTGTCTATACCCTCCGATAGCTCTGTCCTTCAGGCTAAAACTGACTATATGGCCATTGAGAGATTCCTGCAGGTCTTCTTGCCCATTCCCACAGCTGAATGGAAAGCCAACAGAAACCAGGGCAAACTTTTGAGCAACATATATATATATATATATATATATATATATATATATATATTTAATAACTATTCTTCTTCTGTTTTTTTTCTAGCAGCATAAGATGGACAAAATATGGTACAGTGAGCAACAGGTTAGTAGTGAAAAATAAGAAATCGCAATGCAGAGGCATGGTGACTCTGCATTAAAAATGTGGATGCCCTCCAGGTATAAGCATGCATTGGCATGATGATAATCACATTTTAGTATAAAACTCTCTTCCGAAAAAGGCAAGTTATTTGATATTTCTGCCTGCTGAAGACTAACTTGTGTGTCCTAATTTTATATTGGTTTGAAGTTATCTAACCCACATCAGAACATACACATAGTAAAACAGATATTTTAAAAGTTTCTAACACATTTTAAAATAAAATTGGAGGCACAACCTTATGATTGAAAGATTAAATCCTGTCCTAGCCAGTAAAAATAATTTTTTTAAAAAAGAAACTATTTTAAGCACAATGTTGGCTGTACTAGACAAATTTAGTTAGGTCTGTGTCTCAGTCTTGTCAGAGATTAGCATAGTCCAGAAGGCTGCAATCAGTTTGCCAAAAAAATCATAACAGCAGGGGTGATTTTAAAAAAAAGCATTAAAAATTAATAGAAAGCCAATGGCTATAAATAAAATGAGACAGTAAACCTGTACCTGGAATCTAGAAGTAAGATAAACCTCATAAACTCTTCACAGATGAAAAATAGAAGAAACTCCCAAGGACAGCATCCAGTCCTGTTGAATGCAGTGGGAATTCTGCCACTTTCATCTTCTTGGCCAGGATTTTTTTTGTACAGAAGAGGCCCCCAGCTGGCACATGCTGTTGCAGTTTACTGGTTTTCCACGGAATTATGACATGTTTTTAACAATGTAAAATGGACTCTCCGAGGCTTTGCACCTTCTTCAGTCCTTTGTATCAATGTGAGGAAGCTGGATCTCTGAAAATTTTAGAGGAGAAAGGAAAATGTGAGATGCCCTTGTTGCTGTAATGGCTTTCATTGGCAACAGTAAAAAAAAATAAATAGGCTAAGCTTTGAATGCTTGCTACTCTTATTTTTCCTCTTCTAATTTTCTGTTTGTTTGCTTTTATGCATGGGATTTAAAAAACTAATTTGGGAAGAATTTGCAGGTGAACTGTCTTGTTAACCGCTAATGGTATCTAAATAAAAAATACGATATCGCTACACAGGAACATCCATGTTGTTGTAATAGCCTCATTTGTGAGTAGACCCTCACAGTGTACACACTTTGGAAACAAACGTGGTCTCAGTCCCAAAGACTTTACAGCCACAACTCAAAAAATGAGACATGGAAATGTCCAAAGAGCTTGCAAGGGTAGAAAAACTCACTATGTATGATCTTAGATTGACTGTGTTCTCAGCTGAGTAAGAAGTAAATGATATTTTATTTTTATTTTTTTTTAACATAGTGGATTTTAAGAGTATTCACCAGTTTGAAAAAAGAGGATTTTCAATCCAGAATTGTGAAAACCTGAAGAGCTGTCATGTCTCATTTCTGGTGTTGTGCTACTGTTCCAGGTACTGTTACATCCATTTCACATCAGGCGTCACTCATGAAGGGCATGTTGTTATACCACAACCCCCCAGGGAAATTCTTGGTGACTATTTCTCCTTGTAGTAGCATATCTTGGCTCAGGCTTTTGCTCTGTGAAGTTACATGTATTTTCAGTTTTTCTGGGAGACGTATAACGGTAGCTCTTCTGCTGTTTTTGATTTACTTCATATGCAAAACATTTCGATGTATCTTCTCTCTTTCTGACTTGGAAGCACCTCCGAGCTACTGCCATACATTTGAATTTTGGCTTGATTTGGTTATTCTATTAATTTGTAGATAGTATACTGTAATTATTCTTTGCCCCAGGGGTTTGTTTGTACTGAGTCACTGAAGCTGAATAGCCCTTCCTTATGCATATTTTCTTTGGAGATATAATTTGCTCACTTGATTTATTAGTGTGTTTATGCTACTTATGTTTGATCTTGATGATAAAAAAAAGTGCTCATTGTTTCCCTGAGTTGTAGATAATGCCTGGCATCCATTAACCAGCTTAATTTAAAGTGTAATTTTAGACTGATTTAGTAAATAGGTAGAAGAAGTGGTGTATGCTGAAGTGCTGCAAATGAGCAGCTATTGCTTGGGGTTAGCACACTAGAGAACATGCACAAGTCCAGTACTCTCGTGTTGTTTGGTTAGCTACTGTGAACTCAGCTGCTGTTGACCATGTGCCTGTGGTTTGGGCCATAAAAAGCACTCGGGAAGGAATGAAGGGAACAGAAGATCTAAAGGGAGCTATACTTTAAACAATACACGAGGTAGCCCTACAAGACTTGCAGTTGTTTAAACTGTTTTGAGAAGTTTTGGTCTGAGGCTGTGGTTTCATGTGTGGCAGCTTTGCTTGCACCTGCTAGAGGGAGGCCTTGGTGCTCTCAGTCTTTGCTCTACCTTCCCCCGCAGATGTTCCTAGAGAGTTTGTGGTCCTGCCTTCTCCTCCTGCTGAGTTTGGGGCTTGTGAGAGCTTGCTACCCTGCAAAAAGCATTTTCTTTTTTTCTTTTGGATGAGTTATTTTTTCTGTCAGGTTAGTGATATACACTGGCTCCTGGAAGAACTCTGTGGACCTACAAAAGCGACGGGAGATCAGCTCTATGAGTTATCGCCATAACTGCATACCAAGTTAGTGCTGGGCTGGGTTGACAGGTGCTCAACACCCGTTTGAGGCTGGTGGTACTTCACTGTTTCAGACTCTAGCACTGTGAAAGGATCAGGCTCAGACAACTGGACTCTAGCACAGTGAGTTAAATTCACCTCTGAGAGGGCCCTGCTGAGTTCCAGAAACAAGCTTGACCAGGTGAACCTGACTCTTGTGCCGCCTCACACTGCTGTGGCCTCCTTACAAGACTCAAGCAGCAGGAAACAAGAGGAGCAAAAACGAAGATGAGGCTCAGCATGTACAGACTTCTGTATCTTTGTTCTCATCTGGTATAACTAAATCTTTGTGTGCAGAGCACATAAGATTTTGAAGTGTCAATTTGACTTTGGGTAACATTCAATAATCTCTTTACTCCCATTTAAAAATCTGGTTTAATTAAAATGTACATAGTGTTCCCACAATGAATATTGTTTCTAAGCTGTGTGTGTCTTTCAAATTCCCAGTACAAACAATCCTGTAAATAGGTAATTAAAACCATCTACTTCTTGGTAGTCCAGTTACCTTTGCATCACCATTTACATTTTTCTCCCCTTTAAATTAAGGAATCAAGTTGCCATCAATTCTTTCTCTAGTGGATGAGCCATTAGCAAAAAATGCTCGTGGCACACAATTTGTCAAAAAGAAAATACATTTTCTAATAAATTTATTTTCCAAACAAATTGCTCTTCAGGGCCACACAAAATTGTGCCTTCAGATGATGGACATGTCCATAAAATTTAATCCAGCACAAGACACTTAATGCAGTTAATGTTTCTGATCTTATATTCCTCCTTTTCTATGAAAATGCTACTTTTTATATTGTCGTCAAGGGTAAGTACTGAGGTATGTGGAGCTATTTTGAGGTAAGGGTCTGGCGCCTGTTTTTTAGACCCATTTCACAGAGGAGTAAACTGAAACTCAATTTTTGAGATCATTCTTGGAAGTGAATAATAACAGGGTTCTGCCACTTGGTCACCTCTTTTTAAGTGAGAGAAAATGAACCTATTTTGCAGCAATATCACTGATAATAAGATTATAGGGAGAAGATTTAAATGCATTGAGGTAGCTGCAGGAGTCTAGATCATACTGCCCAGAGGTACTTGTTGAGGCCCTGAAGGAGATGTATGAGAGGATGAAAGCACACCATGTGGATGTGAGCACACTGATCTTGATGCTGAGCTAGTCGTTGGGGGTTAGTGCTGGTATCTCTGCAAAGCATTGAGCTGTGTTGCTACCAGAATAGTTTTTTTATTTCTCTGCCTCAACCATGTGTGACTTGGGTTATGTGATAGGGGCTAATCAATGGGACAAACCCCATATCCTTAACAGATGTATTTGTCGTGGGCAGGCAAGGAATTGGAGGTAGAAATGGTACAGCATTTTGTTCTCCTTTCTAAAGGTCTTGGTGCTGTGGCTGCCCTTGTTCCGCTTGTCTCAAGGGAAGGGAAAGGCAAAGCAGAAGAGCTCTGGTCTCTGGCCCCCTTGGGAGGTGGGAACTGAGCTTGAGGAAGAGAGAAACCGGGACTTCCCCAGCTTCTAGTTAGAAAAAACAGCAAAAGGGACCAGCACCCCCTCAGAGGGCGCTGTGAGTTACTTGTTCCCAATAGCAGCGAAGGAAAAAAATGTTGCATTTTTTTTTCTTTCCGAGTTTTTTTTCTATTTTATTTTAAGCTTCTGGGAACTTCTATATTATTTTGTGACAGGAGAAATGTTCTCTCTATTTATTTTTTTTCTTGCCTTCAAAATAGCAAGCTCGCTGCTAACTATTTACTTATAAATTCTGGATTGACATTGTAAATACTGGGACATTGCCATATTCTGTCTGACTGGTGTGTTTAAGAAGTGAAGTCTGCTTAAAAGGGAGTGGAGGCCACTTGTCACCACAACCCATGCAGAAACCTGGTAACTAACCCTCATTGTCTCAATGGCACTTCCTGAAGCCAGACTTCACAACTGAGCCCAACGCACTTTCAACCACAAAAGAAAGCTATTTGAGCTCTTTAGTCATTTACCTCCTCTTAGAGAACAAAGCAAGCAAAATTGTTGCAACATTTGCTATTAAGAAGGTTTATTCTGAAACTGGAGAGGGGAAAGAAAAAAAAAAAAGAAAAGAAAAAAGAAATGAACAACAAAAGCCCAAACCCACAGGAGAGCAACAAGGTTCTGTTGACCTCGAGTTTTCTTTAAAAGTCAAGGTGAAGCTTGCTGTTGAAGGGAGCTGGTTGTGCATAGGTATAACAAATACCTTATTGCCACTTTGGAGAAGCAACACTTGGAAAACAATATCAAATGTCCTTGGGATTTAGGAATACTATTAATCACAGAATGGTTGAGATTGGAAGAGACATCGAAGATTTTTCATCCTCCATTGTCAAAACAGAGACAGCTAAAAGTGGTTACTTGGAACTGTATTTACTCAGATTTTTAATATATTTTATCTTTTTTTTATAAGGATGGAGACGCTGCAACCCTTTTGGAAACCTCTTCCAGTGTTTGATCATCCTCATGTTAGGAAAACAACAACAAAAACTGCCTGTGTTTAAATGGAATTTAATGTATTTCACTGTGCCCATTGCTTCTTGCCTTTTCACTGGCTACTAGTGATGAGAGTCTGGCTTGGTTTTCTTTATTCATCGGGTATTTGTTTACACACACTGATCAGATCTGCCCCCTTCCCCTCAGGCTGCCTTTTCTCTAGGGGGAACAGTGCCACCTCTCAGAATCTCCTCACATAAAAGGGGCTCCATTCCCTTAATTTGCTGGACTTGCTCCTGTAAATCCGTATCTCTCTTGTACAGGGGAGCCCAGAACTGGACACAGCACTCCAGAAGTGGCCTTCCTGGTGTTGTGCTGAGGGCTAAGGATCACCTCCATCAACCTGCTGGCAACACTCTGCTTAATGCATCCCAGGATGCTGTTAGTCTTTTTGCAGAAGTGTATTCATTGCTGCATCCTGGTAAACTTGTCCACTAGGAGCCCCAAGTCTGTTTCTGCAGGTCTGCTTTCCAGTGGGTTGGTCCGCACTCTGTACTGGTACATGTGGTTATTTCTTCTTCAGATGCTGGAGGACTCTGCATATCCTTTTGAACTTCATGGGGTTCCTTCTGCCTATTTCTCTTGCCTCTTGAGGTCCCTCTGAATGGCAGCACAACAATCTGGTCTATCAACCACTCCTTCAAATTTTGCATCAACTGCAAGCTTGCTGAGAGCAGCGTACCCTATCATCCAGGTCGTTAATGAAGAGGTTAAACGGTATTTGTCCCAGCACTGACTGCCTTGTGGCACAGTACTAGTGGCTAGTCTCCATCTAGACTTTGAGTTGCTGTCTATGATCTCTTGAGTCCATCAGTTCAGCCAGTTTTCAGTCCACCTCACTGTCTATGTAGCCTGTACTTCATCAATTTGTCCAAAGATTTTTATGGGAGACATTGAATACCCTGTGAAGAAGCCACCTACCTCCTTTTTCTTTTAGTATATTCTTTCACAAAAGGAAAAGCCCATTTTGTGGGAATAACCCACTTCACTTGGGTACTAAGATGGGAGTACTCAGACTCCGAATAAACTAATAGAGTGCTACTTTCTATGACCACGTAAGGGGGAACCATACCATTTGGTGGTGATATAAAATTTTGTACTTGAAGTACTTTGAAGATTTTGTTGTTGTTGTTTGTTTGTTTGTTTGTTTGTTTTTGTTAAGCTTCGAGGCTCCTTCCCTGACTTGCTAATCCCACATCCCTGCCAGCTTAGACCAACACCATACATACAGGGGAGCAGGAGCCTTGCTCCAATGGTTGGACGTGTTGGGTTCCAGCTAGTGCTCAGATTGCCACATCTGGTGAATCCGCTTCAGGGTCAGCCTTCTTTATGAGATGTGTGTATGGTGTTCCCCTTGGCCCATGGCTAGTGTCTTAGGTATCTATTGCTTTCTGTAATAGGTTGTTGATGTAAGGCATCAATAACTTTGCTAATTATGTAGCCTCAGCCCAAAGTCTTTGAATGTCTCCATGCCTAGGGACATAAAAGATTTCTCTGTCATCTCTATCCCTCTTTGGTCTTTGACCCAGACGTGGCTGAAAAAGCATGAAGTTAACAACACTTACATAACAAAGTTTATCTGCTGCTTTCTTTTTCAGTTCATACTAGGTTATTCTAGTCAGAGCTGGGTTGATACAGTCAAGGTCTCACTTGGTTGGGTGGCACTTCTGGGTACACAAGACTCAGTTGTCTTCTAGAATCAGGTCCTTACTACAAGATTTATGTGGCAGAGACAGTAGAGTAGGAAATGTGCCATGGATGAATTCAATTATAGTACTGTGCATGCATGTGAAGTACTGCATTATTGCAATCCTCCCTCTAACAACAACGACTGGAGTCTTCCAGTTTTTCTCTTGCCTATTTGTTTTTAAGCCATGATTTTGCTACCAAGATGCTGGGTCACCTTGGCCCATGCCCCTTCACATTGCCTCTGTATCTGTAAGTTGGATACACTGATGCTTTTATAAAGTTCTTGGAGATATCTGTGTTAAGAAGCATTGTTTAAACACTAAGTATAATTAATAATATTTTTATTGTTTTAGAGATCAATGCATGACATGCTCTAGTTTTAATTATTTCATGCTGTAGTTTGTTACTGGTACACTTCAGGTGAGTTTTTGTTTTTTATTCAGTAACTACTTAAGGCACCTGAAGTGTGATAGTAGCTGAAAACCTTTAGGAAAATAACTTAGTATTGCAAATTATGGTTATTGTCTTAGGATGGCGATATCAACAGGCAGGCTGAATATTTGTAGCCTTAATCCTGAGTCAGTAAAACTTTCTCTTAAATTAACAAAAATTGGAAAAGTAAGGTTAATTATTTCTATTAAATAAGGAATCCCATAACAACATTTTTATGGGTTTATACAGTAGATTCATTGGCAGATTTTTTAAGACACATGTAGGATATTATTGTATGACTGAGCCATTAACCCAGCATTGTATGATAATGTCCTACACTTGTGTTTTTTTGTTATGACCAGTTGAAATTATAATTAGACTTTGTTTGCTATGCCAGTAATATAAAATTAGCTTTTGAATTTGCACTTTAAGAGCTTGTCCATAAATTTTTAGTCTGGTGGTCTTTCTGTTCCATACACAATTTTCTGTAAAAATATGTCTTGCAGGCACCCTGCATTTCATTTAAAGAAACCCTGATCTTCCTCAGTTCCAGTTGTTATGGTTTGGCTTAGAGAAAGCTTGGTGGTCTATTTCTTCTCCTCCTGAAAAAAAAATGAAAATGCTTTTGACGCTTAACCATAACAGGTAGGTTGAGTTGTAGAGTGTGGAGTTTTCTCAGGAGAACAGGCACATTGTTGGCTGTTGCTACATGTGCAATGATCTCTTGCAGGGTGGGAGGGAGGAAAGCTTCAGGGCTGCCTCAGAGGCTCTGAGAAGCCTCCTCTGAGAACACATAGCAGTTCTTGAAAGGCAGGCAGAGGAAAGCTATTATTATTTACCCCTCACCTTCCCCCTTGCAGTTCTAGGATCCATGTCCTAGAAGTGCAACCTGCATTAAGAGATAAGAGCTCCTCTTGTCGGCATTACAGGTAAAACATTTGTAATGGGGGAGTGAAGGGTGCTCTCCCAGTGAATGTCATCTCTTGCTGGGGAAGATGGGGCTCTAGGAAAGAGCAGGTAGTTTAGGTGAAGGCCAGGAGCTGGAGGTGTGATTTTTAGAAGTAATAAAATACTGTTCTTGATTGATAGTGAGGATTCTGTGTGCATATACACATGCAGACACATTTTTATTTTTGTCAGGGATGGTAGTGTTTTCCTTTTATATTCAAAGCTGAGATACTGTTGGAAATGTAACCAGGGATTTGGTTACCTTAGGGGTATTGGGAAAAGTAATTAGTTCATAAAACATTCTGAGGATTAAAGTTCTTTTGTAAATCCTACCTCCGTTGTTATTCTCACCGAGAATGCTTCTAGGAATGCTATTCAGTTTGAGAGCAAAATCTTCAACTGCTAAGAATTAGAACAGCTACAAGCTTTCCAGTGAAGCTACTTTTGATTTGCATCTGCAGAAATTCTGTCTTTCTTGATTCAATGATGTTACAAACTTCCTTTGTACAATTCCTTTTTAAAGACTTTTGCTTGTATTTGTAACCAAATAATTTGTTTTGTTAATGATATATACAAAAATATATGGGCCAAATTCTCCCTGTGTTGCCTCACTGCAAATCATAGTCATTGTATTGCTGTCAGTAAATTTTATCTGCTATCCAGCTGTGTAGCTGAAAAGAGAGCTTGATCCTGTTTGTCTGTAGAGTTTCCAGTGTGGGGTTCTGCAAATATTTTTGCTTTGTAACCAGTAAGCTTTTGCACATTGGTTTAGTAACCCTGACTACAGTGGAGTTATGCCTCTTTACCCTTATTCGCACCAAATTTGTGTAAAGGTTCTTGATATTATTTTATAAACATGAATGTTTAGGTTTTATAGCTAGAAATGGGATAAATACAGATCTTGTAAGTGGGAGCTCCAGCTTCTTTGAGGGAATCATATGATTAAACTCAATAGTATAAATTGTATTGTCTTCTGTATGTAAAAGAAAAAGACATTTTTTTCCAACTGTTCATATTGAATGTAATTTTCCACTAAGGAGACTGCAGCAGCCTGCCAGAGTTGTCACACGCCTTGATGTCTTTGAACTTCTTCCTTGGAAGCTGCTGAAATCCTTCATGCAACTGCTCCACTTGGGCGTAATCCAGGAAGAGCTTTCTCCAGCTGCTTTGGTTTATTGTGTATCGGCTCCCAGAATCTGAGATCGCAAGTCAAGCAAAAAGGCTAAATGTAGATGCATACAGAACAGCCGGAGCTCTCCGACTCAGTGCTCCAGGAAGCTCCCCTGACCTGTTCCCCAAGTTGCTTTCAAGACCACTGGGACTTTGGCTGTTGATGATAACAGGCCAACAAATGTCATGCTGCATTTATAAGACAAAGGAAAAACACCCTCCTTTTCTTCTATATTCACTGTATGGGGAGAGGAGCCCATTCCACATATCTTCCCTCGACAGCTAGAAAAGAAGTGCTAAAGCTAAAACCTTGGGACTTGGGAAAATAAACAAGAGGAAAGCTGAGGTCCAAAACAATCAGATACACATCTTCGATGCAATAAGACTATCCTTGCTATTGCTTTCTGTCATGCATATCCATTTGTATGCTCTGGATAGTTTTTTTGTTCTGCAAATTCAGATCATTCAAGCTTATCAACACTTCCTTATTGCAAAGAAGATCCATCTTTCAATTTGATAAAAAAGACACAGCTTATTCCAACAGCAGAACTGTCAGGTAATCAGATATGATTGAGGCGAATAAAGTTTATCCAGGTTAGAGTGGGCTCCCTGTTGCTGTGTCTATGGTGGCTCTATGTCTCTAGTCCCCTAGAGGCAACAAAACGGGTATTTTTCTGCCAGGCTACAGAATCTTCTACCCATCAGCCACCAGGTGTTGGCACTCAGGTCTGTCTCAGCTTTGCCATCTGAGATAGAGATTAGTCAGTCTGCACTTCCTTCCTCTCCATTCCTGGCTCTCCCTCTTCATCTTCCCACCCCATCTTTGCAGTGGTGTGTTGTGGGATCAGCCAGATGAAAAATAAATAGTTGAGAGAGATGGTATTTGTTCTTCATTGCATCACAAATCCAAGTCTGAGGTAGCATAGAGAAACATAACAGAAAGGCTAAGGTTGGGATCATAGCATCTGGGTGAGGTGGCCCCAGCAGGGAAAGGCCATACAAGCACATGTGTTGGTGGCTTGCAGGCCAGCAGCCCACTGAAGCCCCAACACATCTACCTGTAGTTTCACAGGACATCCAGCTGTGCAGGGAAAGAACTGTGAACAAATTCCAGTGACTTGCAGAAATGGGACAGGATGGAGACACTGGTCGCTATCAGCTCCAGAAGGGTACAAAGAGCCACAAACCTTGCACACACGTGGTTGTGCACCAAAGAAGAAACACAGAGGCATAAGGTGTCCCTTATTCTTATGGGCATCACAGTGGATCTTGCACCTAATAGCTGAACACAAACATTGCTGTGCCCAACAACTTGATGGACTTCTTGGCACTGGCCACAGTCTCGTGTTTTCTGAGCGTAACAGAGTAAAAACTGTTTGATTTCAGTTTTTATTATATGATAATCTTCCCTTATGTTGCTGATACAGCGTTGTAGCAGTATTTCCTACAAGATGGGGACCGTCAGGAATGAAAGATGTCAGGATTACAGAGCTCTAGGACTCCAACTTAGGTCCAGCTAAGTGTTTAGGCAGATGCCTCCTTTTGCAGAAAGGAATAATCCCAATTAATTAAGAACATTCTTAAGTGCTTTCCTGAAATGTGTCCTGCAGGATCAAATACACTTTCTTCCTGGAGCTCTGATTTTTTTCATTTTCATTTTATCTTTTATGATTTAAGACCAATGCTTGAAAAACAGCTGCTGTGAAGACTTAAAGATCCTCTATAATTCACATGTTCTAAACTCAGCAGTCCTAGGATGCTTATGTTCTTTTACAAAGCAGGAGGAGGAAAGGACATGCAAAATCCTTAAGATGCTATTTTAAAAAAGACTTCAGAGGAAAAGGGAAATTTTTATCCTTTCATAGCTCAGGAAAAATATGCCAGACTTATGCAGATAATCAAACATCCCTTTAATACTTCTTTTTTTTTTTAAGACATCAGAATGTGATTGCTTTTTCCAGCAACATCTAAACACTTCTATAACTTGAAAATCTGTTATCATGTTTTTATATGTATCATGGGGAAGCTTAGGCCAGTTAACCTTAAATAGTGTATGTACATTTTATGAGATGTTGTATTGTTTAGCTGTAATAAAATAAGTGGTTCCTGCATGTGCTCTTCAGTGAATGGTATTTTAAGTGTGTCAGAAGGGACTAGTAATGCGTAATTCTTGCAAAAAGTCCTATATTTTAATTGAGTGGAATTGGAGACCTTCATACATAATATGGTGTGTGTGTGTGTGGTGTTTTGTTTTTTGTGTGGTGTTTTGTTTTGTTTTGGTTTGGTTTTTTTACCTTTTCAAATCTTAAGTGAAACAGGTCTGCCTTCGAGCAAATAGCCCCCTTTGGGAATGGTGGTATTTTCCAACTATACACAGGAGTTTTATATGGGACATCCCTCAGTCCTAGTCTGACCTGCTAACTATCGCTTTTCTGATTTTGATATTTGCATCCCTGACCTGATGAAAAGATTTTGCCCTTGGGTAAATGATATTTTGCCACTCACTTATGATTCTCATTCTCAGTCTCGACATTGCTTTTTTTGTTTCTGATTGCAGTTGTTCAGCTCCTTTTTTTACAGTTATTTTTCCACGTTTACGGGGTTGAATTCTAATAACTAATATTTCTCAAGCCCATATGGTAATGTAGATGTGCTAGCTATTCTCCCTCACCCCCATTTTACTTTACAAGATAAGGCCACTGCCCTCATCTTTTTGCAAACTACGCTAAAAGCATGCTCTGTGCTCAAGTGTGGTTATTTTTTAGAAATATTTTACATTTATGAGAATCACCACAATGTAGAGGACAAGCACAGGATCTGGATGTGTGAATACCCACATTTTCCACAGTTTTGCTGCTGTTGGACTGTTGCACCTTAGATAGGATCTCTATCATGATTTCACATCTTGTAGAAAAGGCTTCAGACTTATGAGCCACCCAGGCTTCTAGAAACACTAATACAGTATTTCAATGTGTAGAGACAGAGTGTGCACCAGTCATGGATTTTTACCTTCTGATGTACTTTCCTTAAATTTAAAACTACTGTATATTGTTATGAACTTCACTGTTAGAAGACTGAAACCTTTTCTTCTGCTCTGTTAAATAATTTTAAGCATAGGTTATTTGAATTGAAGACCTGTTTGTTTATTTATTCGGCTCTTATTTACACAGGACTCAAACCTTTTCTTGTACACTTCAGCCCAATCCATGGAGTGGTTAGTGTGTGTTTTAGCGCTTAGCTTTGTTTTCTCAATCATTTTTCAGTTTTGCATGTTGCTGCACCTTCAGACTTCAGCTGAAGGGTTCCAATGCAAAAACAAAAGACATTTTTAAGGTTGGTTTGCTGAAGCTTTTCTGCATAGATGCTCCTGGGAGCAAGCATTTTGGACCTGTTTTTCTGTATTTTTCAAATAACTCATCTTGGAACATTTTCATGCTAGTTCTGCAACAAGGGCTCTAAATAATGAGGATAAAAAGCTAACTGCAGATATCTCCTTTACTATTCTCTGCTTATTTGTTAAAGGCAGTTCATTTTTGCCTTCACCTCAAACACTGCTTTTTCTTGTGTTTACACAACCAAACCTTTTCTTCCATGTGGCTGGTGGAATAACTAAAACATATAATGCTGCTGTGAATTAAGACAGTTGTTTCTAGGGAAGTATTTGTAGTGTTCTCTTGTTGCCCTTGCTGATGAGATAGTCTTTAAGGGTAGAAGTTTTCCTGGTCCTTAGTGTGACTAGCTGCAAGAGAATGAGTATAGTATGCTGTATTGGGTTCAATAAAGATCTTGGTGTGTTATCTATGTTATTATTTCTTCTGTGATGTATTTGTAATGTAAAATTTTATTAGGAAATCAGAAGGATTGAAGAGTCCATAAAGGTGGCAGAGCTGTTGCCCAGAAGCAATGAGCAAAGCCCTGTGGGTGAGACTTTGCAAAGCCCTAGCTTTATGCTCTTTCAGCTTTCTTTAGGTGACAATAGAGAATGAGGCCCATGCTTTCTGACTACTTAGGGACCCAGGAAAAAATCCATTATTAAGGGACAGGACTGCAGCAGGCTATAAAATAATTTTAGTTGAAACCAGTTGTAGTCAGTACTTAGCTTTTCCTTCTTGGCCTGAGCCTGAAGATGTGGTTCTATACATAAAATTTACTTGTCTTATAGGTAAAAAATCCTTGTTTCCTGTCTGTATTAATAATGGATGATGTTCAGCTCCCTGGCTTGCAAAAATGTTATGCAAAACATTTCCTGTTTTCTAATTAGCTCCAGTTCTGAGCTTGGAGAAAGTTTTAGGCACTTCTCAACTGTGGAATTCAAGAGCTACCCAGCATTGTTTTATGACCTGCTTAATATGCAGGGACCTGGAAGCAAACATAGATGTAAACCAGGTTTTTAGGAAACGCGGCTTTACCTGTGTGTTTGTTCTTGTTATTTTGGCTTTAATTTTTGTTTTCTTCTTTGCTTAGTTTGTCTGAATTCAACAATTGATGTGCTTTCCAGAGTTTGTAACTGCTTACATCTTGTGTTGACTGCTCTTGTTGGTAGCACACTCTCCATTTCAAACAGCCAGTTTCAGATATGTCTAGTCCAGCACTCTCTCTGTCTCAAAAATAAGGGATGTCCCACTCCCCCGAGTCATTTTGAAAAGTATGACACCTAACACTGAATGAGTTGGGGCTATGGTGTCTGTATATATGTGGACCCTTAAAGAGTTCATTAGTTAGTCCTCTATCACTATAAAGGTATTTTTTGTGATACAGTAATTCTAGCCCTACTTGAACCAGAAGTACAGAAAATCAGTCTCACAAGAAATAAAGGTTTGCAGTATTTCTGTGTTGACTTCTAATAGAAGAAAGCTGACATTGGGAATGTGCTCTGTCAAGCTTCTAGATGTACATTTAGGAAGGCAGGAACCTTCATGCTTGTTTCTGACCAGCAGTCTATTCATTATAGGATGTGGCCATGGCAGGCCAAGAACATGTCATTCCAGCATTAATTCCAGAAACTCCAAAAGAGAGAATTGTTGCATAGTCCTGCCCATAACAGACTACATCTCTTCTTTCTTGCTTGTGAGTGATGGATGGCATTAACCGTAAGACTTTACTTACTCATACTGGTTTTAACATCTGTGCCTCAGTAATACTCTCAGCAATGCACTCTGCAGAATAATGAAGCATTTTCTTTTGCTTGCTTTGCTGTCTGGGTGCTTTGCCACACCAAACTAAACATGTGGTTCAGCCTTGTGTAAGACTTGCAGATGTGACTCACTGAGATGCCTTTAACTGTGGTGAACCAGAAGTGAGCTGTGAGGCTACCCACGTTGTTCAGAAAGCCAGAGAAAATGAGCTATTAAAAGCTTTCTAGGATAAGTATGAATCCCAGTCTGAAATTAAGATTTAGAAACAATGCAGATCACTTCAAGTTGAAAATGAAAAAGGCAAAGGTAGCATGAGCCACTGCAAGGGATACAGTACAGATTCTGCAGCTGTGCTCTAGCTGATTGCAGGTTATTTCCTTTGTGTAACTTTCTAACTTGATTACACAGCTGATCTACCAAGCCTGAGCAACCAGTTAGAGTTGATGCATGGATCCCGAAAGTGGTTTTATTTAAAAAAAACCCAAGAGCCTACACAGTAGTTTTGTTGTAATGGGCCAGAAGAGAGGAGTATGTGTGAGTGCCCAGGGTGAAAACTGACACCAAAGGTGTAGGTTGCTGTTGCCGTGTAGTCTTTCTTCCAGCTTCCTCCTATATCAATTCTGCCACTGCAGGGACCCTGACATTAATTTCTGTATCAGTCAAAGGGTGTGAATAGTTCAAAAGAGGCCCAGTGTACTCCATTTTACCCATCACTCCTGAATTTGGCCCATTGAATCCTTCTGAAGAGCTTTGATTTGTAGGGATGACTGAGGCCATCTGTCCTCCTTCAGAAACCACCCCGCACGTGGCACACCGCGAGACGGAGCTCTGTGCCTCACGGTGGCTAAAATGGGGACAGGTGGGGAGTGTCTTTCACCAAATCTGCTGAATCTACTTCTGAAACGTGCTGTGACAGCCCTTCTCAGACATACAGGCACACTGAGGACACAGGCTAATCCCTTGAGTCGCTTTGCTCCTTATGGTATGTTTTCACCATTCTGCCCCATTTTAATCTTTATTAGTATCGCTGTTTATGGTTTTAATAGTATATTATTAACGACAGGACTCTTGTAAACCTGACATCACCTGTACCAGCCTGCACCTTCACTCAGGCCAATGTAGGCAGAGAACTGTGGCACAAGCGGTCTGAACACAAATGGTGCCATCAGCCCTGCCAGGCTAGTGGTAGGGGTCCTCAGGAAGCCCCAGGGACGTCCTGATGACCTGAGCATCAGGTTAATACAGTTGTTAGAAGTTAGTGCTTAAGTGACAGACACAATGAATTATGAAGAATCAATGAAGTCACCAGAGAAATTTCCCAAAAGTTCTTAGGATAGGTAAGGAATAAAGTCTTGATGTAATTGCCCAAATCAGTCATGAAAACGTTGCAAAGGAGATGAATTAGTGTCGTTGTGGATGATTTTCAGCGGTGTGTGAGTAGCTTTAAACAAATCTTGGAGGTTAGAGCAGATAGACTCCGTTTAAGAGTAACATAACCACAAGTGATACATTGGAAATTATAATTCATGTCAGAAATTATAATCCATGCCTCTGCCCAGTAAGGGCCTCTGTGACCCGTAAAACTGTTTTCCAAATGTTGCATGAGTAAAATTATGAATCAGCTGTGTTGGTGTAAGGATACTGCATTATAAGTTATGAGATTCTTTAAAATAACAAGTGTGGTGTTTTCCTTATTTGCCCTTTGAGCCTGAAATATTGCTATTTATAGTAGATTTAACATCTTCTTATTGTAACTTTCTGATAGGGGAGCAGGAGGGAGGAGTGATTTTAGTTGTGTGGTTTTTTTGTTTGTTTGTTTGTTTTTCTCCAGTAGCACCCAATTATTCCCTCCCCAAATCTTGCAGTGTGGCATGCTAAAAAGAGCTGGGCTTTAGGTTGAACACCCCTGTTTAAGATTTGTTGTAAAATTGCCACAATAGCCAAAACTTCAAAGCCCTTTGAGAGAAAATCTTCAAAAGCTCTTACTTTTGTGTGGATTCCTCCCAAGAGGTTTCTCTACTGGGATATGTATTATGCTTTGCTTTTTGACAGTGTTTTTTGGTTATTAAAATGCTGGTGTTTTTCAAAGACCATTGTAGTTTGCTGTAGAAACGCTAGGTTGGAGGTAAAGGAAAACCTGGGGGCTGACAGTGAGGTGACTGTGAGGCAGCTGCCTGTTTTCTGGCCGCTTGGAAACCCCACTCTTTCCTCTTTCTACCTTTATTTTTCATGCAACTCCCTATCTATGGGTGGGATTCACTTGACTTAAATTCAGCTTTCTAGCATGCAGCCTAAGGTAGTCATCTGGATTCCCTCTGTAGTTAAGGAGAAGAGATAAGCACCTCCAGACAGTGTTTTATCTCAGAAAGGTGAGATAAATCAGCTTTTGGAGATGCATATCCCTTCCCATTGACAACAGAGGAATCACCGAGACAGGTTCAGGCTAGATGTCTATCTTTAGAGGGCTGAAGTTAGGCAGGATATTAACTACTTATCCCAGGTATTTTTGAATCAGACTTTCTAGCTATGGATTGAGAGCAAGGGAAACAGTTCCTCTAACCAGTACACTGGTACATTATTGACCTGGAGTGATGCTTCAGGTATTTCCATAACGGCTGGCTGGGCTGTGAAGCAGGAGCAACAGTTTACATGGGGATAGGGAAGATGATCCCGTGACTGCAGCACTGTTTTAGGCAAACGTGCGTTCGGCTCCACCATGCAGTTCCAGACTGATCTGGGGCTCGTTTCCCTGACCCCCATAACATTGCGCAGGCAGACAATAATGTTTTACCTCTCTGGACGAAGTGCTTGAGGAAGTAAGGCTCTGAGGTCCAAAGGGCCCACAAAACAGGGGACAGCATAACTAATTGGAGAGGTAGAAGTAGGAGTACTGTGAGTGGGCAGGAGCTGCGTGTCACTAGCTTTCAGATGCTTTTTAGTAGCAGGGATCACATCCTTATAGAAATTAGAACCTCCCCAACCCATTTATAGCACACCCCTATGATAGCTAGAGATTGCTTACAGGGAAATTAAGAAAAGATTACTTTGAGGATGCCTGTGATGAGAGGCAGCCACTTTTGACGGCAGATTGCATGTGACACTTTGCATCAGATCTCCAGAGGCACCTGGGCACGTACCCCCTTGGCTGTCACCCCTCAGTGCCTCCACTGATCCGGTGCCCAGTTATCACTGAACATGCCATGGATGAGCATGTTAGCCTGAGAATTGCTGCACAAGCGATTATTTTTCTCAGTTGAGAGTAAACACAGACTTTTCTTGCTGAGAATATAATAAGACCAGAATACACAGAAAAATAAGTGTGTGAGTATGTAAAGATTACTACTGCATACGCATCTGCTACCACTCACTCTTATGGTTGGAAATTTTCAGCTCTATATCCCATGGCATTATACAGTAGAATATATCTTTTCATGTATTCTTTTTATCATCAGGACCTCTGTAAGCCAACTGGAAACATACACAGTTTATTTACAGCTTCTATGTATTATTCTATAGTCACAAGAAATAGAGGGCAAAAAAGTGAAAAACAGGAATGTGTTAAAGACTGCTCCTTCATTTTTATTAACATTAAAGCAAGAGAATTTTCTGCTCCACAGAAAATGAAGAAAAAACAGAAATTTACCATCCTGTAGTATCCATTAATGCCTTTTACTTCTATGTATATAATTTAAGTGGATCCTGAAAGGAGAAATTCAAGAGATGTGGTTTTTGGGAAGGCATGTGCAAAAAGCTAAAGAATATTTTGAAATGAGTCTTTAAAAGGTTGTATCTCAGATCATTTAAAGGTGAATTTCCCAAACCAGTATAATGTGACAGAAACACCCATCTTCACGCTAAATAATTGCAGATTTTAAAGATAAAAAAGTGTCCACTAAGAAATTAGTAAATTCACTATTAAATTTAATGTAAGAACAATAAATGTCGAACATGACTGGCAAGAGGAGTATTTAAAAATGTGCTCTTATATTACAAATTTCTAGATTACATTAGTAATGGCATACTAGCAAGATCACAACTCTTTCTTTGCAATTGAAGTGCCTAAGTGATGTTGATGTCTGCACGATGTAATACATTTGTTTTCCTTGCACGTTTTCTGTACTACCAGGAGGTAACGCAGCAGTGAGCAGCTGTGGGCATCAAACCAGCAGCAATGGGTTAAAACACCCACTAGATGTCACTACTAACCTGGCAAAACCGCTGCCAAGCTCCGAGACAACGTGCTATTAATTTATAATAAAAGGTATCTGACAGCTTTATTCTGCTGAATTATGGGAATCCAAAGCATAATTCCAAGTCTTTGGTTTATAAATTGTCATTGATTTTAATGTTCTTTGTAAAGTTGTGGCACGCAACAAATTTTCCTGCCAAAAGCTGTTAAATAAATAGTCATCCTTTGCTCCGAATAGTACATTGAACTTGTTAGAGTGATGAACAGAACGAATTGATGGTTATCCATAAACCGTTTATGACAGAACGCACAGCAGCAATTCCAACAATTATTGAATGCATTTATTATAGGGTTTTTTTTTTTAATGCTTAACTGAACCAAGAGGAACAGGCACAGGTAACAGACAGTGGCAATTCCTTGCCGTTGTTTGCCTGACGCTTCCTCTTGAGTGACACATGGCTGGGGCTGCAGCAGGATTTCTGAGCGGAACATCTGCCTCCTCCCTGGAATTGTCTTATTTCCCAGTGCAGGAGATCTGGCACCATAAAAGTATGTTTCACACCCTCCTGAGACAGACAGTTATTGTAAAGACAAGCTTATTTTCCTTTCTAAATGTTATATGCAAGCTCCTGTATTTTATTGAAAAGCTTACAAAAATGGATATAATATTTGTAATTAATTTTGAACTCAAATTTGTTTATTTTGGATAGCATTATCTGTAGAGCCATATTTGTGGAAAATGTATTTTTTCCTTACGTAATGCCCGTCCTTAAACCCAACAATCACACAAAATTACCTTTGGACGAAGAAAAAATAAAAACAACAAATTACCAACACTTTCTCAGACATTTGCCCTTTATCTAGATCTGAAGTGAGACCAAGTTCCTCTTAGCAATTTAAGCAGCTAGCAAAGTGTGTAAGGAGTTTGGACATGGAAGGACTGAAAGACTCTTTTAAAAACAAAAAATCAGGTTGCTTATATGATACTGTTAACCAAAAATAGAAAGTGGAGGTGCTAGAAATCTTGCAAGTAAGCCTGGTAAAGTTTGCAGCACCATTTTGTAGAGACAGGGACAGATCCCCAGATTATATAAATCAATATAGCTCAGACTTCAGGAAAAAAATGGCTTACAGGAGCTGAACACAGAGAGCTAAGTGTATTTTAGAAGTCCACTGGAGCTACATGTACACATCCAACTATGCTTGAATAAATGAATTATAACCTTAAATTTTGAGATTTACATATTCCTGTTTTCTACAATTGTGGCAAGGTTTCAGTTCATATGCGGAAAATCAGATGAAGCAAAGTTCTTGTCTGATGTTTTTGCTTTTTGCAAAAGCATAACTGAACGAGGAATTTTCTGTGTTCTACTTATTCATGAAACTGCCATTTACAGATACACAACATCAGCCTTAAATTTGAATGTATTTTGTCTGAGAAGCTACCATGATGTTTATAATGTGAACCTTTTTCTTTTTTTAAGAAAGTATAACGAAAGGTAGGAACAGAAATAAAGAAACAATCAGAAAGTTTTTTGTAAAGCTGACTCCTACTGACAGCTTCTCTGGAAGCATTGTGATCTGACATATAAACACTGTGTTTACCAACATTTCAAAATGCAGCCTGTAATCCGTGTACACTTGTTATTTTAATAATGATTTTTATTGCAAGCTACAGACAAATAGACAAATGTTTGAATATAGGCTATACAATGTGGCTCAAAGGTATGGACAGATGCCGACACACTTCAAAAGCTTTTAGTTGTATGGATTCAAATACATTTGGATTTCAGTTCTGCCAAACTGCAGCAGTGAGGGAGAAAGATTTGTCAGTATACAGTTATGCAAATTTTAGTGTATGGAAGGTTTTGGTAAATATGTATTAAAACCGAAGTGTTTTGACTGCACTTTTACCAAATGCTGTTTGCCTTTTCCTAGTGTGAATCCTAGTTGTAGTCCACAACAGGTACCGTTGGGCACTGGAAGGTGCTCTAATGCCAAGGAAAGGGAGATTCTTCGTTGTTTTGGGGAAAGGGGAGAAGTTTATACTAACACCAAATGCTTTGCCAGTAATTCGTCTGCACTCTGAACTCAAACAGAGAATAGGTTTGTGCAAACCATTTCTAAAATACCGGCAAGAAAATGCAGCTCATTTTCCCAATTTAACATCAGAAAACTAAATAAACAGAACCTTCAAATCCTTAGACATCTAACCAATGTTGGCAAAATAAACAAAATCCACAAAGCAGACAGGTTGAGTGAGACATGACTTCTAGAATCTGAACCTCTGAGGAGTACTTGGAAATATTAGATCTCACTTCACTGTGCAGCTTTTAAAGGAAACGATCAGGGCAAGATCGGCTGGTGGTGTAAATCATTCTTGTTTCTTACAAGCTAGTGAAGCTAGGATGATTTACTTGAGCCAAAGCTCTGTTTTCCCTGAATATAGTCAGATTTGTCTGTAAGTCTTTCAAGTTCAGAAAAAAAAAAAAAAGAAAAAACCAAAACATTAAAGATTCTATATATGTTTTTCCATTGCATATGGAAAAAAATTAAGAACAAAAAAAGAAATGAAAGGACTCTCTACCCCCCCACCTGAAAAAATGTTCCACGCAATTTTTATAGGACCTCTGAGGACCTTGAATTTTTAAGTAATCTTTTTTGATGATTTTAGGCAGACCATTAAGCTGAGGATAAAAGTCCCTCTGTTCAATATCTGGATACATTAAGCATTAGGCTTAAAATTTACAGCTTTCAGTTTGACAAGGAAAATGGCACGTTTGGTCTCAAGTGCTACCTTGAACTGTTTTTCAACATTAAGATAGGTTGTCAGTCCGAGGGGAGGAGGTCTCTGCACCGGTGGCAGCTGCTGCTGCTCTTGCTGTGTGTACATGCAGGGACACAAAGATGCAGAATCACTGCCCATCAAGAACTGCAACTCGAGGACGCTTTGTTTTTTAGAAAGGTAAAAAAATATTATGCTGATCTAGGGGAAGGCACAAAGCAAATGGGGTATCATTTCTGACTGCAGAATGAGTGCTTTATCCAAATATTTGAAAGAATCAAAGTCAGAGGAAGAAGGAAAATTGTGAATCATATTTCCAAGAAAGCTTTGGGGATTAGAGTAATGAGGAGTTTCACTTCCAGCTTCCCTCGTGCCATTATTCCAAAACTACTTTGTCTTCCCAGCATCTGTGGGGATATTTTACTATGTAGAAACTGCTTTCAGTTTTGTACTCTATCTGAAATATGGGGGAAAAAGCAGGCACGTTTATTGGAGACATCTTCAGCTTGCTAATCAGGAAGATACAGCAAGATTTGGTTAGGAATCAGAAAGAGATGCTTCCACTATATTAACTCAAAGCACAACTATGTACAGCTGGCTTCAATAGTATATTTTATGGGGAGAAAAGCAACCTAGGCCATTCAGTAGTGGAGGATCATATTTGCTGTCTGGAGGCATTTGTTCTTTTGAGTTTACCGAGGCTAGCAGTTACTTTTGATTTGGAGGATTACTAGGACCTTCAATAATCTCACTAGTTTCACTGATTGGGCAGGGGTGTAGTTACCATTTCACAGAATCACAGAATGTTAGGGATTGGAAGGGACCTTGAAAGATCGTCTAGTCTAATCCCCCTGCTGGAGCAGGAACACCTAGATGAGGCTACATAGGAAGGTGTCCAGGCGGGTTTTGAATGTCTCCAGAGTAGGAGACTCCACAACCTCCCTGGGCAGCCTGTTCCAGTGCTCTGGCACCCTCACTGAGAAGAGGTTTCTTATCAAATTTAAGTGGAAACTCTTGTGTTCCAGTTTGAACCCATTACCCTTTGTCCTATCATTGGTTGTCACCAAGAAGAGCCTGGCTCCATCCTCGTGACACTCACCCTTTATATATCTGTAAACATTAATGAGGTCACCCCTCAGTCTCCTCCAAACTAAAGAGACCCAGCTCCCTCAACCTTTCCTCATAAGGGAGATGCTCCACTCCCTTAATTATCTTTGTTGCCCTACGCTGGACCCTCTCCAGCAGTTCCCTGTCCTTCTTGAACTGAGGGGCTCAGAACTGGACACAATATTCCAGATGTGGTCTCACCAGGGCAGAGTAGAGAGGGAGGAGAACCTCTCTCGACCTACTAACCAACCCCTTCTAATACACTCCAGGATGCCATGGGCCTTCCTGGCCACAAGAGCACAGTGCTGGCTCATGGTCATTCTGTTGTCCACCAGGACCCCCAGGTCCCTTTCCCCTATGCTGCCCTCTAATAGGTCATTCCCCAACTTATTCTGCAACCTGGGGTTGTTCCTACCCAGATGCAAGACTCTACATTTTCCCTTATTGTATTTCATTAAATTTTTCCCTGCCCAACTCTCCAGCCTGTCCAGGTCTCGCTGGATGGCAGCACAGCCTTCTGGCGTGTCAGCTACTTCTCCCAGCTTCTTGTCATCAGCAAACTTGCTGATAGTGCACTCTATTCCCTCATCCAAATCACTGATGAATATAATGGGTAATATAGGCCTCAGTACTGACCCTTGAGGCACTCCACTAGATACAGGCCTCCAACTGGACTCCACCTCATTGACCATGACTCTCTGGCTTCTTCCCTTCGGCCAGTTTGCAGACCACCTCACTACCTGATCGTCCAGACCACACTCCCTCCACATTTCACTGTGCAGGATCATGTACTTCTCTTTGGAAAGGCACAGGACTGTCTCGGTCTTACTTGCAGGTGGCAAGCCAGGTTTGCTGGACAACATCACAGTATGCAGCGCTTTCTGTTTCAGTGAGGCAAGTTTTGAAGGAAATTTCTAAAATGTTTAGTTAATTTATGGTAGTGGGCAAAAGGAAGAGACTACTTCAAGATTGGCCTTTTGTTGCTCGGTTGAAGTCAATGGGTTTAAGGGAACAGAAGTTAATCTATTGATTGACCTTCATCCAAACGAATGTAGAACCAGAAAGTAAAATAACTGTAGAAAAATGCCTCTGGGGCTTTCCCATGTGAGCAGAACTAGCAACAACTTCCAGCATATTATGTCCTGGTAATCGTCACAAATATTAGGGCAAAAAAACTTTGATAACCACAGTCAGTATCTCAGAAAGATCTGAAGTACCTACACAACTACATCCTATCTAGCTACAGGAGACAACACATGATTAGGCCATATGAAAGCAAGAAGCATATGACTGGTTTGCTGGCATTTATCTTGTTTTATTGTCCCTGTCTTTATTAACTTCAAATGTCTTGTGATATATCTGGTACTTTAAAAGAAGGACAGCAAACAAAAAGAGTTGTTGTTTGTTTTTTTGTTCTTTATTTTTTTTTCTTGGAAGCAGTGAAATATTAACTCAGTGGAAGGACACTAGGCTGTTGTCTGTGATTCTTCACATAGTCAGACAGAACTGACCTACCACCACAAATGCCACTCACATGTTTTTCAGAAACATTAAATAGGAAAATACCATCTCTCAAGTCACAAGAGAGCTGAGAAAGCAAGCCATAACAGGGTCAATTAAACAGGCTTAATTACGATGGAACTTGTGAGCACGTGTCACCCGTTGGGTTCAGGCTTGCAGCCTGATTCAGGATCACAGATTGGGTCAGACTTATAAATACTTCCATGAAAAAGCTGCAATTTGGTGATCAATAATTCAAAGTAAAGAACACTCACGCTGTCTTCTTCCTTTATTTCTAAAACAAGACAGAAAATATCTAAATGCTTTAAAGGCAGCTGGACTTGGTGAACCTCTTCGCAGGATGGAGGAAGCAGATGCAGAGCTGTCACTGTCTTATCCCAGAGAACTGGATGAGGCACCAAAGTCCTGGGAAAGGCATGTGTTTTGTCAGCACTTGCATTTGAGGGAGAAAAAGACCATTTTGGTCCCGTTGTCTTTCCTTCAACTCCCAGAAAAAATCTGGAACAAGTAACTGATGAAATGCTGTGTAAGTACAGAGATGTTAACATGATGAATAGCAAATAAATGGATTTGTCAAGAACAAATCATGTCAAACCAATCTAATTTTCTTTTGTGTGAAGGTATCAGATCCTGTGAGTAGAGAAAAAGCACCAGATGTCATATTTTCATTGTTGTTAGGCTTTTGACACTGTCTTTAGTGACATTTTGATAAGTAAGCTAGGGAAACCTAATATTGCTGAAATTACTGTAGATTGGGCACAAAATCAATTAGAAAACTGAATGTGGAGAATTATCGGGGGTTTGCTGTCAAAATAAAAGGGTGGATTGAGGGTGTGCTGCAGGAGTCTGTCCTGGCTTCAGGACTATTCAATATTTCAACTGCAATTTGGGTGATGAAATAGAAAGCATGCTTATTAAATTCCCAGATGACATGGTGCTAGGAGAGACTGAGAGTACATTGGAGAACTGGATTAGAATAAAAAATAACCCTCATCAAAATTTATTCATAGTTTGAAAGAAATTAAATGCAATTTGATAGGAAGAGCTACAAGTGTCACACTTGGGCATATATGACTGGCTACAGGAGTGCGGGATGGGGAAAAAAAGTCTTTAATAGCAGTTCTGTATGAACGCATCTGAAATACATGGTGGAGCATAAGCCAAACATAAGTCAACACTGTCATGCTGTTGTGAAAAAGGCAAATGTCATACTGGGATGCACAGACACAAGTATAGCCTACATGACCCATGAAATTTTCCTGCTTTATTTAGCATCAGTAAGACCTCAGCTTTAAGGCTATATCTGTTTTTGGTAGTGCAGTTCAAGAAAGATGTGGACTGACTGAAGAAGATCCAGAGGAGAACAGTGATAATGTTCAGAAATCCAATAAATGTGACCTACAAAGAAGGAGTAAATGAATTTTCTTCTAAGATAAAGAAACAAGAACTGGGGAGGACATGACAACTGTGTGCAACTATATAAAAACAGAAGGAGTATGCAGAAGGGGTTGTGGAAACACTATAATTTGATCTCTTACAGGAAAGTTAGACAAACTAGATCTTGCCTTGGTACAGGAAGAGGAGCAAGGTGACACTGCAAGGTCCCTTCCAGCTCTGTTCATCCATGATTCTTTGAAAGTGATCATGATGTATTCAGGAAATTCAGGATCAGGGTCAAATACAAAAGGATTCAAAGGTGCGGAGAAAGAAGTATGTGCTCTGAGCAAAACTGTGATGACCGAAGGTGCTGAGAGAATGGCAGGGAAGGAACGAGCAGTTTAATGGGTGCCATTGTGGCTTTAACTTAGCTGGAATTTTCCAAGGTCAGCCAAGAGTTTGTTCTATGTCAATTATTTCTGTAACTCAAGACACAAAGCGATATCACAGCTCTTATATTTTTTTCTTTTTTACGTATTACAGAGGTGTCATATCATGCTACCACCACTGAATTCCTTTTCTGTTAATACTATTTGAAATGTAAGTAACCTTTTCTCTCCTGGGTGCATCCATTCTTCAGCTACATAGACATTCATACTCTTCTTTTTGCTAGGTCGAAGACACTTTTCTATCTTCAAAATACTGTTGTTATGTGTAGGATGAAGCATGACTCATTTAGCTTTTTCTTAATTATCTCCCACAAATAATTCAAATAATTGTTATTGTTACTTTTTTTTTTTTTTTTGCATTCGTATTTCAGCTCTATCTAAAACCTGTGTTGTACCAGTATTTTTTTTTTTTTTTCCCTACGTCAGTAAATCTTCATAGATCATATAGAAGCTAGCTTCTAATCACTCTCTCACCCCAGAAAGCAAGATGAATGTGGAACCCCTGAGATAGCCAACAGGAAAAGACAGAGAAATATGGCAAACCTACACCTTTTCCCTCAGAATTACTTTGGTCCTTAGCTCTGGACCAGAATGAGATGTTTTTTCCACTATCTGGGTTACTTTGTCAGGAAACCTTTCCTGCTGCTTGCTGACGCTGTGCCAGCCTTCTGTTTCAGCAAATTCAAAAAGAGTTTAGACAAACATGCAGCCACCAGTTCTGTAAACATATGCAGAAGGGCATGCAGAAGGAAATGGTCTGAGAAGTTCCTACTAACATTGTTAATATACCAGTTAGGGGTGCCGGGGGAGTGCAAGGAGTACGGGTGGCAAAGTGGCCTGACTGGCATGCTCTTCCTAAACCACATCTACTCTTCCTGTTGTCACAGATTGAATCCTGGGCTGTGTGGCAAGGCATTTTGTAGGCTCTCATGTCTCACTGTCCTTGAAAACTCAAGGGAGACCCTCCTTACCCTCCCACGTTTCCCCAGCATGCAAGCTGTAGGATGGGTAGGGCAGTCAGTGAGCATGGCTGAGTTGATCTGAATCTCAGTATCTATTTTAACTTCAAATAGTGAAGACATAAAGGTGGGTTTCCTACAGCCCAGCAGCAGAGCTGTATGGCTATTAAATAACTCCATACATAAAAATTCCATAGCCATGGGGCTCTTCAATAATAATATGTATATACATGTGTAAGCATTCAATTTTACTAGGTCCTAAAACTCCCTGAGTCTGTTTATCCAAATTTTCCCAGGTGGCTTGATTTGGTGATTATGCTCTGAGGACAGGTATGAGCACGGGACCTCCATGTGAAACAGGCAGGCTCCCTGGCAAAGGCTGGAGACTACAGCATTAGGTGGAAGCTTCCCAGAGATAGGATTTCAGTCACGCGTAATTGTTGCGCATTTTAGTTTTTAGAAAACATTTGAATTGTCTCATTTGAGGACCCAGTTGGACCTCCTAGTTCACACAGGTAAAGCAACAGGTGACACCATGAAAAATCAGGGAAGCAGTGACATGCAAGATACACATATACAAGGGACTAACAATAATCTTTAATTTCTAGAAAAAAGCCTTTAGTTCTGACAGGTCTGTAGCTAAAAACACAGTTTGGAAGTTTCAGTGTGTTTTAGTTTTACACACTTAAATATTGCAGAGTGGAAAATAATGTTGAGCAATGTTGATATTATTTGTTTTGCAATAGTGGTCACAGGTCTGACCTATGCAATGAGAGAAAAAAAAAGAGGATTTGTAATCCGAAGAGGGTCATATTTTTAAAAAACACTCTTAAATTCTGTTTTCAAAAGTGATTCAGACAGTTCGGACTCTACACTCCATTGAATTTCAACTTACTTTTGAAAGCAGGATGGAGATGGGTTATCATCTTTGAATGTATTGAGAACAGTGGGAATAAGCTCCTGCAGTCCCTTTAAAGGCAAGTGTTTAGTTGTCTAGAAGTTCTTATTTGCCATCCAATTCCAGACTGACACTCACAAGAGAATAAAATCAAAGAGAGTGTTGGACAGCAGATGAGTGTAACTGAGGGCTCTAAATCACAAAAGTCAGTAATATAAACCAAAAAATGTGAGTAGCACTTACTGTCCATCTAGCTGTGGTTTACTGTTTGACAGTTTCATTCCAGCTGCTGTACGACAAGTGGTCCTTGCTGGGAAAGGCAATGGGAGAGGCTGGAAGAAATTTCTAGATCCCCAAGGGTATTTTAGAGAAAAGGTGAGCCTAGAGACAAAGTTAAGCAAAAACTGGCAGAAGTGGTAAACTAAGCAGAGTGTGAGATAGGCAGGATACAAAAATGTTGACAGCTGAAGAATCAGGATTTTTTAAACTGGGGCTCTCCATTACAATATCATCTCCACACTGTAAAGAGTAGGAACATAGGAGAAAGGGAAATGGCTGTGAGAATGAACATACGGGCAGTATCAAAAGACAGCACCAGATTGTTCCAGAAATGAGAACAGGAAGAAAGTGAGAAGATGAGATTTTATCTAGAGCTGATTGTATTGAGATGTAAAAAGAGCTTCAGAAAATTAAAAAGGAGGAGGAGAAAACCTGGAAAAAGAAGGGGCATTTATGGGAAAGTTAAGAGGAGAGGAACTCAGGGCTGAAAAATTAGTATTGGAAACACGTGAGTTGAAATGATTGACATATAACTCAGTGAAACAGTCAATCCTTGTCTACCTTCACTGAGATTTAAATATGTTGTTACATGTGTTTGTAAGTGCCCTTTCTGCATTGTATAACTGTTGTATCTTCATTTGATGAACTGAACTGCCATGGGTTTTCTAAAATTTGACCAACACCAGATTAAGGAAGCCAGAAAATAAATATCTGTTTCACAAACATGTCAGCATGTCAGACTGTTATTACAGCAACCAACATGAAACCCTGATGCTTTTTAGGAGATGTGTTTGTGGTACAGATCTGCAGCAACTTTGGACACGACAGGAGAAGCAACAGCACATACTCCTGCAACTTGCATTTGAGTGAAGCAACCAACCTGAGCAAAGCATTTGTCTGCTTTTCTCTCTGGGTTTGCTTTTTTTCTGATTTCATTGAATACAATATATTTGTGCTTTGGACAAAAAGCTGGGGTCAGCTGGAAAAGTTTTAGAGGGCTAACCATCAGTACTAAGTAGCAAAGAAAAACTAACTTCAAATCAAAATGCATTTCAATAAAAAATGACGAGGAAAGACATGAGGAGTTTACTAAGGTTATGGAATAAGCAAGAGAGAGAAAAGTAGCTAGAGTAAACAATACTTTATTTCTAGTGTTTCTTAGTCAATCCAAAGTGTGGGAAACAAGTTTTTAGAAGCTGTGTCCTTAATTAGTGGGAAATTATTATTACACAGGCTGAGCATTTTAGAGCCGTATTAAATGATGCAGGTCTCCATCTGAGTGATTGGCTTAAATCCAGGCGATTATGCGAGAAACATACAACCTCACATATTGTAGCTAAATAAGCTTTACAATATAATTCTGAGGGAACAGAAAAAATGCTATTTATTTTGTGTGTGTGAACTGAGGAAACAAGGTTGTATTGCCTGTGGTTGCACAGTGATTCAGACAAGTCTGAATGGAAATGAATAATGGTGACTGCTCTATGGTCCTCTTCCAGTCACTAGGCAGCTCTGACTCTCACAAGTACTATGTAGTATCTTCAAACAAAACCCAATTTTGAATATTATAATGAGACTTTCAAAGAAATTTGCAGGAGTTAAGCATTCATAACCCAAAGAAATGAAAAGACTCTGGTTACTTTGAAATTCCATCTCTCTCTCCTAAAGATAGCAGTTGTGTCATTCTTCTGAAATGCTAAAGGGGAGTTTGTGAATCTGGGTATCACACCAGGCTGTTAGAATCACCTGTATGTTTCCATTTCTGCTCACTAAAGGAGGATCAGGGCTATTAGATATCTTTTGAGGAGACCTTTCATTAGCTCAGTACTTTCTATATTGCATTAATACTTTCACTGGTGCTTTGCCTTGCTTTTTTTCCCCACTCTTGGATCTTTAATATTACCCATCTCATTTCTTGAGTGACATCTTCTGATGCAAATGATAGGAGGAACAATAATAGCTTGTACTGCAATATACATATTTAATGATTCAGAGTGTCTCTCCCAGATCAAGTTAGTACCTTATTGATGGGTGCTATGCAGGCTGGCATATTCAAGTTAATGCTATTTACAGTAGCTCATGTTGATGTATTCAGAAGCTGGAGATGCCAGCTTTTCCACAGATAATATGTGGGTCTATATATGTATATATATAGGCATATGTATATTTATATGTATGTGTGTTTCTATTTGGCTCAGTAAGAATACCAGTGTACTGCTTTTTGTTCCAGTTTTTGGACAGCGGTAGTAGAGAAACCTTAAATAAAACAGAGCTTTTGCTTGTAGGGCTAGTGACTCTGCTCCTGAAAGCATGATTTGCCTGAAGAAAGGCAGAGAAGGAAAGAAATAGCTCCTGTAGGAGAAATAAAAGAGAGATGAGTGAAGACATGAGTCTCATGCAATCCAGAAAAGGCTCCCAGGTAGCCTTCTTTTCAAGAAATTAATCATTGACAAGCTGGTACACATGCTGTGTGAGGCAAAAGAGTTGGTGAGAGAACCTGCTGTCATAAATGGGTTACTGGTAGAAAGCTCCAGTTGAAAAATTGTGTGAAGCAGGAGGAAGCAGTAACTATGGACACTCTGAAGGGGCACACAAAGGCTGCACTGCATTGAGGAGCAGCAAGCCTTCCTGCACAAGCTGAACATCTGTGTGCTTCTCGTTTTCTGTACATGCAACTGTCTGACATGTTTACGGGTCGTTCTTCTTGGGTGTCAGCATCTACACTGATTGCTTAAAATGTTGTTTATGAGAGACAGCTTTCCACGCTCTGTGTTCTGACTTCACAGCCCTACCTGCAGCAAATGTTGCTAAATCAGGCCTCCTGCTAAGGAATAGGAACTACAGAGAGGTAGCTGATAAGTTTTGCAGGTGGGTTACAGGTCAACTGTGGTATCATATTGTCCATGTTTCATCTCACAATTCAGCACATCTTTCTCTTCCATTCTTCCCTTGCATGTAAAATATTTAAGGGACATTTTCTCTTCAAGCAGGTTGAACACTGTAATATCACTTCTGTTCATGGACCAGTGAGCACTCCAGCTTGTCAGTATTCAAATTGCTATCAAACTGTTTAGCTCACTTGCTGATCTCTTCATGCTAAAGCAAGTTAAATCCTAATAGGAAAAGTGATATATCACTTAGATGAAAACAAAATGAAAAACTATAACATAACCACCTCTATTCTACCTTTTTTTTTCTTTTTCTAGAAATGAGGGAGGGGAATGGCAGGCAGTTCCCATTTTCATGTAAAAACATATGTACTATTACAATCATAGAATCATTTTGATTGGAAAAGACCTTTAAGATGATAGAGACCAACCATTTACCTAACACTGCAAAGTCCACCACTAAACCATGTCCCCAACAGCCTTATCTATGCATATTTTGAACATCTCTAGGGAGAGTGACTCAACCGCTTCCCTGGGAAGCCTGTTCCAACATCTGAAAACCCTTTTCCATGAAGACATTTTTCCTAATGTCCAATCTAAACCTCCCCTGGTACAACAGGTAGTTGTAGACAGCAATAAGGTCTCCCTTAGTCTCCTTTTCTCCAGGCTAAACAGCCTCAGTTCCCTCTGCTGTTCCTCATCAGACTTGTGCTCCAGGCCCCTCATGAAGCTTTATCACCCTCCTCTGTACTCTCTCTAGTACCTCAATGTCTTTCTTCTAGTGAGAGACCCAAAACTGAACACAGTATTTGAGGTGGGGCCTCACCAGAGCTGAGTACAAGGGAAGCCAAGTACAGGGGGATATATTCTTACAATTCTCTTTACTAGCAAAATCACTACATTTTACTGTAGGGAAATGGAAATTTCTGTAGCTGAAGGAAAGCCTAGTTTCAAGGGTGGAGCATGGGGATGGGAAAGGAAGTGGAAAACAAAGGAAGAAAGCATACTGAAGAAGAAGAACATATCTCTAGAATGTTTTGAGCCAAATGGGGAGCTATTGCAATTGCTTTGTCAGCTAAAGGAGGGCTGATGCTCTGTGCAAGTCCCTGATTCCTTTGTTCGGTTCTGTTAAATTGCCCAAGTTTCCTAGGGGAAGGGTCTGTCCTAGTCTGGCTGATACTCGGGTTATTGATAAAAATAGAATAGAGAATATCTCCTTGTTTTCAATCTATTTGCATAGTTCTTCTTGGAGCAGAATAGTCTTTTCTTCTTCCATCAACAAAGGGACCACTTGTCTTGGGCTCTTGACTTGTTCTATGAGGCTTTCAATTCTTTCCCCTTCTTTTTACTATTTTTTTTTCCCTTTCCCTGACCCTTCCTCTCACTGAGTTGTAGCACACTTGCCTCTGGCTAGGAATATTAATGAGCATTTCTTTTCAAGCGCTTATGCAGATTCCACTCTGTGAATCAGCTGGCAAGAGGTGCTGTCCAAGTAACTTACCCAGAGTAGTGCCCAGGGGCAGAGCGTATGAGTGCATAGCATGCCTCATTCCCCGGCCTGAGAATAAAAGGTCAGAGAGTCGACTTTCGATGTGGGGTGCCTTGTATGGCATGGATGGCTCAGACAGAGCCCTTCATACAACAAAGCTTATTTAAATAACTCTAAATTGGGAATGGCTCCTAAAAATGTAAATTTGCATCAAGACAGGGAACTGAGTGGCTCAGGTGGTTCATTATTAACTGCATGTGCCTTTTTCTTTTACTAGTTCAGATCTGCTCCAAGTCAGAAAAGACACAGAACATTAAAACTGTCTAAGTAAGGTTCACTGACAGGCATTAAATTATTTTAGTTGGCTAAACAGGAGTGCATTTTCTGGTAGAAGACTCTTGATCACATTGTGCACTTCCATTGTAGATAGACAAACTCAGTCAACGAAAATTAAAAAATCCTGAGCAGAAATGGAACACTCCAGTCTTCTGGAGAAGATGGGCCATTTGAGATGAAGTGTGTCTGGGTGACAGTATAGAGAAATGCACACTGCTTCATATTTGAATACAAATTGCTTCCTGTTTTCTAATGACATAAAGCCATGCTCACTGCCCTCCTCTGGATCCTCCTGTAATCTCGGTGTTGATGGTGGTGATTCAGAGCACCAGTCTTTATGTTAGAGACCTTTTCTCAGGTGGTAGGTTCTGCCCACCACTCCTAGTTGTGGCATTGGTCTTGCACCATTCAGCTCCTAGTTGACACAAAAAGTCTGAAAGAACAGATGCATAATAACATTCTGGGAAATCTTTCTTAAAATTAAGCCAAATCTGATTCTAAGTTACGGGGCAGTTTCAACTGCCTCTGGTAATCCCTCTCACTGGGAAGAGAGGTTAGCCTACCTTGACTGCAAAAAATAGGTAATATTTTGCCTGTAGGAGTCCCAAACAACTATGCGCTAAGTTGAACCATCATGATTTACTTTATTTAAAAAATAGACAAGATTATTGTTAAAATCTGCTTTGTTGAAGCATTTACACAGTTCCATCTTCTGTCCTGGACAGGATTATGACAAAAGCTCTTGTTCCCACTGAAAACTGAAAAATAGAGATCTATTTTTATACAGAAAAGACTGCAGAAAAAAATATTAAAACTGAACTGTAACAAAATCACAGAATGGTTGGGGGTGGAACAGACCTCTAGAGATCATCTATTTCAACCTACCTGCAGGTTCACTTAGAGTAGACTGCACAGGAATGCGTCCAAATGGGTCTTGAATGTCTCCAGAGAAAGAGACTCCACAGCCTCTCTGGACAGCCCATTCCAGTGCTCTGTCACCCTCAAAGTAAAGAAGTTTCTCCTCATATTCATATGGAGTCTCCTGTACTTCATTCTATGCCCATTGCCCCTCATGCTGTTGTTGGGCACCACTGAAAAGAGTCTGGTTCCATCCTCTTGACACTCATCCTTGAGATATTTATGAGCATAAATGAGGCGCCCTCTCAGTCCACCAGGACTCCTAGGTTCTTCTCTGCAGAGCTGCTTTCCAGCAGGTCAGCCCCTAACCTGTACTGGTGCCTGGGGTTATTCCTCCCCAGGCACAGGACCCTAGATTTGCCCTTGTTTAATTTTATCAAGTTCTTCTCTGCCTAGTCCTCCAGCCTGTCCAGGTCTCACTGAATGGCAGCACAGCCTTCTGGTGTGTCAACCCTTCCTTCCAGTTTGGTATCATCAGAAAACGTGCTGACAGTGCACTCAGTCTCTTCATCTGGGTCACTGATGAACAGTATAAACAGGACCAGTCCTAACACTGACCCTTGCAGAACCCCACTAACTACAGGCCTCCAACCAGACTTTGCACCATTGATCACAACCCTCTGAGCTCTCCCATGCAGCCAGTTCTCCATCTATCTCACCATACATTCATCCAGCCCACACTTCCTGAGCTTGTCTATGAGGATGTTGTGAGAGGCGGTGTCAAAAGCCTTGCTGAAGTCAAGATAGACAACGTCCACTGCTCTTCCCTTGTCTAACCAGCCAGTCATGCCATCGTAGAAGGCTATCGGGTTGGTCCAACATGATTTCTCTTTGGCAAACCTATGCTGACTTCTCCTGATAACATTTTTTTCCTCCATGTGCTTGGAGATTATTTCCAGAATAAGTTATTCCATCACCTTTTCAGGGATGGAAGTGAGGCTGACTAGCCTGTGACTACTGGAGTTTGTTTCTTTCATTTACTTCCATCTACCAGTATGGGTGAATTCCTGTACAAACTCTTCTCTTCTGCTCCTGGGTGAGAGATGTAAGTCTTCTCCAAATTGTATTAGGTTTTCAGAAAGACAATAGGTACATTCCTCCTTTGCACTGTTAGAAGGAGAGAAATGATGATCCAAGGACCGGACTACTTGGAAGGCTGTGGAAAAGAAAGCTTTAGTTCCTGGTTCTTCCACAATTTTGCACAGCTTTGGGCACATTACTTAATCTCTTTGATGATGCATCTCCTGCAAAATTAAGGTAATAGCATAAACAGCTATGTTCTGAGAGTATATATAAACCTTTCATCAGGAATTGATTTACATTAGCAAGTCTCAGACTTAAATTTAAGGAGATTTCTACTAATATGTTACCTCAAACCCTATACTGAAATGAGCAAAAATCAGACTTCTGATACTCCGATGAGTTACTTTTTCCCAACTCATGAACATGAGTCATTGCTTTAAAAATAGTATTATTTGGAAGGGAGAAAAGAGAACTCCATAAAACCTTCGTAGCCCTATGCTGGAAGCTATTGCTGTCCATTTGGGTGAACCCTCCCTGGGCTCACTCACACAAAATTACTTGACCCAAAGCTCATTGCACTTCTATAGTTAGCAGATTTTCTTCACTTCATGGCATAAGTAGCCTTTTAACAGAAATGCCTCTCTGATCCTTTCCACTATTCCTTCATCTTTGTTGGTTCATATAGACTTTGCTAGGACAGGTATCTGAATGGATGACCTTTTTGTTTCTTTTCCTCGTAGAGTTATCTTTGGCAAGTTACTTAGCTTCTCTGCTGTTTCTGCATTTCTAAAATGGGGAAAAACTTTCTCTTCACAGTATTTCACAGTGCTTTGCTGGAATTTTCAATATGTTCTGTCATCTCCATGTTTTAGAAATTAAAACTATTATTACATTCAATATTTTAATACAATTTATCAGCTATCCTGCATAGACACTACTTTTAAAATATTCAGTACTTCAAAATATTCAGTAGCAATCTCATACATGGGGGAAAAAATATTTAAATGCCTTCAGTGTTGGTTTAATGTTTTATTCTTCTGACTTTTGCAGCAGCAGAGCTAAACTGACACAAAGAACTAATTATGCTAAGGAAAAATAGTTCTTGGATTATAGCTATAGTAGAAGGTATAGCATAAAAGGTAAGCATAGTGACTGAAAAACATGGTAAGAGTTCAGTGCAACATGTGAACTTTAGATGTCTCCTAGGGAGGTGGAAATTAAACATACCAGTAATTAGACTATGGGAGAAATACCCTTGATGTAACTAGCCCTTTCCAGAGCTGATTTTGTTCTTGTTGTACTTGAGAACCTCACCCTTCCTTCCCCATCTTCAGGAGACAGTTCTCTAAGGAAAATGTCTTCCTTACTCCTACCCCGGATTCTTTAGTCTATGATTCAGTTGCTCCTTGTGGAGCATCTCAACTGAAAGACACTTTTGTAGGTGTGAAGGGTTTTAGCTGTCAGCGTAATATACCAGACTGGAATGACTCTAAAAATATTTCTTAGCATGATGTAAATTTGCTGTAACTGATCATGACACTCAGGTCTCTGAAGTTATTGTTAATTTCTCCCATTTTGCTGAAAAGCAGTAACAGGAAAACTGATCACTATGATGTCTGGTAACATTTAGGAGCTGTATTTTATTTTGTTTCACGCTGTAACGCCAATTAACGTCAGCTGAATCATTCAAGTTAGAGAAGGAAAACACCTATTACATAATGGCAGGGCATGACTGTTCCCCCAATGAATTCTCAAGTGCTTTGTCTCATCTAGTTTTAAATTACTGAAGCAATTGAGGTGTCTCTGGGGAGGCTATTCCACAGCCTAACATACCTTGCCATTAAGAAATATTTCCCCCTATTGAGACTAAACTTCCCCTTGGCTTATTTTTATCATATGGCTGTTAGTTCACTCCTTACTGTTGGTAAGATATTCCCATTCCTCTTGTGTTTATGCTTTTTGGACTCCAGGCCATAAATAAACATTCCCATCCTTGTTCATTATATGTCCATATTCCCACCTATATTTCTTTCCTTTCATGTCATCTTGTAATACAGACTCTTCTGGGGTCCTCTTCCTGATGTCAGGCACCCCAAACTAAAATGGTTATTGTAGGAGCAGGCTCATCAGTGCCCTGCACAGATAAACTATCATGGTTTGTGGTGAGATATCATTTTGACCGACGTTGGCATTTCTTGCTCTCTCATTGCCTCTGAATGTAGGCTCTGTTCCTGTCACCATTGGTCATATGCTCAAGGTCCCTGATGCATTGTTGTGAGAAATATGGGAAGAAGAACAGGCGTTTTAGATCTTTATGAAGGAAACAGGGTTGGTGACACAAACTGTACTTATGAAGGAAACAGGGTTGGTGACACAAACAGTACAGCTGAGGCGAGGAACAGGATAGACACCTCTACACCTGCTTCCACTGAAAAAACTCAAGACATTTAAAACATAAATCAGTTGTGGAAGATTTCAAATGTTCTTATGAAAGAATTAAGCACTTGATATTCAATTATAGTTTAAAACACTTGTGTAGAGATCTCTTCCAATGTTTGCAAAGAGACTACAAATATTGGCTGGCTGATTGTATGGATGCTGAACTTGAATCAGTTGTCTTGGTCTGAACACCTACTGTGAAGCTCATTTGCCTGACATCATCCAAGATGAGGACAGGGATTCAGTGTCAGGTTAATCCTAACTTGTCTACCCTGTGCAGCAGACAGAGATAACAGGCCCGCTTCAATGACTGAAAGGCAGCCTTTCTGTGCAACCTAGCGTGGCTCCACTAGCATGGTGGAGTAGCTGCACAACGCACAGGCCTCCATGCTGGCCTTCCCTTTCTTCAGAGTGCTGGGTTATGCAGGAACTGAAGGCTTTACTGAGCTCTCCTGCTGCACCTCGTCCCCAACTGGTAACACACATCTTTATTTCTTTATTGTTTAAAATGCAACCAACCTCCAGATTCAGGGCTTGAACCGTGAACTGCTCATCATAAATTAATAGAGACTGTGGTTGGACCCTAAGGTGACAGTTAAAGCCGAACAGCAGCTTAGAGCTAATTTTTATTAATCTTCTCTTTTATGTTTTTGTTAATGAATGAGAAATGTTTGTGAGTTTTATTTCTTGCTCCCCAGATCCCAGAGAAGATTAGTACTCGGCCGACTTAAAAATCCAGAAGTAACAGAAGAAGTAATAGATTACTTTTTTTTCCCGGTTTTATGACAACAAGTTTTGTTCTGTCCTGTTTTCTTCATCTATCCTTACTTCTTTCTGAGTGAGCAAGTATGTTCTGGTGCTGTATAACATTTTATATTGTCCTTAAAATAATAAGACTGGGGAAATGCCTATATGTATTGTGTGCTAGTCTTTCTGCCTTTAAAGTATACAAAGCTCCTCTAAAGTTAATTGAGAAATGACGATATTTGTTAAGAAAAATGGAACTCTGAAGCGTTTTTATTTTTTCTCTAACTTTTACTCCTAATAACGGTGGGAAGTTAGGACATTTCTAAGGAAGGTCCCAGATGACCTCATGGACCATAAGACCAGAGCGGTGGTGTAAAGCCCAACACCTGCACTGGCAATGGTGCTGCATTGCTCTCATTCAGGCTCCTAAGTCCCCCTGCAGACCCTTACCCTGGGGCAAGAGTATGGCAGGGTCCTCTGAGGAGCTGCTGTTCAATCCTTCAGCTGGAGATGGCTCTGCAGGAGGGGGACATGAGGGAGCTGGGCTGGAGGAACTTGGGTCTTTTCTGAGCAGCTGGATGAGGACATCCTGCTTGGAGACTGGGAATAGGAAAGAGTGGGGAAGGGTATGAAATACTTTACTTGTATGTGGAATGAAGAACATGTTTGCTTTTTGTCCTTTCACTGGACCTTGGAAAAAGTCTGGAAAAGTGTGCTTTTGTAGAAAGAGGTGGCCACTAAGGTTGAGTGCTTACATTTTACTTGGTGAAAGGAGAGCAAATGATTCTTCATTAATTTAAATCTCTGTCTGAATGCAGGTATTTACCCACAAATCTTGAGAAATGTCAAATATAGTGTTTTACTCATTGCTGTGGTTCGTTTAGGAAGAGAGTCTCAACAGCAGTAACTTCAGCTAAACGCAAAATTAATCAAGAACTGGAGGAGGCTGAAATGAAGTGAATGAGCTCTGGATAAATAACTCTACTCCTGGTTTACATCCCAAGACTAAAGCCATCTCTGACCCCTGTAGATTTGCTTATCACTGGTTGCTATGTTTCAGAATTAAAGGGTTTTAAATTATGTTCATTATCCTGATTTTTGACTCGGGCAGGTATGATTGTGTGCAGTGTTGTTAACTTCAATAATGTAGTGTAAATGGAGAAAGAATCCACTTTTTTGTCTGCTCTTGGTTTGCACTTCACATACTCTGTGTGCTGTGTCGAGGCTAGATCTAAATTCTGCATCAAGGCCCTCTTGTTCCTGTGGCACCCTGGGGAATCCTGTGATAAAATGGGAGTTCTGTGGCAGCTACAAATAAATTCAGGTTCAGTTCCTTTTTACTGAATTAAATATGTACATGAATAATACAATTGGTACAGTAATCCTTGTAGTTTACATTATCAAATGCAATTTTTTAATGTGTTCCCTACATTTTCTACATGCCACAAAACTTTGTTATGATAATGTGGGTCTGCACTGTAAAAGTTTTGAGCAGAAAAAATCAGGGTTCTGTGCAAGATACACTACAGACTCATTACATCCAGTTTGTGAGATAATTTGGGTTTGAACACCTGGCACATATCTTCTCACCCTCCTTCATTTGCTTTAGGTCAAAAGTTGCTTCTTTTGGTCTGTGTGAACTGATAAAACCCAAATGTTCCATTTACAATGTTCAATACCGCATCTTGAATCAACAGTTTTCTATTTGTTCCCGAATGTGAAAATAGTTAACGCTGGCATTTAAATAGCCGTAGTTCACTTCTAGACCTAATATTGTCTGTATTTTGCAATTTTTTAAGAGACTGTTGATGTAGTACATACAGACCCTGAGTTAGGGTAGGCCTGGATGCCAGGAGTGACCCATGTGTAAGCTCACTTCCTGTAGAAAGTCTGCATGGAAAAGAGAAGGAAGGAGAAACATAGTGGCTTGTCCACAACTGTGCAGCAGCAGAGCTAACTCTGCGCAGAGCTAGTGGTTTCAGAGCTTTCAGCATGGCTTGGATGGACGTATTATATGCTGGCTAAAGAGCAGGCCAGGTGGCCGGGCCCAAAGAGTTGTGGTGAATGGAGTCAAATCTAGTTGGTGGCCGGTGGTGAGTGGTGTTCCCCAGGGCTCAGTATTGGGGCCAGTTCTGATTAATCTCTTTTATCAACGAGCTTGACAAGGGGATTGAATACACCCTCAGTAAGTTTACAGATGACAGCAAGATGGGTGGGAGCACTGATCTGCTTGAAGGTAAGAAGGCTCTACAGAGAGATCTGGACAAGCTTAATCATTGAGCCGAGGCCAGTTGTATGAGGTTTAACAAGGTCAAGTGCAACCTCCTGCACTTGGGTCACAATAACCCCAGGTAGCGCATGGAGAAAAGGAGACTGAAGCCTTCTTTGCTGTCTATGACTACCTGAAAGGAGGTTGTAGTGTGGAGGGTGTTGGTCTCTACTCCCAAGTAAAAAGTGACATGATGAGAGGAAATGGCCTCAAGTTGTGCCGGGGGTGGTTTAGATTGGATATTAGGAAAAATGTCTTGATAGACAGTGTTTTCAGGTGTTGGAACAGGCTGCCCAGAGGGGTGGCTGAGTTGCTGTCCCTGGAGGTGTTTAAAAGACACATAGATGAGGTTCTTGAGGACATGGTTTAGTGGCAGTGTTAGGTTAATGGTTGGATTCGATGATCTTGAGGGTCTTTTCCAACCAAAACGATTCTATGGTTCTATGATATGCAGTAGAGTGACATATCCTCTCTTGGATGGTTGTTCCTCCCTGCCCACCTCTTATCTTTTCAACAATATCTGATGTCTTTCACAATTGTTTCATTAGGGATAATTCTAGAACATATTTTGCAATGTAAATGGCAAAATATGTAGGAATATGCTTAAAAGTTATTAAAGCATCTCTGTGTATTTCCTAGTGAAAAAGATACTTAACATCTACTGAGCCACATAATTAATGAAATTTTCCCAGGTCTTCATAATAGGGTCCATCATTTTCTTTCTGGTTAATAAGAAAATGACTTAACTTACAAAAAATTCATCTGGAGATCTCTGGAGCTGAAAGCACATTTTCGAGCTGTTCTTTAAGGTAAATATGAGTTTCAATGAAACACAAAAGCAGAACCTGTCAGACCCAGCAATATAATCAATGTTTCACCCTGATATTTTATACCATTAGACCAATGTCATTCTGGTTGTAATTCTTACACCAGGGCAAATTACTCATTTAGGTTTCATTGTTCTATGTTTTCTAGTATCTTGGAAGCTAGAGGTGTAGAAGTCAGGTCAGGTCCCATTGTTCATCCTTCTTAATGTAAATAATAATTTTTATGGTGAATGTCTTCCTCATGTAAAGAAATCAGCCTGTTTTTTATATTACCATTTTAAATTTACCTTTAATCATTAGATTTAAATTTAGAGGATGAATACAGATGGAGTGTTAAACTTAGTACACTCAAGCAGAAAGCAAGAAGGGAATATTGTTTGGTGTACATGTTGGAGATGTCTATATTGGGGTGTCTATATCAGGATATATGTATCACAGTCAAAATGCCTGGGGTCCTGTTCTGGTGTTGCTATGAGTGACTGGCTCTGTACACATAGTTTAAGCAGCTGTCTCTTGTTTATATGAGGTAGAAATATTTACTACTGGGGGAAAATTCATCCTTTGTCTCCATGGGTAGAACTTCCTGTGATTTCAGCAGGAATGCCCCTTGCCTATATGCGGGTGCCTTTTCTCCTTGGGGAGAAAGTTCTGGCAGAGAGTTTCAAAAGTGGTTTTTTAACAGAGCTTTGTATAACATTTTTACACTCATTTCCTAATGTAAAAGATGATACTAGACAATGGTACTGGCAGGACTTGCTTACACAGATGCTATTAGTGGTTTAGATAAACAGTAACACCTAGGATGCCAGATGTTGTGATTCATCCCTAGTGCTTGCCAAACCGTAGTTCATATTACTTTAGAGGCTACTGGTTATTTATTTTTCAGCCCACTAGAAGTCTAATTGATGATTCTTCCACCTCTTTTCCCCCCTCTCCCCCCACTTTCTTCCTCTCATTTACTTTTTTCCACCTGCGATAATACTCATTTTGGCCTGAAGCATGGAGAAATCCTATCGGTCATTCAGGGTTCAGGTACTCTAGGCCAGAGTATCCTAGTTTTACTTAATGGTTAGTGATGGCATCCAAATAATTTCCCATTTTTCTATTGAGAAGTGGGTGAGGGGAAAAGCTGGAAAGCTTTGCCAAGAAGCACTCTGTGGTGGATACTAAAATAAGTCAGGTAGCAGATGTCCAATCCAAACTTTGGTGGGTAATTAGTTGATTCAATATCCAAAAGAAGCAGGTAATTGTTGTGATTTGTGAATCCTCTGCCAGGGCTGATACTTTACAGCTTACAGATATTTCTCTAATTAGGAGGATACCATGAGCTCTGAGCAGTAAAACACTGTTTTCTTAGTATTCAAAAAGAATGGCCTTTTTTTTTTTTTTCTTTTTTCTTTAGGGATGTTCTTGGCATAAACTGTTCTTGTTCTTTTCTTTGTTATTTCTTGGAAGTCTTCTGAAAACTATTGATGCAGTATGCAAATTCAATTCAGGAAATGTAATGTTATATAAGTGTAATTGGCCTTTTATTCAAAGGCGTTTTTCTTTCTCCCTGCATATTTTAGCCAGTTCTTGAAAAAAAAAAAAATAAAAGAGAAAAGGAAGAAGTTTAAACACAGTCATATATTTCTTCCAAAAGAAGTCAGAGGAAGATGTTATAAAGATCAGACCATAAAAAGAAATTGAGGAATTGGAGAAACACTAATAAAAACAAAAATATGGTTATCACTGGAAATGCACAGAACGGGACTGTTTCAGGAAGAAAAAAATGTGCCTGGCTGTTGCTTTTCTAGGAGACCAAGACACAGAAAGAAGAAAACGGAAAATAAGAATGAAGCTCTAAAGCCATCTCTCCTCCCTTTTTTTTTTCAGTGTCATTCCATAAGTAGTGTGGGGAGAGGCAGAAGTGAGAGGAAGGGGGCCAGGAATCCTAGCAACCAAAATACTACAGATGCAAACACCTCAGAAATGTGCGATTGCTAGCAAAAGTTTTAGAGGATAGGTTCACTGCTTCCATTCCTGTGCTAAATAGAGCAGTGTATGCTCACAACAGCATTGTGAGTCTCATTTCTTCCACTTCCTAAAGCAAAAAGTTATTGCTTTCATATTTGCAGTATTTTGATATACAGAGTTGCCTATGCAATGTTGGGGAAGCGAGAAAACCCAAAATTAACAAGGGGATATTGCTTGCATCATAGCAATACTTGCATGTATTTAGCTTGAAAGAAACAGCTGGATCAGAGCATGAGAGAAGGAAACAACATTTCATACCAGTCATTAGCATTTGAGTTCTTTATTATACTGTGTCGGGATTTGCTTTTCCTCTCTAAACTCTATGTACCTTCTTCCACCTTTTTTTTTTTTTGTTTTGTTTTGTTTTTGTTTTTCATGTGAACCTCTTTTTATTGTTTTATTTGAAAAAAAAACTCTGGAGAGAAGTCAGGCCCATGTAGTCCAGTTCCTATCTTTGCTCATTACTGTCAAGACAACTAGCAGGCAGCTATTGGTTCCTTCCACTTCGTGACAGGAGGAACATTTTATGGCAGAGCCAAAAACCAGCCAAATAGTAAGCCTAAAAATGACCATCATGACCATCATAAGCACCCTTGACAGTGAGAGTGTCAGTTATCTGAAGTGGTGGACTTGGAAGGAAGATCCTGAGGCATGGCTCACCACTTCATTGCAACTTGACAAACCTGGCTCCTAAAGTTTCTTCACCAGTGTCAGTACTTTATTAACAGAGCAATAACATATCATAGTTTGTAACTGCATAGGAGAGGAAGTTGAGCTGTCCATATGGTGAAAATGGACACTGCAGTTGTTGCTTACTTTGAACAGGGCTCCAACTGCCCTCAAATAAATGAAGCGACAAGAGCAGATTTACATGCAAATCATCCCAGCTCAGTGTGAATGTTGATTTACTGAGGCTAATAAAAGTTCAGCACATTGTAAGAAAGAATAATGGAAGAAATTTCTCCTGGAATGACAAAATTGAAATCTGCTCTAAGCCTTTTAAGGTCATATAAGCAATGGGTGTCATATTGCTAAACCACTCACATAATCTTCCACTCTGAATCCTAAAATTCCTCCTAGAACCAACTCTGTATTTCACTCATAACAATGCTTTTGTATTCTCTAGTTGCATAGAGGTACAAAAAGCACAGCACTTCAATCACTACACAAATTAAGCCACATATTTAGTGCAAGTCATTTGTCTAACACCAGGTAAAAAAGAGCTAAGTTATTAGGAGTATGGTGTAGTAGTATTAGATTATTTTTGAAACGATGACTGATCCAAGGAAAAGGAAGCATAGTCTTGTCTGAAATGGTTTACTTTCCTCGAGTCTATTGCAAACAAATTTACCAAACATTTATCAAGAGCTAGGTTTAGGAAAGTTGCATTTGGGAATTAAGTGATATTATTGTTAGAAGCTGTCTGTTCTCCTTGTATTCCTACCCCCTGTGTGGATAGGCCTTCCATATGTCATTCAGGGAAGGTTAAAAAATGACTGCATTTTGCCTAAAACAACAGTGAAGCGACAATATTACAGAAAAGAAACACTGTGGACAATATTGAAGTCTAACAGGACTAAAGAGAAGGGAGCATACTGGAAATAGACTAAACCCAGTTGTGGATTTAGGTTTAGTCATACTTTTGTCTTGTGACATGCCCATTAATAAAAGCCTCAGCTTTTCACTTTTTGTATTCTGAGTGGATGGGAAAGCAAAGTTGTAAAGTAACTGCAGCACGACTGACATCTTGGAGGCACAATGCCTCCCAAACTGGTTCAGTTGCTGGGAACTGTGAAATACTTATTTGCAGCTTTTAATTCAACCCTGGATTAGGCAAAACAATTTTGAGAAAACAAATGTAAAATTTTTGGTTCCTTTTTGATTTTAGGAATGCAGAAAAAGAGGAGGGAAAAAGGAAATTCTGGGTAAATACAGAATATGCAGAATTAGGACTTTAAAAAGAACGGGGGGAAATAGTTATTCTGTTTTTTTGGTGCTATTTTTCCCCAAAAGTGACTCTTTCCATCACTAACCTTCTGTGTGGAAAATAGTTTTCGAACTGTGATCCACAAAAATGCTCTAAGAACACAAGCAGGATAGAGTAGCCCCAGGGCAAGCAACAGAAAGCATGTCAGCTTTACATCTAGGGGACCTGAGAACCTTCTATTGACAAACATTGCTGGTGCAGCCCAAGGCTGCAGGGGGAAGCCGGAGCACTGACACCAGGGCCGAGCTCCCTGCTCCTCTGACTCACCCGTGGAGGAAGAAGTGGGTTTTTTTCAAACACCTTTTGTGTATCACCGATTGTCACTCCCTGTAAAATACATACCAAAAAGCAAGACAAAACTGCGCTAATGTTATTTTGTCAGTTACAAGCATGGACTTTTGCCCACAGCAGGCACAAACCTTATTAAGTTGTGTGTGTACCCATAATCAAGTCCTAGCGTGGTCTCTAAAGCACTGCCAATCTTTCTTATGAAGATCAGATCTTTGAAGTTGTTGTGTAACTGACAGATATTTCTGTGTACACAGTTATTATGTGCATGATGAGCATGATTACTGCTTGGATACACTGTTTGCATTTTACAGTGCTATGTGTAGGATTTACAAAGCCCAGACTATATCATGCATAGCCAAAGTCTAAATAAACTTTGGTTTCTCTGTTCCTGAAGAAGGAACTTTGACAATAGAAGAAACAATTGCTTAGAAACAGTATACACTTTCTAAAAGATGTGCTGACCTACGAAAGAATATATTTTTTAAAGTTTACAATGTTTTTACAATGCTTTTGATATTTTATGCAAGCTGTCATCTAATGGAAATAATGACCTCAGGGACATGTGTTTATCTTGGGCTTAGCCCACTTAAAATACATTCAGCCTTTAGCTTTTCCTTAGGCCAAAACCACATCAAATGGGCCAAAGATGGAATAAACACACACATACACTCCTGAGGTCATTATCACTTCATTGTAGTTTTGCACAAGAAAAAGAAAACAAACTCTGTCTCTTTGCATTATTTTTGAGACTCAGCATGCCCAAGTGATGGTGTATACGCTATTTTATAAATGTTTTCCTTTTAGAGATGTTCTTCACTTCTCTTTTTGCCCCTGCCACATATTAATTGTAAACTCTTTTCTGTTAATGTTTCAAATTAATCTTTAAAACATTGAAAAGCTGGAATTGCAGAAATTAGAGCTGTAGTTACTGGAGTACAGTTTTAGTAACTGGCATGCTCCACAAGCAGAGACTCACAGATGGAAATGTTTGAAGAAGAAGAAGGGTTAACATTAAGAATCTACTTCTTTTATGAACTGATGCCTGGAATACTGGATTAGCAGGTCTTAGGTGAGGTTTTATTTGTTAAACAGTAAATGAACCCCAATGCTATCAGGGAGCTACTGACCAGGACAACCATAGGTTAGTTTGGGTTCGAAGGTACATTAAATATCATTTGGTTCCAGCCCTCTGTCCTGAGCAGGGACACCTTCCACTAGACCGGGTTGCTCAAAGCCCCATTCAGCCTGGCCTTGAACACTTCCAAGGGATGGGGCAACCACAGTTTCTCTGAGTGGCTTGTTCTTGTGTCTCACCACCCTCATGGTGAAGAATTTCTTCCTTATCTCTAACCTAAATCTACCCTCTTTCAGTTCAAAGCCATTACCCCTTGCCCTATCACTACATACCCCTGTAAAAAGCCCCTTTTTAGCTTTTTTGTAGGTCCCCTTTAGGTACTAGAAGGCTGCTATAAAGTCTCCCCAGAGCCTTCTCTTGTTTAGACTCAACAGCCTCAAGTCTCTCAGCCTGTCTTTACAAGAGAAGTGCTCCAGCCCTCTGACCCATCTTCGTGGCCCCCCTCTGGACTAACTCCACATCCATGTCCTTCTTACATTGGGGGCCCCAGAGCTGGACACAGTACTCCAGATGTGGTCTCACAAGAACAGAGTAGGGGGGCAGAATTGCCTCCCTTGATCTGCTGGTCACACTTCTTTTGATGCAGCCCAGGATACGGTGGCTTTCTGGGCTGTGAGCACACATTGATGGATCATGTTGAGCTTCTCATCAACCAACACCCCCAAGTCGTCCTCCTCAGCACTGCTCTCAATCCATTCTCTGCCCAGCTTGTATTAATATTTAAAGATGGAAACAACATGGTTTGAATTCTGGGCAGAGAAGGTGACACTAGTAGCTGTGCTTTGAATGGAAAGGATGTGTTGTGTGCATGTGGATGTTAATGGAAGCTATTCATGTTCATGGTTGAAGCAAACTAAGGCTCTCCAAAACGCTGTGCTGAAGAGGACAGTAAGTAACTGATTCATACACAGGTCTGCCATAGGGCCAAAATGTGAAGGGAGATGGGGAAGTGTTTCCAGGAAGAGCTCAGGATCAGCACAGGCTGCTGGGAATCGCAGTCAGTAAAAGGCTGCACCTCCTGTACTACTGCAACCAGTAGTAGCAAATATGCCAGTTGTTTTTTCTTGCTGGTAACTGCTTAACAGAAGAGAAGGCTGCATTCAAAGGGGCAAGGATTTACTAAAAGAAAGGCCCAAAACAGCTGTCCTCATCTGTGCATGCAGAAATAGCTGCTGTTCTTTCTCATTGTCCTCATGAGGTGATGCCAGAGTTCAGTCAGTTCTTCTGGTCTTCAGTCATGCTTTCTGGATGTTTTAGACTAGGAAGCTTTTTCCTGTGTTGCCTTGGCCTCAGGTTTCCTGCCTGTAAGTTCCTCCACTGATGAAATCGTGACTGTAAAAATCCTTCCTTGAGAGCTAATACCCAGCCTAGTTACTATCCCCAGTTTAATGTGAAATCTTCATGTTCATCATAGAGACACCAGCATCAGGCAACATTTGATTTGTGGAGTAGAGACAGTCAAAGCTGTATGCAGTATAGTGCTTACGAAGAGAAGAGACTTACTTTCAAGAAGACTTTTTCCTTCTAAAAACCAGGCAGCATATACTTTTTTAGTGGATTTATATGGCAAGGCTTTGATAGTGCTACAAAAACCTTACCATGTAAACCCAGTACATATTTTTAGTTAAAAAAAAAAGAATCTGTAGTGTTGATATCACAATTTTACTCGTGGAGGAGCCATATGTTTTGAAAACAAATTATATCTGATGAATGACACCATTCAGGTTTGAAAAGCATCATACCCTAGCATGCAGCTGAGCAAACAAAATGGACAGCCTAGCACCCTTTCCTACTCCCACCTGCCCCCAGAGGGGTGACAAATGTGGAAAGGGAAGAAACAAGCGGGTCTGTGAGTGCAAACAAATGAAAACACATGGGTGGAAACCTCTTGTCCTTTCTCCTCCCAAAAGTCAGAGAACTGCAGAGTCATGGGCCTGGTTGTCCTACTCAGTGCCCATACAGGGCAGCTTCTTCCCCTGTGGGCATCCCCTTCTCCCCACTGCATCCCCTGAGCCCTGGCTCCCTCTCTGCATACCCAAGGCTGGTCTCCATCACCCTCTGCTTTCTACCACTCACTTGTCTGTGTATCTCAGTATCATAGAACCATAGAATAGTTTGGGTTGGAAGGGACCTTCAAAGCTCCAACCCCCCTGCTATGAGCAGGGACATCTTCAAATAGATCAGGTTGCTCAGAGCCCCGTCCAGCCTGGCCTGGAATGTGTCCAAGGATGGGGCATCTGCCACCTCTCTGGGCAACCTGGGTCAGTGTTTCAGCACCCTCATTGTAAAAGATTTCTTGAATCTCCCCTCCTTCAGTTTAAAACCGTTACCCCTTGTCCTGTTGTAATAGGCCCTTCTTAAAAGTCTGTCCTCCTCCTTCTTTTAGGCCCCTTTTTAAGTATTGAAATCTCCTCCTCCTTTCCCCACTTTCCCTCTTCAAGGCTCCCTGTGGCAGGTTTGCATCAGACAAGAAAGTGTTGGTGGCCAGGCAGGTGAGGGGATGTGTCCCCTTGGAGGGCAGGAGGAGGGAGAGGCCATGGGGTGCAGACACAGCCAGGGAGGTGAATGAGGAACTCAGCCTGCAATGCTGCTTGGAGCTGTGGGAGGGTTTGAAAATGTCTTTACACATTGGACTCATTTTCATTTCCAAAATTCAGTGTTTCTGGCAGCACTTATTTTTAGCTTGAGGTTCTATTTAACAGTTTTGGAGATTGGGCAGTGTAGTAGTTTAGCAGCCCTTATGTGAAGGAGAGAAGGAGACAGCTTCTGTGCCACTTTTAATATTTGTTTACCATTTCAATTTTGTAACAGGTCGACGTTTAAATTTTCTGTTTGCTGTCATTTTGACACCTTCCCTTTATTTGCTTATTTTTAATCTGTGAAAGTGTGCTTGCTATTTAGAATTTGGGGATTAGAGTTGAATTTTCTTTGAGAGTAGAGATGAAAGTACATGGGACACGGGTGAAAAAACTGGGCTGGAGATAACCAGAGAGTGTTACCTTCTAGAGAGGTGATCAATCAGTGTTTTCTTACTTCTAGCTACAATACATTTCAAGAACAACTTTTCTTCTAACACTTTGTTATAAACATCTCTGGTCTAGAAGAGGAAAGCAAGAAAAAATATTGCTATTCTGTAATAATTAAAGGCTCTCTAAAAAATGAATAAGTAGATAAACTTTTTAAAATGCTAGGATATTTTGGGGTCTGGTTGTTTCAGATTGGCAAATGAGTGAAAGTTTGATATGTTCTATTTATCTGAACCACGTGGTGTGGTTCTTTTAAGAGTTTTGTCCTAAAATAGTTTCTCTGGATTTGAGAACTCCTCTCAACTGTGATACATTACTTACACAGAACCAAGTAATACTTTGACAACAAAACATCAAACCATGCAGCAACATAATCCTGAATCTGAGCCCAAATAGTTGAAAGTATTTAACAACTACAGAGCTTGGCATAGTTTTAGTTTTGGTCACATGGTTCCAAGTGTGACCAGGTAACCTTCAGAAGTGGAAAATCAGTTTTCTTCATGATTTTTTTAAATCAAAATTCGAAGTGAAATTCAGAAGCATGAAACTCACCAGAACACTCATGCTGAAGAACATATTGACGGAGTTCCCTGGAATGATCTGGAAGCAGAATTATACAGAACTATGTTAGTGAAAAGCTAATGATAGGATCTTTAAAGGCTTCCAGATGTATTCCAGTACAGGTAATGAAAAACCCAGAAGACCATCTCTTTCATTATTTGTTTCATTTTTTTTTTTTTTTCTCTTGACATATTTTTCTGTAGAAATCATTACTATGTTATCACTTTTCTTTGATTTCAGTACTTTATAACAGTTCACCTTTGGGCCATTTTTGCCTCCTCTCAAAGCACAAATCTCACTTATGTTCAAGCATTGTTATAATCTACATCTTCTATATATGAACAAATGAGTGTAAGCAAGCACAGTAGTGGGGTCTAGCAGGATTATGGTACCTTATAATTGGCTAGATCAATGCACATCAATTATCTTGTACACAGTATTTAACCATAGCTGTAAAATTATTAGGCACAAAACCGAGTTTCAGATCTTACATAGAAAGTTGTTTGGAGTGGCAAAGTCAGGCTTTGGTCTGTGGCCTGTGACTAAAAATATAATTTCCTCCTCTTCTCAAACGAATTGTCTCCTGGTGCTCAGAAAGGAATGATCCTCTGTGAAAGGAAGATGGATGCTATTTTATTTTTATGATTTTATGAAAATGAATTTTTATTGCCATATGGTTTTCCACAAGGCAGTCTACATCTTCAACATCAAGATCAGCTGACACCTTTAATCTTCTTTAGGGATATGTCGTCAAAGATTCTCTCAGAGATTAAGCTGTGTGGCCAGTGTAGAGTCAATAGGATCTGTACAGTTAGATCAGCTTTCTGCTTTGAAAATTTACCCTACCATGTTTTAAACTATGCTGTCTCATTACACAGAAATGAAGAGGGTTTTTCTGATACCTTATTGAGATAGCAGAATGGGGTTTTGTGTATTTTTGTTTTTACTGCATCTTCTTTTGATTAGCTGCCTATTTCTTGTTAAGCAATAATAGGAAAACATTTCTTCAGGGTTTTTTTTCAGCTCCAGTTTTCTCTGTGAAAGTACAAGAGGGAGAATTTTAAAGATCTGTCCTGTGAAACTGTTATCTCTTTGATTAACATTCGAAATTCTGCTGCTTGTTTCATCAAATTAATGTAACTTTGAAGAAAGGAAAAAGGCAATACTGATTTGTAATAATAGATTTTAATTAGGATGAGTGTTTGAGTCTCAGGAGTCTGTCCCATGCACATTGTCAGATCTCTCATCCTCCCAATGTCATAACTCTAATTACCATGCTTACAGATCAACTTGTATTTTGAAGATATCAGAAAATACATCATGAAAGATTCTTCCTTTTAATTGCATCCTTATACCCCCTGCTATATGGTTTCTATTGCTATCAAATTCCTCCACTGCTGTTTCTGTGTTTTAACTTCCTTTGTTATAGGTGAGCCTGTCGGGTTATGTTTGGAAGAGGATCTGTGTTTAAGCCTCTCTCTGTTCTCCCCAGCTTCTAGCAGAATTTAAATTCTTAGACTCCCTGTGCAATGCCTGGCACGTATGAGGCATTAGATCAGCATAATCCAGCCTCAGCAGCAACAGAGGCTGTCTCGGGGTACAGGGCTCACAGGAGGTTACTGCTGAGCTCCTCAGATGTGGCTGCTCCTTGCCTCCCATAGCAGCAGTTAGGGACAGTCCTCACCCTGGCAGCAAGCGCCAAAATCCTTGTCCCTGGACCGCCATAGTCAGTGCCTCAGGAGCTGGGTATGGAAGGAGACATGGTGATCCCTGACCAGGGACCTGGGGTGAAAGAATAACTTCTTGTGGACCCAAGGGGTCCTGCTCCAGGCCAGATGGCCTGGGGTCTGTAGAGAGGGATTCTTACTCAGTTATGCAGCCATAACTTTCAGAAGCCCAAAACATGGGGTCCACTTCCTTCGGGCATCTGTAGATATTTTACATTGTGAATAAGTGCCCTGGGCAATTGTGTCCCTTCTTCCCTCTTCTCCATTTCTGACCGAGTTGCAGTCTCAGCACCATGGTGCACTCTGAGACCTTTCACTGCCGACTACAGAAATTTATTATTGACAGATTTTGGTTGAGCTCTGAGTGAAGAAGTGTCTGGGTCAGCAGGGAGTTGGAATTAAACTAATCCCTGCACATGCCAAAGCAGAAGGCCGCAGAAATCCTGTCCAAGTCTGCTACCTCTCACTCACACTGCTCTGATGCTTTTGCAGCCACCACCACCATCACAGCCAGATTTACTGTTCCCGTCAGAGTGGGCTCTCTCTGAGCAGGCAGGGTTGGAGCATGAAGTTCTCAATTTCTGCTTGTGTGGTGCTATTCACTGTTGGTCCATCATGTATGGTGACTTGGCTTCAGAGCTAAGCAGCATGTTTTTCAATTTCTTGAGAGATTTTTAGCTCCACATATAGGCTTAGTACCCTGTAAAGTCCATTCACTGACACTACAGTACTTGTATTCTTCTTTTTTTTTTTTAATATTCCTCCTGCATCTCGGATCTGTTGATAATGAGGCTCATTAAATGGAGAGACTTGTTATTCAACAGTCTTCACCTGGGGTTCAAAAGCTGAGATGATAAGAGGTGATATCTGCAAGATGTTCATACTGCCAGCTGTCATTAATTTCAGAGTCGGGTGAGATTAATTGAGGTAAAGTCCCATACTTCTCTTAGCAAGAGTGTCAGTAGACTCAGAAGAGTAATCCTACGTTAAGCCACATTTATTTTCAGCAGCACAGGATAGAAACTTAACGATGCCGGATGAACTCTTAATTTCTTTTCAAAGGCAAATGGGGATGTCTGAAAGAAGTGCTACTATTGGCTTAACCGGATCCTCTTCTGCAGTGCTGTGGTCAGCAAAACTTGGTGGTAACAAGGAGCGTGCTGCCCATGCTACAGTGTAGGATCCTGAACTCCTTAGCAGGCTGTGTGACAGGGAGGTGGCCACATTCACTATCCCCTGTTTGCCAAGGACTAGTGGGACTACAGATTCACTGTCCCTGAATTTGCTATCTGGCTAGAAACCCTTAAAACATGGCTGCATGTCAGAAAATTCCCAACACCCATTTTGTGATACTCTGTCTTCTTTTAGAAACCTTAAATAAGGCCTGTCAAAAGCTAAAAAATATGAAGATATTTGCAACTAGAAAAACTTGAGTGCGGGAACTTCTTTTCTTTAGTTTCAACAGTCACACAGAGCAAAGACATACATACTTGAAAAATCTTGGGCCATTTTATTGATCCACTTAATAGGAAACCAGGAAATGCATGTTTAAGAGAAATAAAACAAGTTTTTAAAATTTAGAAATTCATGATAAATATTTAGATATTCCATGTATTCACCAATGCCTTAAGGAATATAATTATAGTGGTTAAAATTTTGCCATGTTTTGTTGGGGGTTATTTTTCTTTTTAAAGTTGATGTCAGTCAAATATTAATGCTATGATTTCAATATCTAAAAATTCTGAATGACTTTAATTGCAAATTTGTTTATGAAGAACCTTTTTTTTTTTTCATCTGGAAAGGCAGTTATAGAAGAATTGTGTCAAAGGTGTCTGGTTGTTTTGTACAAAATAAGAGCTGCAAGCTCTTTCCTGGATAATCAGCTTCAGGGAGGAAGGTGATGCTTGAGAGATGTGCGTTATGCTGCTGTATATGCCTTGCTGATCAATCCTCTATGCAGCAACCCTGACAGCTTGCAAGCATCTACAGAGCATCCCAAAAGGAAGGATCTGAAAATATAGTAGAAAAGGCAGTACTGATAAGCTTTTTGGCAGACAGGCAAAGGTCTTTATTTCATAGGGTATATATATATATATTCTAGCTAACTCAAATATACACTTTATAAAAGCTCTTGGTATTTTCAATTCCATGGGGTTTTTGACTGAATATATTTCTCAGATCTAGGAACCATCTATGCTCCCTGAAGTCAACAGGACTACCATGCGCTTTGCTAAACATTTGCCTACCCACAGTAAAGTCTTTAGAGAAAACATTCATCTGTCTTCCTTTAACATCCATTTTACTTTTCTCTGGTATCATCATCTAATATTCACAAAGCTTCTCATGTACTTCATTGGGTGTTGCATTTTGTTGTCTAGAGGTGAAGTATGGCTCTTAATTACTGCACCATTTACCTGCCATAGTAATCTTGTAACCCAGAACAGGACCAGTTCTATATATTTAATTCCTCATGTTGAATAACATGTTGGCAGAGATAATTTTTCAATACAGAGAAAATAAAATATTATTCTTAGGGTATTTCTAACAGTCCATTAAAAGTGCTTAAGAAGTGGCCTATAAAGTTTTAATTTACTTATTTTATTACAAATCATTAATTTGTCTTGGTTTTCTGACCATCTACATTTTCTGTGCCTTTAATGATATCACAGAACTGCCATGATAGATGCCTTTTGATTCATACTGAGTTTTCCTTTCTCTCTAGATCAATGTGATTGTTGGAATATCTTTTACTTAATGGGATTTTTTTCTTTTTTTTTTTCTTTTTTTTCTATTTTTCTATTTTTTCTATTTTTTTTCTTATTTTTTTCTTTTTTACTATTTTTTCTTTTTTTTTTTTTCCTTTTTTAAAAAAAATTTACTATTTTTTAAGATTTGATTTTGGGATCCAATATTTTGAGGATTTTTTTCCTGGAACTTTGGTTAACAGGGAATCAGGACTGCACAGTTCTGGTGGTGTGGTGATGACAGTGATCCCAGCCATCCTACCTAGCCCCTATGAAGAAAACAACACATTAACGTTTTAAGTGCTGGTGACCCTTCAGAGCTTGCTGTTTCCAGTACTTTCTCATAGCCTGCTAAAAAAATAGAAGAGTAAGGAACGAAATTGTCCATCCAAGTAAATTAGGAATACCGAAAGGTCAGAGTGAGTCAGCTAAAGTGTTATTTTTCACAGAAAGAAAGAAGGATTTACCAACCTTATTCTAGGGGAAAAGATTGTGAGAAGGACAGGAAATGGCACAAGATTCGAATCTTGAGATAAGGTTGTAAGAGGAGATTAAAAAAATGGATAGTATGTCACAGGCGAAGAACGGCAACGAGAGTGTCTGATCTGCATTTTGGAATTGGCACAGTATAATCAATTTTATATTGGTTGCTCAGCTTTTTCATTTGAGCTGGTAAATAGAATGTGGCAGTGACCACATTGCTATTCTTTACAAATATGTTTTTTCCTCCTTTACACTGAACTCCATTATAACAAAAATGTAAAGTTACTTATGTGTGAGCTTAACAGTATTCTTGTTCTGTAAGAATATCTGGGTACAGTTTTTACTGCAGGATCTGTGATAGTATTCACAATACTTGGAGTGAAGTGGATGCATTTTAAATCTGTGGAATAATTCTACTAACTTTCCTAAAGTCTGTATTTAGCACACAGAGGAATTAGTCCATAGACTTTGGTGGACTTTGCATCATTTTTGGAGTGCTAATGAGGGCCAAGAAAAAAAAATGTATAAACATATAAACACATAAACATACATATGTACATATATACATATATATATATATATATATTGTTTTTTAGGGGTAATACTAACTTGATACCTGAAGTATGTTGTGCAGATTCCCTTCCTTGACTTCCCCAGAGAAGCAGTTTTTCGTAAGTAGGATTAGTCAAGTCACTTACTGAACTGAGAATGCAGAATTGCTCAATATAAATTGAAAAATTGACAGACTCTAGTGGCAATGATCTATGCGCACCTCCAGCCAATGTAGAAGAAATGCACTTTAAATTCTTGGCTGTAGAGGAAGTCAAAGGCTCTAGCTAGCATAGCTAGCATTCAGGAAAAGCTAATTAAAATTCCCTGGACGAAAATTATGAGATGGACATTGAAATTGTTCATGGCACCTTGTCATCCAAGCCAAACTTCATTCAATTGTCTCAGTTTTCAAGGGAAATAATTTACTTCACAATAGATTTGACCAGTGATTCTCTAATATGGACTGCTCAAATAATTTCACATTTTGAACTGCCATGCTAGTCATATTTTATAAATACCAGTGATGAAGCAACTCACAAGCATGCTAAGTCTATGACCAGCACCAAGCACTTGAAATGTGCCCAACACAGTTTATTCTTCTAGGAACAAATCTTTGATGCAGGAAGGAGTCAGGCATGCCTGAAGAGGCCAAAATGGAGAAAGGGAAGAATTTAAAATCTCTTAGGAAGGAGCAGTATCCCTAGCAGACTTAAGTGGATGCAGAAGAAACAGAGGACTGAACTTGGAGGAGAGTGTAGTCTCCCCACAGAACTTCAGAGCCTGTATTTTCTGCTAAGATCGTTCTATTATGTCTGCAGGTTGTGGCAAAACAAGCCATCAGAGGTACTTCCACTGAATGAGAGAATGATTTGATAAACTCTCATACTGTTTGTCCTTCTATTGTAGTGTTTTCTGATTGCCTTGTTGGATTTAGTCCTACAAGAACTTTCAAATGAGGCATACAAATTGCTACACTTTCCAACAAGACGTTCTTGGGCAAACATTTATTATTTTAATGGATGTAAGTAGGAAGTCAAAGTTTTGAGTCTTTTGGGACATTTCTGAAATCTTCTGTATATCTCCAGAAGGTTGATGTGCATATCAAATTCCTGAAGTTAAAAGGTATGCTGAATCCTGGACAAAATCTAATAGCTATGATAACATATGTGTTTCATCAAGTACTTCAGAAAGAAATGCACTGCTAATACACAGTGGACTTGATTCCATTCAATTTTTCACTGTCCCACTAACAAAAAGTAAATGCATTATTTTTTCTTATTTATTAATCCTCCTTTCAAAGGTGTCTTTCTGTCTTCTGCAAAATTTCTTTGTCCTTCCACATTTTTCATTGACTGAAAAAAAAGAACTCACTACATTTAACTTAATGAGTCAAAATCAAGCATTGAGATCAACAGAACTATGGAAAAGATGCACTTTCCCCTAACAGGTTGGTACTTCTTTCTGTTATCTGTTTTGACCATACTGATAGTAGCAGTTTATGGATGTACTTGTTAAGTAAGAGGATATCCATAATTTTAGAGTCTTTATAAGAGGCAGAAACAGCTGTTTTTCTGATTTAACCTTTTGTCTCTCTGTAGCTTCAGAATTTGAAATGTACCATCAAATGATTGTTAGATTCATTGATTCGAAAGTCATCCTATTGCTAAGAAAACTTTTTGTTTCCTGGTGTTATTTTGTTGCTTTGGGACTTTCAGAGGAAGTTTGGAAGGGGGATGTTCCACGAAATCAAAGGTGGAGTGGAGAGCTCCTGGTATTAAATGAAGTAAAGCACATCAGTTTGGCTCACTTTATCACATAGCATAAGAGACTACACAGATGGTACTGGCCACTAGCCAAACTGGCTACTGCTTGAGTCCCTCTGGCAGATGCTGGTGGGGTATCTCCAGGATGGTATTCTTCTGTCTCTTTTTATCTTTTACATTCTGTGTCTTTCTCCCCTGCTCAACTTTCTTTTCTTGGCAGATCATGTCCAATGTAATGAATAATACTGTTTGTGTCATGTCTAAACTTTGACTAGGCTTTTCACCTTTTGGAGGGCCTCATGTCTATCCAGTGGCTTCACTTGGCAAATCTTACTGCTAAGAAGAAGACTGTGTTGCTACTTAACTCACAGCACTGCTTACTTTTTCCAGAAAAAGTCTGAAGAGCATCTCTGAAACTTAGCTACGTAAGGAACAGTGATATGCCAAGAGAGCGCCATGAAATTCCAGCAAAGCTGGAGCTCAGTCTTGTGAATGATAGTTTTTTACTTCCAGGGTTTTAAAGAACTTGTTTCTAGACAGTTTTTGTAACCTTTAGCTACATTATACTCTTGCTTCCTAGACTAATTAATAAAGATAATTTGGAGCTTTGGAAGTTAGTTTCTATTTGACTAATAAAACCTGGTGACATGGAGTCAGTGCATTTTCTTAGCATAATTGCCATATATTTAAAATGTAGGGAAGAGTCTGATCCTCTGAACAGAAGCAGCACATTCAGCTCACAGATGGTCTTCTTCTTGCCAAAGCCTCAGACTAGGCATCTTTCCCTTATCCTACCAGACCTATGCTGCCTATCTTGCCTTGCTTTCTCTCCAGAATCCATGCAGGCCATGTGAAAAAACAGCGTATTTGGTGATTGTTCACATAGCAGTGTTTGAAGCCTGGGAAACCCAACTAAATTTGCATTCCTTCCAATTCATGTGCTTATTCTCAGCATCAAGAGTTTACCTGCTTATTGATTTGCCTCTTTATTCAGATAGGCCTACAATTGCCTCTGCTGCCAAGAAGATCTTAAAGTACAGAAATGGTTTTATATGAATATTCATCCCTTTCAGAAAGAAATAGGGCAGTTGGCATATTCAAGAACACTTGATGTCTTGCCAGTATTTTTGCCTATATGACTTTTTGACCTGCAAACCAACACAGCAGTAGTTGTTTTGAAATAAAAAACATCTCTATTCCAGAAAACTCTTGGCATTGTAACTTGATTTTATTTATGGTTTTATACTAACTTGGACTGTTTCACTCTTGTAACTTGGGAATTAATGTATCTGTTTGCTTCATTGTAAAATATCTAAGATACTAGATAAGTGATAGATAAATATTATTATTATAGATCTTTGTGTCTTTCTGAGTGCAAACTTGAAGTTGCATTTGACAAAGAACATTTTGTTCTACCCTTTTATGTTATTTATTAGCATTTTCCATATATAGAATTTTGTAAGACTGGTTAACTCCTAGTTATAACACCAGTATTAGTGAGTTGTAAAAATACTGGCAGATGCAGATAACTTAGGATGAGATAGCTTAGGTAAAATAAATCTTCCAAAACTTGAACTAGGTTTTACTTGAAGTTCAGAAATGTTCTTGAGAACACTGTTTTCATTAGTTTGTACTTCAGTATTTTTGGGTAATGGTTGGAGGGGGAGAATACCTTGACTAGAGACAGAATATCTGAACTTAATATGCCCGTGTATGTAATCTGTTAGTTCTTGTATTATCAGTTATTTCTGGCTTTTTTCAGCTCCTCCCACCTGAAAAAAATTTGAAAGAATACCAAAACTAAACAAACCCCTGCCACCCATCTATCTCTTGATAGTCTTTAGCTAATCACCTCATTTACTACAACCGAGTGCAGCCTGTCAGTGAAGCTGTGGAGGTGCTTGGTCTGTGAGGGACACCTTGTGCACCTCCAAGTGGCGGCTCATCCCCCAGCACAGCTATCAAGTTGCTCCCCAGAGATCTGATATAAAGACAGCTCAGAACATGAAGTGATACAAGTGTCATTAAGTTATGAGATGGATTTTGATCACACTGAACTTCAATTGCATCAGAAGTGAATCCCCCAGAAGATGCTGAAGCTTGAGTGTCACCGGTCAGCATCACTTCTTATCCTGTGGTGTCACAGTGCCCCATAGCTGAAATACTAGATTTGCCAGGGGATGTATAGATGAATTTTGATATGGAGTCTCATCAGAAGGTAGCAGTTGCTTTATTTTTTGCCTGGAAATCGCATGAATGAACCCCCAAACCAGCCTGGTTTCCACTTGCATTGACTTGGAAAAGTTTTCAAGATTGAATTTGCTAAAAATAGTGACACCTAACATGACCCGAAACTAATTAATCTTGTTCATTTTACTGATAACCAAGGGAGAGCTACAGGGAAGTTATTGCCCCTCTGTTACCCAATAATTCAGTGCAACTAGAAAATCTGTTATTTAGGAGATAATTTTAGTTTGCAGTTGAGGTTATAAGGCAATAAATGGCTCCTTGCTGTATCCTCAGAGTTTACCCAGCATATTTATGAGGCTATTTATTGTCCAGTGTACTTAGAACCAAGTTAAATTATCACTACTGTATCAAATCTGCATTTAAAAAAAACAAAACAGAACTTTTTTCATTCGTCCCTTCCTTTATTTCTTTTATTTCTCTTTCCTTGCCAGATACAGTAAAGAGCTTACTTCCTCTGTACTGCTTTTTCAAATAGAATTAGAGCAGATCATATTAGAAGAACAAAGTGTTTTGCATGTTAATTGCTGCTGGATTTTATCAGTATGTTGATTTTAATTGGTTAGAATTTTGTACATTCTTTTGTTTTGTTTCCCTTGGGAGGGAGGGAAAAATGTGTTCTTGCTACAATCAGTTTTCTTAAAAGTATAATTAATTACTCTAGTATATAAAGTGAAGTGGTTCATTTACTAAAATACTCTGTTTTGGATCATAACCAACTTATAAAATCCTATTTATCTGAAAATTGTCCAAACTTAAGATTCCCTTATGATAGTGGAAAATATTATTCTAACAGTCCACATACTGTTGCTTTGTCTCAAGTTAGATAAACACTGACAGAGTGTAGGCATGGTTGAGACTCATTTTTAATTGTACTTATACAAAAAGTTTATTTTACAGTTCAAAAGATCTTTTCTATATTTTTTATACTACATGGTATCACCTGATTTAGTTCACAAAAGTGTACTTATGTTTCTGCTCGCATACCACTCACATAGAACATAACTTTATGACTTCAGCTTACTCAATATACCACAGATGTGGCCTTTATTTTAAATGCCTTTTATGAGGGCTGCCTGACAAATACATATCTAACATTTCCAACTGATATCCAAAATACAACCAATTTTGACAGGTGTTATTGAGAGCAGCTACAGAGCAAACTATCAACTCTGTCCCAGCCACAGGGCTGAGAATGTGGTCTCTGCCATCCTCTGGGGCTAGAAGAGAGAACTGGTAGCCAGGAATCCTATGTTTTATTTGTGATTTAAATGTAAAGCTGGAGATCAAGACACCAGGAAATCTGTACTTGATGAATGGAGGAGTGCTAGCATCCATGGGGGCAGAAGTGGAGGAAACCAGGAAACATGTAGTGTTGAACAAGCCTTGTGGTTGGTGGCAAATCCTGCTGTAGGGTCCTGGCTTCTGGGGCCAGACTAATTTTCTCCTGGATTTGGAATATCAGTGTCACTTCTGGCAAAGGGCAGCATGCCTACTAACTCATGGCCTTTCTAAGGAGCCTTTATCCACAGCTTTTGTTAATATCTGCGTGTGGTGTACCCAGCACTGTTGTTTAGTTTCCTCCCGCCATCCTCTGAGGTTTCCCCTGAGGTAAGTGCAACAGGTATTAAAGCAGCGCTCTGGCAGTATTGCATTGCTTCATGAGTATCATGCCAAAGCTACCAGGTACTGATAGGATCACAGTAGTCATGCTGGTTTCATGCTTTGCTCTGGCCCTGGCCAAACTCTCATTCATGGACTTGCACCTACCTTCCTGCTTCCATTCCCTTTTCACTGCCTCTACTCTTCTTCTACCCTAGCCAGCATCCCTTCTTCTTTTTCTTTTCAGCAACATATTTAGAGCTGAGAAGGGCTCTGGGGAGGCCCCTGGACCCCAGGCAGCAGATGAGAAATCTGGCTTGTGTGAAACGGCAGGACCTGGGTACCCGGGATATGAGAATCCTAGCAGCCACCATGGGGAGAAACCCTAAAAGGGTTAGCCCTCCCTAGTAAGGTCTCATGTTCTTCTGTGCAAGAGGAACTCCCACTAATAGTCTTGATATCTTGTATTCTTTCTTGTTCATCTGTAATGTTTCCTAAGCTGTTGGTATTGTGAAAAATTCATCCAGCATCAGCCATTACTAGGCCCTAAACCTTTATTTAGGAGTATCCCAGAACTGGCCACCTTCCCCTGAAGACAAAAATATTATTCTGACTTTTTTTTTTTTATGAATACTTTCACTTTTACTTGAATATGAAAAAAAAAAAATCCTCCTCTTTCTCCTCCTCCTAAATCAGTTCACATCTGTAAGTGATTGTGGTAGAACTGCAGCTGAAGCCCAGCCACCTTAGAAACCTCCAGCCTATTTTAAAGCAGCTCTTAGCTGAATTGGATGATGCTGGTCTTGACTTTCGCAATATACTCCTGACATCCAGTCAGTACCGGAAAGTAATTTGTAAAAGTACATCCTTTTTTAAGCTCTGGTATTTAAAGTAACACACTATTTATAATCACACATCAGGTGGAAACAAGAATCAGGCACAGGCTTTCAGCTACTTCTGTGCAAAATATAGAAGCTCTTTCCAAGGATCTCTGATGATGAGGTGCATCAGTAACACTTTCCCAATTTCCAGATGCTGTCTATCTTGTCACTCGTGGTTACAGATGTTTTCTGGTGTATTCATTTCTCTAGGTAAGTGCATAGTGACTTGAATTTAGTAAATTTGTCTTTGTAGTTTGCAGATTATGACAAGTGCAATGTTAAACAGATGTGATTTAATTTTGAACATCATTGATATGCCACTGGGAAGTGTTCCTAATGTGAATATGTGTTGTCAAATACTCTAACTGTTAAAGTGCCCACAGACTTAGCTAATGTGAACTCTCTGTGTGGGAGGGCATTTGTGTGCCTATATAAAAGAGAATAAACTGAAAACACAGCAAGGATGATATGTTGGCAGGTTATAATCTCTCTTTTAATAACACTGACCAGCTAATATCAGACAAACACTGCATAGAGCACTCATGGAACATACACAGTTTTAATCACAGTATGTGATTTGGAGGCATGTGTTAGGAATTATATTATCTCATTAGACTGAAATATAACTTTAGCAACAGTTACAGTTTATGTGAAGAGTAATTTTTTTTCTTTAAGGGAAGTGAAGAAATTCTGACTTGTAGATGACTCACTGAAGGGAACAGTTGGCTCTGTTTGTCATGATTGCTGACCCCTATTCTCCCATTTCCCCAGTCTCCTCAATGAAAATGACTTTCTCTTAAGCACCTCAAGTGCAGGGTAAAGTTGTTCCTCATCTTACAAAGATTGCTGAAGAAAGGATGATGTGGATATTCAAGAAGACATATTCAATAATTGTTTTAAGCTTCTCCAGCAAGGTCTTCTTAAATTTCCCAAAGAGATGTCAAAAATTGTTGGAAACATTAAATAAATATTCTTAGGAACTTCTATTCTTTCACAGTGGTACTGTAAAAGACATAGAAAGGAAAACAGTGACTGTGATTTATGAAGTAACTTCAGAGCATTTTATATCTGAGGTGAGGGTTATTTTTGCAACTGTTAACAAAGATTGTTTTAATGCACAAAGCTTGTTACTGTATAAGGAACAAATTCATGTTTCTCAGGTATAAGTCCAATAACCTCAGTTCAGAGGTTATTTTCAGGATGACAGGCTTCACCTTCATCACCCTCTTCAGGTTACTAGTCAAGGATAATGTGATGCTCGTGGATGACTTCTTCAGCACAGGGCACCCTGCTAAGAGGATGGTTTGTTGATGCTCAGGTAATGTTGGTTTATAATCCAGTTATTGCAGTAAAGATAGGAGGTTCTTCATTGGTTGTAAAATGGAGTCAGCAGACAAAGAGGAGAAGCATTTCAGGAGGCCTTTGGGCTCCTTCAGTGGGCCTCACATTCATGTCTGGGGGTCATTCCCACCAGACACTCTTCTAATATGTGTTAGAATGGATCCTACCATGGAATCCACTGAAAGAGCAACCTACTGACTGCTTACAGTAATCCACTGAGTTATGTAGCATTTTACAAAAGAAGGGAGGAGAGAGGAAACCAAAGACAGGGGAGCTGCTACAATTGCTGCATACTTCAGTTCCTGATTCGTTTCTTAAAAACGGAGTGATTAAGAGAAAGCGTAATTGCATGAAGACTTCCAATAGCCAGCTGTGGCTGGGGATGCTGCATTCCAGCACACGGGCATGGATTTTTTTTGTCATGTCCCTGTACTCTGTAATTAAATTTTCATTGAATGGCTGAATCTGACTATTATAATGTAATCACTTACAGCTCTTGCGTGTAATTCATTAGAAGAATAATGAGTTTCAATGAACAGGCTCCCCACCAGTGATGAACTCTGAATGATTTCTATGATAAAAGTTCATTTGGGAGGGTGGCAGACATAAGATAGAACACATTATGCTCAGGCTCTGTGCACACCTATGTATAAATAATAAATACATCTCTGGCAAATGTAAAACGTTGCAGAATTTTGTGAGGTCATTGGAAGAGCAATTTCCTTGCATACCAGTACTTTAAAACAAGAGCTGTCTCAACATTCAAGCTGTTTACAGTTGTGCATTTATTACTCACTTGTAGGATTATAGGAATACCTTTCAACCTGCTACTCTGAGCTATAAGTAGCAACTATTTAGTGTGTCCCTGCGCTATGTAGTTGGCTAACTTTGTTGCATAGCATTGCTCTCTGCTTTGGTAATATAAAAGAGCTTTCAGAATGGCTACCAAATACCTCCAGTATCGACATTTAAAAGTATTCTTATTACTGTCCCCCGCAAAAACTAAAGCATCTTGAGGAGTGTTTGTAGAAAGTGAGTACGGTTCAAATACAATAGGTGGTATCTCATGGGCAGTATTTGAACATGTGCTTGTAAGTTACCCAGCACTTGGTACATTCAGAAGCTGAAAGTTCATGCAGACCTGTGTGCAACAAGTTGCTAGTTCATTTACTTTCCTGGTTATCTTTTCTTTTCTTTGGATATTCACACTATTTGGTTAGATGAAGGGTATTAGAATCTCTCATTTTTTTTGACATCTACATTGCAGGAAACACTTACTCTTCAGTGATTTAAAATGGTAATCCATCAGCCCTGCTAGTGAAAATGGATTTGCCAGAAGTTGCTGGATACCTTCTAGCAGAAGAATTTTATTCTTAAAATTCCCTGAGTTAAACTGTTCTGCAGGAACATTCAATGGAATACGCCTGACACAAACCATATACATTGACTGGCCACAATTTTTTATTAGATAGCAAGATTTCCACCAACCTTACAGCCCAGTCAACAGTTTATCTCCAGATTTTCAGACAACAAATTCTGTGATGGATCCTACAGCTTACCAGGTGGGCTGCCTTGCTTGCAGCTTTCCCCAGCCTTCTGTTGGCTTGTGCCTGACATCTAGGTGAGGGAGCTGCCTGTTTTCCTTCCTGAGATCTACAAATTTTCCCCAGGAGTGTTGTTACCTGGGTTCTGCATTTTGCCAAATGTAGGAAGCTGAGCATCCTGCCAGCTGGGCAAGCAGGAGCCAGAAAATTTGAGAAGCATATTTCTTTTCAGATTGTTCCTACCTTGGGAACATTTTGGAATTTCCAAACCAAAGCTGTCTCCAGAGAAGAAAAAAAAAAAAAAAAAAGGAAAAAAGTTTTGGCTTTTCAGCATTTTTCTTGAGTTGGGAGTTTCATTTTTACACAGTCTCTGTGGTTTAATTATTAATGCCTTGGCAACACAAACACAGGAAAAGATCAAGAATTAAAACTACAATGAGAGTCAAATTTCAAAATTTCTTCATCTGGTGTTCTTTGATTTTGCCCACAAAAATACAAATGAACTATTTTGTAAAATATGTGATGCTGCAGAAGATAATCTCTTTAATGCATTTTTAAACTTTCTCTGAAAAACCTCAAAGTTGAAAGCTGAAGATATATTCATTTTATATTTTTCTGTGTGTGCTGGTTTGACTGAAAATGAGTTAGTTTTCTTCATGCAGTTAGAAAACTTGCTTTTTCATACCTAGCATGGTCATTATTTGAGAACATTTGGGGTTGTTATTGAAAACAAGAGATAACACCCCAGAACAGAGCTAAAGTTTTTAATTGTTGCTGTCTGGAGCTAAGGTCTTTCTGAGCTCTCTGCCCACAGGTGTGAGGCATCGAGGAAGGAGGGTATGGATGGGGAAGAGCTTGAATGACATCCAGACTGAGCAATGAGAGTATTCCATCCCATCAGTGTCATGCTTCATATTTAAGGAGAGTTGGGATCTTCTGGTCTCTCTTGCTCTCTCTGGTTCTTCTTTTTGCTTTTGGAGACCTGTTCAGGACAGTTCTGTTTGGGGCATTTAGTTCAGCCTTTTGTCATCCTGCCATTTGCAGAGGCCTCTGGGCCTTTCTGCCTTTTTCTCCTCTCTCTGGGGTCAGCTGTTCAGGACCAGGTGCTGCTGCCTGGGACTGGCTGCTCAGTGTGGATGGAGTTTGTGAGGAATTGCATTGAGTATCTATTATTTTATATTCTATTTCTATTTTATATATATATTTATTAACAGTGTGTCAGTATTTTGTTATTTTATTAAACTGCGTTTATCTTAATCCAAGTTTCTCCCTTCCTTTTCAACTCTCTCCCCTGTTTGGGAGTGGGGGGAGGGGGGTGAGTGATTGGCTATTGTGTTTGTATTGTTAGCTCTGGTTAAACCATGACACTATGGAAAATTGCAGTTTTGTATTCTACCTGGACTTGATTCCATTAAAATATACCAAATATTAACCACACAATGACAGTCTTGCAATGCAGAAATCTGTGTTTCCAAGGGATCTGGAAGTCACATAAACCCTGAGAGCAGACATAGGTTGAAGAATATACATAGTTTCAGTTGTCAGTTAGTCTGTGTTTCAAGACGACAAAAAAACCACAGTGCTTCCCATATTTGGAGGCAAAATAAATGATAGATAATAGCTGGAATATTGAACCCTGTATTTAGAGGGGTTGGGTCAGTTCCCTGTGCTAAGATCTGTCCCCAAAATAGTTAGCTCATGTCCTGAATAAAAACCAGAAAGGGCATATTTTCTGATTACACTTTAATTTTATGTATTATTTCTTTATGTCCTATTAATGATTGTTGGCTTTTGGCACAAGATGGTGAACATCTAAGAAATTAGAGTCTTGCTGATGATCATGTAGAAAAAGGCAACTGTATTACAGACCATGAGCTGAAGGAAAGGAAGCATTTGAGGCACCTTTTAAAACATCTCTCTGCCCTACAAAGAACTGCTGGATTAATTTGTGTCCTGTGTGCTGGAAGCTTCATGCTACTGCTTCCAAAGGTAAGTTTGTAAAAGTAGTAGTGTTGGCACTGCAGCCAAGTTGGGACATTCCTAATTGCATATTCTGACAGATAAAGATGAATTGATTGCTGAACTAGATGGTTGCCTAGGTGCAAGCAATCATGATCTAATTTTATTTGTTTTGTGCAAACAGTATTATAGTCTTGGTGCTTTAAAAAGGCCAATTTCCCAAAGCGGAAAACAATCATGAGCAAAATCGAGTGGGAGGAAAAATTTAAACACAAGAATGTGCATTATAATTAGGAATTGTTTAAGAATGCTTTATTAGATGCCAAAAAAACCCAGCTCTGCAATCAAGGAAGGTTTCTATGGCTGAAAAATATCTCACTAAAAAGGCAAGTGAAGACAGTTACACACACACACACACACACACACACACACCCCCAAATATACAAACCCTACAAACCCTACAAACCCTACAAACCCTACAAACCCTACAAACTAACAATACATAGCAAAAGAAAAAAAAGAGAAGCTCATCATAGTGAGCATAAACCAACATTTAGGAAATAAAATCAGCTGGTAGAGAAAACTAAATAACATAATTAAAAAAAGCTCTGTGCCCAAGAGGGTACCAAAGCCAGGAAAGCATTTCTGAAACACATAAAGAATATATCAAATTTTAATATAGAAATATGCACAATATTGCATAGAGATGGTAAGATTTTCTATTTTTTTATTGAAAGGAGGCAGAATTATATTCTAGCATGATACTGAAATACCTTCAGCTAACATTTAGGAGATTAAACAGCAATGGTTTAAATGGAATGCTTCAAAATCTTCAGAACCAAATACGTTAATGTCAATTCTATTAAAAGAATTGCCGAAGGAGTGTCTTGAAGTGAGGTTGTGAACACTGAACTAATCTTTAAAGAAGGATAAAGTGCCAGAGTACTGGAAAAAAAGGTAATGTCATCCCAGTATTAAAAAAATAATAATAATAAATTGGAATACCTGAGCAGGCTAGTCAAGAGGGGAGTCCTGGAAAATATGTGGGAAAGTCGAAGTGGACGTTGCCATTAAAGAATGACATGATGGGTGCCTTATTACTGCCTCTCAGAATGATTTCACGTAAGAAAATGTTTTCTCAAGCGGACTTGATATTCTCTTAATTTCATTCTGTATTAATACAATATAGCTGTGTTGATATGATAAAAATTATTGTAAGTATTAATGGGAATCAACACCTAAAGAAGACATTTATAAGCTCATATCTGGTTAGTCAGTGACTTTTGTCTGGAAAACACAGAACAACGTTTGGCTGACACTGTTAATAATACAAGTGTTTGTGAAGTAAAAGGCTGTAATAGAAGCAGGTCACCTGTTACACTGAAGTCTGGACTGCTTGACATAATTGGCACAGTTAAACAAACGTACCTCTTAACACCCTTAAATATATGTTCATTTGTCCAAAACTAGCGTATTATAAACCATGTTTACAGTTCAAGGGTTTGTATGCAGGATAGAACAGCAATGAAAAAAATCTTCAGAATTAATAATTGAAAATTAGCTACTAGTATGAAGCTTGAATAAAGAGGACAAAATGATCTGTGGCTGCTCGTGCCAAAACTGTAGGGGTAAGAATGTAGAATTGCCATTGTATTATTTACAGTTAGTGAGGCTATTTAAAGAAGACTGTGTGAACTGGAACACTAAAACTGGGGAAAAAAAAAATAAAATTAAAGAGTGGTCTGGAAAACATGCCTCTCAGAAACTTCAGAAACATAGACTATCAGGTTGTTTGAGACGAGGCGAGGGGTGTTGTTGCTCTAATCATCTGAATAGGGAGAAGACTTCTACCCTGTTTCCCCAAAAATAAAACCTAACTCAAAAATAAGACCTAGCATGACTTTTCAGGATTTTTGAAATATAAGCCCTACTCCAAAAATAAACCCTAGTTACAGTTCATAAAAAAGGTCAATTTAAATAGTGTCCAGGCAGCTACACAGGTAAAAAAGTGATAAGTTTTGGAGCAAAAAATTAATATAAGACCTTGTCTTATTTGGGGAGAAACAGGATAGGACATAGCTCTTCAATCTAGTAAAACAAAACAAAACTCAACAAATGTACTGCAAGATCCAATAGCTAGAAAATTCAAACAAAATAATGGGGAGATTTTCATGGTACAGGGTCAGCTGCTTGAACAATTTGTGTAAGGACATAATAGTTCTTTTCAGTCAAGGGCATATTTATACTTACAGGTTATATTTAAAGTTTACTGAACAAGCTTAGCCCCATAGGTCACGATATCTTTTTTTAATTTAAAAGTAGAAATTGCATCTTGAAATGTTTGTCTTTGTTTCAAAACCTCATGGAAGTCCAATCCTAACACAAAATTTGTGCTAGTTTCGTGGATCAAACAAACCTCAGGAAAGCAGTGCATCTGATCATATGAAATTAAATGGAGTTCTTTATCTTGTTTCTTTAGTACATACTTCTGTCTTTATAACTCCAGTTACAATTACAAGTTTCAGCTTAGAACTTCAGCCCACCAAGGTGAGGAAGCTGTTAGACAAAATTTCCTTTTGAAGCTTTTCCATGTATAGAAGAGAGAAACAAAAGCAAGACAATGACTTGTTTGCCTTCTCTCCATCCAACCAGGAGGTGCTCCAATACTGTGACTGCGTAAAAAGCCATGTAAATGAAAAAAGTCACATGCGAGTTGCTCTTTTATGTAGCTACGGAGTATGTCTTTGTGGCCAAGTGTAGAGGCAGCTAAGGTGTTGCTGAAAGAAACAACTCCTGAGGTATGAGAAGTCTGGATGAAGTCTGCTGATACATGTTAATGGCTAGTTACTGTGTACAGAAATGAGGTATATTCTTCCAGGCAGAGCTTTGATCTGTTTGCTGCCCCAGGAGTTCACTGAAAACTTGTTCTGGTGTCCCTGCCCAGTGCAGATCTCAGGTATAGCTTAAACATCATGGAATGAAGTAGCTGGTTTTTGCAATACACTGTTGTATAAAAAGTACATTTTTCAGAACTGACAGTGAAAACAGAGTCAAGTGAAAAAAATGTAATGGTTTGGTAATGAGACCAGAACTCAGTTTAATATTTTCTCACTCTACATAGCTTTTCTGCAGCAGTATACTTTAAGAGTTTATTTTCTCATGCAAGATATGATTTTATCATTATGTGTCTGGGCAGTGCATTTCTTGCATTTTCCTATTAATTTCCCTGGAAGTCATGAGGTGCACAAATGCCAGCAGGGATTCTCCTGCAGTCCCTGTTTCCACCACTCTCATCAGTGCATGCATTCGCAGTCAATAGTGGTTTCATATGCCAACAACTCACATACTTCTCTGATCGTGACAAAGCCTCATTATCTTACAGATGTACTAAGTAAACATTTAAATGTTTTTCTGTCCTTTCCCACTTCAGTCTTCTCCTGTCTTTGAGTTATTGTCATATCCATTTGAACCTTGGTCTTGCAAGTAAGCAAGCAATTCATGCTGAATTCATGGGGGCGTTTGCACAAAGAGTTTGTCTCACACATACATATTAACATGAGTGATAATTGAAACAACAAAACCCTTGAATACCTGCTCATGTTTTATCAAGTAAAAAAACCACCAAACCCACCAGACTGTCAGGCTTCCATGCAAGGAATGAACTTAATCACATTGGTGGTCCCTTCTAGTTCTCATGGAGTCAGGGGGACAAAATTGCTTGCATAAAATTAAACACGTTTAGATGTTTTTTTCAACTTAAATTATGATCAGTTAGGCGAATGAACCTGTCATTATTTTAAATTGTTGGTGTTTCATGCATCCATGAGTCTGCAGTGCATCTCCAAGAAACAGCAATAAATAGACTATAGTAACTCTGTAGGGTCCCAATATCTTGATTAGAGAGTAGTCAGATATGATCTCTGTTATTTTAGAATAATATTGAAGCAATCCATAGGCCTAGGACTTTCTAGTCTACTCAGTGAAGAGAAAGCCAGAACTTTACCAAGAAAAGTAAAGAAATAAGACAAGCAACCAAAAAAACTTTTTGCACTTAATTCACATAGATATTGTAAAAGCAGAGAGTTAGGAAATAAAGCTCCATTTTAGGAATACCTTCTTTAATTTCTATGTCAAATAGATCTTTTGATAATGTTCAGAGAACTTTTAAACTATTTTATTTTCCTTTCAGGTCAATGTAAGTTTTGCCTAGTGGTCAGCTTTCTAAGCTATTACACTTCTTATTTAAATGTGAACAAAAAGATCATTACATTGCAATTGGCACACATCAGGGTTCCCTGATATTCTACCACCAGTTGAGATTTTAGAGATTTTTGAGCTGTACAGGGGTTGAAAAGAAACCCAAAGAAGTCATTTTATCTAGCTGAAGATAACTGATTTTTCCACAGGAAAGGTAAATGAAACGTATGTACTTCGCATAATGAAATAGATGACAAACTGGGCAAACTGAACTATTAATGAGCTTCCTGTAAAGCGAGAATGCAGGAGAATGAGCAAGGAGCAGAAAGAATCACTTTGATCTTAAAATTTAACAACCATTTCTAATCAAACCATCTTCTAGGACATATGAATTCTTCAACTCCCTCCAATGGTCAGCACTATTTGAATTTAAAAAAGCATTGTGAAATTAAAATGCAAACCTTATTACAAGCAATTTATTCAGGTATGCAATATTATTGTTTGGAGGAAAACTTGTCTGACAGGTGTTAATGTACTGTGATTTAGAGATGGCAGTTTGCAATGCTGAGAAATGCATCTGTGCATCAGTGGATCTCATTGATCTGGCCATAGAACATCCACCTCTTCCTCCTTTGAGTGCTTATTTTCTTTGTGACAGGTCTTCATCATTAGTTTTACTATAAGCAACCTCCAAAAAATGGGCCAAATGAATGGGGGTCTTTCTCATTTCTCAAATGGGCTTTGGATCAGGTCTGTAGGAGTTTAACTTGTAATCCTATCCTTTGCTGAGTGCTCTTATGAAAACTTATTTAAATGCTGGTGCTGTTTCCTTTGGGCTGGTAGCATGGAGCGCTGTACCTTTCCTCCTGCGAAGGATGTGCGAGACTATATCTTCAGTAGGGTGTGTACCTGTCCAGTGCTGCACAGGGAGCGTGTGGATATGTCTTTGCAAACACCCTTTGCTTAGGGAGCAGCTGCACCCAGCTTTGCTATTTGCACCCAAGCCAGCCGCAGCTGTATGACAGCTTTTATCCCTCTTGATTTCACAGTGAGCTGCTGCTTCAAGAGGAGTTTGCTGATGCTTTTTCGCATCTAGGGCCTGGGGTCTCAGTTGTGCTGGGAGCCCACTGTGCTCTCTGCTGGACAAATACATGAAAAATGACAGATATTGCCACAGAGAACTTAAGAGCATTTAAATAGCCGCGGTGCCCCCATCCCTATAGTGTCCAAGCATCATCTAGAAAAGAAGGTTATCGATCTGATAAATCAGATCTTCCACTTCTCTCAGAGGAGTGGGGAGACCTGATATCTGGAAATTGCTGATATAGAAGTCTAAATACAGAGTGTGCTGCTACTGGAAATGCAGACAATAGAGAGCTTGCATTTTTTAAATTTTATTTATATAGCAAATTAAGTATCAAATAATGAAGCCTATAAAAAAGATCAATACCTTCAAAATACTTCCCAGTATGTTCCTGCCCAAGTCAGCTATCAGTCTGTCCAAAGAAGCAGTAAATACGCTGCAAGAATTAAGAAAGGAAGAAGTCAGGCAATACTGTTTCACCTCAGATGTGGCCCTATGCATCCTTCATAGTAATACGGTCTGGGTTTATTTGGACTTATATCGGATCCATGTGTCAATGTTCTTATCTCTCTGGTGTTTACACTGATAAGGTGTAATATTTATAGCAGTATGAAATGGCCCAAAGTCCTCAATGGCACTGAAGGCTGTGCTCTGCATGCTTTAGATGGTCAAGAAAAAGTGGCTTATCCAGGGTTGTTGAGCAACCACAGACTCCCTTCTTCCATTTCTCTGCAAGTGATGCTGCTGGAGTGAGAAGAAGATGAGCCATGACTCTAGTGGGGAGCATGGAGTTCCTACTGACCAGGACAGGAGCCCAAGGAAGCAGGGAAGGGTAGAAAATTGTGGGCGTTAGTGATAGTGAGGACCAGGAAACCCAGTTGTGTTTGATGTTATACCTTTGCGGCAGTGTGACAGTGAAATTTAATGCAAGCTTTTTGCCATTGGAAGAAGAGCTATACAGATTATTCCTTCCATTTAGAAAGAAAAACAACAGTGGAAATGGCAGGATGTCTTTGTGAAACCATCTGCTCTATTGGAGCTTTTGCATAGGGTGAGAAAAGGGGAAAGGCTTTAGCCATGCATCTTCCCAGAATGAGATTTGAGAATTCTCACAGGAAGCAAAGAAAAAGCCCCAAAGCAGCCTGAAAACTCATGTTCTGTCTTTAGAGCATCTTGAAAGCAAATTCATGCCTTTCAAATTAAAAACAAACTGCATCTAGAGAATAAAACAAGAGTATCTCTACCTCTTATTCAAACACATACATACATATCCTTTAATTCTGTCAAGTTAAATATTTAGCTTAAAAATTCAGCGTTGAACTGGATGTACTGCTACAGGGAGTAGCCACATTTAAAATATGGATATGTTCCTAAGTCTTTTTAAAATAGCACACCTTTCATTTTCTTCTTTTGGCTTAGACATTGTGCTTTCTTTGCATGCATATAAAACCTTGAATTAAAATTAAAGCCATTATTAGACAAACACAATGAAAAATAAGTAATTTGTAGTATAGACTGACACTCTACTCCACAATATTTTGAGGGCCAGATCCTGGAAAAGTGTGAAGAAGAAAACATATTAGTCCTAGTTAGTATTCTAATAATTCAGTGGTTTGTTTGTTTGTTTGTTTGGTTTGGTTTGTTTTTTAACAATGTAGTCATAGGCCATCATAGGGAAAAGAGAGAACTTATATCATATTAATAGGAGAAAGCAGCTGCTTAGAGGGATGTGGTATTTCAGCTCATTTTTGGTTACTGGTTATATCCAGAAGATGCAATAATTTTTGCTTCTTAGTCCATTTTCCATCCAGAAAAAGAGAGGTAGGGTATGAATAGTCCTAGTATTTAGAACAGAGGTATTTTTTTCCTCTACGAAACTACATTTTTACTCACTGAAGGATAAGCAACAGCAGCGACAACAATAATAACAATTTTTAATACTAGAAAACTAAAAGTTTGTGTTGGGTTTTTTTTTTGTTTTTGTTTTTGTTTTTTTTGCAACACCCAATAAGCAAAAATTGCTTCTGTTAATAACTATCACTTTGTAATACTAACTTTGACGATAGGTGTTCCTGTACACGGCAGAGAAATTGTAGCATCTTCACAAAACTGTGAGGGATATCATGGTAGTGGATCCAGTCCAGGATTCATACCGGTTTTAGTGTGGATTTGGAGAAGTACTGTTTGTGATTAAAGTGGGCATGGTAATATGGATAGTAATTAGCTGAAGTTAGATTGTCTTAGGTTGAACATGCTTTTTTCCATACCTATAATAGTAAAGTCATACTCATGCCATGTGTATTGTCCTTATACAAGAGGGAATACATTCCTGCTCAGATGTCTTTTACTGTTTACTTCAGAAAACACAGAGTCAAGTAAACAAATTTCAAAAAAGGTCAGCTTTTGATTTCCTTTAGTTGTTGGGGTTTTTTGTTGTTGTTGTTGGTTTTGGTTTTGGTTTTTTTTTTTAAGCTTCCTTTAAGCTCCCCACAGAAAATCAATTGTGTTTGGTCTTTTTGTTCTAGAGTGAATTTTATGTCTGCACACTTACATACACTCAAATATTCTCATTAAAGAATTATTATTTTTAGAATTATAATGCAAATTGAATCTTAGATTGGTCTAAGCCTCCAGCATAGCTGCATATTAAATGAAATGCCTCTACTTGCAGTACTGCATTTGAATATATCTTATGCTTTGTATGTGCTTAATTCTGCACAGGGAAGACCTTGTTGCTTGAGGGTAAAAGGAAATCAATTTTTACAGTGATTCCTCCATTAAAGACAGATGTATCAGAGGTCATTCTCAATCCATATGCTGTCATTGTTTATTCATGGGGGGTAAGGTAGTTCTTAAGTTAGGAGAGAAATTTTCCATTAGGACTTAATGCAGCAGCTCAAGACATAAAAGCCTGATGTCTTAGTGCACTCTGGGAAAGTGGGGAATTTAAGTCATTACAGAATCACAGCAAGGTCTTGGGGGCCTTTGTCACAATGACTTGGTGTCATCTGAGGTAAAATGGAAAGCAATTGTCCAGAGGAAGAACAAAAGAAATGAAACTTTAGTTACCAATCTATACTATTTACACAAAGACTCAACATTAATGGAAAGTGCAGATGAGAACTTTGGCTTAGCACATCCTTTGAACCTCAGTGTGAGTCCTTCTATTTTTAAAGTCTGGATTTTTCTTTTTTCTTTCCCATTCTTTCTTTAGATCTTGTTGGTTTGTTTTTATGCTTGCAGAAAAATGAAAAATAAAAAAGCCACAACAATTCTTTCCCATCTATGGGGAATAGCACACAGGTCATAGACCAACGAACTATGTTACTACATCATTGCTGAATCTCACCAAAATTAATTAAATAAGTACTTGAAATGAAATAAATAAGGTAAAATTTGCTACAAGGTTTCTAAAGAAGAAACCTTGCAGCTAGCAGTGACTTTTAAGTTTTACTCCTTTTTTTAAAGTATTATTATTATTATGTGCTGATGTGCCAGTATTCAGGATCCATTGACCTATGTGCAGTCCCTTGAGGATGTCAGAGATCTGAGAGCCATTGTTGTGAATGTGTTCATTAGATATGAAGAAAAAGGTACTGATCTAAATGTAACAGAATGTCAAACCTCGCCAAATTTTGTTGTTATTGCTGTAACGGACAGAGCAAAATAACAATCCAGAGCTGATAAATTTCTGTGCTTTGTTTTTGCAAAGTAAAACTAAATATCTTTGCTGAAAAATTCAGAAATCAGCTGTATTTGGGGGAAGGGGGGATGTGGGTTTGATGGCAATAATATTAAAAAACATGTATATTAAAAAAACCCATACTAAAAGTTCATTTCAAAATTAAACCATTTTAGGAAAATACAGACCGAACCTATTTGTTCTTGGTGTTTGTAATGACACTTTTCATCCTGTTTTGCAAATATACAATGCTTTACAGTAACTTATCTGGAAAAGGTCCCTAGATATAATCATACAGAACAGTTATTGGTATTTCTGCTAGTTTTCTTGTAGTGTAATTGGTTTCACAACTGCCTTTTTGTTAGGCATGTTATGTACATAAAATTATAGACAACATGTGCCTTGAAGGCCTTAAAATCTAAGTGAATGTGACAAACAGGGGGAGTATGATTATCCCTAGATTATAGATATGAATGTGAGATACAGAGAACGAGAGACCCATGAAAAACAGCATGTGAGATTACCACCCATAGTCCTCAATGGTATTCAGGTACATGTCCAGTTCACATTGAGATAAATGGAAACTAGGTGTCATTTAACTGTATTGGACACTTAGGTCACAGATTCGAGAATATATAGGGACAGAAAGAGGTCATTGTGTCCTGTATCTTGTATTAGCTCTGTGGGCTTACCCATAGCTCTGTTTGAGTGCCCCAGTTCCCAAACAAGTTGCAGTTCTGTGGTTTGGAGTGCTTTCAGCCAATTAAGGGAAATTTCCTTAAATTTTTCTACTACATGATATGCATTATAAACACTGATATTTGTATATCTATCTAGCTCACTGTCTCCTATTTCCTTTGGATGCACTTATTTCTTATGTTGCTCATTAAAAAAAAAAAAAAATCCCAATTACTCAATGTAAACAAATGAAGAGGAAGTGTGGGGCTTCAGTACAATTTACTTGAACAGAAGGTAGGAAACATTAGTATTGATGCATTCCAGGACTTGCTAGCAAAGCACAACTAAATTTAGCAGCCAGAGATATTGATTTGATTAAAAATGGTTTAAGACTTGTAAATGTCACTGGAACTTAGCAAAATGAACATTATTAAATCCTTCTGGTGATGGGGAAAACTAACAAAGGGATTTGCAGTGGTTTCTGTAATTAATTGCTCTGTCATGATTTATATTAACTTACAGTACAACTCCATTAGCTCAGACCTGTCATCTCTGCTCAAGGAACCACCAAGTAATCACTACCACATTAAAGAATAAATTAGTTTTTGGCTTGGAGCCTAGTTGTAGAATGTTTCATTTGTGTCTGCTGTAGACATATGTACCTAATAAAGTTGGGAAGAATGAGTTAAAGTATGTATATATCAATGTCGGCTGACTGTATTTTAGAGATGATATGATCAGCATTGTTCATTAGGCCTAATGAATCACTTAATTTCTGTTGTTTGCCTCCTGTTTTGGTGAACACCGTTTGATGAACTATGAAGCAGGAGATGACTGAAAATAGGTAGGTCTCCTGAGATCCTCCCTCCTTCACATTCTGCGGCCTGTGGTTGTTGTAATAACTTCATATGGTTTTTGTTAACACTTCATTACCCCAGACTTGGATAAATTATCCTCCTGCTTCTTCCCCAGTTGCAGACATATGAGTGAAGCCAAACTCTTAGCTACTACTTACAGCAGATTATGGGATTTGTGAGGTTCTATGGAATAATCTCTGACTTTGATAGTTTGAAGATGTTTTAAGTGTTTTTTTCAGTTGGTGTGCCACAACTTGCACAAGAAGTTGTTTTATATTTCCACGTATGCTGTAATGGTCTTAAAAGTCTGCAGGCTAAGTCTTCAATTTATTTAATTTATTTTTTCTTTATTTTTTCTCCTGGGTGCTGGATAAACTCCCTCAGTACCCCTGAGGCACTTAAGTGCATGGCCAGGAAGGCAGCAGTGGGTCTTTGAACATGCGGCTGGTTGTTCTACTGAAGTGTCATGTGGTTAAACAAGCGTTGTGGGCAGACTTCATGACTTGTGAATGTGTGTCACGTGTAAGCCCTCAATGGGTTTGTCAGATCCTTGAAGCTTTCAGTCTCTCGTCTAGCTACCGCAATTCAGAATGTGTCCTTTATTAGCTCTGTTGTTTGAACTAGCACATTATTCCCTCCCTCTAACCAGCAATGGAAGCCACACTGACAGCCTTGCTGCTTTTACCTTTTCTTAGTATTTATGGGGTGTCGTATGAGTCTCAGTTCTCCTCCCTGACTTCAGTAAGAATGTTGCCCTTGGAGCCAAAATAAGGACCTGTGTGTCAAAACAGTAAGTAGGACATGCATCCGCTACCTAATGACAAATGCACTCAGGTTCTAGATGCTCTTTTAGGTAGGAGAAGTTTGGACCTGGGTTGGTCAAGAAGATCTAACATGCCTGCAAGCAAGACAGGCTCAAGAGAACTGCCTGAATTTATATGCCAGCCTTAATATGCGCAAGCTTAGGAGTGGGAGGTGAGTCAGCGTGGCAACCCAAGCAGAGGAAATAAACTGGCCAGACGGGAGAGATGTGGGCTATTAAGTGGGTATTTTGATGAAGTGTCATGGACCCAACTGGTGGCTTGGAGTGATGTCACATTCCTCCCTATCAGCTGCAACTTAAGATAGTTGCAGCTGCGGCAGAGTCAGCTGCAGGGCATACATTACACAGAGAGCACTTCTAAAATATGCAGTGTTTTCACAGGTTCTACTGGATACTGATTATAGGTAATTTTAAACAATTATATATTTTATACCAATGGTAATTTCCTAGTGTCCCAGAGAAAAAGCCAAAGCCATGCCTGGCACGTTCACAGAAGTGGTCAGGGCACAGATTGTTGTGAGCCTTCCATCTGCTGATGCCAGCACAAGGACAGAAAGGAGTGTGAGTTTCATACCTCCTTTCTAGAGAGGGGACTATGTCACCCCCCGCTGTTTTCAGTAGACACCTACAGTAAAACTTAACTTTTTTTTTTTTTAATCTGTGAGTTTATCAGATATTTTGGCATGGAGAGTACTGTGCCTTTATTTGAATGCCATAACACAAGCATTAGGTTCAGTGGCAAGGGACTCTGTCATTTGTAGTGTCCCAGACTGCTAATCTTTGAATATTGTCGCATCAGCCAGCTCTTTTCTACACATGCCATCATGACTGGCAGTGCCAATCTACTATTTATGTGGATTATGTTCAAACCATCTGTTTTAAAATAATAGTAATGATCTCTTGAATAGAAATATGTATGTTGACGTAAAAGCACAGGGCACTGTTAGAAAAGCATTATAAAATGGATGGACATGAATTTGCAAATGTTCAGTGATGGAATAGATGTATATCTATTAAGTAGTCCCAGGAGGAAGAGGAAAACCAGCCATTTCCACCCGGCTCCCATCCGTATCATTTTGTTGGGTGTAACTTGGATCAGAATTTGTTCCAGTGTTTGCAGACAAGCCTAGTTTCATTTTTCGCTTCAGACCTAGTGGGATTTACTTGAAGTAGAGCAGTTGTGATCCTAATACCCCCCACAAACTTGCAAAAAGTACAGATCACTATCCAAACTTTGTGGTTTGGTCTCACATTTCTTATGCAAGGTTTCAAAAACAGCCATGGAATGAAAGTAGTGCTTTTGTAAAAACTCGATGGAAACTGGTAGGTAGAAAATCTCAAGAGAATATCAGTTGTCAGGAGATTTCAGTTTGTCCTGAATTCAGCAGGAATAGAAAATCTGTGACAATAGCTTTTCTTTTAAAGATCGATCTAAACCTTTAGCTTTAAATCTAGTTTTCTAGACTTCTGGCTCAGACCCATCACAAAATATTTTAGCGCTTCCCTCCCTTGTGCCAGGCAAAATCAGGCACTGTTGTCTAATTTGCATTTCCAAAGAACCTATAACTGCAGTCTCTACAGTGAGTGTTGAAGTACAGAGACATACAAAAACAATTTTTTTTTTTATTTGCCAAATCTCAGAAAATACCATGGTCTAGTTTAGGTCAGTTCTTACTTTATGTGAACATTCCCATTTCTTAAACCAACATGGTTCTTGGCTGTACTTTTCTATTGCTAAAACTAGCTGTTTGAGTTTGTGAACGTATTTGCCAAGTTAGTGTCGGACACAATCATAGCAAGCCAAGGGGGCATATTCTCCTCTCAGATACCTTCCACTAACATTAGAGCACTTCCCTCCTTCAAGTCAAGGGCAGCTTTATTTGAAGAGGGACTAAATAGTGACCACAGGCTTTGTCTGTGGTAATTTATGGTCATTTAGGTTGTTTGAGATAGAGGATCTTAGGCACAACATGCTGTGTAGCCCACCCCACCTCTGCTGCTGTGGCCATTTGTGTTACCTGGGGAAGTTTCCTGCAAGAACACGTTCCCAGCAGCCTGAGGTCATTCACTTACCTTCTTTCCTTTTGTGAGAGCACTGCGTTATGTGGTGGGCAGTAAGAGAGAGGCGGGACCAACAGATAGCTGTGAGCTGTTGCTTCTCTCTGTGCTCTTACCTCTCCATTGTAATCATATGTTGCAAAGAAAAACCTCTTTTTGAGGTTCCAGATGTCAAAGGAGAGGCTTTTCTTTTGATAGGCAGTTGCTTGTCACGTCTGCTCCACTTCTATCTTTCTTCCCTGCCAAGGTCTTATGCTGTGAAAATGTTGGTGGAGGCCACACAAGTCTTGCAGCTAAGATCCACATAAGGTTCACAAGAACATTTGTGCAATCGTTTAAGGTTTTCTATATATGGGATGTAGCAAAATCTTATATGAGTAGCTCTTGTTTTTAAGCTTTCCTTCAAAATCGTAAGAATTGAAATTGAGGAAAATGACACATGAGGCAGGGAAATCAATAAACCTACCGAAATGACAGTGCCTTTGTCCCCTAGGAGAAACTCTCAGTAGATGTCTTGGTTTATGTGTTAGGTCTTTTGCATCACCTGTCCTTGGGGAGAACCCCACAGCTCTCTCAACATTCAGAAATCTCTGTGCTAAATGTCTCGTCAACTCGAAGTATTTTTTTAATCTGAACAGTAAGAATGAAAAAATATCCTAGTGAATTACCTATAATGGATCTGTTTTCCCTTTTGCTCTGGAAACAAGGAATTTAGTTTGTTCTCTGGGACTCTGTTGCATTATTTTATCCATCTAAATTTTTTTTGTTGGATTCTCTCCCTCTGCAGTCTTGCTCCAATTCCAGCTGAGTTACTGATAGTGAACCAACACAATCTTGAATTTAGTGTGGCTACTGGTAAAATTCCGAAGTGAGTAATATTTGCAATGTCGGAAGTGTAGTCCCTGCGCAGTTTCAGTGTAGCAGAACTAGAAGTGGTGCACAGACGTGGCTCAGTGTAGAGCATTTTGGAAAGCAATGTTACCATCAGCAGTATTAACTAGCTTTACACCACTCCAATGCATCAGCATCACTACTGGTGCTCAGTATGGCTCAGGCTCTTGTAAAACTTTCTGTTGCACAGTCTGGGTAACTGATTCTGCTGGCACCAGAATCTTTACAAACACAGTCACAAGGGAAAGAACATATCATCTTAGTTAGTTATTACCTCTTTCACATTCACATTTTATTGTGTGCAGGAACTGTTCTTACAGACAGAATAATTGATATTAATGTTGCTATTAAAAATTATTATTCTGCAATCATTGCCTTTTAAGAATGGGTTGATGATTTATGCTTTCATATAAGCATGGGTTTCTTTAAATGGAAAACAGTCTGTGGAAGTCCGTCAGCTTTTGAGCATATAAATTTAATCACTCATCACACAGTAATTGATAATCTCACACATAAATATGTCATATTACCTATTCAAATATGCAAACTACATGTGTCAGAAGAAACAGAGTCCACACTTAGAGTTTGAAAAAATAATCAAGATTTTAAATATGTTTCTCAGTGATCCTATGGTCCAAAAAATCCTTGGCCATAACCTGACACCAGGTTCTTTTCACTCATTAATGAATTAATGATTGCTCATTAATGGAGCTTAATAGTTTTTGTTACATTACACTGAAATATATTATGGGTCTTATTGGATTCTTCCTCCCTTCTAAGACCAATACCCTAATAGCTCAGAGATTAAGATGTAGCCAGTTGCCCAGAACTCTGTCTTCTGTTTCAGTCTCTTCATGAAATGACATTGTCTCCACTTTCCTCGTTTTGCTTCATAAAAGCAAGCTTCATTCCTGAGAAAATAAAATCTACCTGTGATCTCAATAAATTCCCTTTGCCATCTCCTATTCCCCCAACTGTTTCACCAGTTCTGCTTTGTCAGCAGAGACAATTTACTGTCCTTAATTAACTATATGGATCTTTTAGGTGTCTAAACTTGATCTGAGGAGCTCAGCAGCTAGAGATCTTGGGGACACAGTACACAGTTTCAGAGTAGCAGAACTAGAAGTGGTGCACACACGTGTCTCAGTGTAGAGCATTTTGGAAAGCAATGTTACCATCAGCAGTATTAATTAGCTTTGCACCACACCACTCCAATGCAACAGCATTACTACTGGTGCTCAGTTTGGCTCAGAGTCTTGTAAAAATTTCTGTTGCACAGTCTGGATGAGTTTATTACTTCTTAGCTCGAGCCACTGGCCCATCTTCATGGTAGCATGTCCTCTTTCTTTAAGGTCTTGAATTAGGTATTGCCTGGACCCAAACATTGCTGCCATGCTCTACTCCTTAATATTTCTCTGTGCTGAGCAACCTGACTTCTGGGAGTGTCACTACCTGTCAATTCTTTAAAGAACTAGTCTTGTTCTTTGCATTGAGAAGACGACAGGTCTCTGCTAACAAGTGCTGTCAACCAAATTAGAAAAAACAGCTGGGGTCAGATGCTTAGATCCCGGCATTTTCAAACTTTGAGCTAAACAGACAACAAAAACTGTAAATCATGCAGACACTTCTGAGCTTTGCAAAGGTATTTCTGCAGTGTTCTACCAGAGCCACTCAGATCAGACGTTTTTGGACTCAATCTTGGAAAAATGAACTTAAAAAAATATTATATTAACCCAGGACAGAAGCCTAAAGCTAAAATAACTGGGAACGCTATGGCAAGGAGGCCTGTTAATGGTGTGTTTTACATTGCTTTATATGGATAATCTTTGGCTCGTTGAATACAAGGGGAAAAAAGCTGATGATGAGAGGCATGTACAGGACCAAGGCACAGAATCTCTGCAGAGCAGCGCAGGAAAAAAGCTACAAGCGGTTTGGCAAGGGATCAGGCAGTAACGCCGTGGCAAAATTATGTGAGATGATGTCTGGAAGACCAGAGGGAAATCAGCTAGTGGGGAGATGCTGTGTCCTTCCAGAGCAGCAGCAAACTCAGAGACAATGGCACCAGGAAAAATCGTGTGTTTGAGAGACTGTGGCTGATTCTGCTGCATGGAAAATAGTGGCTGTCTGGGAAAGAGATCTGTGAGTGGAGAGTAAAGGGCAAGAGACTGAGAGAGTAGTAGCCAGCAAACATAAACTGACACTTGGGGTGTTGAGGGAGCTACTGAACCAAGCAGGCCTCAGCAGACTGGGAAACAGCTCTGTGTTGATTAGGCTGCACCTGAGAGACAAAGAGAAACGTTTTGTTTTGTTGTTTTGTTTTTGTTGTTGTCATTGTTTTAATATGCAACAAATTGTATTAATTACCTATTGAGTACTGACTCTTGGCTACTTTTGCATAAGAGAGTTGAGGTGTACCATGCTTCCGGGAGCTCATTTTTCCTGACTTAAATGCTCATCTGGTAGATACCCACAGTCCTGGCTTAGATCTATAAGGGAATAGGCAAGACTCCCTCCTTCAGGGATGTGACATCTGTGCACCAGCACCGCTGGAGCCGGGTAACAGAGGTAGAAGACAGTGTCTTAAGTAAATGCACATGCAGTGTTGTAAACCTACTGCTTTCTTTGTGATGTGCTGTTCTTTCTCAACGCTTTTATTAAAAATGAACATGCTTTTTACTAGCAGAATGAGGGCACTACATGCTACAGCTTTCATGAGGTTTTTTATTGGTATGTGATATCACTAACTCCAGCAATGAAAGAGCTACAAGTCACAACTAGAAACCGACCCACCTAAAAACTTCAAGGCCAATTTAAAAGTCATGAGATTTTACAATGTTGGTTAGCTTGAGATTTTTGTGTATTTTCCTTTAATGTGAGTACCTTTCAACATACTTATAGATCACGCTTGTAGACTTTTGGTCTTTTTAGGGCTAAAAATCTAGTGTATAAAACACTGAAACCACAGCTCCTCATGTCATCGCCCAACTCCAGGGGTCGGAGCTTGAAGTTTTGCAACATCAAAGGCATCATCAGCAGAGCTTATGCCCTTTCTGGGGACATTCCTGCCTGCCCCTGCCACCCTCCCCTGCGGCTCGGGGCAGACAGGGGCTGGCAGCAGCCGCTTGAGCTCTGCCACATGGAGTGGCACAGTAGTCGCTGTGTTGCAGTGAGCAACGCTGGTGGGCAGGACAAAGGTGGCAGGCAGCCCTCCGCTGTCCCTCCTCGGATCCTGCATCTGCACTGGGCATCTTCTCCACGACAGAGACAGCTGGGCACATGACTGCTTTGTCAAGCCTCCTTGGGCAAATAATAATGCAACTTCCAAAACCAGCTTATGGGCTTTTTTCTTTTTGTTTTTCCTTTTTCCTCTGTGTCCACTGACTGGACTCAAGTGACACATACTGCCTGTCATCTTTATCAGCACCCATATAGTTCTTGCAGGCCATCATTCTGAGCCCCCCAAAACTAGTGCAACATCAGGTTTATTTTTCTCTCAAGCGCCAGCAAAATCTTGTCCCTTTGTCTCCTGACCAGCATAGACACAGTTTGTGCTGTCTCCTTGCTCTTGTTTTTAACCATGGTTCTCCTTTGGCTGGGGAAGCTCCACTCTCCCTGTTCAGCAGCCCCCAAGGGCAGGGCTGCCTTCCCTGGGCTGGCACATGTCCCACAGCCACCCAGCGCCACAGCTGCTCCAGCTGCGGGCGGAGGAGGCCAGGGAGGGATCCCTGCAGGGCTGTGTGCCCTCTCCAGGGAGCCGTGGGCCCTGCGGTGGTTTGTGGCTGGCCCTTCTTCATGCTGGAGGACGCAGGGGAAGGACAAGGAGCCAGAGGTGTGCCTCTGAGTCACCATGTCCCTTGGCACGGCTTAGTCACTGCCGCTCTCCTGGAGACATGTCCCAGCTCCCCCTCCTAGCGGCTGGCGGCACCCATGTCTGCCTCCCCAGGAAACCTCGTGTCCTCGCACCTCGGGGAGTGCAGTGGCACAACCACAGGCCCCAGCGGGCAGCGCTTTGATTTTGGTCATACTGGCACAAGCCCGCCATGGCTGGGGGTTCACTGGTATAGCCAAGAGACTGAGCTCCACTTGGCCGCCTGGGCTCTTCTCCAGTGCCAGCCGGCAGGGTGGTGGGAGCCCGGCCTTGGCTGCCTGTGTGAATCCCCTGTACGTCGTGCTAAAAGCGTATCTTGTCAGGAAACTTGTAGCAAGCCGTGGGAGAATTTGGCACCGGGTACTGGAGTGGAAAATATTAACAGCCTGTATGAAAGTCTGGCTTGTGCTGCTGCAGGGAAATCTGCAACTGGCGGGGATACAATTAGCATAGGAAACTCCTGAGCTCCTCTGCGAGAGGGCTGTGCTTGTACTGTGTGTCGAGTGGGGAGTTATTGCAAAATAACATAAGTTTTTGTGATCACCCAGAGATGCTGGCTAGAGCCAAGTTGCTGAAGAGCACTACAGTAACTATTTCTCTGGTCCAAAACAGTCACATTAAACAAACAAACAAACAAACAAAAACCCAAAAAACACCCACCAAACACCAAAACACAAAGTAAAACAGAGAAAGGAAAGGAAAGGAAAGGAAAGGAAAGGAAAGGAAAGGAAAGGAAAGGAAAGGAAAGGAAAGGAAAGGAAAGGAAAGGAAAGGAAAGGAAAGGAAAGGAAAGGAAAAAAGGAAAGGAAAAAAGGAAAGGAAAAAAGGAAAGGAAAAAAGGAAAGGAAAGGGAATGAAAGGAAAGGAAAGGGAATGAAAGGAAAGGAAAGGAAAAGAAAGAAGGAAAGGAAAGGAAAGGAAAGGAAAGGGGAAAGGAGAAAGGAAAGGAAAGGAAAGGAAAGGAAAAAAGGAAAGGAAAGGAAAAAAGGAAAGGAAAAAAGGAAAGGAAAGGAAAGGGAATGAAAGGAAAAAGGAAAGGGGAAAGGAAAGGAAAAAGGAAAGGGGAAAGGAAAGGAAAAAGGAAAGGAAAGGAAAGGAAAGGAAAGGAAAGGAAAGGGAATGAAAGGAAAAAGGAAAGGGGAAAGGAAAGGAAAAAGGAAAGGAAAGGAAAGGGGAAAGGAAAGGAAAAAGGAAAGGAAAGGAAAGGAAACTATGTAAAGATGACACCTTTAGAAAACTGTGTTAGCAAACTGGCACTGAAATGGCCATGCTAAATGTAAACCACTGCTCCTCTCTTGCCCCTGCTCTGCTCAACATGTGTGAAGGGCAGGTTTTAAGAGGTTTTTGGCTTTGGCCTGATTCTGCTCCTACTGAAGTCATGTGATGAAATCTTAGGAGGATTTTTTGAAGGGGAACTTACACCAACACAGCATGTTTTTAAAGAAGCCCACTCAGAATCATTTGGACCACAAACCATCCATTAAAACATTTGTGGCAGCAGTATTCACTCAGCTCAGTGCGATGGTGACTGTGGTCTGTCTGGCTACATTTGCTCCAGGACTCTGATCAAGCAGTTTGACTGGAAATGGCTGTGGCAGCAAAACACCTTCCCTACCCAGCTGTGTCCCCTACTTCTGCTGGAAGTGGCCTCCACAGTGGTTGCACTGGGAGAAAGGCTTTGCCCCTTTTCCGTGCACAGAAGTAAAAGGGAGATCTTGGCATTTTCTGTTAACGCACCAGGCTGTGAGCTGCAGTTTATGAGAAGCACATACCCTGCAGGCTCCTTGGTGGCTGGTGACCTTTGGCAGAGGGTACGTCTGACAGCGATGGCAACAGCTTCAGCTGCATCCAGTCCAAAAATAATTGTGATCATTTTTTTCCTATGGCGCTGTGCTGAGGAAGAACTTAGTGCTGTTGCTGTTCAGGTCTGACCACCATCAGCCAGCTCCTTCTAGAAGAGGGAGCAATGCAGAGGCAGATATTTGGACTTTTCAAAACACTTAGTAATCTGACCTAGAAACTCCAGCTTTGACTTATTCTTTTTTCCCTCTAAGGCCAAATGCTATCAACATACACAAAATGTAGAAGTCAAGTATTTGAGTTATTTGGCTTTTTTTATTCTGTTACACATCTGTTGCAGTTACTGAAGTTTTTGCTGGTTTGGGGTGACTTTGTAAATATAAAAGTGTTCGTTTATGGATGATTCAAGAGAAGAGTTTTTGAAGTCCTCGTGTGATCCAGTGGTTTGAGTGCTTCAGAAATGCCTTCAAAGCACATACTGTGTATAAATGCTAGTCTATAATCTCTTTCTGCTGAGGTGAAAACATAATTTTCAGAGATCGTTATAAAAGTTGCCTTCACAAAAGGGTCCTAGTTAAGAACTTTATTAAAATAACTTTCAGGTTCTATGTAGATGATTGATGCACAATGATATGATGATGCATTAGACACATAAAGTATAAACGAAAATTAGAAAATGTTAGTGCTAAAGTTAAATGTAAAAGCCAACAACCCAAAACTATTAACAGAAAAGTTGGGACATTGATTAAAAAAAATCATCTGGCGATAGTCACTTGATGTGCTAACATGAACTTTAACTGTATTTGCAATTCTAGCCTAATTAAGATTTTGTTAGGTAATGCTAATAGGCATTGAGCCAATAACTTCATTTATCTAAGTGGAACACTGCAATTATCCAAAGCAAGTTACACTCTCGTAACTTCAAATGAAGAGTCTGAGGGAAAAAGCCAAGCCAAGTGCTGCTGTACCCCAGTGACCACTGGCTGCTCAGCCAGGTACTTATGGATGTTTTGCATTTCCCTGGAGACTGCAGCATATATCTGTTGAAGTGCAGGGATTAGATGGGGTATCAAGACGTACAGGCACTTTTGTCCTCTCATGTAGTGTGCAAGGTGCCCCACATCTGAGGGTCGAACCTATAGAGAAGGGGCATGGCCTTGATGATACCCACCCCAAGGCCTTTGCAGCTTGTGGTAGATTCCTCTGGAAAATAAAGCTGTAGATAGATATTCATTTTGCAAACATCTGTGTGGCGAATACGTTACGGGCTTCCCAGCTGCTTGGGAGGCTGCCTACCAGCTGTGAGCTCTCACTTTCACAGTCTTGCCTGGAGAAGTCAATGCGTGAACGCACCCCGGTCAGCCCCAGTGCAGACTCAGCAAGGTCAGCTCAAACTGTCTTCATCAGCAGATTAAACTAATCTGTCTAGTTCCGTGCCAAAACAAATGAGAACTGCTCATAGATTCCCTGCCACCAGGTCTGCTGTGTGGTTGGTCACCACTGGAAGAAGAGTAGCAGCAAGCAGTTAGGAAGCATTGGTGTCTTAAGTGTCACTGATGCTGATAAAATAGGCATACAGCCACAGCCTAAGGAACCTCTGTATGACAAATGGTATGCAGTGGTGGCTCTCAGGAGGTCTCTGAGTATACACAGTTTAATAGGATTATGCCATCTGCCCCCCAGCCTACCCCTTTGCAACCCTTCTGCCCCACAGATCAGGAGAGTTGTTGGAGTCAGGGACAGATCCAGAGCTTCCTCCCTGCTCTCCTGTGACAAATGTATAGATTAAGTAATGGAAATATATGCTCTCCACATGCCACTCCTCTTCATTCACGCAGAGGTTACAGATCATGGAAGTGAAAAAGCAATCTCCACTACTATTACCAATTAAGAAAATTTATGGATAAGGATCAGATTGCATTTTATGAATTCTGAATGATCCAAGGACCTGTCTAAATGTACTGTCAAATGCTCACACTTTTTTATCACACATTTTTGCACATTCAAGAAGACTTCAATTAATTGGTTTGGTCCAGTCCACAAGACTGTCTTGATCCAGGAATAACTCACACATACAACTAGCTGAATAGATGTAAATAGTCTGCAAGAATTTAAAGGGAGTATTTAATTTCTGTGTCAAATCCTTTCCAAAGTGGTGTTTATGTTCATTTTTATTCTAACAATTATGAACTAACAGGTCACCTACTAGTTTGGAAATCAAATCTTTGGAATAGTAATAAAGTTTAGTTATGAAGTAATATAATGGGAGAAGGATTTTTTTTATTTCAACAAAATTCATTGAATACCTGAGAATCAATACTAATTTAGACTTGACGTGAGCAGGGTGGTAGAAAATAACCCTTGCAAAGAGTGACCATGAGATGATAGAATTTTAATTAGATGGCAGGATAAGTGAAGGTTCAAAGATTCAGTTCAAAAAGACAAAGTCTAATAAATGTAGTATTTGAAATTAGTTGGGCTGAAAAGCTATGGATTTAAATACAAAAGAAATATAGATTTTAATCTGTATTTTAAAAACGGTTAAGAATTTTTATCTAGGCAAAAGTGGAAATATTATGTGACAAAAAAAAAATGTGGCCAGACTACCTGTGCGGTAGAAATAAACATAAAGCCTAAGGAGAATGAGAGAGAGGAGTGAACAGCAATGAAAACTATGTCTTAAAGTTCAGAGTTGTATTGATGAAGAAAGAATTGCCAGTAGTAAAGCTACAGTATGCTTTACAAAGAATATTAAAACCAATACACTTTTTTGCAGAATCATGGAATGGTTTGGGTTGGAAAGGAACTCTGGAGATCATCTAGTCCAACCCATCTGCTAAAGCATGTTCACCAGAGCAGATTGCTCAGGAATGTGTCCAGGCGGGTTTTGAATGTTTCCAGGGAAGGAGACTCCACAACCTCTCTGGGCAGCCTGTTCCAGTGCTCTGCCATCCTCAAGGTAAAGAAATTTCTCCTCGTATTCAGATGGAATCTTCAGTGTTTCAGTCCATGCCTGTTGCCCCTCATCCTATTGCTAGGCACCACTGAAAAGAGTCTGGTCTCACCCTCTTGACACTCACCTTTGAGATATTTATAAGCATAAATGAGGTCCCCTCTCAGCCTTCTCTTCTCCAGGCTGAACAGACCCAGCTCTCTCAGTCTTCCCTCATAAGAGAGGTGCTCCAGACCCCTAATCATCTTTGTAGCCCTCCATTGGACTCCCTCCAGTAATTCCTTGTCCTTCTTGAACTGGAGATCTCAGAACTGGACACAGTTCTCCAGATGCAGCCTCACCAGGGCAGAGTAGAAGGGGAGGATCACCTCTCTTAACCTGCCAGTCACACTCTTCCTAATGCACCCCAGGATAGCATTGGCCTTCCTGGCCACAAGGTCACATTGCTGTCTCTTAGTCAACCTGTTGTCCACCAGTACTCCCAGGTTCTTCTCTACAGTTCTGCTTTCCAGCAGGTCGGCCCCTAACCTGTACTGGTGCCTGGGGTTATTCCTCCCCAGGTGCAAGACCCTACACTTGTGCTTATTAAACATCATCATGTTCTTCTCTGCCCAGTCCTCCAGCCTGTCTGGATCTTGCTGAATAGCAGCACAGCCTTCTGGTGTATCAACTGCTCCTCCCAGTTTGGTATCATCAGCAAACTTGCTGAGGGTGTACTCAATCTCTTCATCCAGGTCATTGATGAACAATGTGAATAAGTCTGGACCCAGTACTGACCCCTGGGGAACACCACTACCTACACAACTCTGACTAGACTTTGCACCTTCAGTCACAACCCTCTGAGCTCTGCCATTCAGCCAGTTCTCGATCCATCTCACAGTGCATTCATCCAGCTCATGCTTCCTGAGCTTACCTGTGGGGATGTTGTGAGAGACGGTGTCAAAAGCCTTGCTGAAGTCAAGGTAGACAGCATCCACTGCTCTTCCCTCATCTACCCTGCCAATCATGCCATCATAGATGGCCATCAGGTTGGTTAAACGTGATTTCCCTTTGTTCAATCCATGTTAACTACTCCTGATATTTCTTGATTACTTCCTGACTACTTCTTTTCCTTCACATGCTTGGGGATGATGTCCAGGCTTACAAATAGGAAGATACTAAGGAAAGACAAAACAGAGTTACTCTACAGTAGGATGGGATAGAGATGAAAAATAGTGTAAGGTCCCAAAAAGTGGATTAAAAATTTGTCATTAAAATAATAATAATTAATATGGAAAGCAAAGGTATGGCAGCTAATAGGAAAAAAAGATGTGGAAATGAAAGTGGAGATTATCGTGTGGAAGGTAACAAGGCTTGGAAAGCTTAACTTCTAAAAGTTACCAGATTACTTCTACTCTAGTACACTGAAGAAATGAAACCTGATTTCTCATGTGTTGTGGCAGAAACAGCTGCCAAGTTAGGACAGTACTATATGAAAAGAGAATAACTATATATGTTTATACACATAAACATATGTTTATACACATATCTAGTTACATACATGTTTGCAATACACATATATACTTACGAGTAGGAAAAAGAGTACCTGGACAATTATAAGCCTAGTTATCTGACATCAGTTGTGAGTCAGGCTTTAAAGAAAAGTCTGTAGCACACAGTAAAGATGTGGAATAAATAGAAATTGAGATAGAATACAACTTGAATTTATAAAAGATGAATTACACCAAACTAAACGAATAGTTTTCTTTCATAAAGTAGTTGGTCTTCCAAGCAAAGGAGAAGTGGTATATTCAATCTATCTGGACTGATATGTAGTTAATGCTTCATTAAAATTTTTGAATAATTTTTCATCTGGAGAAAGGAAGATAAACAATATAACATTAGATTAACACCAACCAAGTAAGAAATCTACTACAGTAGATTAAAATGACTGAATAAGGAATTCACTACAGCAGAGGCACAAAGGAGGGGCAGAGGTTGAGAGAAACTGTTAATGTAGTTCTTCTACAAGTGTTGGGATGGTTTGATTAAATAATTTTGGTAAAACATGTTGCAATGAAACTTGTTGATGGAAAATATGGTATAAATATTTTACAGCCAGAGCTAGATCTTGAGGTCTTATGTAGTGGGAATGGAATAAAGCTGAACACTAGAAAATGCATGATCATAGAGGGTGTTCCATCTGTCACCTGGAAATGACTGTGAGTCACAAGCCACCTATATGAGGAGTTTATGGAAAAGGCAAATCTGGCCTTAATAGGTAGTAACAGAGGTATTTGCCAAAGGAACAATGAAGGATTTATGTCACTGCAGAGGCCCTGGGGGATGCACCTGGAGTCCCCTGCACTCTCCTGGTAAAATTCTGGTCTCCTCTATTCATGAAAGACTAATTCAAACTGGAGGAGGTGCTCAGGCAAACTGAGATCTTGTCTTAAAAAAGTAAAAGACAATTGCCTGTTTCACGTAGGGAAATGAAAGCCGAGAAGAAAGGTTTTCTTATCAAGCCATCACATCAGGAAGCCTAATAGTGGGGAGAAAAAGGAACTGCTTAAACCAACACACAATGTTAGCACACAGGCAGGTGAAATAAACTGACCATGAGTAAGTGCTTCAAAGAAACACAAGGAGGACAAAGAAATGTAAACACAATGGGGTTTATAACTATTAATAAGCAGAGGCACCTGAAATTGCTGTTCTATCGGAAAGCTGAGTCTGATGGGGCTGGCTGGAGGAGTACAGTGCAGGGAAGCATCCAATGGCTGTGCAAAGGATGCCCTACAGTCCCAACATATTTTGAAAAAAAGATTTGATATCTTTCCTGTCTGACAGTCTTTGCCTTGAGGAAAGATCTTTTTTCTCCTTTAATTGAAGTCATATCGCCATTTCTGGTTATGTTAAAGAAGTAAGTGTTAATGTAAAATTCACCAATTAATTAGAAAAAAAAAAGTATGCATAGGTGTGATTCGGTAGATAAGACCTGGATGGAGAAATTCCTGCATTTCTTGTTTGTTTTCATTTAAGATGTAAATATTTTAAGTAGGGGGTTTTGATTTATTTACATTTTTTAATTAAAAGAAAATTACAGATAAAAGATGCTATAGCAATCATCTCCCTACAAAAGCAAAATATTGCAATGTAATTAAAAGGGCTCCTCAAATTATAATTAGATTTGGAATTTAATTATGGCTGGAATACTTCATCCCTATGCACAACTGACACCTCATTGATACATAACCTTTATTGTAGTTTTATTGCATTTCTGCTGATATCTTAATCTATGGACTAAATAAGATAATCAGATTTGTGTGAAGGCTTAGATTTAGATGAAGAAAGCAATACAATTTTTTTTTCTATATATTATAGTGTAGTTCTCTGTGTATTCCTGTTGGGTCAAATGCCTTGTTCTTTACTTGGATTCAGCTTCTCTAAACAAAGAGAACTGGCCCCTTGTGTTCAATAACTGCAATGCTTTGCCATCAGCTATAAACTGGAAAAAAAAAAAAAAAAAAGAAAAAAAGAAAAAGAAAAGAAAAGAAAAAAAAGAAAAGAAAAGAAGAAAAAGAAGAAAAAGAAGAAAAGAAAAGAAAAGAAAAGAAAAGAAAAGAAAAGAAAAGAAAAGAAAAGAAAAGAAAAGAAAAGAAAAGAAAAGAAAAGAAAAGAAAAGAAAAGAAAAGAAAGAAAAGAAAAGAAAAAGAATAAATGCCATCTGAGATGAAACTGGTTTCGCTCCTTTTGTACCTCACCTCTTACTATTTATTTTGCTGCCTCCTATGGCTAAATCTCATTGAGGCCATGTGTCTGCATCTGCTCCACACACATTTTTCTTGCTCCAATTCTTCCAAATCCATGGACATTTTCTGTAATTATCTCCACATACAAGATTGCCTATTCATTGTGAAATATGTCTTCTGCTGGGAAGAGCAATGCAAACTGTTAAGTAGACCACGCTCAGGGTGTTTTTTGATTGTCTTCAAATTTTACTCAGAATTTTAACCATATTAAAGACTACTGTTAGCAGTTAAAGCAGAAATAAGGACTCTGGCAATCAGTCAGATGTCCGGTTTGGACAACTGAAAACACAGCATGCAAGAATGTCTCTTCTCATGAGTAAAACAGTCAGACTGAGCATCTCTGGATCTCAGTAGCTCCAGAATGAAAAAAAAAAAAGCTGTTCAGTGGAAGGGATTATAGTCCTGGTGTGTGACTTTGGTTCTTCACTAACAGCTTATGATTTGTTTTAACATCCTTTTCTATCAGCTTTTGAGTTGACATTTAGTTTATTTTTATAGAAAACTATGGGTATAGAAAGTATTGTGGGTTCCCATTAAATAACATTCAAGTATGAATTCTGGTGTAAATACAGGTGCATATTCATTAGTCTACCACTGAAACCAAAATATGTCTTCAAAACATAAAGTGAAATATGGCTGATAGGCTGAAACTTCTAAGCTTTTCTCCCTCCATTAAATTTAGTACATAGTAAAAGTACTCAGAGACAAAAACCACAGCTGACCATCTGGTTAGGTCATGAGTGAAATCTTGTTTATTGGGTGGTACCTTGGAGCCTGTCCTTGTGTAGACAGATACAGCTATGCTGGGTCTGGAAGGGGAGCCATGGTCATGAAGACATGGAAGCGTGGGCCTCAGTTTGGATAAGCAGACGAATGGGAGCTGTCTGCAGGGTGTAACCCTTACTCATTTACTTGTGCAAAAATTTTGTGCCATGATCTCTATGTGAGTCACTGTCTACATTAAGTTTAGTAAGAAAAGACATCAACGTGTCAAGTAGTAACTATTGAATCATATAATCTCTCTATTTAAAGTGAAAGTTATCCACTAACTTTCTACTGTTATTCACAGATGTTAGCATTTCTTATGACTGCCACAGACAACAGTCAGCATAGGATTTATGTGACATTAACTTTAATAAAAAATGTTAATATGATTAATAAGTTGATACTGTAATAACTTGAATTTTTTTTCTTGCCAACTAACACACGATTTTATCTTTAATTGCATGTGTATTTAGAATTTTCCTCATCAAATAGAACAGCTATGGTAAGTTCTAATAATTTGGTTTTATTTCTATCTATCTTTGATATTCAGAAGTGGCAAGGTAACTTTTCAATTATATCTGGACAATGGTCGACCATTTTGACTAACATCTCTTATAGTGCTATTTTTCCATCTTTCCTACTTAAGCTATATAGCAATAGATATCCTTTTATTTTTTTTTTTTTTTTTTGTCCAATCATATGGATGCAAAGGTGAAATATAGATGTTCCCAGCAGTAGACCTAAAGCATTTTATGTAGATGGATTATATTTTTGATAGGCATTTACAAACTCGGGAACATAAGACAAGAAGCATTACCTGGCAAGTCCATGGTAGAGTAGAAAGAAGATCTATCGACTTCTAGACACAGCCTGAGTGCTCAGGACCTGTGCTCTCTTGGGATATTATCGCAATCTTCTGCTTAGGAACTATGGTGACAACTGCACTGATAGTGATAATACCTCTGTTCCAGTATATTTGGGGCAATTGCCACTTGGGGAAAAAATGCAGCTTCATGTATACTTGTCCAAAGAAACTTGTTTAAAAGGTTTTAAAGCCTGAGCAGAAAGAAATCACAGGGCAGTTGGCTAAGGAGCCATTATGTCCTGCAGTGAACCCTCTGTGGGCCACTGCAGAATGATTCCCAGAAATACACTATTCATTGATGTACTTTGCCTAGGACCAAGCAGTGATTCTACATTCTTTGAAAAACACTTCAGATGTCTAATAAATTTGTCATACTGTCATGAAGAGTCACTGACATAAAAGTTGTCTTTTCTGTTCCTTCATCTTTTTTGCCTCGTGGTGAGTGGCCATCAGTATGAAATCCTGGATGAGCCCTGAGGTTCCCATACCTTCAGCTCTGCCCATTTGTTTGCTCCATGTTCAAGACCACCATCCCTCTGTGGAAATAACCCACCTTAAATATGAGGGGTGACAGAAGGAGCAGCTGGGGTATGATATTAGAAGGAGTCTTGTTTAAAGACTGGCAACTTGCCCCTCTGAGGAGAATGTCAAAACATTGGGTCTGAGCTACTTTCAGGTTACATTTTAGAAGGATTATTAGATTTAAAAAACATAAAACCTCACATTTTTCAGGTAAACTGATGGAAATTTACTATTGCTATAAACTGACACTAATTAATTTCATTTTTAAAGTCTCCATTATATAAAAGTACGTTATCAGGTTTTTTATTGGCTTTAAAATAAAATCCAGTTGTTTTAAATTGTCAGTATGTCATTCATGTAAAAGGCCTTGTATACCTTTTACACTAAGGGCTTTAAGGCTACAAGTTGGTAACAGAATGGAGTTCATGGATATGCATTCTAATATTTCCACACTTGGATTAGTTTTTGTGGCAATCTCAAATTCTCATAAATCTTTCCCTCTCAAGTAATCCAGAAAGTAGAAGCAATGCAAATATATTTTGGGTGACCAAGCACTATAAATATCAACTACTAAACAGCAAAAAAGTAATACGTTCACCAAAAAGCTCCCAGAACATAGACTGAAATATCTTTTTTCACAACCTATTCATCAGACAGTATCAAATAACAAACGCATTAATGAAAAATTGGTCAGCAGCCATTTGCAAACAGAAGAAAGGGAGACATTTACCAAACATATTGTCTGCAATAGAGAATTCTCCCTGCTCCACACAGGGAACGTTATTCTGTCCATTCTGTTCGATTGGACTCAAGGGCCAGATCTAAAATGTTAAATAAAACAGTTCATGATGCCAGAAGGAAACAGTCTTTCCAGATGCTACCCCATGAGGTGTACCTAGATATCAACTGGGAGATGCTAGTGGACCAAAGCTGTGGCAGGGATCATGTCAATAGCAGAGCAGATTTCCTACTGGTGTTTTGAAAATACCTTTGCCTTGTTTTATTTCCTAGCAGAGGTGTAGCCTTGGAGACCTTGGAGCAGTTGATTTCTGATTAGCAAGCTGTTCTTACTCACAAACAGTTAATGCAGGAAGAGGAATTTACTCCTTTTCAACCCAGCCAGTGTCACCCAGTTAATCTTGCATTCCTCATTTCCTATATGAAAAGCGTTGTTTTTTTTTTTTTCAATAAGGAGAGAGAGTTTATGGTTTAATCTCCTATTTTTCCTTCTACATTCCTGTTGGATCTGATGACACCTGTGTACTTAGCTTTACCTCACCTTAGAAAACACTCATGAAAATGTCATTTCAGTCATCTAAACTGCAGTGGAGAAACCGAGTCCACAAAAAAAGTGGCCTCTCTGCTCTCAGCCCACCTTCTAGTCATTGTGCTAGCCATGGGGAACATTACCCTGTGTTTCTCTAAATAGCTTCTGTAAGCTCTTCTCAAACCTGTTGCTGGATCTTTATTACAATATCTACTTTCTAATTTGAGATAACTGACGATTTGAAATGATGCTATAGTAACCATGTTTTACTGCCCTAATTATAACCTATTTGTGTTTTTTCTGTTTTCTCCCAATTGCTCAAAAATTAATGAGCATTCCTTTCAAAGATAATGTATTGACCCTATTTTAGTCATGTTTTTGGCCTGCTACATTGCTCTTTTCAAGGTAACCTTGATATTGTTATAGACATACATTATAATTTTTTATGCTGGAACTATCTATATTGATTTGACTGTGGCCTTTGATCCAATAAATCACAACATATTGCTATCTAAGTTTCCCTCAATTTGGCTGAGTTTAACTACAGTAGAATGGTTCTCTGGCTACATTAGAGAGCAAACACCCGTCATTTTGTTTAATGGTGTTGAATCTGAGGTGAAAATGTTACATGCGAAGTTACCTCAGGAGCTAATTAGAGGGCTTTTACTTTTGCAGTTTTTATTAATGACTTGTCTACGCTGTATAGTTCATGAAATATTCTGTACATCTACATGCTGATGATGTGACCTTGTACACAGTAAGAGCACAGATAAGGTATCAGACCTTGACAGTTCCAACTCAGAATTTATGGAGTGATTTTCACAATTTAAAGATACAGTTTTCTGCAGAAATAAATTGGCTTGGAATCTTCGAAAAATATAAAACATGTAATTAGAGGGGTTGTCTCTTATGCTACAAATAGACCTAGGTGAACTGGTATGGAAAATAATAAGATTTCTCTCACCTTAGAAAATAAATTAACAACTGAAAAAGCCAAAGCTACCTTTTTCCACTCCTCAAAAGAAATATTGCTAAAACTGGAAGGATCTAGATTTCAATGTTTCTAAAGACTGGGGTCCTTGAGATCTAGGAATATCTCTCAACCTACTACAAGGGTGGTAGTTACTTCACAATAAATATCTAAATGTAAAAGTTATTGAAACTCAGGAATGCTGGGTCCAGACTTATCTATTCCTCAGCTCTCAACATTTTCTAATCATTTAAGTTTGTGTCCAGTTGCTACTTGGGACAGGAATTGTAATATGGGAACTGCAAAAGAAAGAAAGCAGTGTCATGTTGCACATAAACCTGTAAAAATAACCTGTGTCCTACTGATTGCAGATTGAACTGTTTAAGAGTCTCTGATGGTTTTTGTACCGACTGTCTGCCATTATGAGATCTCCTTTCTTCTCTCACTACTTGAACAGAGCACAACTGAGGGGACCAGATCATATCTATGCTCACTGGTTCAGTCAGAAAGTGCTACACAGACTGACCAAGGTGTAGACTTTCAGCATGGGCCTAAGTACCAGTGATGAGCAGCATGATAAAGGTACTGTTGGTCCAAATTCAGATCCAGAACATAATGCTGTTACCATAGTAGCCCAGATAGCCTCAGTTGAGCCTTGGATCAGAATTTGTTTTATGGCATTTTGGAGACATCCAGTAAGAATGCAGTTTACCTGTTGTGAGATCAGTGGGTATTTTGCTGTTGACTTCAATGTTTCAATCCACTTGCTTAAACATAGCATTTAGTACCATTTTAGATACTCTAGGCTATCATGTTAGACCTCCACCTGCCATTGAAGAGGCGGGTGAGTCTCCCATGTCATATCATTTCTTACAATGTCTTCAATAAGCCAGCACATCTCAAATAACTGTGACAACAATGGGTTAGCCCAATGACAGCAATCTGTTATAAGAAGAGGACCAAGAAGCCAAAGTCCATGTCAAAGTGGGTAAGAGGGAGTAGTAAAAGGGATTGCTATATATTGTAGCCTTCCTGGTTGATGTTTTTCAAGTTGTAACTCCTGTTTTTGTTGTTGCATAAAATATATTAACCAAAGGTCGGCATAAAATCAATCCTGAATTTGGTCTGGCTCTGTTTGCAATTGTAGCAACAATTGTGGCCACAATCTAGAAAACAGACAAGCGTATGCTTGCAAAGTTGCTTTCAAATTAGCCACATTTTAGGGTTTAGTTTTTTATTTTGAATATAGAAATTTATAGTGGCAGCATTATTGGTATTTGGCTATTCTGTTTGCAGGAATGTCAGGGATTTAGCTTGTCTTCTTGCAATGCTTACTTCATTATTGTTTTTAGACAGTAACGTTGGAAAAAGATCCTAAATAACAAACCCCATAGTCTTTCATTCTTGGCCTAAACTATATGTACCATGCAAAGAACTATTAACCAATTATGTAGGGACATAAGGATCACATACTCTTTGATCCACATGTTTGAGAATGATGCTTGGAGCTTCTAAGCTTCTAAGTTTTGTGAAATACACTGGAAGCTGGATCATTCTTTAAATCTGCTGATGATCTTGCTCATGAGCAAGTCACTTAATCATGTCAAGATGATTCCTCTCCTCTTTCCCCCTGTTTTTCTTTCCACTGCTGTTCTAGTTTTTCAGAGGGTTAAATGCTTGTTTTACTAGATTGCAAAAAGAAGTAATTATATTGTCTCTGAGAATGTTTGAAATTGAACATGTGCATTGGTTTTTCCTTAGGCATTCAGAACCTTTGGTTGCATTTTTTGGCTAAATATTTTAGGAGAGTAGGTGTTTTAATAATGCTTTTCAGTTGGACTTGTATTCCAAAGACACTTTAGCAATTCTGAGAATTCTATTTGATAGCTGCTTGTACAAGCCTGTGTTGCTGATGAAGGGAATTATTTATTTAAAAAACAATATGCCAGTTCATATCTTCTCCAGCTCATCAGGGGATGAATCATTTGACTTTCTCATCTCTCCCTGGCCATTTGAATTGTGTATAAAGATATACTGCTTTATACCACTGCAGCCCAGGATTCCTGCTAAGTTTCGAGGCTTAAACAGGCAGAGATGAGGTAGAGATACACCAGACAGAAATGCTGGAAGGTAGTATTTGTGGAATAAGAGAATAGAAGCCTAACAATTATCTCTTTCCCACTGACAAAAGAGCTCATCCTCTAATATATTAAAATTATCCAGTAGCTCTTGTTGAGACATGCCCTCTGCTTCTGCCTGTGTCTTCTTCAGTATCACAAGTGAATAATGTACTTTTATTTATTGGCATGAGCTGAGCCACACAATCTTGTGTGATTTTGAGACTGCAGTTCAGGCCCGAACAATGGGAACTTCAATACAAAAATGTTTCCAAAAGTTTTATTTATTCCAGGAAAGGGTTACCTTATCACATTGCAGTACCAACTCTCAAGAGATTTAGAGGACAATAAACACTTAGTCAGTTTCTCTTTCCCAGAGCTGCTGCTACGAAAAAAAATAAAAAAAATTAAAAAAAAGGAAAGATGGGGGGAGGAAGAAGAGAAGAAAGTAAGTTGAGGACTTCCTCAGTTTAGGTAATGAAGAAGAAGAGGGAGAGAAAAAACCTGCAGGAGAGGAGAGAGTAAAATGTAAATGTGGAAGTCAAATACATGGTCAAAACGACTTTGAGTACAGAGAGAAACATTCGACCTCTGTAAAATGTGGTAATGTGTTGTCGGCTCTTGAGAAGCACACTGCAGCAGGGAGCTGTCATAAGGAGAGAGACACACCAATCCACTTCAGGAACAGTGCATCTGGCTGTTCACATAACAACGCTGTCTTTATGTAGTGCCACTTCTTGTAGTTACTCGCTCCATGGTGGTATATCCTAGAGGCTCTGTACTGGACAAAGCTTCTAAATGTTACATGGATGTATGAAACAAACAGTTTATGCTCCAAACATAGCTCAATGTGTAAAGCTCCAGACACTGATTAAGTTACCATGGTCTAACAAGTTGCCACAATAACTTGTGGCTATATACTCTTAGCTGTCATAATGTAAACTTACGTTCTTAAACCCATTTCACTGAGGTTTAAGTTAGTGCATTTGAACTTCCTTGTGCTGTGGCTTAAAACTATGCAAATAACCACTTTGGCTCAGCTAACACGTGGTACTCATTAAGCTGTGGCAATTTGATTATGCATCTGAGCCCAAGACAAGAGACAAAATATGGCTGCAGACATAACTGAGGGTATTTCAAGGAAATCAAGGGACAATATAGGTCAGCATGGTAGATGGTGGTCTCAGCACACTGTGAGTTTACCCATTGACAAGTTTTTTCCAGACTTTGTGGAGAAGCAACCTTTTAGGGAGAAGTCTGCAGAAGAAAATTGAAATGATATTTATTTATGACTGTGAAAACCTTTTGTTTTGAAGGCTGTGCTGAGAACCTGTGGGACAAACCATGAAAGTATCTGTTTGAAATTTTAATAGACCAGGCAGAAGTAAACAACTCATTAATGAAGAGGAGTTGATAGGAACCGTGAGTGAGATCAGCTATGAGGTTCCTTTAAAATAACAAGTAGTTCTGTATTTGATGTAATAGGGAAAGGTTGCCAAAAGGAGAAAATGAAAAGAGGGAGTGAAATGGTTAAAAGAAACAGGCTAAAAAATAATTTTTACCAGGCATATTCTTAATGGACATGAGGATGATTGCTTTTGTCAAGGCCAGAGAAAAGAATGTTGCAGTAATCAAGATGTGCCATGATTAGTAGATGAGAAGAGCTATATATTAGAGCTGTTATGCAGAAAGAATCTGCTAGATAGAGACATAGCCCAAAGGGGTAGTTGTAGAGAGAGATTCAGCTCTAGGATGAAACCATATAATAAAAGTTTAAGTTTACAGGTAAAGTATAGGTTTGTATTTATGCTGTCTGTCCTAACAATGCTAATGAGTCTTAGTTTAATACGCAACAGATATTATTTCCTGTTTAAACATGAGTTTTGACTCTGCAGTTTACTAAGAATAGAAAATGTAAAAGTTTATTTATTTATTTTTTCTTGCTTGCTTTGCCTTTTAATAAACATCTGTTTCTCCTTTTATCATAAATTACAAGGAACTTTTCTTTGTTGCTACTCCTTTAACTTGATGCCAGTCATGTTGTGATAATCACAAGATGTGCATAGCAATGCTAACTACCTCAAGTGTAACCCTGCCAGCTTGGGTGAGCTTAGGCTCACCCTTAGGTAGATGTAACATGCATGAGAGCTGTGGACTTGTGCTTGGAGGGCATCTCCTCCCATCAAGCTGCCATGTCGCCGGTCTCGCAGGATGCACAAGGCACACTCTGCGTGCCACATACAAGCTGCTGCCTGATAAATGCAGTCAGATCGTGATAACCATGGACATGCACAGCCTCTGTGCTGCAGTGACCACTTCTCAATCCCCACAACTTATCATTACCTATATCAGTATTTAAAATACAGCCCTGATGGAGCTGGTGGGGGAGGTATGTACAAGCTGTGCCAGGACTGGGACAGCAGAGCACACTGTTGAGGTTTCACAGCTCTCAAGATTCATAGCCAAAAAACCACATGGAGATTTTTTATACAGATCTCAGCACTTTTTGCTGTCAAGTTCTTCAGTGTATGCATTTTGGGGCACTTCAATGTAGAAGAACATCAGACTAGTAGAGTGTGTCCAGAGGAGGGTGTCCAAGATGGTGAAAGGTCTCTAGGGCAAGACTTAGGAGGAGTGGCTGAGGTTGCTTGGTCTGTTCAGCTTGGAGAAGACAAGGCTGAGGGGAGAACTCATCACAGTCTACAAATTCCTCAAGGTGGGCAGTGGAGGGGGAGGTGCTGTTCTCCTCTCTCTGGTGACCAGTGGTAGGACAAGACAAAATGGAATGAGGCTGCATCAGGGGAAGTTCAGATTGGGCATTACAAAAAAGTTCTTCACTGAGAGGGTGGTCTGTTACTGGAACAGGCTCCTCAGGGAAGTGGTCACAGCACCAAGCCTGTCATGGTTCAAGGAGCGTCTGGATGATGCTCTTAGTCACATGATTTAGTTTCAGATCATCCTGTGAGGAGCAGAGAGCTGGACTCAGTGATCCTTATGGGTCCCTTCCAACTCAAGATACCCTATGATTCTATTCTTTTATTTGTATAACACCCATACTATACATACTATAGCATACATACAGAACAGTATACTACTTTTCCCGTACATCCATACTATATATTTTTCCACGTATACACTCCACATGAACTTTTCAGTAAAATGTTTTTCACCTTTGTCTTTTTTATATTTTTTTTTATAATTTGTACTGATTTATCTTCTATAAAACAATTGAAGAAATAAATAGTATTGTGTATTTACAAACTGCACTGAATTTGTCAGTAGGCTCATGCATACTGCTCCAAGCCCTAAAGATGTTATCTTAAGCACAAAGGACCAAATACTTAGGTACCTATCTCAACCAACCTGAATCAAGATCTAACCACTTATCTTGAGCCTTATGGGTCCCTTCCGACCTGAGATATTCTGTGATTCCTATGATGTTCACATTAATGCTTTTGCGAATGTGTCTTGATTTCATTTATAGTTCTTTGGAAGAAATTGCATGTGGAGGTTCACACAGCATACAGAGACTGAACATCTACCCCAGTCCCTGTTGTATGCAGCTCACCAACACTCACAAGGACAAGCTTTGCCTCTTGGTTTGTTGTGCTAGTCACATATGAGTGGAGTGTTATCAAACATTCAAGCCATAAGCTTTCCTGACTCCAGGAGCCAGGAACATGCAGAAATCATTCATAGCAGGGCAGTTTGAGTAGGATCAGTTTTAGGTAGTGTTGCTGACAAGCTCAGCTTCATAGAGCTGGAATAAATACATCAATGTGACTAGGGCAGAAACTAATTTCAGCACAAACTTGGAGTGCTGTGCAACATTCAACACTACTGAAATTCTATGAAAACGTGAAATGTAAAGAATATTCTAAAATTACACAAGGAAATGAAGTAAAGATTTAGTGCTCTAGAATTTCATCACTAAAAACAGAGGCCTAGAAATGCTTATCATAATCAATATGGATTACTTTGCATGAGTCGGGCAAGCAGGATTTCAGCTCCTGGGGGTAAAGAACAAACTGTAATAATCATAAAAACATGTAGGACTACTTATTTGTAGACATGCATCTTAGAAATGTAATAAAAAGTCCCAGTACAAACTCAGTAGACAGGCTTCAAACACCAAAAATGGCCAGCTCTAAGTTGTTTCTGAATTATGGCAAGCCCTAAAGATGGCCTAAAACGAATTAACTTTTCTTTTTTTTCTTTTTTTTTTCTTTTACTCTTTTTATGTTTTAAAAATGACCAAAGAGATGTCTTTTAAAATATATTACCCTCCCCCCCAAAAAAAAAAAAAAAAATAGGTCCTAGAATTAAATCTTTTGTGAGAACCTTCAGCCTGGAGCAAAATTTAATGGCTGAACTATAAAGTACTGAAAACTTTCATAAAGGGGTTCATAAAGAAACACCAACTGACCCTGAACCCAAGGAGGTCTAGCAAGCTCCGCTGTAATAAACACAGGGCCTAGTTAATTTTCACTTAAGGGATGTATGACATTTGAGTAAGCTGTGGTTACTTTATGTTCCCTTTCAGCACATATGTCCAGTAGATACAAATGACAGAGTGGGATACTGCAGCCAAGAGGTCTACTGTAAGTTACAGCTAGTCCTAAATGAGGTTATAAACTCTGTTAGCCAGGGACTTTGCTTTTTCATGTCTTTGTAAGGTGCATAGACTGGAGAGTGAGACTCTTTTTATCTACAGTTGCTACTTCTCTGCCTTCTCTAGACTAGAAATAGACAGTGTGGGGTGCATATACAGCTAATTTCCAGAGCAGTTACATTAAAATATAAGAACTACTGTTAAAGTTGCTTCTACTGCTTTAATGTTTATCCCATGAGAACTGCCAAAATCTAGACCCTGCTATATGCTTACCTGATTAATTGTTTTAAACTAATTTTCACATTTAAAAATAAATTTCCATAATTTAGATTAAATAGAAATATCTGTATGCTCACCCTCTCTAGAAATGTATGTATTATTTGCATGGAAATACTCTCTATTCATGTACTTCTCTGTGTTTAACATAGTCATAAACACATGAAATGTGTGAGGCATGAATCTGAAGCAGAGGAATCCTTCACTCTCTGTAATTGCTCAGACATCATCCATGCTTTTATAACACATTTTCTTACACCTCAATATATTTCTGCTATTGGTGGCTTCAGGACTAATATTTCATCCAGAAGACAGGTAAAACCTATTCTAGGTCATTGCCTCCTCTTGGCCAGCAAGGGATGCTCTTGCACTAGCAAGTCTCATCTTCTCCCTTCTTCACCACCACCCTGTTCTTCACCTCCCTCCTCACCCTTTCCAACCTCAGCCACTGTTGGCCTTCAGACTAGATATTCCAGTACAAGTAAGATGGAGTCTCAAAAAAGATCCAGTTTTTCAAGCATCCTACTTTTGATTTTATATTCCTCATCTTAGCATTGGTCAGAATTAATTCCAAAACCAGATAGGAAAACGAAGGAAAGGCAGATGTTTGTCAGGGCTATATTTAGGAAGCCATCGTTTAAATTTGAAAATCAGTTATACTTTAACCATGAGAAGCACAAGAAGCATATTCTTTCTTCTACATGTGTTTGTAGAACACTTCTCTTTTCTTCACCTGCAATAATGATACGTTTCTTTACACTACACCTCTACTTGGTTATCAGCAATATATTGTGGGTCTAACAATGGTGCCTGTTTTCACAATACTTTGTGGAATAATGCCATCCATCCCCATGGATTCATTGGTTCATGAAGGTATTGGTGAAAGGTGGGATAGATTTACTCAACTTTTCAGCATAATATTCCTATTGTTCCCTGCTATGGCATGCATAACGAATGGCCTTTAGTGTAAATAACTCAGCCACTGAGCTTAGTGATTATTATGAGGGGTCTGTTTGAGGTGGATATTTCCAGTTCTTTGATATATGACTCATTAAACCCACTCTGTGTAAGTATTGTTTACAGTGCTTGCTGTGCTGGTGGCTTGCATCTGAGTACTTGTATTTAATTTGAAAGGTATTTTGCCTACACTTACAAGAAGTCTTTAAGTGCCTAAACCACTCTTACAGTTTTCATTGTAAACAGTTGGTAGAGGAGTGGGAAGGAGCTGGGAGTTCCTTATAACAAGAGAAATGACCTTTTGTATCTACAGACTTCCCTTTGAACTAATGTCCTCTTGACAGAAAGTAAACAGTAGGATAATACTCTCTTCTCAGTTTCTCCAGACTTTTGTCCTGCTCGGGACGGCCTTTCTCCTCAGTGCTTGCCTTGCTGATAGGAGGCAGAGCTTGGAAAGATCATCACACAGGACCATTATGGCCTAAGTTTATTACATATCCTAAGTTCATATTAATGTTTGTGCTTTGACATCTGCACTGAAATGAGCTAAATTATAGATTACCATTTTTTAAATGGGTTGTGATTACACAAGCCCATTGCTTTTACTCGGAACCAAAACTTCTCAGATCATGATGGGGCTATAACAACAGAAGAATCCATTTAATTGGTACCTTAGTCGTAGAATCATAGAATCACAGAATAGTTTGGGTTGGAATAGACCCTCAAAGCTCATCTAGTCCAACCCCCTGCAATGAGCAGGGACATCTTCAACTCGATCAGGTTGCTCAGAGCCCCACCCAGCCTGGCCTGGAATGTCTCCAGGGATGGGGCATCTACCACCTCTCTGGGCAACCTGGGCCATTGTTTTACCACCTTTACTGAAAAAAATTTATTCCTCATGTGTAGTCTCTATCCCCACTCCTTTAGTTTAAAACCATTACTCCTTGTCCTGTTGTAACAGGCCCTGCTAAAAAGTCTGTCCCCATCTTTCTTATAGGTGCTTTTAGGTACAGAAAGGCCACAATAAGGTCTCCCCAGAGCCTTCTCTTCTCCAGGTTGAACAACCCCAACTCTCTCAGCCTGTCCTCACAACAGAGCTGTTCCAGCCCTCTGATCATATTGATAGACTCCTCTGGCCATTTTGGTGGCCTTCTCTGACCCTTCTCCAAAAGGTCCAGGTCTTTCCTGTACTGAGGGCTCCAGAGCTGGACACAGTGCTTCAGGTGAGGTCTCACCAGAGCATACCTTGTTGAAATACATTCCTCTGCCTGGCATGATTGCTGTAGAGCAGAGCCTGTGACATTAATTTCATTCCCTCCAATCAATGGGTAAGTGGCACACCTAGTCAGTTAAAGGGGCACACTTGTCTATATTTTATTCACAGTGGTTAACAACTATGAATCAATGTCTACTACAATGAACTCCTGTTAACTTGGCCTTTACTAGTTTGATACTGCTACTTTACTCAACTACATCTTTAACTTTGCCATTGCAGTCACTTTTTTTAGAAGTCTAAAGGTTGGGTTGGTGTCTAGAATAGTAAGTAAAATAACAAGTGAAAAGAAGGTAGAATTGTTGAAGACAAAGACTAGAAATTATGTGCTAAGAGTTTTAGTTTGTTTCCTAGAGAGAAACAGTCTTTCACTGTGGCCATACTACTGGAGATCTGAACTTGATATACCCACCTTCAGTACTGCCTCTTTTGACCCTGAGTCTGATTTTAAAGGCTGGCAGAATGAAGTCCTGGAGGAGTCCTCTTGCTTGGGAAATCTTTCATAGAGAAAAAGTTTTTGTAGAAATTTCTGTATCATTCCCCAGTTCAAAGAATATATCCAGCTATACGAGAGGTAAGACCATCCTTACATCCTCTGAGACACAGTTCCTGGAACAAGCTCACTTTCTTTACTCACAGCAAATAATTGCGGTTTCTACCTTGAATTGAGACCAGGTCTCTGTCCCCTCCTTTCTCCTCTACACATGCACCCTCCTAATGTTCACTTGCACCCAGGATTTGGGGTTATTGAGCTGTAGGTGTTTTCAGAGGGTGGATGAGAGGAAAATTTTATCTTGCACACTACGATGTTCTGTCAGTCTCTAAAACAGGACAGATGCTTGTTGCAAGTATTATAGAATATTTATAATCACTAGATAGGTGTCATAGGTTCAAAATATTGTTTAGTGTTTTATATTCCTCAGTACTGTATACATTTTAGTAAGCTTGACTATTCCTTGATTGATATGTTTGTTTCCTAGACATAACATTTATGAGTCCTTTATGTTGCACACACTAAATGAACATACGTGTATCTTTATGATAGTTTCTTCTCTCTCCCCCTAATTTTATTTTATCTCCTGAAACTTTTGAATAACTTTAAAAGTTTTCTCGGATTTTGTTTCAAACCTGTGCAGAAAAGAAATATTGAATTCTCAAATCCTACATGAACTAGACTTGCTTTTCTCTGGTCTTCTTGAATTATTACTCCTCATAGGTAGAATACATGTTTCTCAGTGCTGTTGAAACAAAAGTTGAGATGCAAAAACATGATTCTACAAATAACGTCAGTAGTATGTAGCCATGTAACTGACATCTAGAGGCTCAGTACTTCATTCTTTATCATGTTACAGCCTTTGGATGCACAACTGCAGTCTGTTCCAAGGACCTTGCAGGAAAAGCTTAAGGCAAGAGTAAGGGATATACTTAAGGCAGGTGGACATAACAGATGTTCTAGAATAACTGCAGAGTAAGTAATATCTAGAAAGTCTTTGCTACTGTTAGAAGTTCATAGAACCCCTTTTGTTCACTGAATATTTATATGGCTTGTGCTATGCAGTTTTCTCTGGCTTCTGGGTTGAAAAGTACATAAATGGTGAAAGTACATCAAGATAATCCCTGTTTATCAGCTGTTATATCCATTTTATTGGAAGGTGAGACACAGAGGAAGTCATGACTTGTACAGAATAACAAAGAATTGGAGCAAAATATAACATCCAAGACTTGCAGTTTCTTGCCCTCACAGCAAGATGCACATTCTTCAGGGATATTTTCTCTGTTATTTCATGTTCAGTTGTCCAGGAACACTCAAAGACACCTACACTGCTGACTGCCACAGTGTAAGCAAGCAACAGAGAAGATGGCAGTCTTTCTTGTGATCATCAGTAATAAACTGATGAGCTCTTGAGCTCCACTCTGTAAGAGAGCAAATGTAGTTGTCAGTGTTGGGGTTCATCAGGTCTGCAGAGGCAGTGGGGTCCTGTCATTCTCTGTTTTTTTCTGAGTTCGTGGTACATCCCATATCTGTTTTGTGATGGCCTATGGTGGTGAGAGATTTGTGTTTGGTAACCTTTGGTAAGGCCTGGTAAAGCTGGGGACCTCTTATAGTTTCTGTATTCCTGGTGGGTTTGTGTCTGCAGTTCCGTTGTACTGCCGAAAGGAGAAATCTTCTGCAAATGATAAATCAGAACCTGTCTCTATGGTGGTTTGTGTCATTCTTTTATTTAACTTTTCCATGGCTTTCCCTTTTATTTTTGTTTTGCTACCACAGAATAATATGCAGCCTCACAGCTCAGGCCCAGAGAACCTGATGAAAGTGAACATATAAGAAAAATATTAGTGGCTGCACTCTTCATTGCAGAGGTAATGGCCATTGACATTAATGGGAATTATGTATATGTGGAAGAGGAGTATGGCCTCTTTACTTAATAGAACCCTTAATATGTTTTAGTGAGCCATGGTGGTATTCTAAATATCACAAAACCCAAAGGAAATAGAGAAAACAGCCCCTGGCACTGATGAGCTGGATTCATTGCTCTGAGGTGGATGGCTTCTCAGGAATATCCTGGTTTCCTCTCCTCTGGAAATAGTTGCGCATGCACTATTCCTTGTCATGAAAGAAGCAAAGGTAAGGAGAGCAGACAAAAAATTGGGAAAGGAAATAAAGAGCCATCCAAGTTGTCAGATGTCAGACTGCCAAATAAAACATAAAAGCCCAAAATTAAGCATTATACTCACATGTACATGGGTATAATATACTCACATATACACACATATAATATACTCACATGTATATATATATAATTCCACACATACAATATTTTTGTCTGCCTTTAATTCAAATTCTGATGTAGCCCTGCTTTACACTATGTTCCGTGAAAGTAAAATGTGAAAATCTACTGATAAGCCAAAATAATAAAAACTTTATGGCATGTTAGGGCTATTTTTTATTATTATTTTTTAACCTTGATTGTGTTATAATAGTGAACACATGTATCCTTGGCCTTAATCACCTTGTCGAGTTAAAGTGTATATTCAACTTCATTTACATGACATATGATCTAATGCTGGAGAACAACAATACCATTGTAGTGTTAATTGAAAGCTGCGAGCTGAGAGCCAGAAGAAACTACTGGTCTGATTGCTGAAGGTCCCAGGGAAAGGGATTTATTCCCACACCTGCAGTTGGTCCATAACACTAACATTGTTACCAACATCTGGGTCTAATCAGCACAGAGGCCTTGATATGCTGCTCCTGTGGCACATAAATTTAGCATTATATTCATTTTAAAGGCCCTCTCTTTCAGTTTTTTAAGGACAAGATAGATTCATGGCTCCACAGAGTCTAACAAAGTAGAAACCACAAACAGAGTAAGTTACTGCCAGGTTTCTTAGACCATACTACCTAGTATATGCCACTTAAATAATGGGATTTTATGCTCAGTTCTGGTTTTCAAAAATGTATCTCCATAGAATGCAAAGTTCAGCTGAAAAACTATGTTTAAGGTAAAAAGCAAACACTCTTTGCCAATTTGCATATATCAGTTTTTATTGTGACATCTGAGCTATATCAGCCACAGGGATGGCTGCAGAACTGGTGATGGTCCCAGCAGTTCACAGGAAGAAGTGCAGCTCTGCTTGGGTTGGTGTCTGACCACAGACTTGGGGAGAGATGGCTGCATCAACCAACACCGCTCTTGCAGGAGAGAGTACCATGGTCTTTCCAAATAGTGCTCCAGTTCAGTACAGGACAGACTGAATTCCCTGTCCACCTTTTGGGTCTCAGGCTCACTTTGCAGTCAATGAAACACCTCCTGCTACCATCTTCTTGTATGTGGCTTTGTGCATACACAAGGCAGTGGCAAGGGCAAAGGCAAGATGCTGCTTCTTTGCCCATGGGGACTCAACTGGGTGCTGCAGGGTTCACTCTTCTCACATGTGATAGCCCGTGGTGCTCTTGAGCTGCAAGAGATGATCTTGTGCACAGAGTGCTACTTTGGCATGAGAGAAACCTGCATCTTTCTTGCAACTCAGCTTCTGTGATTTATGCTTGAAAATGCATCATGCCTTACGTTCCTAATTCTGAAAGTCGGCTTGCCTCAGAGGCTACCATGAAGCTAAAATCCTATTCATAAAGGTGATGAAAGTATCCAGAGCAAACGGAAATTCTACAAAGAGAGAGAAAAAAAGCATAGGACTGAAAGCCAGGCTGCCTAGGCCAAAGAGCAAAATTTAATTCTTCATTTCTTGATGATAACCAGTGATTATTTTTGCTAATGCATCCCTTGGCTGTCTCCACAGCTATCTAGCTAACTGGCTGTCTGCCTTTGTGTCTTCATGTATTTTCCTGGAAAGTCTATACAAACAATGGGACAGACAAGGATACCATTACAGAAGGTGGGTTTTGTTTCGTTTTGTTTTTTCCTGTAATTTTTCAGTATCTACGTATCTTTAATATCTGTAAATGGTGAAAATAATTACACAGAGAAATTTTGTTAGCAGATCCAGAAATTCATTACTTTCAATCCTGCTTCTGGCACTGATCATTTGTAGCAGCAGTCCATTCATTTTACTGTTTCCTCTCTGACCTACTGTGATTTTGGGGGATAAATAATGATACAGAGGATTGTTTACCTAAGATTTTGAGATAGAAAAATAACACAGGGATATAATGGAGCCTTAATATTGTACGACTGACTGGACTGTAATTACATCAGTTGGCTGAAATGTAGGTTTTCATCTTGGTCACTCTACTGTCCAGAAGAGTGTTTCATGAGAAACCCTGTTTATCATAAAGGCGCAAAATGTGTAGTTTTGTAACCTCCACAGCCTTCTCACGACCAATGGGATGGTGGAAGAGAAGGGAATTTCCTTTTTTGCTACTAATAACTCCAGGTGGAATTTTTAAGCTGAGAAGTCCTAACTTAAAACCAAAAGATGTCAATGGAGCTATTAACATGCTGAAGCAGATTCTCAGCCACTATAAATCGAGGTGGTGCTATTTCAGTAGAATTACATTTCACCCCACCTGAGGAGAAGGCACATCATTTATGGTATGACTGCAAAACCTGTCACTTGATTTACCATAGAAATGTGTTCTGGCACTAGCAATTGGCTTTGGTGGTACGCCAGTTTGCTGTCTTTGAAGGGCTTCCAGTAGCCAAAGGGGAATTTTAGCACCCAGCATTGCTCTACCCTCATGCTCCATTTCCACAGGTCTGCAGCGGATTTGTCCCATTTCCCTTCCAGCCTCGTCGATCCTCTGTCAGCTCGGCTGTGGTTCAGCACAGTGTACCGCGGGGCAGGGTTGTTAGAGACGTTAGATTTGTACCCTTCCGTATTCTTCTTTCGTTCGCTGCTGCGTGAGTGAATGCCTGCTGTACTGTTTTCTTGTACTCCTGACCAACTTTCGTGACCAGAATGAAAAATATGAATTTCAATACCTGTGGTCTAACCACAGCTTCCTACGCAGGAAAACCTCCCACACTGCCCGAGGGAGATGTCCAGGGGAAGAAGAAATGGGATTGGGGTCCCTTGTTGTCTGTGTAAAAGGCTCTCTCTCTGCAACTGGTTTTGCTTTCAACTTCTCTGCAGTGGTGTGTAATTGAAAGTGCTACTCAAATGAATTCAGTGCTGAATATTGACTGATCAATTTTAGATCTTTCCTCATAAGTTGCTCTTCTAAATGGGAGGAATCTGGCAAAGTTAATAAAAACAAAAAGGTCAGAGTAATGTGATTTGCTGGTGTGGCTTTTTTTAACACAAAACTCAAGCCACACAGAGATCCTACATTTGTATTGAACATAGTAAAAATGACATAGGCCAACAGACAGATTATATAACCGTATGGCCACTTCGTGGACATCATACAGTCCAGGCTTGTGTTTCAAATACTTTATAGGCACATTACTAAAAGTGTACTGTATCTGACTTCATCTCATATTCTTCATTATGATGTAAGATACCACAACTGTATTAGAGAAATCTAAAGGAATAACCATACTATGGAGAAGGCATCTCACATCACATCATGTTTTCCAATCAAAGTGCAATTGCTGGTGTGTCACAAATAGAAAAAAAGGAGTTAAACTTATGCCATTGGAATGTTGTGATCATTCAGTCATGTTCATTTTAATGTGTGAAATGAATAATATGATCAAATACAGATACGTTATTATTCTATTCATAATATCTTACTGCATTTTATGTAGTTCTTCTAATGTGATACCAACAGATCTAATGAGCTGTTTAGAGGTTTTTGCATTTCAAAGCATGACCTCCTAAAAATTAGGATATTTCTTTCACCTGGGATCATTTTGCTGAAAAACACCCAGCTTTTCAAATATTAACATATATTTGATGTGGAAAGAGACATTGGACATATCACAACAAATGAAATTACTTGATTGTAAAATGCAGCAGTAAAATTAAGAAAAATCAGTCAGTATTATTTTGATACTTTCTCAAACCATTTGTGATGGCAGTCTAGAGATAAGCCCCACTTCTGCAAGTTATGATATGAGATTCTGCTAGGCATAGTAATATACCCATATTGTGCTGATTGCAGACCTGAAGATATTTCTCTGAGGTGTTTTCTAAAAATCATCATTTTTAATTATAATTAAATTACCCAACCTTTTTTTTCCTCTTTATGAATCATTCACAAACTGAGTCTCATTTCTGTCACTGTCTGTTGTGTGCAATTAGTATAGAAAAGTTAATGTGAAGGAATATCTGACTGTATGATGTTCATACGTTGTGCATTCCATTTATCCGGTATGGCCAGGTCTTCAAAAGGAACTGGACTCTTTGCAGAAATGTTTCTGGTTTGTATATATCATCTTTTGAATTAGGAACCTGCTGCTATCACCTATTTGCCCTTGAAGATCAGAGCCTCTGTTGTGCACAACTCTGATGTTTCACCTGAAACACATGATTCGGCTTCTTAACCCTCAGTGGATGACTGAAACATTTTAAGCATCAAAGGCAGGAAAAGGAAGAAGAAAATGAGTGAAGTTTGATTATTGCAGTGGGCCATTTTTAGGCTACAAATATTAGTGCAAAGAAAAGCAAATGACAGAAATTTTAGAAGTAAATGTTTAGAGGTATAGGTATAAGCCTCACTCAAATATTCAAATATATGTTCAGACACAGTTTTTGCAGGTATTTATCCATTTCTAAATGTTTCATTAAAGGGATATCTGTGTCTATGTTATGTACAGCTTAATGTCAATTATATTTCAGAAGATTATAAAATTCTTGCATTGCGTACTGTGTTATAAACCACGGTGATACTTTTTCCTGAGTATTCCACAGGTTTTTTTCAATAGAGAAAATTGTCTTAATTTAAAGTGTCAGTCTTCTTCAAAATTCTACCCTTTCAAACCAATCAGATGATTAAAGGCTGAAAGACCATAATGAATCAGATCTGCACCATATGATTTTTGCATTCCTCCCTTAGAATTGTGTATAAGGTATAAATGATGGCTGATCAAATATATTGATAGGAACAGAAGAAAGCAGATGTTTCCATGTGATGATAATTATTAAACATTTTGCAGTATCTCAAAGAGCTCATGCATCATAGTTTTTATTAGGGTGGATTATAGCAAATGTTGCATGCTTTTATTGCCAGCTTATTACGTAGCAATTTTACTTGCGTCATGCATTTCATTGCCACATTAAGTCATAGTTTCTAAACATCAGTTACCAGCAGAATCCTTCTCTGAAATTTTATCTACTTTTTTCTTTGGCAATGTAATCAATAGCAAAAAGGTTTCCTCCTTTTCCCTTTGCAATCTGAATTCCACTTTTGTGTCCATAATACTATCCCTGCCTACCGCGGCAACTCACCCGCTACTTACAAGAGCGCAGAAGGAAAAGTCCTTTTTTTCCTTGAATGTGCATATTCCTGGTGGAGCTTAAAAACTTCCATAAATCAATAAAGTAATTGCTGCATAATGACCTATTGTTGGTGAGCGTGCCCAGAATGATGTCATTGGGGGGTAATGGAGCCACTGAATCAAAAAAATGGCAGCTGTTTCCAATTTATTTGAGAGTCAGTTGGACAGAAAATTAAATAAACACATAGAGAAGCAGGACAAGGGCAAGTCCTTGCATTATTCTTATGATAGTTTTAATTCAATCGCAGAAGTCAGCAGGCAGCTGATATTGTGGCCCAGAGTTTCAGTAATTGCCTGTCTCCTATCTCAGTCAGACTGCACATGCTCATTTCATCATTTTAAGCATTTGTGACTCAGATTAAAAAAAATAAAAGACCAATGAAACAAAGATGAAACTTAGTCTTTTTTTCTCCCATCCTCCCCCCTCCCTCTGCAGCATAGCAGGCTATCTAGGAGATATATTAATAGAGAGAAATTTTCATTTCTTCCTCCATCTGCCTCTATGGGGCCTCTATCCTCCCTTCCCTCGGATACGAAGGAGAGTTTTCCTTCTCTTTTTTTAATCACTCATATGTCCTTTGGGAAGCCCCCTAAAGTTTCATATTCACTAGGGAGAAAAAAAATGCCACCCGGCTTCACACTCTCTTCTCCGCTGTGAATAACAGCTTTGATGTGCTCCTTTGAAGTTACTGGCTCGAGGCTGCATTAGGAAAGCATCAAATGCAGCCTTAGCACGGCGTGTGGAAGCCAGTAGAGTAGAGTGTTTGCACACCGGACTTGGGGGCACCCAACACACCCCTGGCGGCTGAACAAATGCAGGGGGACACAACAGCAGGTCTCCATCACAGCGTACTCTTTTCTTTTGCAGCCCGTCTTCCCATTTCCTACTGGCAATGCATTGAGAACACATCAACATCCTTGATATTTCCCAGTTCTTACAGCTTGTCATGACACCCTTACACCCTTTAGGAGCCCTGCTATGGGTCACAGCGTCAGAACATCACATCTGACTCCAGTCAGAAGCAGGGAAAATTTGGGTTTGGTTCTCTGTTTGTTGCTTCAGGGCAATATGGCTTGAAATCCTGCTTCACCTATTGTTGTGTTAAAATAATCAAAGTGATTTCTTTGGACATAAAAAGAAGTTTGTGTCACTGATTAGTTATTTGACTTATGGCAAGAATTAAAATGTTTATTCCTCAGTATTTTGACTCTTAACATGATAGTCTTCACATTTTTAAACCAAGTGTGGGTTTTTAAAATCCCTTTTCTTTTGTATCTTAGAAATGCGTGTGTGTGTATGTGTGTGTGTGTGTGTGTGTGTGTTTTCTCTGCTTGCATAGCCAGACACAGTGAAGTTGATGCTTGTCTTGAAGATGGAGAAGTGCTTTTCCATATTTGTCATCACAGATCTCTTCAGATCAGACATCTCTTTGATCATTTTAACTGTGTTTTATATGCTTCATAATTTCCTTGCTGAGTACCTTATGTTACATGTTACTTTATAAATCAATAAATAATAGCAATAATTAGAAGGGTGTTCTGTAGTAGGGACCTAGATGAAAAAATAGGTTATTCCATTAACCTTTTTACCTCTGGAGACAGGAATTTCAAATTTGCGTTAGGTCACAAGAGCAAATCAGTTGGTCTCTTGTGAACTTTAGTCCACATGACTAACCACTGCATCACTTCTCACAGTCCCATCTGATTGACAGCTTTAGTCTGGAAGAATAACAGATCTTTTGCAGCTTCTAAGACTGAGATGCAATGGCAGCGCCGGCACCTACGCCTACTGTGCCTTGTTCTGCATAGAACCATTTCTGAAATAAACCCTTCCAATGCCTGTTATCCCCACATATAGCCCGAATAAACTAATCTAATATTTAATTATCAAAATTGTAACTGGTAAAAGTAAGATGTAACTTGTACAAGCAGGAAGGTTGTTTCTTGCTTGTTTTCTTTTGTTTTGTTTTGTCCTATAAAGTAGCTCTCATAGAACACAAAAATTTAGCAAAAGAAAATTAAGGGGGAGTTGATGGTGTGTCATTGTATACCCAAGTGTAGGCAACATATGTGTTAGAAAAGAGCTGTCTATTCCATTCCATCAAAGTTCTGAGTGATTACATGAACTAACAAACAGAACTCTAGATTATTATTACTTCAATCTCTTTTATTTCCACTTATGCATTCCTCCATCAGTTATTGATGGAACTCTGTTGTCTGTACTTTGAGAGGTCTGACTGACCAAATGAATTTTAAATGAAATAAGCACTGAATATTCACAATCAGATAGTGTCACAGTGCAATGGCATTTTTGTTAATTACTCTAAGGCCAGAAAGGCAAATTATTAAGTGGGATCTCAGTTTTAAGATGGAAGCTCATCTTAAAAATAGAAGGTAGCACATTTTTGGAATAATGGGTTTTATGCCAGAAAATCTGCATTTTTACAATCTGCTTCCCTGTTTTACACAAAACTAAGTTAAAATGTGTAATTTTTCCATTATTTATGTAATTTGAAACCAAAAAGGACTTGAATTATTTTTTTCATTAAAATATGGAAGAATTGTAAAAATTCTGGGGAAGATATAATTTCTAATTTTTGACTAAGACATTTCAACCATACCTACTTTGAACAGTACTTGTTCCCAGCTCTCACTCTTTCTTGTTGTTTCTCAGCTCTGTCCACTAAAATGCCTTGGGTTCCTATTCTGTTTTGTAGGTGGGACTACTCTGGTTGAATAAAGGTTTTTTGGTATTTCAGGCAGTTATCCATTAAATTAATTTTATCATTAACCTACAAACCATTACACCTGGTGCTTCCTGAGCTTTAAAAATTTGTGTGAAGTTTCTTTTTCCTGAATTCCTGGAAGTCTCTGGGGTTTTTACTGGTTTTATGTAAATTTAGCATCAGCGTTTGCTGCTTCAAGAAATGCAACAGGTAGGAATACTCACGGTGGAGGTCTGTGAAACGCCCTGGTACTAAAACAACTGCCTTCTTACTTCTATCTGAAGGTCTGACATTCATTTCCCAAATACATGGAGCAGAGTCATGTCCAGTTATAATTACTGCATATATCTGCAGGTCATAAAAAGGGAGAGATACAGTGCTTTTTGTTTACACTTGCGAAAGATGCACCAGAGTGGACTGCACATTTTTGCCTATGCTATTCTTGTTTTCAGGATCTCACAGACCATTTCACAGCTGATTTTTGATGAACACTGGTATTTTTTTTACTGCAAACTGTTTTGTATCTGGACAGGATTATACTTCGCTTTGAACTGGAAATTGCTGCTTTTTTTTTTTTTCCTGTAAAATACCTGCAGTCACTTCATCTCTTCCTCCTACCTGTAGTTCCTATTTTGGAAGCAGAACAGTGACCTGAGGAGGCCTTCCAAGGATGCTGTCTTCTGTTTTATGTTGTTGACCATCCTAATGATAATCTTGGCAGACTTAGTAGACTTAGTAGACAAAATCAATCAAAAAGGGTCTCTGTATGTTTCAATTCCCAGCATTGAAATGCTGTCTGAAATAAGGATACAAAGCTGTTCATGCTAGGAGGGGAGTCTGGGTGTGTTGTGGGATGTTTGAGTAAGAGCTAACAGGGATGTGGAAAGAAGTACTGAGATCGAATATGGAAATTGATAGAAGAGAATAATTTCTAGGAGTATGAAAACAAGTGTGACTACAAATCTTGTCAGTCGTACCTCCACAAAAAGTTGTTTTCCTAAGAGACCAGTCTAAGTTTGCAAAAATTCAGTTTTCTTGTGATGTTACCCAGTACAGTTTATATGAAACACGCATCTTTTGGAGGGGAAAGGCTTTTTCAGGAGAAAGTTTTGCGCCATTCCTTACATCAGTCAGGTGCTGTACAACACTGAGATTTCTCTGGAAAATGGCTTCATAAGTGGGCTTTATGAGAATATTTTTTGTCCTCAGTTTTTGTGGTGTTCTGTGCTTTGTGATCTGCATTGCTGCTGTGGAGGGATGCATCTACCACTTTGGTTCAGAGGTCAGATTTCATTCATATGCATGTGATTCATGCTGGTGAAGACGGAGACCAAAGCATTAAATAGGCATTATAAACCAACCGAAGGTGACAGAGGTCAGTTGAAGGTGACAGGTGAACAGACATGGCATAGCTTGTCTTGTGGATAAGGTAGGCAGCGCCATCTCCTTCCTGGAGAAAGTACCGCGTTCTTTCCTTTTTGGCTTCTGTTACAACACTGAAGTTACTGATAGTAACCCAGCCTAGAGAGAGGTGATAGAAGAGTCTCCCAAGGGTTGGTCTGGAGTCTTCCCGTGGCTCAACCTGATCAAAGGTATTCCTGGATGCCTGATCTCGAGGATCAGTAGAGAGTCAACCTGTGGCTTCAGAACCTGTGGGAGTGGGGCCTTCTGTAAAGACATTATTTTGTAGCTCTTCATAGCTCTTTCCTTTCTGAGCAGAGAGGCTGCAGTCTTGTTTAGATCCAGCTCTGTTTTGTGTCACCATCCAAATTTTATTGTGTAGGCCCTAAGAATGACAGGAACTTACTGACAGCTCCTTTCATATGTATTTTGGGCAGAAAAGGGAAGCACAAACTGTTTCCCATAGCGATTAGTGTAGTTGTTCTTTGCTGACTTTTGTCAGGCACATGGGTATATAGAGGGCAGCTGTAACATTTTTCAGTATTTTTCAATATTTTTCAAGCCTTCTTAAGCTTTGTGATGCAGCTTACATTCAGCCATACGCTGTGGGACAGACAATACATTTTGTTTGCAGCTGGAACTTTCTTTCCCAATTAGTTCCATATGTATTCAGCTGACCTAATCAGTAAAGCATATAGGCAGCTTTCCACAACAGTTTATACGTGGGTATATCACATCGGTTTTGCAGTCTAGATTGATTAGCTGGTTCTTTGTGTGAAACAGGTCCGTTTCCTTGATTGCAGAATAGCACAAGGTTCGTTTTGCCTCCTTTCTGCAACTGCATGGTGCTGTAAGTGTCTGTCCCGGATCTAGTGGTGAAACTCAGAGTGCTTTTTATCCTGGCAGACTTCTCTGTATATAAAATTTATTTACTGCAGTTTATCTGTAAACTCTTCTGGTTTTTTTTGCCATGGCTGCTTATTTTCTTTCGAGGTTAAAAATATGTACATTTAAACCAAGGTTTCTCTTTAGTTTAAAATTATAAATCCTACATGTGAGATTTTCCATTTGTTTGTCAGCTTTGCCAACATTTTGCTGAAGAACTTGTGAAAAGTGAGTGCTGTTTTGCATAAAGACAGGCCTGCTTGCAGGGAGCGACTCCTCAACCAAAGCTGCTCATGAAACCTTTTAACAGTAGTTTCATTTGCAGCTGAACCTGAAACTGGAAGAAAAGATGCTCCAGGAAGAAACCCGTTGAGCTAGCTATGGGCAGCTCTGCTGGGCTCTCTGCAGTACTGATGCAGAAAAGGCATCCCAACATCACCAGTTTCTATGATACTACTATGCACTGGAAGCAAAGGCACAGAAGTATTTTGACAGACCAGTGCTGGTGCTGGGGATCTTGCTCTTCTTTTCTCCTTGGTCATCTCTGCAGTTCCATTTAGGGCTTCCGCCTGGCAGTCTTTAACCTGGCCCTGGAGCAGAAGTGGCAGTGAGGTGTCTAGGACCTTGTTCTGCTGTGCCCTCCCCATTGGGTTTGAGATGTACACGTACTAGCACAAATGTTATCCAGCTTGCTTCCTTACGCCTACCGCTGCCCTGAAGCACATGCGAGCAGCTGTTCTGCTCTGCTCCAGCACATTCAGGAAGAGAAGGAGCAGTGCTGTTGGCTGGAGAGGGGTAATAGGAAGTGTCTCCTTCAGCTCCTCCTCTCTCATCCTCTTTCTTGGGGCAGTGAAGCTCAGCAGGTAGCACTCTCCCAATCCCCAGGAAGAACTGGAGGTGAGACAAGAAGGCAGAGCAGCACTCAGGAATATTTTTATAGTTACTGTAGTTTTGCAGCTAATGTGGCTGGACATGTTGGCTTCACATCATGTATGCTCAGTTTATTGGCCATTACCATTAATGAGATGGAGAAAAGTCACCAGAGACCACCATCAGTATCAGTCAAACACTAGGAACTCCCATCCAGGCTAAGGAGAAGGAGGAATGGGGGTGAGGTGCAAGGTGGCATGAAGGAATCACACAATTACACAGGATCATAGGCCAAGGCTGGAAAGGACCTCTGGAGGTCATCTTGTCCAACACCCCTGTTCAAGCAGGCTCACCTAGAGCCGGTTGCCAAGGACCATGCCCAGTCAGGTTTTGAATATTTCCAAGGATGAAGACTCCACTACCTCCCTGAGCAACCTGTGTCGGTGCTCAGTCACCCTCACAGTAAACAAGTTAAAAAGGAATCTGGGACCATGTCTTCTTTCCCATGCCCTTGGGTAATCAAAATGCTATGACCATGGCATCACCAGGGCTATTGGGAGACGCTGCTTGGGAAAAAGTGTGCTGACTCAAAATCTGCTCCTGATGACAAGGAGCCAGACATCTAAAGATTTTATAAGAACCTCAGAGAAAATGTCAATCTAGAGGCAAGCTGCTGGGATACTTATCCTGGCAGAAAGACTCTGAAGCATTGAAGTTTCTGACTCATCCTTGAGCCAGGAGCTGGTGAGGAACATCTGGATAGCTTTCTGCTACTTATTGATAGTACCATTTTCCTCGAGGTATATATGTGTCCAGGGAAACAGCTTCACAGTCTTTCGTGCATACAAGATTGGAAAGCCTGACAAGCAAAGATTCAGCACAGTAATTGCTTGCAGCTAGCAAGCAGTTGGAATGGAAATGGAACCCACTCACTGGTATTAGCAGGCATTTCCTGTAGGTCTTCGGTTTGAGACTTCTTATTTCCTTTCTTGTTCTGTGTGTTCTTTGATTTAGCGTTACAGAATCTCTTCTGTTACTGTAAGGAGATTATACCTATAAAATTTACTGAGCAAATAAAGGCCTACAATCAAGATGTAGCCAAGAAAAGGAACATTTAAAAAACTGATACCAAGTTATCTTTATGGATAACTATGATAAACTCAAGCATAAAATTTAAAGCCTTTAGTTATGTGTTAAAAATAGTTAAATTTCCCTGAAAAAATCATTTTAAGAGTAATACTCTGTGTTATCACTGCACATATGATACATCATCCTGAAGTTTCGAAAACTCTTGTTGAAATTCTAACAGCTCTGCTTAAGAAATGCTAAACAGCAAATCCTCTTTCCAGAAATACCATCCACTGTAAACCTGTCAGACTATTACTTAGCTATTAACCTTTCTTCATGGAATTGTAATAGTGCTGTTTAAAAGAATGCTGAATATCAGAAACATTTCACTAATAGATAACAGATGGGTACCATATACAGAAATATTTGTACTGTAAACCAAAGCGCTTAGCAGTTTTACACTGAGAGGTCAGAGATGGCAGGAAACAGTTTTCCCATCCCACAAGAATTTTAGTTTTCATATTTTCCTACTCTGATGAATATACAGAATATTAAAGAACCTAGAGTTTCTCATAACAGAGTAAACAAGGATTAATTTTTCAAAGTTTTTATTTGTTTACTTTTTTAATCCAAGCACGTTACACTTTTATCTAACTTATCCTCCACGCATGTTACATATTTGTTCTTTAACAAATCTTTCTTGGGTACAAACATTCTGCCCTGAGAGGGCTTCAGATTCAAAAGTCAATAGGTTTTCTTTTTTACCTCTTTCTCCTTGACTGAAAACCATTTTTCTAGTAAGTTAAAAGAGTTTTAAAAAGTGTTAGAGCAAAACTGTGACCTAACTGAAATAAGGATTCCATATGTCACATATCTTTTATAACTCTTCATATATGAGAATAACTGATTTTTCCATCCTGTTTACATGGCTGATTTCACTGTTGGACTTAGTCCTAGGTGTAACCTTTATATTTAAACAAATGAAGTTTTGGAAAACTTAAAGTTGCTAATTTCCGACCAGTTATAAGTACAGGGAGGGGGACACTTCCACTTGGAAAATCTTTGTGAAGATGTACTGTTTTTTCATCCCGTGGAATAGTTATACCCTTGGTTTTAGCTGGCAATCATTTTTCTATAAAAAGGATGGAATATGTTTCCAAACAATGTCTTAGTTCAAAATAGTTGGGTACTTCTTGTGAAACGTAACTACAGCTGAACAAAAGTACACCATATCTTCCGTTTAAAAACTAGACACCCTGCTGAAAGAAAATTTGGATGCAACACAGAACAAACTATTGTAATGCGTATATCTGTAATATGAGAAAGTAGCACATTTTATTATTTATTTTTAATAATTATGAAGCAATAAGTTTTCAGAAAATCTTGATTTGATGTGATGGAAGCAGTAACCTTGTATTCAACAGATGTTTAATCCTTCTGTTATGAGAATCTGATGTAACCAAGATGTTATAACTGTAATTTGCTACCACTAGCAGTTTACGCAGAGTATCTTATCTGACTGACAAGTACATGTAAGAATAATGCATTACCTTGAAATTTTGGTGGGATTTTTGTTGAAATACCATGGCAATTTTCCTTCTAGCTTTATGACCAAGGCTTTTAATTCATTCAAGTATGATTTCATGTAAATTTTGGTTCTTCTAAGAGAAGAACTGTGTCTCTTCTATGCCTGTTCTTCACGAGTTTTAAGTTCTACTTTGTGAGCACTGAAATGGTAAAGCAAGAGATATTGTAAATTTTCTATCAAGTAAATCCTTTAAATCCAGATGGGCATATTTATAAAAATATATATATACATTTACATAGATATATGTTTGACTTCATTTGTACCTTCTATATTTTGATTTAAGAATCACTAGATAAAATTATATGACCTATATTATTCAGTCCAGTTTTTATCAGTTATCTTGAAATATAGCAATTCATGTTAACCCATTTTACTTTTTTGTGTAACCAGCTCAGTAAAGATTGTCCTACGGAGTCAGCTCACTGAGAAAAAGCAGTACTACAATGTGAAATGCTCTTCCACAGTAGGTTTTTTGTTTGGGTATTTCAATAATTATTTTAAATTTTATTAAGAGTTGTACACTCTTCTTTTGTAATCAAAGCACCCCTGCCAGAAATACTTAAGTGACTTTGAGGTACTTTACTCAGCTTTACTCCTGGTGGTGCATAATAGCTGTGTCCACACAAGCCAATGGTTTGGGGTTGCTGTTCCATCGTAACAACCCAGGCAACACTCATTCTGTCTGTGTGTTCGCAGGGACACACTCCGAGATCACCGTGCCTCAGAAGCTTTCTTAGCTATCATTAAACCTGTGCCTGATTTATGATAACTTAAAACTTAGACATAATTGCCTCCTGCTGAGGGATGCTTCCATTTTGCTTTGTCGTTGCTTATGATCTCTTCCTCCATTTTTTGGTGGGATCTTTATGTGTGAGGGGGAAATGTGCCCTTCACATAAAAGCCTTCTCAGCCATATCTAAGGTTTACTAGCAAATTGTGGGTGTATTTGCTGCAGCTCCAGAAACTTGTTGTCCTGTGACTTGTTGGTCTTCTGCCTTACCTAGTTCAGCTATCTTGAATACCGTATCACAACAGAAATATTACTGTACCTCACCAGAAATATCACTGTATCATATTTCCCCCCCTTGCTGCACCCAAGTGTATTGGCCTCTGACATCTCCAAATCTCTTCAAGCACAAGCTCCGCAGACCCCAGGCTGCCTCCCTGCCCTCCTGCAGCTGGGGCGGTCACCTCACGTCCCACTCTGCTCTCCCCAGAGCTCACCCTTCCCTGAGCACCTCTCCTTTTAACCTCTTTATCTATTAGTTTCCAACATGGGGAGAACAGCCCATGATGACTGGGGTAGACAGAGAAAGCATTGTGTATGATTGTGCCTTCGAAGTTTTCTAGAAGGTTCCTTGTCTGTAGCTGATTGTGTTGCTTCCTTCTTTGATTTCCCCCCCTAGCTTTCTGTTAAGACACATGTATACATTTATACAGGGAAGTTTTACAATTATTTTCCCCACTTCCCTAGCAAAACATTAACAAAATGTTAACGCAGCATGATCCATAAAATTGCCAGTAGTTGCAGGCTTTTAATCTGATGTTGTAACAGATATTGGTCCTGCCAATTCCAGCTAATTTGCACTTTGCATGTTTCCAGTATTTATGAGCACAAGGAATGCTGTGCCATGCTTTTCTATCGTGATGGATAAGGCTCTGCCCTAAATCCATGCAGAAACACATGTCCATGGGCCGTATCGTAATTGAGTTGCTGAGAGAGATTTTAGCTCTTCCAGGCAGCCTTTTTACCTATGTTAATCTAGATGGTAGCCTAAGAAGATCTCAAATTCTTGAATGTGGGTCTCTTTTAAAGAAAGTTTTCTTTGTCAGTCAAGAATGAAGTGTTAATTCCTTTTTTTTTTTTTTTTTCATGGACATTTATTGTTTCTCTCTCTTGCTTGCAAGTGTCTACACACAGAGACACCGTAAGCTTTTTGTACTTAATAGGGCCCTCAGAATTTTTAAACCTTAGTCTTGACTACACTAATTTGTTTTATTCTCCTTTTCTTCTGTTGTAGTTTGGTAAGTGTTTGAGTTTAGTTAAGTGAATTTCGTTGTGATCATTCTGCATGAAGGGCATCACAGAAGTAACATAAGAATTATTGAACTGATTGAATGAATATACTCTTCACTGCTATGTACTCCCCTTCATTGGTACTTAAAAGAAAGAGGGATGGAGAGCTTTGTAGATGCTATTTGGACTGCATATTTTTGTTGTGTGGTCTTTCCACCATTGTACTTAAAACAACAAAATATTTAACCAATGGAATCATCATGAAACATCACCTTTTATTGTACATCTTGTTTTAAAACTAGAGAGAAACTACCGCAAAGGTAGAGGGAGTATTCTTAATGCTCTTTCCTAGAACACCTTTGTGGTCACTGTAGTGGGCCTGTATAATCTGACAGGAGAGTCCAAAGGGGAACAGTGGTTGATCACGTCTTCTCATAACTCCCTAAGCTCCAGGAAATGATGTTTATTTATACATTTGGAGTCCAGCAAATGGACCACCAGATGTTAAGAAGGGCTGTATTGCTAGTGCAATATGGGCAGCAAAGAGAATAAGCAAGTTGGCTCTTGCCAAGTAAGCCAAAGGAGATAGATAAGAATGTATTGAAGTGACTGCAGTGTATGAGACCTCACGTGAAAGGCTGCATACAGATGAGATCAACCACGTTCAAGAAAGGTGGACTCAAAACAAAGGCATATTTAAAGAAGGGCCACCAGGAGTGAAGCAGAGAACCTATATTTTGAGAGGACACTAAAAACAACTTGTTTTTTTTAACCTGGCAAAGGAATATTTATGAACATATCAGGAGGGCATATGCAAGAGGGGGAGAGGACATAGTTAAATTCAGTATCAAAATAAAAGATTTAATATATTTAACCAGTCACTAAAAAGTTCGAATACAAAACAAAGTCCTCAAACATTAAATTATAGAGGGTTTGCACAACATCTCTAGAGATGTATTGGGAATAAAAATGGAACTAAAACATAGTTCAGTCAATCTCTGTATAAGAGATGATGTGATGTGATTGCTTATGATAGTTGGATGCTTGTCTGGCCTTCATGACTCAAGAGGTCCCTTCCAATCGTACATTAATGGACACATAAAAGAAATCTATTTCATAGAAAAATGGTCCTGGTTGGAGTAATAGAACAAATGGATCTTTCATATTTATTGATAAATTCTACAATTTTATCCATAAACTGTTGGACTGCTAGAATTATGTTCTGAATATTATTAACTCTGAATAAAAATTGTCAAAAACATTTATGACTGAGCACCTCTGAACTTCTTCTGGCATCTGTCATACTGTTGTAGGTGGTTATCTCATCTGAGCTCATAAACGGAGTGATTTTGAGTGAACCTTGAAGTTGGATAACGGACACAGAGAATTGCCAAGTGAATCTTTGGCCTGCCTTCTGAATCAGTAATAGGCAAATGTTTTGCTGAACAAATGATATCAATGGATCTGCAACTGCCAACAAGGTACATTTCCAAGTAAAACATAAAATTAGCTTCTGTTTTTTTATGGTTATTACAAATCATGAGTTTTTTGGACATCCTATCAACCTGAGCAGAATCTGTTGTAGGAAATTTTATTCTGCATATGTTCCTGTAGTTTCAACTGTACGGTGTTTCTCCTTGTTGTTCTCCTAAGCCAGTGGCTCTCAGGTTTTTTGGTAAGCCTCTTCTCAGCCACTTCTCAAGCACTTACCTCTATTAAACACACTTTTCGATTTTCACATACCACTGGGGCAACTATGCATCTGTACACTGCTTGGACACCACCTATTCAGACTTTAGGAGTCAATGTTAGGAAGCTATTGTGTTGCATTGCTGGAATTATTAAGAAAAAATATTTTCTTTCACAAGTTGGCTGTAGTTTGTGATCAACTGCAGTTGTCAATTTCATATAGTTAATGATTTTTGCTGTTGTTTGGTGTAAGGTTATATATAGTTTTTGTTGACTATTCTCTTATTTTTATAAATAGGATCATTCATTATTATTGTTGCTGCTGTTATTATTACACCACGTGATTAAGGGGCATCTTTGAGATTGTTCACAAATATGGTCTGTAGTCTTTCCTGCCTTGGTAAACAGGGCCATTTTTATGGCTTGGTACTGTTCATGTTCCCCAACAGGCTAGGCATAACTACATAAAGGCACAATTTGCTCTTCAGACCTTTGACAACTTAAAAGAGAAAGCGTAGGGAAAGTGTCTGGCATTAGTGAACCATGTCTGTGACAGCAGAGAATACATAGCGTCTATTTTTAAATCATCTTTTCCTGCCTACTTGAATTGGGCTTTGCCAAATGCATCACTGTTAGAAATATTAAGCTATTGTAATACCAGTGGCCATGGTCAGATGTAAAATTAATTCTCTCTCACCACATTCAGACAAAGTTATTTTGTATGATGTGTGCGTGAATCTTCCCTGGCACAAAGGATGAGGCCAAATCCCTGCCTGACGTATTTAATTGCCTCGATTAGGTAGATTTTGTGTGGTTCTCACTATGAAGGTGTGGTCACATACCACTGTCAGTCCCATTCAGTCATAGCTGCAGACTATAGCACTTGTAATATAGTTAACTCTGTTACTAAGCAGCACGTGACACTACAGAGTCAGTGATGTCTCAGGCTGCCATGTGCTTTTGATAGATTTCCTCATCTTTCTGCCTTTTTTCTTATTTAGCACGGAACTTGTTGCAAAATGCAGGAAGTGTTTGGACCTGGAGATGAGTCTGTGCCTGGTCAGGCTCTGAGTAACACAGTGTTCCTTCAGGGTGAGGGATGTTGCATAAATACAAGGTATTAACACAATAGTAAGATTTGTCAAATTTGTGCTTCTCAGGCAGTAATGAAGACAGTTTAAAAATGAAAATTAGTACAGTGAGTACTATATAGTAAGTCCGATTCTTATTTCCTAGCCAGCATTTAAAATTGCATTGATTTGAAGGACACATATTTCTCAGTGAGCATTTTTTTTTTAATTAAAGAAAAAAACAATGCTGATTGAGAACAGCCTGGATCTAGAAGGATAATTATGGACCACCCAGGCATAGTTTTACATGGGCCAATTTATTGAGGAATGTCAGAAAGTTATCATCTCCTGGGGTTATTGAGGAAGAAATTACTGTCTGTGCACTAGAGGCTGTTTATTAAGTTATAATTCCAAAAGAAAGAAGGGAAGAAAGAGTAGTAAATTGACATTACATTTAAATTATGATTCTCCATTGCCTTTGACAAAATCTTTTATGGTAAGTGCAGTGTTACAAACAAAAATGCAGTCAGTAGAAGAAGCCACACTACCATGAGTACATCCATATGGCATGTTGCAATATAGGCAAATATATAGATCTTACTGAAAGAAAAAACCCAAACCACAGAAGCTGAATGATATAAGAGGCAAAGCTTATTCTTCTGTAAGGATACATGCAGATAACCAGCTATCCAAACAATGATGCTGCTACAGAAGTTTATGAGGTAATTGAGAGTCATGATGCACAAATGCTACTTAAAGGGAATTGCAAAGTAAGGATGGAAGTGTCCTTTCAAACTTGCATGGTACTGGAGCAGGGAAACAGGCAGTGCAGGAGAACAGACAGCTTTTCTTACTGCTGCCTTTTACTTACAACGTGGCTTCTCTGGTGAAATTTTACAAGCTTCTGTGCTGCAGTAATGCTGACAAAGAGCTAGAGAAGATATTTATTGGTTTTGTTTGGAGATGATTTGGAGTTTTGTTGGTTATTTTTCTATAAATAAAAATTCCATGCACTTATGACTAACTACTCTGCCCAGCTTGTCCCCAGCAGTCTGAGGAATACCTTCCTGTGCCTGGTTTGCAGTAAGTTGGAGCCTCCCAACCCTGTCAGATATTCAACAGTTTTCCCTGGAGCTGCTTGCTTCCACACAGGGTGTCCCTGCCATGTTTCAGGTTGTTTCAGAGCCTGACAAATGGCTGGTTTGAAAAAGAATATTTTTGATTTCATGATAGAAGGTGGCTTGATTTTCAGTTGATTGAGGTGTGGGGTTTTTTGTTTGTTTGTTTATTTTTTGTTTTTGGTTTTGGTTTTTAATTCTCATGTGTCAACAGCTTATGCAAAAATTTCCTTTTGAGCTACAAATGTTTCCCGAAAAATTTGCACTCTGCAGGTGTAATGCTTAAAAAGTTATGAATGACAGAAAACAAGGGCTTCTATTGAAAGCTCTTTGACAGCTTTAACTACAGCTGTCACTAACATCCCAGCTATGGCATATTGTCCTCTCCTGTCACAAGAGCTGGGACTGCCAATGCAGTAATAATAACCTATAAGCATATGTATCCAGCTTCTCATAAGATACCGGTCATGGAGCATTATCCAGTAAGTTTTGCAATGCACACTTCCCAAAAGCCCCATCACCAAATGGAAAAATCTCAATGCAGCCAAAAAACTCAGCGCTCAAACCAGACTATACCTCTTTAGTCACCATCAAGCTTAAACATTCATTGAATGGGCACAGAACATGCTCCTCACTGCAATGGCCTCCACCAAAGTTTTATTGCTGCCTTGTGCAGAGTTAAAAAAAAGAGAAAATGAGAAAAATTACACAGCAACAAACTTAAAGAACACAGGGATAAGTCTCATTAAGGAAGAAAGGGGAACTTTATGAAGCATATTTACAGAAAAAGAAGGCAAGGAAAGGAAGAAAAGAGTACTGTACCAACTCCACTAGGGAAATAAAAAAGACTCCCAGCCTTATACCAACAGAAAGAGGCATAGAATTACTAGAAAAACAACTATAAAGACATCGTAAATCAAACAGCATAGAGTTTAGAACATCAAAAACACAGAAATTTTCATCTATTATTAATTATGATAAAAAATTCTATCTCAGAATATTTTACACAGCAGCTGTTGCCAAGAAAATCTACATCTTCTTGAGCTGAGAAACTTTAAAATCAGAAGCAAATCTTTGCGTAGCCAGTGGAGATAGCACAGATATTAACACAGAATTTCAATGTCTTCTTTCCATTTTCCAGTCAATTAAAAATACAAATGTGGAATACAAAAACTATTTCAGTTTTATTTTGATCTTATTTAAATATTTAACTGAGCCCAAATATCCTGATGTCTCTTTTGTGCCTGTGTGTACGTATTATGAAAATCCAGTCATCTCTCTGAAATTCAGTTACAGCTGTTAATTCATGTGGATTAGTAGTTCTGAAGAGTAATTTGCTTGTTGTTTTATTTTTTTCCTTGAAGCAATTTTGATAGGGTTGAGAATGACTTTTGAAAATGGTGTCAAAGTTAGGATACACCAGATTTGATCCCTCCTGAAGCCTGTTAGCACCAGCTCTAGTAACTAACCTGCAGTGACAAAATGCCTATCATTATATTCATATTAATGTGTGTGTATATTTTCATGTATTTTAAGAAGCTGGTTCATTACTTGGGTCTGTAAGTATAGATGTCTGGCTACATTTTCTCAAACAAGATTTTGAGCAGGGACAGGGTTGCATTTTGGTTGCTCGAGACATCAGCCTCTATAATCTACTGCATCTCCTCAAACTGTTTTGTGTGTGTGTTAATTTAGAGTGCAAGTTCCTCAAGGCAGGAATCACATCAGTGTTTGTGTGCTATAGTTGACCTGCAATGATCATCTAGTTCAACTGCCTGACTGATTCATGGCTGACCAAGTTAAAGCATGGTAAGAACATCATCCAAATGCCTCTCAAACACTGACAGGCTCAGGGCTTCTATTACATTCCCTGTTTCTTCTCAAACCAAGCTGCAAATAGCTGAAATTGAGATACATAGAGATGTAGAGGAAATGTCTAGGTGTTTTAATGTGGACTTAAAGGATCAGATTTAATGATGATATTCTGGCCTCCATATGCGTTGAGTGCTTTGCCTCTCATCGGGGACTCGTTTACAGCCATTTAGGTAGCAAATTATGGTTCTTGAAAACTGAGGAGTTCTAATTTGTCCCGTTAAAGGATAAGGCATACAAAAAATTATTGAAAACTAACTTGATAAAACAGAATGCTCAATTTGATGGGTGGGAGGAGAATTTTCAGGGGAAATACCAGTTACAGCAAACAGCAGTAGCCAAATCAGCTCTCATGGTTAGTATTTGTCAACAGTGTAACACATTTGCATCAGTCAGGAAAGTCATCGAAGCTGTTCATTTGGAAGAATTGCAGTCTCTTGTTCTTGAAGCAGCAGTGAAATGACAACCTATAAAATGCTTGCAAAGAGTTGAAAGGAAACATTTCAGGCACTGCCTGGGAAATGTGTGACTAAGGCTGTGAGAATAATTGGGTTTTTTTCAGCTAGAGTGCCGAACCTAAAAAAGAGGGAGAAAAAAATAAGTTAGAATCAAACCAAATGGAACTTCGTTTTTTGTTTTTCTTGCCAAAATGGAAATCTGAAAACATTTATTTACTGTAAAATGCAAACATACATTCCATTTCATCCAAAACAAAAATGTTCATTTTGAAGCATGAGGAGGAAAAGTAAAGGAAATAAAAGGCTAGGATTTGCCAGGTTTTCAGAGGTGCCAGTGCTTTTTACCTAGCAGCTGGTGTGGGGGATGTTATATGTATATACATGACTATTATTTGAAAAGTGACCCCCCAGCTCATAATGTGACCTTGGCACAGGGACAGAAAGCACAGGCTTTTGCAAGGGCAAAAGGCTCCTCCTCAGGTATCTTTGTGTCTACAACACAGTAGGCAGAAGATGAGTTTCCTTCCACACCTGATGTGAACTTCTGCATTCCATGAGCTCTCCTGCTTCACCTGGTCACCAGCTCTTGTGAAAGTAGATGTCCCCCATGTCCTGTGTGTGCAGCTTCACGGGGCAGGGTGTTGAACGCAGCTGCCTCAGCCACCAGGCTACAAAGCCTTTTTCTCCATAGCTCTCTCTTGCTCTTTGCCACAGTGATTATTTTAGCACCTTGTAGTACTTCAGCTACATAATTACGTGGAACAGCTCTCTCAAGAAGGATTTAGAGCCGCTCCCCTGAATATCCTGTAGAGAGGGCATGAGAGCACAGGCATATGTGGCAGATCAAGGTCTCTCTCAACTCTGTCCAGGGGAGGGTGAGTCATACCTACTGTTTTTGACCTGCTCACATATTCAATGTATGTACAATGAAATGAGCGGAATGAGACTTAGTTTGTGGGTACATGGCATCTGCACTGTCAGTCCGACCTAACCTGGGATGTACACCAATATTTCTTTCCTGAAGTCACAGGCAGGAGCATGGAAGCTCCAGAGAGAACAAGAGTGCACAGGCAGCGCACTCTGATCCTTCACTAAGGATAAGATTTGATGCTCACTGGACCTTGTGCAATCACAGAGTAATGCAGTTTTGAAGTGACCTCTGGAGGTCTCCAGACCAAACACCTGGTCAAAGCAGGGTTGTTTCTGAGCTCAGCCTAGGCTGCTCAGAACTTAACCCGATCAGATTTTGAAAACCCACAAGGATGGAGACTGCAGAGCCTCTTGGGCAGTCCCAGTGGGTGCTGCTTTCATGGGGAAGAACTTTTCCTTATATCCAGGCTTAATATCTCTTTATTCAACTTACACCTGTTGTCTCTAATTGTTCCAGCATGCATCACTGAAGGCCCTGGCTTTGTCTTTTCAGTCACCTCCCTGTAGGTAGAGGTAGGCTGCTGTTAGGACCCCTAAAGCTGTCTCCTCTCCAGGCTGAACCAGCCCAGCTCCCTCAGCCTCTCCCTGCAAGGAAGGTGCCCTAGACCATGACCATCACTGTCATTTAGGGGCTTCCCAGTTGCATTTGGCTATGTTGAATTTCATGGAGTTTCTGTTGGCTCCTTCCCCTGACCTGTCTGGGTCCCTTGTGATAGAGGCACTGCTCTCAAGTGTACTGAGTCATCTCCCCAAATTGGTGCCATCTGGAAACTTGACAAGTGTGCAACCCATCACCTCCTCCAGGTCATTCACGCAGATATTAAATAGTCCAGGTCCCACTGCAGTCATCCAGATAGAGTATGACCCATTAACCATAACCCTCTGAGCCTGAACATCCAACCAACTTTTTTACTCAACTAGTGGTCCACCCATCCAGACTGTAAGATTTTAACTTGGATACAAGTGTGCTGCGGGAGGTAGCGTTTAAAGCCTTGCTAAAGTCAAAGTCAATGTCATGTACTCGTCTCTAGTTTTCCACAGATTCAGTCATTTTATCATAGAAAGCAATTGTACTGGTCAGTCATGGTTTAGTCAGTGAAGGTTTTTTATTCAATTAGGCAAAATGGAGCAAGGTAAACAGCACAAAATAAGCTAGACAAAGAGGACATGGCTTGTCCTAGACCACACAGGAGGTCAGTTGTGCAACCAAGAACAAAACTCAAGTCTTCTTAATCTCAATCCTGTCCCTGACCTAAATTAACTGTCTCTATTTTTTAATTGAAAGTTAACTTTTAGTAAAATCTTTCATAGCTGGAAGGAAAAAAATCAAAACATGGACCATGCAGACCCCATGAGACCGCTAACTGCCAACAGAATATATTTTGAAAACTGTTATGTTCAACCAATTTCAGCTATGCATTGATGAGCATTTATCTTTAGAACTAAATGGCCAACATAATTTCACCTGACATTTCTTAGACCACAAATGGCTTGCTAGCTTTGACAATTGCACTCAGGTTAGGATAACAATAAAGAATAGAGGGATCTCTTTTGGTGGTATGAGGAGGAAGGAAATGTGTGTCATGTGTAACTGCCTGCACATATCTGACACAAAAGTTGATATGTGTAAGTAAACTTTAGCTTCACTTCCTTAAACTTCAAGACCATGATCTTTGCTAGTGAGGCAGGAGGCTGACAGATCAAAGAGACAAAAGAGGTGATATTCTTAATGCATTAGAGTGCCAGACTTGTCTAGTGTTGATGACCACAAGTGGAACCACATTTTCAGCAGTACTCTTTTGCCCTGACAGTTTTCTTGTGAGACTTGTGGCTTTATTTGTGAGAAAAGTTTGCCCTGTTTCCATGGCTCTATTGAAAATCCAACAACTTTTTCTGTTGATTTCTGGATGGGTGCTCTTGAAAATCCATCCTAAATAGACAGCTGAAAAGTTTGACACCTGATTAATGTCAGGAGGATGCAACATATTTTATATAGAAATATAACTTCAATTGAAGAGTAATGCTACTTTCCAGAAGAACAAGATAACAACAGTCTTTCCCTAGTGGGTCTAAGCTCCTGTTTGAATGCAGCCTTTAAGGAGGAAATTCAGAGGCGGTGAGTTTCATGCATGAGCAGTACTGGTTGGCTTATCTGACATCTGGGTCCATTGTGAAACCACAGCCAAAGAGACAGAGGAAATGCAGTTTGACTTTTTCAGTGAGCTGCACCACTTGAGTGATGGATGCACTGAAATACAGGAGAAATTTCCATTCAATTTAGTATTTTAAGACTTAATTCCTACCATCTATCTTTCAAACTTTTTTCTTTTTTTGGGAGCAGTTTACAGGTAATGTAGAACTTAACTGTGTATTAGGTCAGATGACTGTGGTCACATTTTTGTCCTATTAGTCAGTGGTCACCAGAGCCTCCATTACATAGAAAAATTGCCTGAAACTCTTATGAAAACAACTTCCCTGTACCATGGGCTGGTAGAAGCATTCTGCCCAGACCATGATATACCAAATTGCTTCCCAAACTTTTGAAAACTAAGGCCTGCTGTATTAAGAGAAAAATAGTTTTCTTCTGCTGAACTACCAACACCCATTTTAATGTATTCATCTTCCATGACCCATTGTTAGCTCTTCATACCCCACAAGGGGTTATGGCTCAGACTTTAGGAAACAATGATCTGTTGTGACTCATCTGTTTAAACCTTTTATTCATGATTTTCCATCATATATTTAACGATTTGCTATATATATTTTTGCCTGGCATTATTCATAATTGAATAAATAGTAATTTGTGATGGGGTAGCCCACAAAAACTTCAGTGGTTTGAGTGGCTTTCAGTAGGCATCTGAAACCTACTTACTGCTATAGGGGAGACAGGAAAACAGGGTCTGCAGATTATGTGTGTAAAACTAGAATAGTCTTGATTGCAGCAGGAATGGAAATTTGAGAACTGGTTTGCTGATTCCTCCCACCCACATAGAAATGCAAGATCCTACATCTTTTTTTCTTACTTTCTTTTTTCTTAGGAGTAAGGCAGAAGGAGAATATATGGAAAGAGAAGGTAAAAAAGTTTAGAGAGGGGGGAAATTTGGAAATAAAATACAAAAATACCACAAAGATGTTTTTGGGTATTTCAAATCTGGCCTAACCAAGAAGCATTAGTAATGTCAGGCATCAGTTTGTTAATGCAAAAATTCCACTCTGTTTGAAGAGGAAGAAGCTTTACAAGTTCGAAGAGCACTAGAACAGGTCCTGTTCTACCTCACCGTTTGTGAAATTTCATTGCTACTGAAGTCACAGAAGGTGAAAGTCAACCCAGAACTTGGCCCACTTTCTTAATGGTAAACCAAAGCTTTCTATAATCTCGTTGTCCCAATCTACAAGAAGGGTAACAGAGATGACCCTGGCAACTACAGGCCTGTCAGCCTCACTTTTCCACCTGGTAAAATCATGGAGAAGATTGTTCTAGGAGTTATTGAAAAACATCTGAATGACAACACAATCATTGGTCCCAGCCAGCATGGGTTCATGAGGAGGAAGTCCTACTTAACAAACTTAATTCTACAAAGAGGTTTCTGATCTAGTTGACCAAGGGAAGCCTGACAGTTTAATCTTTTTGGATTTCAGTATAGCCTTTGATACCATCTCTCACAGTATCCTCCTGGACAAGATGTCCAGCATACAGCTGGGTAAACACACAATGCAGTGGATAAGCAATCAGCTGATGGGCCAGAATCAAAGGGTTCTAGTAAATGAGGTTATGTTAGGCTGGCGACCAGTCACTAGTGGGGTTCTGCAGGGATCCATCTTAGTGCCAGGATTCTACAATGTCTTCATAAATGACTTAGACTCGGGACTTGAGAGAATACTCAGCAATTTTGCTGATGACGCAAAATTGGGAGGAGCTGTTGACACCCTCGAGGGCAGAGAGGCCCTGCAGAGGGATCTGGACAAACTGGAGAACTGGTCAATCACCAACTGCATTAAGTTTAACAAGGGCAAGTGGTGGATTTTGTACCTGGGACATGGAAACCATGGCTGTACACACAGACTGGGGAATGAGATGCTAGAAAGCAGCCCTGTGGAGAGGGATCTGGAGGTTCTGGTCAACGGCAAGTTGAACATGAGCCAACAGTGTCCCTGGTAGCCAAGAGGGCCAACTGTGTCCTGTGTGCATCCAGCACAGCATTGCCAGCCAGACGAGGGAGGTGATTGTCCTGCTCTGCTCCGCACTGGTGTGGCCTCACCTGGAGCACTGTGTGCAGGTCTGGGCAACACTAGATAAAAAGTATATAAAGCTACTGGAGACTGTCCAGAAGAGGGACACAAAGTTGGTGAGGGGAAACCAAAGTCACTTGGTTTGTTCAGCCTGGATGAGGCTAAGAGGAGACCTCATTTCAGCCTACAGCTTCCTCACAAGGGGAGGAGGAGGGTCAGGGTTTGAACTCTTCTCTTTAGCGACCAGTGACAGAACTGAGGGAATGGCAGGAATATGTGCCAGGGGAGGTTTAGGTTGGACATTAGGAAAAGGTTCTTCCCCCAGAGGGTGTTGGAGCACTGGAACAGGCTCCCCAGGGAGGTGTCACGGCCCCAAGCCTGACAGTGTTCAAGAAGAGACTGGACAAGGCCCTCAGACACATGGTGTGAACTGTGGGGTTGTCCTGTGCGGGGACAGGAGTTGGACTCGATGATCCTTGTGGGTCCCTTCCAACTCAGGACATTCTATGGTTCTGTGATCTTATTATAACAGAAAAAAAAAAAAAAGATTGGAGTGGGTTTCAAATCACCCATGCAAACTTTAGGTAAAACACATGAGGGACTGGTTAAATGATCAGCCCTTTAGCAACAGCATTTTTACTATGCAAAACAGCATTTTGGACCAAAGTCTACATCTTCCTGTAAATGGTTCTAATTCCAATATACATGAATTCTGGTTTTCTTCTTAGTATTTATCACTGTTTTCTGTAGTGTCTGAAGACTATCAGGGTCAGAGATCCAATCCACACAGTGCAGTTATCTAGTAAGCTACTGTGCTTCCCATATGCAGATTCACAGAACAGTTTAGGTTGGAAGGAACCTCAGTCCATCTAGTCCAATGTCCTCCTCACAGCACTTCTGTTTAGAACAGGTTGCTCAGGGGCATGCCTAACCAAGTTTTGAATATCTCAGAGGGTGGAGATTTCACAGCCCCTCTGTTCAGTTGTTGCAGTGGCTAATCGCTTTCACCTTGAAAGGGTTTTTCCTTAAATCTGACTGACATTTGCTATGTTCTACCTTGTGTCCAATGACTCTCTTCCTATAACAGCTGGGAAAAGTTTGGGTCATTTTTAAAATGGCTAGAGAATGAGGAAAATGACTGTACTAAAACTGACTATCTCCTATCTAACGAATCCTGCCTATGAAATCAAGTGAAGATCCTTTACAATCAACAGCAAAACTTCCGTTGATCTCAGGAAGGTTGAAATTCAGTTCAGCCACATTTGTGGCAAGATGAAATGTGTTTTGCTTTGGTTTGGTTTTGTTTTATCTCTTTGGATTGTATGATCTGTGAAACATCGAAGTAGCTATGAAAAATGTGCTGGATTCTATCTTTGTATTTTGACTTTTTCATCATCAGTTCATGTATGATCATGAGTGCAAAAAAACAGAAAGAAGCTGGCCTGAAATTCATTGCCCCTAGCAAATGAGAGCAGTTAATAGAAGATAGGTGTGTGGAAAGAGGGATTTTTGTTATGAAATCTCTGGCAGAGAATGAATGTGTCTCTCCCTATTGTCATCACCAGAGGTACCTTTCCTTCACTTGTAACCACTTCTGGGTAGCTTTCATTTCATCATTGTAAATGCCCTCACCATGTAGATGCGGTTTCATACACCTGGTGGGAGTCCCTAAATAACAGTTTGTGGTGTGGAAAATCATTAAAAGAAAATCTAATTTGGTTAAATTGCTAGTTTGCCTATCAAATATATTAAATATGGAAAAAAACTTGTCAGATCATAGAGTCAGTCCCATTGCAAGTGGACACAATCACAGCAGAGAATGTTTCTGATTTTCAGATGAAAATGCCTTTGCAGGGACAAGCACTATAGGACTGTCTTTCTCTTGGAAAGCCAGGAAGCCTCATGAGCTTATAGTAGAAGAGGGCTCTGAGGTGGGAGGAGAAGATATTGACAGCCACTGGGAAGCCTTTCAGCAGTTCAGTGAGGAGTGTGCAAATAATGCGACATCTTTCCCCAAGTGCTCCAGCACTTTCCTCAAATGAGGCAAGACAGTAAATTTTGTCTTTGCATTGTAGCACAGGTAATTTTCATCTTCACTTTCTTCCCACACTTATGCAGATTTTAGTGAGTCTTTGCTCAATCTTAATTTTTTTTTTCTTTTTTTTAAATTTCCACTGTGCAACTGCTGGGGTTGTAGGCCCACTTGCACAGCTCCTCACAATGAACCTGTTCCCCCTTTGCCTGGTCCTAGTCACAAAAACAAAGGGAGATGGGGGAAGCAGACTTGTTGCTAAGCTCACTTTCCTGTTGCAGAGGTCTGCTGTCTGAGGTGTTAATCTTCATGTTCTTTTGATCTGAGTAAGGATAATAGGTTGTTTTTCAATATTGTTTCTGGTTCATTAATATGTATGTTGTCTGCTCCTTTTTTTTTCTTTCCCCCAGAAAACCCTTTGAAGATACCTTTGTAGCCTCTCTCTGCTGCAGGCCTAACTTTGACTTTTCCGCTGTTCATTGTTTTCTTCTGCGTTTCATGTTCTCACTCCATTACAGCCACTTGGTTGCTGCAGCCAGGGCTAAAGCATCATCCTGCTTTCTTTGCTTGGAGCAGTCTAATGCAACAGCACTTTCGCTGCAGCCTCAGTCTCCATAGAAAACAAAACCAGCCATGGCCAGGCAGCACAGACTAGGTCCTAGAAATAACGCTGATGTCTCAGGAGGTGACATTTTTTTTTTCCCAGTCTTTCATCCCAGGCAAGAACTGAGGATACAGCACAGCAGCCAGGGTCAAAAGGCCTGAGATCCCAGCTATAATGATGGCTGAGAAGCCAGATGCCAGCATGCATTGGGGTTTTTGTAGAGTGCATCAGATCTATGCACCTATGCAGCATGATGTATCTATTGCACATACACGAGACTCCATACAGCATATAATGTAGCCCCTGGACCCCTTGTTACATAGGGCAGATCCTTCAGGACTCACTCAATGTGTGTAATACCTACCTATGCTCCCTGGTTTCTGCATATGGCCTTGGCAAAGCAGATGTAACTGAGCAGACTAAACCGAGAGACCACAACTGGTAGACAATGGTGTCTTTTAGACATCCATGTTTCTCCCTACAGTTAATATTGGACAAACCATCCTTCATTAGCTGTGCTAAAGTCTGGCTGGTGTTGTTTCTGGGCACTTTTAAATAGTTGTCATACTGTACCCCATGAAAGGGTGAGACAATCACTATCTAGTTTTAAAGGCTGCTTGTGATGAAAACAGCATTAGATCATTTGATTGCTATTTTTCTTTGGAATACGCCCTCCTACTCACCACCCTGTGGGCATCTATACTCTCTTTCGTTGAAGTTGTTTCTGCTAATATGATTTCATGTGCTTTGGGGCATTTCAGCGTTCTTGCTGATCTTTCCCACTCCACACCCCCCCGCCTCCCGCCTTCTCTTCCTCTGCACCCTCTTCATATTTTTGTGGTGTATTTGGCAAAACATGGGTTACACCCATGTTTCACATTGTTGTTTTTGTCATTTATTCACCAACTGAGCTCAGAGGAAAGATTTGTTTTTCAGTATAATCTGAGGACTTTTTGTTTTTTGTCTTTTAATAATTTTATAGTTTTGTTGACTAAAGCACAAGAAAATTGAACGACTTGTCCATGGTCATATAGTGAGTCATTGCTTCTGTCAAAATAAGAATCTGCCTAGAGCTGCCATAGTTTGCATCTCCTCATTCCAGCCATTAGAGAAACTCAGTTCTTCTGTGAATTTGTCACAAATCTAAAAGAAAGCTATTTTTTACATCACCTGTTTCTATGGCAGTGAATAAATTTCACAGGAATAGCTATTGACCACACTGTGTGGTAGGCAATATCACTATGAAGCTCTGAGATTAAAAAAAAGAAAAAGTCTGTTCCCAGCCTCCAAAGAATGTGTTAATAAAGACCCACAAGTCTTGACCCTCTAGGTCAGGAGTGTCAAACTCATTTTCACCGGGGGCTACATGAGCCTCGCGGTTGCCTTCAAAAGGCCAAATGTTACATTTATACAGTCCCAAATTTACATTCAGCCCTTTGAAGGCAACTGTGAAGCTGATGTGGCCCCTGGTGAAAACTAGTTTGACATGCCTGCTCTAGGTCCAGCTCTGCTCTGGTCCAGGATTCATTTGAGAGAAAAGTCTGGGACAAAGAAAGTAAGAGGCTCTGATGAGCTTGAAGTTTTACATTTGCACTAGGTTGTCACACCTTGTCACAGCCTGGGACCGGAGTCCCCACGCCTGGGGTGGGCCAGAGCTGGTCTCTCCACTTAGAACCAGGGATCAGGCTGTGGGGAGTTGAGCCCTGAATGGAGAGGAAGCTTGCTTGTGTTCACTGCTTCAGAACCACTCGTAACAGCAGATGAAAGAGCAACATTGCCTGCAAAGACAGAAGAAACTCTATAGAAACAGAATCTATGAGTTTATGGTTTTATAAAATAAACAGGGAAGACAGGGTGGGAAACACTCCAAGTTGTCACACTACTCCATCACATTACTGGCTGGGAATTCAGTCACAGAAATATTAAAACTATATTCAGGTATTCAACAAGAGGACGTTTTCTCCCTGGACAAGTGTCTTTTTAACTGACCTACAGATAGTTTGGCACCATTCAGAGTCCTCTAACAGTATATTTGTTCTTCATCAACTATCTTAGACCCTCTGACCCTCAAGGGTCCAAAACGCACAGCTTGATAGTGCCTGCTTCAGAGGGCTTGGGCCCTAGAGAGAATAGCCACCTCAGTTGAGTGTGATCCCTTGCAGCTACCTCCTAAGGCTGCTGAGACATCTGTGACAGAGCTAAGAGATGAACCCACCACCTCTGATTACCATTTCCAAGTGTAAACCCTTGAATACTTACAATGATTAACAATGAAAGGTGAAAAAAAAAACAAGTGGAGAAGAGTAGCAATGTAACTCGACTGTATTTATAGGCTGCAAGATATTCAGTGTCTCCTCCAACAAAGTCACATCTGACAGTGAAGAAATGTAGGGAGGAGAGACAAAGAAATTAGAATGTAGCAGTACATATAATAGAATTATCATGGGCCAAATGAAAGACTAATTTAAGTCTTACTTATAGACTGTGGGTAGCATTCAAATTTCACTTCATCTTCTTTAAGCCTTTTACTCACTAATTCTTTGAAAGAAAGACTAATTAAGAAAAGAACCCACTTGGCAACTTATTAGTTTTACAATCTTTCTTCTTTACAGCTTTGGTCACTACTGCTTCCATAGTATTTCAAAAATTTTTCTTCAGTTTATTGAAGAGACTTCAGTTGCCTCAAACCTTTTTATTTTAGCTCATTTAAATATATCAGCTAGTTTCAAGACTTGATAAAGATGAATGCAATTAAGCTTAGAGGCCTCACAAATGTTAGGCAAAGAGCTTTTATTTTGACAAGACAGGAGAGTCAAATTAAAAGAATATCTGGTAACCCTCTGAAAATACGAATGGGGGAATTTCTGACTGTAATTAATTTTGTACAGGGATTATAATGACTTAGATTTACATACAACTAGGAATGCTAAATAACTGATGTAACTGAGTTTGTGTGTGTGAGTGTATATTTGTTTGTGTGTGCGTAAATGTAATGCAATATTATAATGTGGCAGCACATGTTTTATCATGAAGATTGGTACTGAGTTTCCATTGTCTCTATCCACCCCTCCAATACTAGCAACAAATACAGTAGGCAAGCTAAGCCCAGCATGCACTTTTCCAGCCAAACTCGAGGTTGGACAGAATGGCAGATCCTAAATTATCATATTCCATTAGACAATAACTCTGTGAAGCTGGCTTTTCAACACCAATTTCAGCTTTAAAAGGCAGGTCATTAGTATTGTACCAAAGGAGAAGCTGCAACAGCAGAGGTAGAAACAGAATCTGTGACTTCTTGAGTCCGAGGCTGGTGTTCATACCTGTCTGGAAGCCACACTGCGTCCTAACACAAGCGTTCTCTGAGAAAAAACAGAAGTCTGGTGGCCATTTTTGCACCCTCAGACACCTGAGAAAGAGGAAAAAGCAATAAAGAGGATCAAGGTGGAGGGAACAATCTATAGAGGACAGAGGTCTCCAACACTGAACTTCATTAACTGATGTTTGAGGTGCAAAGCAATTTCAGTACACTCTGATTTTTGAAATCAAGATTTTTGTAAAGCAGACTATGAAATAGCATGCATAAGCAGATGAAGCACCAGACACAGTGGATGTTGTTTGATGGAGACCTACTTTTGTTTGAAGGAAACTATGTCTACATCAGTTTAGTTAGGACGAAGTAAAAATGACGGAGGTCTTATTTTTTGGTTTCTTTTAGAAATAAAGGACAGTTTTCTCAGGAAATATATGCTTTTCTTTGGACAACATCTGGTCAGAATTCACAATATAAGGTAATAATTAGGAAGACTCTTGCTCCATTGGAAGCCATAATAAGATCGGGAAGTCCCTTGACAAGCCCAAAGAGGATCACAACAAGACCTGGAGTCTGACTTGATGTTAATTTTTCCTGTTTCTGAGGCTTTTGAAGTGGCTGATGAACCATCCTTAGTTTGTTGAGGATAAAGCCTTACAGAAGAAAAAGGGCTGTCTGAGGCCTGAAGAGTGTCCTTAGGCTAAATTGCCTTTCACTAGCTTTCACACAATTTGTTAAGCACATAGTACAATTATTATAGAAAAAGTAGTGATACTGCCCAGCATCTACAGAAGAGAGGACTGAAATCCAGGAGATGTACACTGTTTTCTTTACTGTGCTGCTAAATAGCTCTGTAATTGTGGATCAAATCAGTTTTTTTCCACGGCTCAAGTTCTGCAAGTCTGATTCTCCTGACACTTATGAAAAACTTGCACCATTGTGTCCGCAATAATATCAGTAAAATTACTTCTTACCTCTTTCCGTGAGTATGCATGCATTTCGGAGCTCTGTTGGTACTGGGGCTGAAGGCGTTGGCCCACTTCTACAGAGGTTCTTTGAGGTCCATGAATGCAGAGTGCTATTGCACTGATGTTGTCAAAGAAGCACAACAGCCGTACGGAGCACTAGAATTTTTTTTCCATTTGCCATTCATCTGCTCATTCACTTTAGCCTGGACTTCCCAATTTAGCAACTCGAATTGTAACTGAAATATGAAAACTTAAGGAGGGAGGTTGCCGGACCAGAGTGTGGAGTAGAGTTGACCTTGAATAAGACATGCCAGCTCTGCAGAGAGCATACAAATGTGTTATGCTGTATAATATGCAGAAAGGTCTTGAGGTCTCTCCCCTCTTTTTAAACATCAAAGATATCATAATGTGTTTTCATCCTTCAACATTAAACATTCTGTTACAGCCTTGGCAAAGGCAGAGAATTGTCTTTGGGATCTACTGCCACAGGAGGTCATGGAGTCAAACAGTATGGCTGGATTTGAAAATGGAGAGGAATAATTTTGTGCCCAGTAATAAAATGTGTAGCTACATATGCTAAAATACTGATAGGGCCATAATCTGCATGTGGAGAGAGTCAGGGAGGAATTTCTCTTTACACCATGTGAAAGTACTGCACATATAAGCTGGTGGATTTAGGGGTTGAAGATGTGGGGTCACCTTGTCTTGAGGTAACAGATAAATCAGACTTGATGGAGGAGACAACTTCAGATTTCCAATAATAGTGGTCTCAAAGTGGGAAAGTGCAAAATAAGTTAAGAGATCTTGGTAAAGGTTTGCTATGCAGATGTGCCTGGGGGCAAAAGTAATTTTTGTAAGAACAGAACATTTCAAGGGAGTGGACCAAAGGCTGGATTCCTTTTTGTGGATTTATAGGAATGCTTAGTATGGTTTCTGGATGTTTGTTAGAAATCAGGAGGTGCAAGTGAAATCTTAGCTTTACAGGTTTCATGGAAGAGTTTGAGTTGTACCATAACCAAGGAAGAGACGAAGTGTGGAAAGATTTCTTTTTCAGGAGAGAATCAAAATGAGATGGAGACACGGTGAGACAGAATTGTGGAACCAGTGTTTTAGGAAAAAGGGGCATCAGCAAAGAAGGTTTCTGCTCAGTTTTATAAAGTTGTGTAGCTGTGTGCTAAATGAGCAGTGACGGCTCCATCAGACAATCTGCTGAGAATGGCCAGGAGAGTGTCCAGCCACGTGAGGCAGGGTGGTGGCTGTGAGAGTGGGCGCGGACAGTGTTGATCTCTTGTTCCAAACCGCATTCCAAGTGAAGCTTTTCTATTGTTTTGTTTCCAGACCTGTTGACAACAGCTCTAGCTGCTTCATGTCCTGACTCAATAGTGATCACATCTTCTCCTTGTGCTCCAGTCAGTTTTTCTCCTGTCCAGTGGGACTTATTAATAGATATTTTATCAATGTGATAGTGTTACCATAAATTTTTAGACCTTAATTTCTTGGAGGGTTGCCTTCAAGAGCTGTAACATTCTGTAATTGTTCAGCACACCTGTTTCCAAATACCTCAGTGTGAAACTATTTGTTTTTTCCTGTGAGAAGACTATAGTACAAGTTCTGTTAAGTCTTTGACACTTAGCCAAAAAATACACCATTCATTTAAACTTGAGCATTAAAGGCACTATTCACACACATACAAAAAAGGATATTTCACACTTTTCCAGTAGAATTTTTAATGGAAATGAGAGTGCATTAAAATATCACCTACTCTAGCATTGCAATAAGTAGCTATGGGATGATGTGTTGAAAATTAATGCACAGAAGATGGAAGCAAATGAATATTATATACATAGTATTTATTCAATATCGTTTTAGAAAATTTGAAAAAAAGGAATTATGAGGACCAGACTGTGACCTTAAGCCTCTGACTGTGCTCAAGGAGTACAAAGAATCATAAAGTGCCTTCTGGTGACAACTTCTAGGACCACCACAGCGGCTTATGGCCTGGAGAAGATCACACAATATTACCTTCCCATCACGAAGTAGGACCTGCTGTACAGATTATAGGGTAGCACTAACATTTCCACTAAGTGCCCAGCTTACTGTGCATCTAACCGAGTCTTCCTTCTATGCACCAGAGTTGCCTGAGAAAAGTTGAATGATAAGTGAAATTATCCTTGTATGCATATTGGGAAGTTTTTAGATCCTGCCAAGCAAAAGATTTCACTTACACATAAGGTGGCTATTAGTAGTAGCAATACTCATAAAGTTATCCAGCCTTTTCAATATTCAATTATGCTGTTTCATTTTATCACCTCCGAATATAACGGAAGAAAAACTGTATCTGAGAGGATTACAATTATAGTTTCCCAGTGTTAGGCATGCTGATGGCCTAAGGGCACAAAAGGGGTAAAATACCTGCCTATATTTGCTCCTTCCATATGAAAAAATGTGAGCTAATTGGCTATCAACGTTGCTTAATTGTGGGAGTTATTAGTGCAGCAGAAGTTAAACCAGGTTGCATTCGAAATATGCTTGTTAAACACATGTATTTCTTCTGGCTGAGAGGATGACTATGTGTATACGATGCATATTTATATATGCCCTGAAGCTCATCCTCTTCCATAGGGGAGGTGTCTTGTAAGCCATTCTAAATCCAGTTACTTCACCCTGGGGGAAGTAGTTTTTCTTCTATGTTCAGTAAATATACTGATATTTCAGACATTTCTTGAAGACATCAAAGGTAGAAGGAATGAGAGGCTGCAGATCTTCTGCCTTCTTAGAGCATAGATGCTCTACCACTAGGTGCATAAAGAGCACAATATATACAGCACCACTTGAAGCAACCTTTCTTTTCGGCTGAGAATGGGAAAAAAAAAAAAAAAAAAAAGAAAGAAAAAAAGGAGAAAGAAGAAAGAAAAGTCAAATAAAAAGGAAGAAGAAAAATGGGAAAAAAAAGGAAAAGGGGAGAAGAAAGAAAAAGAAAGAAAGGAAGAGAAAGAAAGTAAAACCTCTGTGGAAGAATATTGAGTATACATCTCCTTTTGCAGTCCATGTGGAACTTCGAGAATAAAATGGCTTCCCAACTGATGAGAAGTACAGTGCATAATACACAAATCAAAAGGTGTCACAATCTGACAACTACATGCTCCTCTATGCATAAAGAGAAGCAGCTCAACTTAGGATCCAGAAATGCAATTGGATGCCTCACTTTGATCCAGTCTTTATATTGTACAAATTTTTAGAATGATGTTAATAAATGTGTGCCTGTAGGCCAGATTCCAGTCTCAGGTGTTAGTAAAGTCAGTACACCCCCAAAACATTGTAGCATAAACTATTGATATTACAGCTGCACCCCAAAGTTTCACCTCATACTTCACATATCTTGAAAGTAGTGCAGTTGTTTTGGTTGCAAAGACATGCATGTAGAATTTGAATTGAGTGTAACCAATGTGGAGTTGAGCTTGAAAAGAGAATGTATTTTTCATTTCTATCCATGAGGTTTTAGCTCAGATAATCAGTACTTTAAAAATATCTTCATTGATAACAAGGTCATATCTTTTATAAGAAATTAGAAGGATGATCACAGACTTGCATAACATATTGCGCCTGGAGATATTTTATGATACAAGAAGCTGGGGGAAGGGCAGATTTGAGACATTGTGCAATTATTTTCTTCGCTAACCAAGAAGGAGTCAAGCTCATGGAAAATATAAGAGGGAACCAAATTCAGAGGACCAAAGTTTCCAAGCAAGCCCAGCAGTACTAACTGCGCAGCCTCTTTTGAATGGGTGCATTGCATGTGGCCACAGGATGCATTTTATTTTTCAGAGCTAATTCTTCCTTTTTCTATTTTTGCACCCAAGAGAGACTCAGACACCAATAGGAAGTGCATACTTATTAAGCCCGGTGCACATATTCACTCTGTTCTGCCATATTTTTTAACCCATCCTAAAATATTGTGAGGTTAAAAAATACAAACTCATTCCAAATAGAATGCATTTCCAATTCAAACTCATTCCAAATAGCATACATTTCACAGCAGTGTTTTTCAGGAACAGTCCTTCCCAAACAAATCTCCAGTAGGATGGAAGCCATTTAGTGGTGATTAAAGCCAGATTGCATTCTGTAAAAGGGTCCTGTGGCTGCTTCTACAAAGTCAATGAGAAAGCAAGAGGAAAGCAGCAATCTCTCAGAGGTATCATGGCTCGAAACCCCAAGTGCTACTGGAGATATTTCCTGATCCTCTCTTATGTGTACCTCTGTTTTCTAAACATGCAAAAACTACTACTGGAAAGAATACAGTTTTCTTAATAAGCTGACAAAACTTTAGATTCTTTATTTGAAAAAATAAATAAAAAAAAAAAAAAAAAGAAAATAAAAAATGTAAGACTCTTGAAAAGTTTTGGCTTGAAAGTGATGAAAGCTGAAGTAATTTGTTTAGCCCCAGAACAGGTATGGTACTGCTCCAAGAACGTACCTCACTTCTGAGCTGGAAGGACCACCTGTAGGGATGAAAGGGCACTTCAGGACCCAGGTCCATTCAGTCCTTGGCTTCCCCACTGAGAGTTCCTATAAGGGTGCCAGTGAGTGCCAGTCAAGCTAGTGGATTTTATGATGTGGACAGGCATCCAGCAGGGACTTGACTGAGTTAATATTATTTTAATAAAATTCTTCTGGTATATAAAACTCTACTAAAAATTCACAGTGCTATGGAATCAGCACTTCAAGTCTTGATGTGTCTGTGGAGAAACGAATTTAGCACAACAGGAAAAAAAAAGCTGCAGTCTGCTGAAAATCCACTCAGCTTGGGAGCAATTTTTTTTGCTCTATACCTTTATCAGATAAAATTTATATAAATGCAATATGCTTTTGCACAGAAGTAGATAATTGCTTATGTGAGAAAGGTCATTAAGTCATCCTGCTGTTAGCAAATGACAATACTTTGTGATGCAGTAGAAGACAGGAAAAAAAGATGAAACAATAGAGCAGTGGGTCAGAAAAAAAAGATTCTTCCCAAATCCTAAAACAATCAATATGCGCCCTACAGCACGGACTTCACCTGGCCTCCGTCACAAACAAAAGCTGGTTATCAGAAGATGTATTCCTCCCCCGTCATACACGGTTCACAATTATTCCAACACTCCAGTCAATTAGATTAGCTCAGAGTAATCATAAATAGTAATATTCAGCATTTTTCTGCTTAAACTTACTTAATAAACAATCAGTGTTTTGTCCCAATGCGATATGTTTATTGTTATATCCAGTAGGGAAACTGAGGCGTATCAGTTGTTATTCCAGACGAAAAAATATCATGGAGCACAATCAGAATTTCATGCTAATCCTTTTCCCCTGATTCTCTCTGAAAAGCAGCAATTAAAGCAACACAACATGATTTGACCATTTTGCTGCAATGACACTGAATTGATTTAAATTCCATTGTTCCAACTGGATGCCTATATGACTTCAGTAAAATCACCAAATTTAGCCCTGCTGTGAGCTTGAGCAACTCCCACATAAGTCACTGAGAGTTATGGCTGGGTTATACCAGGCCTAGACTTGGCACTGAGAAAACATCCCTCATGATAATGAAGCGAACTGATTTCAAGTGAATGCTAAAAATTCCTGGCAAAGTAACGTTTCTTTCCTCCTGCCAACCGTCATCAACATTATTTTTTTGGGTGGATTCAAATCTCTGAGAGCAGAGTTTTCCATTACATGTTCCTAATTGTTAAAAATTGGGCCTGCTATAATACTTGAGAACTAGTCTGTTTAGTTGTACTTGTTACCATAACACTAGGGTGAAATACGGCTTTTCTCTCAGCTGGTTAAGCTGCAGAATACAGTAGCAGCCGTCCTAGCAATGTCAAGGCATTAGACGGAGGCAAAGCAATCCACAGTCAACAGAATGAATGGAACAATTCACACTGTTGTACATAGATATAGAGGTTAAACCCAAACACATGAAAAAGTGATGCTGGAAGCACTTGGGAACAGCTGGGCCAGATGAACAACTCAATTGGATGCCATGAGGAACAAATTAAACAACTGACTGGAGACCAGGCTGCTCCTGTGACAGACACTTTAATCAGGAAGTCAAAAGCTGATTGACAAGATGAAAAGCTGGATGACATGAAAAATGGAAACAGAAGGAACAACACAAGAAAAGGGCACCCTGGGTCAGCATGCTGACAAAAATAATCAAGTACGACAGGCCATAATCCAATCTTTGAATGTTTGGCATGGTGCTGGTTATGAGAGTTTGCAGCCAAGAGTAAAGAAAACTATTATTAAGTGAAGGAAATTATCTGCCTTTCTAGAACTCACTAGGATGTGTTCATCAGAGATTCTCTTTCTACCCCCAGTGCATTATAGATATATACTAGAAATAGCTTATGTTGAACAATATGAAATAAAATAAATCATTTTTGTAGAAATAAACTACTTTTGCAGCAATATTAAAGTAAGTAATTGCTTTTTCAAAAATCTACAGCTAAACAGGTGTTGACACTGAGTAGGTGTGAAAAGTGAAGACTATCACAGTATATGGGCTTTTTATTTTTTTTTCTACAGCTGAATGTAAAGCTATTGCTTTCAAGTTTTCTATAGGAACCTGTTCTGACTAGACTTTGAGATTGGCTGTGTCTGGTGCTATGTCTGCAAAATGGAGAGAAATTTGAAATGTCCCAATTGTGTACATTTAAGAAGATGCTCCGCACATGCAATCTGTTTACCTGCCCCCCAAGACCAAAGGGCTGCAGTGTGATAATTGAAGGCAGTATTTAGCCTTTCACTGGTGCAAGGCCCAGAAGAAGAGCAGCCTGAAGGTAGTGTCCTAATTTCAAAATCTGATATCTAAAAACATAGCTTCTTTTTCCAGAAGTACCAAAGAGATTGTGGCAAAGAGCAATTTCAAGCCTCTGGTACTTCTGGAAATCAGGTTACTTGGAAAACCTTTTTTTTTTGCACACACACAGAGCTTACACAGGTATGAGAAGAGTATTTGGTGACAACTTCAGCATGACTTCTTCTAAAACCAGGAGGGACAGGGCTTCCATAAGAGAATGCTGGATCTTGAAAACTGATGTTGAAAGTGTGGAACCAGATGTAGGATTAGGTGGCCTTGGCAAGCAGAACTTCTGTATATCACGTACTCATGTACATCATTGTACAGAAAGGCTAGTGTATATTGGCAAATAAAGAAGCATTAACCACAGCAGGACATGCCTTGCTAGGCTCTCTTTTATTGCTGGTTCAGCTTCTTGCCTTTTGTCAAAAGGGGGGTAATACATTGTTTCCTAATTGAGCTAATGACATAGCTTTTTGTTACTGAAGTACATCTCCCTGTTTTAAAGAACAGTCATAAATATTCCTCTGATTGTCAGGCTGAACATGGAGCATTTTCTGCTAGAAATAAAGCAACCAGTATAAAAACCCACCACCACCAAAAAAATTGGTAAAGAGGAAAATTCTGAATTGGAGATTAATTTATGTGTAGGTGGTTTTCTCCTATCTGCTTCCCCTTTTCTTGCCTGTGTATTTGGGATTTTTGTTATAATTTGGGGCTTTTTGTGTCTCCACCTTTTCTTTTACTTTCCTCTCTTCAATACTGGTCTTCTGTTTCAGCCACAGCACAGACCCAGGACCTGGTTTCATCCGTTCCCCATTTGTTTTCCTAAACAATAGCAACAATTGCCAGAACAACAAATCCTCTATTGATATCCAGGTCTGACCAGGTTGATGTTTTCCACAAACAATGGCATAAAACTTCCTGGAAGTCCCAAAATTGCTGTTGAGAGAGAAAATTTGGCATTTCAGAGGGTGGGGTATGTTAAATGTTTCTATTTTCTTCCTTTAGCTTTGTCTAGCTTTGTCTGCTCTTGCCTTGGCATCTGCCTTTGTGATGTCTTTCTTTAAGGCTTTTTATTCTTGCTTTTCCTGTAATGTGTTGCAGAGGCAGAACATACTGTGCTCTCCTCTAGGAACTTCAGATTTGTTCTTTTATTGTTTTGCTGCTCTCTTACTTGAAGATAAAGGTCATCCTGACAGGAAGCATGGTATATTCTTGCTGCTGGTGTTGGTAGAACTTATGATAAATGAGCTTTGCTCTTGATATAAATTCTGGTAGACAAATGTTTCTGCATTAAAGGGTCCCACTGTACTTGATACATGCTTATTTCCTTTCTGCATGAAGGAATGAAAGACTGTTCATATACAAAGTGAGTGAACAAACTGTTTACCCCTACCAGCACATGTCAGAAGGCATGGCTATAGTGTAGAAGAGGTTGTGAGATATTGTGCTGTATCTGCCCTTACTTAAAGACATGCAAAGTGAAAGAAGACTATAGGAAGGCTCTTGAAAGCAGGGTTTATCAGTCTATAGTATATCCTCTAAGATAAGCACAGCAAATCTTTAAACAAAATGTGCATAAAATAATTTTGGCTGAGGGTCTGGTAAGTTTATACTGTAATAAAAAATAATCCATTGGCTGGACAGGGGTCAGAATGTAAAACTCCCACTTCATACAATTTTAGAGTTATGAGTCCTATAGCCCGAATCAGCATGAAATTTGCATTAAAAAAAAAAAATGAAGTGGGGGCTATGTGTGTGTGTATATGTGTGCATGAATGTCTGTCTGACAGGTAAGAAGCAGAGCTATTTGTGAAGATTTTCTCAAGATTCATCCAGGCCTCATTCACAAGGACGAAAGGCTCCTGACTATGATGAGTTCAGATTAGGTCAGACAGCTGTTTTTTCCCAGTTAAAAAGAGCTATTTTATATGAGTACTACATTCCAGAATTTTTAGTTTATAAATAGTTTTATTAGATGAGAGTGACTAAGTTCTTAGTGTATTATATTTACAATAAATTTTCAGAGAAGAGAGTTTTTATTGAATTTTTATTAACAATATATTTACTGAAATGTATGTTTCACATATATTTTAAAATAAGCTGTATAAAGGGATGTCGATCCAAGGACAATCCAGGCTTAGTCCAGAACTGAAATCCTTGTAGGATTTCAGGACCAGATCAGGATCAGGACCAGAAAAGTGACCCGTAGCCAGGAGACAAACCAGTGCTGAGAGGACACAGAATCTGTGTCCGCCTCAGATTAGCACCAAGCTTACGAGCAGCTGCATTGCCAGCACGCCACCTGTGTTCACACAATGAACAGGTGAAAATGTGATGGCCAGGGAAGAGATGAGGTGTCAGAGCAGTGCAGCCCTGCACATCCTTCCTTTGATTTACAGGTGTTAGGGGCAGCATCACCAAGTCTAAATCAGCCGATGTGTAATGAAAAATGTTCTGGAGATCAACATTCACTGAAGTGAAAAAAGAGTATTATTCTCTAAGCACAGAGATAGGTTTATATTTTAAGATCTTTTTTCTACATTTTGAAAAATAAGCACAGTGCAGTAGCCCATGTTAAGCAATGGATGGAAATCTTTTTGCAGCAGAGTTGTTACATTTGAAGTTTTATGTAACCACGTTCAATTACAAAAGATGTCTCTATATCTATCTGTCTATGTATAGATCTTTATTGGCATTAGGCAATGTTGTTAGCATTAACCATTAAGGATGTAGGTAGACATATGTTTTCCCCCCCTAATAAAACATAGATACCTCTTTGTTAGATTGTATTCATAGAAGAGCTGATTCATAGATTTCACACGGCTTAGAGATGAAATAGAAAAGTGTGCGCTATCAAAGCTAAGGGAAATACAGGTAGCCATTGCCCCAGATGCAGTTTGTTCAAGACCTCATTTTTACATTTTTTTTCTTTTTTTTTTTTAAAAGAAGTTACATTGCCTGTTTGAAGAGACTTTGTGGCCAGACCCCCAAAAGTTCTAAGTTTTCAGAGAGTAAGCAATATCCAGTCCCTGCTTCTGGCTTTGGTTCTCTAGTTTAGATACTCTGTTGGGAGCACCCTCTACTGCTGTCCTTTTGAGAGTGGGCATGTACAATCTGGCTAACACACCATCTGGCCTGGGTTCCTGCTGTGTGCCCTACACTGCCAGTCCAAACCTTTACAAGCTACATGTTCCAGACCCTCCAAAAGGTGTGAACTGTCTGATATAGGCTCCCTTAACCAAGACAAAATAGGCACAAGGAAATAAAACATATAGATTTTACAGAACAGTTGTGTGCATCTCTTACTCAGCTTTTGGTAAGGCAATAAATATACCCATGCTTATGCTTCACCACCACTAGTGCTGTGACATGACAGTGTTCTTTAAGCTGAAGCACCACTGGGTTGTCTTCCTTTTCTATGGCAGTGTATTATTTGCTGGTAGAGGGACCTTGCCTTTAGTTTTGCATACTTGACTTGAAGGTCTGTTTTTATTCTATTAGCTTTTATGTCTATCTTCCATGGCCTTTGTCCTATGAGGCATTTATTTTAAAGCCATGCTCACTAATCAGTATCTTTGTTCTGCTCTTAGTAACTATCACAAATGCATAATAACTGTCTACTGTCCAAAGAACTCTTCCTGATGACATTCAGTTGTTCCTAGCTTACCCATGTATATATGTCCATGCTAGGTCAAAGACTAGGTAGTTTTCATACTGACAACCTCATAATATCAACCGTGATTCATAAACTGCATGATTACAGATACCCGTCCCTAAAACATTACAACCACTATGAAATAATTTTGAAACTCCTAGCAACGTTATCACTTCAGATTTCCTCTGAACTCGCCCATCTGCTTATTAGCTAGACACAGAGCTGCCTAACTTGAGAAATCAAAGAGAAGGAAGGAAGTATAGTCCAGAATTTAGGACTTTGCTTGGCTTAATAGACTGGCCTTTAGCAGGTAGCTTTGAGTTGGAGGCAGAAAAGAGCTCTGGCAGCGCAGGATGAAGTGCTTATTCAGTGTAATAACATCTACAGTTCTGCATTAGGTCCCTACATGGCCCATGCAGTCCTGCCCATAGACTGTGGCAGGAGAGTTAAGTGTTTGAGGATGAGAACCACAAATGTTGGCTCATGGAGCAAGGCTATCTGGCAGGTACTGTTGAAGAGTAGCCATGGGAGTGAGAACGCCATCCTCCCTTGACCCAGAGTCACTCAACCCATGGAGCTCTAACCACCAGGTTACAGCAGACTGCAGGTCCTGAAATCCTCCTATCAAAAATGTTTCACTTGGGCTGGAATAATTAAACGTTAATTGGCCAGAGAAAGTGAGAGTGAGAGAATAAGTATGACTTCACGTTCCAGTAATTATGGCAACCCTGGAAGAGGAGGTTGGAGCAAGAAATCTGGGTCCCAGTCCCTCCTTTAATGACTATTTTACATTTTCTCTATATACGTGTGTATGTGTAATATAAAGTGTATTGATAGCATATGGTATAATCTAATGATATAACATTAAATAGCCATAAGAGCAGGGACAAAACTTAGGTCTTCTCCCTTGGGGAATGCTCTAATCACAAAGCAATGGAGTCATGCTTATTCTCTCACTTGTACTCTCTCTGGCCCAGTGAATACTTCATTAGTCCAAGCACACTGGAGACGCTTCAAAAGAGGTTTGCAACAGGCCTCCTTCTGTATACAATATGCTCCTATGTTTAGAGAATTCACAGTGGGAGATGTGGGTTCAAATCTTCCCAAAGAGAAGGTAGAATGAAATATGAACCTACTAAAGCCTTGGTGGATACCACTAACTGCTGAGTTATGGGGTGTTTGGGGAAATGTCAGACAGTTTTCTTCTCGACTTAACTTGGAGGTTGTGTGGGAAGGCTTAATCCAAGAGGAGTGCTCCAGAACACTATCCCAATGGGCAGGGCAAGGAGATGTTCTTCAGCCCTCGATCCCACAGCGGGCTTGGCTACTTGCTGCTGTGAGAACTTGAAGTCCTGGCTAAGTCTAAAGCGGGCTTTCAAATACCTAGCAGGTTTACTGGGAAAAATATAGGCACTCCATGTGCCTTTAAACTGCATAAGGACTAGTAGCCAACAGATTTTCGTGGGTAGAGACTTCGTCATTCGCAGAGGCAATGAGGCAAAATTTATGTAAGTAAATCCTATTGAAAGTCTTCCATTATGCCATGGAGAGACATTAATTTAGCAAACAACTATGTTGTCATCATTCACCTGTTTATTTTTCCCCTTTGCCAGCATTACTACCGTCATTAGTTTCTATGGGCAGTTCTTAACCTGGAAAAGCCAAAATTCAGCTTATAGACCTTTAGGAAGTGGTTTCGGAGAGTGTGACTGTGCTTAAATGCCATAAGAGGTGTGAATAACCAGTCAGCCACCAGTAACTTGTGGGCTTTGTGTGTTTGAGACCACCTCAGATATGGTATTAAAACACATCCAAATTAGGAAGAAACTGTCAGTCTAGAGCATTACTATGTCTCTACGTTCTTTGTTTCCAGAACAGGGTAATAGATCTTTCTGCTTTCTTTTACTTTTGATAGGTGTTAGAATCAATACACTGAGACTCTTAAGGCAATAATGGCAACCAATTTGAGGGATAAAAATGGACAATATCATTTAAGCTGGTATGGAAGGAGACTTTTTTTTTCAGAAACAGCTTTGTATTTTGTGGAGCCTTGTGTCCTCTGTACAGAACAGGTACAACACAGGCACCAGTAGGGTAACTTTTCCTCACCAAAATTGCTACCGTGGTTGAAAGGTTTAGTCTAGGAAGCCCTCTTGACATGATAAAAATAGTTCAGTATATTACTACTTCTACAGCAGTGCCTGCTTTCTGCCAGCTGAGCTGCAGACAAGTATCTAGTGAGAGCAGGAACAAGGAAGCTGCTTGTTTCCAACGGGCTCTCAAGAACCACCAAATGATGGAGATTTTCAGTCACTATGAACTATTAACGGCAAATACGGAGAAGTTACTTGGCAGAGCTGTTCTGGAAGAGCTTTCCTTGCAAATATGCTATGCTGAAATAGGCCTGACTTTTTTCCAGAATAATCGCTCTACCTGAAGAGCTAAATATAGCAAAATAGATGAGCAGTCTCAACAACCCTGGAAAGTCAAGGTCCTAAACAAGAAAAAATCTCTCGCTCTCTGAATTTACTTTGAATAGACACATAATCTCATTAAAATCAAGAAGCATGTGGCCATTGATTTCAATGAAGGATCTGGTGTTTTATCTATGTTATGAATTAGCATCAACAGAAATTCTGGCTGATACAAAATGGTTACAGGAAATGCTACTGACTGTAAAACAGTCCTGAAATATTTTGAGCATTTGCTGTGATTAATTTATAGTCCTTCATTCTTGACTGGGACTGCCTGAGACATATGGCACAAGGGTGAGATAATAAATACTCCGAAGGTGATACAAATGCTAGCTTAACGAGCTGCTGAGACAAGTTGCCTTTGTTACATTGCTGCAGCTTCCTTATACAAAGGACTGCCTCATTCATGTTCTGCTTACAAATACTGGGGAACTTGTGATAGTTTAGCTAAAAAATGTCAGAAATATTTTTTTTGCTTTTGGAGGACCATCTTGAGATACTTTGGGCCTGATTTGAAAGGTGCTGAGACCCCACTAGTCACTGCTATGAGTAGTGCGTGCTGTGACCCTCAGGAGATAATTGTTGCTTGAGCTCTTACCTCTGCACATACCTCTCCTGAAATTACAATATTGCAAATCCATTGTAGGTTCTGAGAATTTCGCAACAAACTGACAAATTGAAGAACTGCTTCATAAAATCAGGCCAAGTTCTGTATTTCTTTACTCTCCAAAGTGTTTTGAACATGCTAGGAAGATGAAACTGCTTTGGTCCTAGTTCTGAAAACAGATTTCTTAATTATCCATTGCAATGAAGTCACCATTTAGTCAGATCAGAGAAAAGTAACACTACATAGCTTAGGAGAATGAATATAAGATTTAAATTACAGATGCAATCAGCGTGGGAAGGCAAAGGAAATGACCTGAAGCAGAATTTTGGCCAGGACAGCTTAAGCTAACAGCCCTTTTCTTGTGAAAATGCACCACAGGACTTATAATTACCATTGTTGGGAGGAGTGTGATGGGATGAAGTACTCGTAATCTTGTGTTTGTTCCAAATCAAGGCATATCCAGCCCTCAGCATTATGCTAGGGCAGTGGCTCAATACTGACTCAAGCATTACAACATCAGTCAGCACTTGAGCGTCTATATGCCACCCTGGCATACAGTTGTCTCTTGCTTCAAACTGTCAAAAAGAAATATACATTACTGTGCTTGAAAAGTTTTTGCAGAAAATCACAAGCAGTGCAACACCCATTGGGAATACAGCTTAACCACAAGATGTGGAGACCAGATTTGTCAGGCAAAGGTGCCAGAGCAGATGTTGTACCTGGGATGGCATCTGTGGGACATTTACCTCCCTTGGTGGCCACCTGACACTGCACCTATGGCACTTTTGTAACATTAGAAATATGTCAGGAGTGGTAGATTGGACCACTGAATGTTTTGCCTCTTCTGTCAGGACTGAAGAAGTGCTGCCTCCCTGGCTTCCAGAAGAAAACTTTTGCCAAAGTTTTGTCTCAAACAGAAGTTCCCACTTGTCAACACAGCCTGTTTCTGTATGCCTATGAGGAAATGTTTACAAAAACAACAGTTCAGCACTTTTCCAGCTATAGCATGGCCTAAAGGTTATTGAAGCAGTTCAAGAAGCTTTCTGAACTTCAGCAGCTATACAAGGCCTATTTACTTCTTCCTTTTTAACACCAATTTGGCAGTTGATTTGTTCATCAGATAGTATGGTCTCGTATAGGCGTTCTTAAACATTTTCTTAGTGTGAACCACCTCTACCAGACAAAAATGTAAAACCCACTTCCTCCCACAGCAGTTGTTTACATGGAAAAAGAACATTAGGAAAGTATTTAAGGTATTTTTAGCTGCCTTTTAATAGAGTTTAGAAGATGGAAACAAGGAGCACTGTGGTCTAACTATATGATGCTGTGAGCTGATGTATAGCCATGCAGCTGCAAGTAGGCGGAGATGGCTGAGATCCTTGGGCAAGTCTCATCTCCAGTTTATTCACTAGCAAAGCAGTTTCCAGGTGGTGAGGCAGCTCACCAGGGTGGTGTGAGCACATGATGGCGGGGGCGCAGGGCAGGACCCCACTGCTGGGACAAGCCTGGCTCCCACCCACAGCTCCCAGAGGGGGACGGGTGTGCCAGCTCACCCAAGCAGCTCTGGAGGGTGTCACCATAGTCTGGGTGGGTGCATTCATTCTGGCTCAGCTCTGGAGTTGTCGGAGCAGACCACAGGCCTGGCAGGAGTGGAAAGGAGGTGATGAGCATCCCAGGGAGGAGGGAAGAGGCAGTAGAAGTAGTATCTTCAGAGCATTTGAAGAAGGGCAGAGGGCTGGAGCAAGCAAGCCATGCAGTTTTTTCCAAGCAAGGCCTAGCTACAGATCACTCATCTATCTGCATGTAATTTGCGTTGCAGAAGCTTATCTGTAGCAAAATCGTGGGACTTTCTCCGTAAACATAAGTGATCTGAATATATACGTGAGGAAGAAAGATAGACTAGAAATCCTAAAATAACTTCCAAAGCTAAGAAACTGACTTATGCCTTTATCTGAATGCAACTATCCACTTCCACATTTTCCCCAACAATTCATCCCCTCTGGAGTAAAACAGTAGAAGATACTAGAAGGGAAAAAAAGACCCAGCAGAAACTGAAAATGGGTATTACATTGGTGAATGTAATTACTCATGCTGGAACTGACTCGTAAGACTCATAAAGTGACTCATAAGGTGGTTTTTCCAATGCTAACCAAAGCAGTCATGACATTCTCTTTACAAGGTGGCAAGCTCCAACTGAATTGTTTCACTTCACAGCACATTGTTGAAGGCAGTTAAAATTTTGAAGTTAGTTTCCAATGAATTGGGAGAAAAACTCAAAGCGATGATGGAGTAATCCCAATAACTCACCCAACTTTTTGTTTTGTTTTGTTAAATCTTACGAGTTTTGAGATCAACTGTCTAAATCAGAGGAGGCTAAGCTTGCCTTTTTTGAATACATGGCAATACTTATAGTAGACATAAGTGCATTTGTTTTTCCATTCTTCTCAAAGGCAGTACTTCTAGAAGCATGACATTCAATCCATCCACATTGGACATTATTGAGAGTATCGTCACAGTGCTATTTAAGCTTCCTAGCACAGACCAAGGGATTCTGATTCAAATAAAGCTCACAAGAAACGTTACCATTTTCTAAATCGCCAACACCCCTCATTGTGACACCAGAGGTACCACAGGGTCTCCTCACCAGCTTAGGTTTTGAGCTCTGCTAGGATAGCAACATACAGGGTGTGATGTGCTCAGAAACACCTGCCTTATTGCTTATGAGTGAGCATTGTAGATACCACTGCTCTGGAACACAGTGTCTGAAACAGCAAAGCTTCAATACCAAAATAAGCCTTCTATGAGAAGTGGAAATTTATACCATCCAGAATTTGCATCTCTGGTCTTTTTTCACTGAAGTCTTCTATAATTTTCAAAGTAAAAGTTGTTTTTCAAGGAAACAAGATTGCTTCTCTTTCAAGATTAGATGAAGGCTGAAGGAGCTTGAAGGACATGCTACAAGGTGTATATAAAGACGTTTTCTGGGGTTTTCCCTGACAGTAATCCCTGTAGAAGGGAAGCACAGTCTAGCAGTAGCTTTTATGTTAAAACAAGCACTTCATTATTGTAAACTCTGATGATGAAGTTATAGGAGTTGATAGATCAACAACTTATATCAAGCTGCAACAGCTCTTTCCATGGCTGTCTAAAAATGTGATCAACATAAATTGGATAGGGAGGGTGGGATCACATATTCCAACAAGTTAAATTTGTCAGCCTGTAATGCACATAAATGACATAAAATATAATTGCTTTTGAATTTGGGCCCCTTCAGGCTTCATGTTGATTGAAGAAAAAAGAACCAGATGTTTCTTCAGCAGGAATCACAGAGGCAAGATAAATATTCTCTGGTCCATGACGTTTTATAGAGTTTCCAAAAGAAACCAATTCATTATTTAATTATTGGGTGTGTTGATCATGTAAAATATAATTGGCCCAGGGCAAATAGCTGTACAACCCTGGGAGATGGCTGACAGAGCTTGTATAATACACTTTTTGCCAACTTTTTTTTCTGCTGTGAAAACATTGTAAGATGAATTAACACTACTTAATCTTTCTTCCAGTGTTTCATAAATAAAAAGGCCCAAAACATAGACTTTCCTTCTTTCTGATCACCACCTTGCACTAGCAAGTAACTTGGAGACAGAAGAGCTAGTAGCAAGCATAAATATTGTGATAGGAAATGATAGCTTTGTTTAACTAACATCACTTTAAAGAAAAGGCAATCTGTTTAAAACAGCCACATTTAATCCTCAGCTTTGTGAGGAATTCCTCACAGTACGGATAGCAAAGAATCAGTTCTTCCCCTGTCAGCACCAGTGGGGTGGGTCTGGAAAAAGGAACGAGGCACAGGATTTACTGGGACACCATGCAAATCTAGGTAATTGAACTGATTGTGTTGAGTTGAATTAGCAAACTGTCATAGACTTTTCCTTTATGATGTTTATAAGCAAACATACAAGAAATAAGATGTTATTTCTTTAAATCAGCAGCTAGTTCTTAAATAATATCTGTGTTCCAAGCCTGCTCTGTGCATAGGGATGTTCCTCCACTTACTGTGTGGTAGCTATTTTGCTGTTAAGGGGCAGGAAGTAATTGAAACGAGAATTGAAAGAAATTAATGACTCATGTTCTCATGACTCTTCCATCCTAGCTTTCTTTTGTGCTTGTTCAGCAGCTTCTGACATCTGGGAAAGGCACGTTACTTCCACCGGGTTTGCTACGATCATATCTTCAGGCAGACTGTGGGGGGAAGCCCACTTGTCCAGATGTTGGGAAAAGAAAATGTAGAGAGAAAACATAAACTGTGATCCATGGAAAAAGCAGTTTCAGATTGGTGGGATCTTCTTTTCCTTACCATTCCTGCCAGAAATGTCCTCTTTTCCTGGTCCGAGGTCAAATCATTCCCTCACCTTTCTTCCAGTCTTACTCTCAAGATCCAGTGGTTCTTGCTGGATTAGGTTTGTTCTGTAATAAAGGCATGTGCAAAGCCACAACCATTTGAAAATAAAACAACAGTCCCTACCAAAGAAAGGATTGACTTCAGAGCTCCCCCAAAGAAAGACAGGAAGTGTTCTCTGTCTAACATTGCCTGCCTTGTGCCCAGTCTTAAAATAACCTCATGGCTGAGTTTGGCAGTCCTAAGCTGAAAAAATTTCCCAGAAAGTCAGATCTAATTATTCATCTGTACCCAGAGCAAACTTGGGAGTTTTTCTCAGAGAACTTCAGCCAAGAGGAGTTTGAAGACAAGCAATTTAGACCAACTGGGAGCCTAGGTGCCCAGCTACAATCTGAGGGCCACAACTGCGACCCCTAAAATCCCCATTTAATACTGGAATATACACCAGTACTTTTTCCCCAACACCTGGAGTCATGCACATAGATGGCAGAGGCTTAAGGCCCACATATTCTACTGGCTGATTTGGATTTGCTGCTTGCTCAGCAAATCTCATTGACAGGCACCTCACTCTCCCCACCACCACCATCACGGTGCTGAATCCCTCTGAGATCCGAGCGCTCAGAAATTGGAGTGGCTAGTGCTGAACCTAAATGCCATTTGTGAAGCAATCCCAGGTACCCTCAGCTTACTCACACACACTGTTTCTTCCCTTGCCTTTTTAACACAGGAGCCCCTTGACTAAGAACACACGAGTAAAATGTTTTCGGTCTAAGAGCTCTTTCAGGATGCATTAAAAAATGAAGTTCTGCCTTCCAGAAGCCTGAACTTCACCCTACATCTCAAACAGCTTTCGTTGACCATGCAAATAAAAAGTTCCCAGTGTAACAGCTTTTTCAGAACGTATAAACAAGATGGAAGTCTGACTTCTAGATGGCTGAATTTTATTCTCCACCTAAAATGGCTATCACTGACTATAGCATCTGCAGCTATATTGAGGAAGGAGCTGCTCTCCATTTCACCCTATATATCATCCTACAGCGACATTTTCTTAGCTGGGAATTGCTTGGTGATTTGCCAGCAGACAAATCAGTGCAGGAAAGGGATAAATTGATCACATTCATCCAGCTCTGGAGGTAAAACCCAGATCTCAGCCAGAGTCCTGCTCACATTAAAAACTGCCTGTCCACCTGGTAAAAATGTGTCTGAGGAGCAAAGGATATGAGAATGGGATGGAGACAAAAATATAATTCATATTGCTATAGCTAATCTCCCTCCTTAAATTATAGGTCCAGCAGAAGATATTATTTATGCGTTTTGAGTAGTAGTTCATGGCACTGGGCCAATTTTCTTTTCTTCTACATATCCTTCTTCAGAACCCTCAAAGAAATGGCACTGAGTTTACTAACTAAATGTCTCTCTGTACAACTGGACAGTAGGTATATGGCCAGATAGAAATAATAGCTGTCTAGAGTAATTTAACTGAAAATGAAAGTTATTTCAACCAGTTTGAGGATAAAAGAAAGGTATCAGGTTTAAAAACAGTAGGTACTGTTCCCATTCACAAGTAATAGTTTTTCAGTCAGGCTTTGGTTGCTAAAACTCACTAAAGAAAAAGGGCAGTAGTTTGAATGAGAATCTGTACCTTGAATTTTAGCTGCACCTGGCCAACTTTCTGAAGCTTTGTGCTGATTCAAATGATCACGTTTAGTCCAATGGACTTTGTAATTCAATTTGCTATTACTAGTCCTCTGCACAGTGCATTGTGTCCAGCTGGCATGCAATTACACTGAGGAACAGCGAAGTTCAGTGACTTGCACACAGGCATGCTGGTGATCGAACAGCAGAGGTATTACTAGCAGGCAGCAATTCCTAGGCTTTGCCACCACTGGTAAAATTTGCTACTATCAGTAGATCTCTAATCACTTTATGCAGTTGCATCACCTCCAGTGTCCAAGTGCGGAAACAGAGTCACTGTGCAGGGAAAGGGCATGTCTAAAATTGCTGCAAGTCCAGTGATAGAGCCAGGCCAGGAGCTGAACGTGGGCTTCTCAAATCTCAGCTCAGTACCTTGTCAGCATTTTTTTTCAAAACTCCTTTAGCTGACAGATTAATATACTTTTCTGGGAAAGTTCAGCATACAAGATTTGCATGGTCCCAGCAAAGCTTTAAATCTTTTGCTTTCAGAGTAGTTGAAGGAGCAGTGATTTTCCAGTGGTTAAAAGGTTTATTTGCAAAACAGCCTGTTGAAAATAATGGTTCTGGTTCTTCGGCTTACTGCTGCTGGCATGTGGGTTAGCTCTAACCCTCCTGGCGTCAGGGGAGTTTTGTGGGTGTACATTCACCATAACACAGCCCGGGATCAGGCCCCGGCGCATTCAATAAAACAAACTGATACTACTACCAAGTCGACACAACTTCACTTGATTAAATTAAGCAAGGAATCTATTTGAACTGAGAATTAAAAGAAGCTATTAAAACATTCCCTCTAGTATTTTTATTTTGTTTACTCATGAGACCTGGCTCATGCCCCTCTGACTTGCATTGAGCCCATATTTGGAGAAATCTGCACTTGTTAACATACTTGTGCTCAGGCAAATTTTAGAGATATTTTATTTTTTTGTATACAGAGTGCACTTTTCTCATTATTTTTCTTTTTTTTTTTTTCTTAAACAATTTAAATCGCAAGGTTGCCCCTTTCGTTTCTCTTTCAAAACATGACCAAAAAGGGATCTAACTGCTTTCTTCAATTACTTGACGTTAATGTTTCTCTCATACTTGTTAATGTTCCCTGGCTACCACATCCCATCCTGCGTCTCCTTGCGGAAGAAAGAAGAAATCTGTTCCACACTCAAGCTGCAGTGACATGGGGAAATCTCGAAATTTTGGATTTGGGTCAGTCCAAAAGAACAGCCTGGATGCTCTAGTGAGATGCAGCCCCATGGGGCTGGGCAGCAGGTCTCTAGGGAGGATTCTGGGAACCTCTTGATGTTTCCAGGGCTTTCTGTTAGGACTCCAGGGGACAAGCACCAAGCTGACACCCTTTCCAGGAGCCAGCAAGCCTTGTTACAGCACAGGATATGGGTCCATCTCATTGACATATCTGTTCACATGAACTGCCCTGGAACTTAGATCTCCTCAGTAAGACTGACATCTTCTAAACCCTTGCTTAGCCAACGCTAACCTCAGACTCAAACCCTGGAGGCACCTCCCTTTTCACCATTGACCTTCATGTCTCCACATTCATTTTCTGCATAGGCCTGGAGGCTTCAGAGGTTGGACTGGGATGACCTGCTTAGTCCCTAGCTCATTCTTAAACTGAGTTCAGAGCACGAGCCAGAGGTGTGTACAGGCAGGTGTTCCCATCAAGTGGATGGAGAAGTGAGTTGGGTGCAGAGCACAGATGTGGAGGCTGCTTTCTCATCAAATGCCGGTCAAGAAGATGCCTTCGCCCTTCCTCCTTCCCCTCCTCGGGTCAGGAGCTAAAGTGCTCAATTGTGGTGTGGGAAACTTATTTCCACATTTTCTCTTCGGGGATGTGAACCCATGGCTTCCACTTCTGAAGAGAGGTCCTGACTTATTATCAGGGGCACATTTGTGGGCAGTTTAAAGCTAGTCAGGGAATAATAAAAATAAAAAATAACTGGGAAACGTAAAATGCTTCTGAATAAGCATTGTACTAAACATATTTTTTTAATATCTATCTGAGAGACTAAGAGTCTACATGGGAATACAGCCTAAAGGTTAGCATGTTTAACTGGAAGGAACAACTTCTGATCCCGCGAATAATTCTTTATTCAATATTAGATAAATAATTATTGGAAAAACACTTATACAGTCATTGGAGTAGGAGCTGCAGTTCAGAAGCCCGTGTCTGGTTGTCTAAAGGACTGAAATCCTTCCCTTCCTCCCTTTCCTACTGTGTGACCCAATGGATGTTCAATTACAGGGAACAGTAGGACAACTCCAGCAAGATGGAGCTGCTGAGTTTTTCTCATTACCCGATATCCTTTATCCTGGTAGTGAGAACTCACTCTCTGGCTGTAGGGACATGAGTTCCTCAGATCTACAAGCAAGGGGCTGTGGACAGCTGCCCTGGCCTCTCCCCCTTTCCCAGTCTCACCACTGAAGACAGTTAACCTTCCCTCCTCCTTCACTGGGTTAAGACAGTCTCCCTGGGCCCCTTTTCTGGATGAGGGGGCCAGCATGGGTGCCTCACTCCATGGCAGGTGTCTAGGCTGTGAGTTGGGAAGGTGTGTTTACTGCCTGACCTGCGCAGCAGCTCCTGGTGTAGCTTGTCTGTTGATACTGGGAAAAAAAGGAGAAAGGTGAGTGTTGCAACCAGCTACATTCTCCTGCTGTGTTTGTGGACAGCCTGATCTCTTGCCTCCTTTGATAATACTGTCTAAAGTATCCCAGGTATTGCTGAAAGCAAAATTTGACCTTCAGATTTTTTACTGTTGTTCTGCGTATTTTTTTTATGTCTGTAGGGAAGAAGAGCATGCAAAACTGTCAGTAGAAAATAATTTTTAAAATTTATTTATACATTTTATAAAAAAAAAAAACCTGTTAGGTACAGGGGAGCTGTTCATTTAAGCTGTTCAATTGCATCTGGATATACATACACACAAGCCACCTCATCCATATTGTTAGTATAAGGTAGCATTACATTTAGTCCAAGTAAAGAATACACATATATTCTCAGATGTGTTTTAATAGACTTTACAGCTAAGGCTGTTACAGCCTAGATCGGTTATTTAATCTGGTATTTAGATATTGTCATTACAGTAGTCGCACAATTTTGAGTACATTTGTTACTCATGTTCTTCATTTTGTTCTGCAGAAAGCATTTATGACTTCTCATAAAACTCGTAAAGTTTCCCTCAACCCAGCCACTGTAGTCAAAAAGGAAAATGTCTGTAGTGTGCCTATCCTGCAGTTTGGGAGCAGAGATGGGGAAAGGCTATGATCATAAACAAAGTTTCTGACAGAGCAGGGCATGAATTCAGCTCTTTTTAGTTCATACTTGTCTGCTAGGGTAAGCTGAGCCACTTTATCTTTTTCCCTCTTACAGGTTTTTTTTTTCTCCCTGTGATTTGTAGAAAATCTATTATTCCTTAACAAAACATTCTGAATAACTTGATAGATATTGTTTCTACAGTATTTAAAATAATGTAAATGACTCTGAAGAAAAGGAATGGCAAAAGAGTATGAAGATGCAGATACAGATCCAAAACTTGTCATTCTGTCTGTCTCTGAAGTGCATGAAAAAGTAACAACTGGAAGATGCTTTTTTTCACAGCCTGGCATCTGAGTGTCATCCAGAGAGGAATGGAAGGAATTAGAGAAGGGGATAAATTCTCTCTGCCACAGTCATCCTCTATTTCCTTCTTGCTGAAAGCAGACCAGGACCATAAGTCAAAAAATCACAATGAATGTGGAAAGGAGTTAAAATCACCAGCAAAACCCTTCCTTCTCATTTTAATCTGTTTCCCTCAACTTTTATCCTTTCTTCTCTCTTAGAGCAGAGCAGAGAAACGTGTTGCATTACAGACCTTTAGCACAGAATCACTAGTGTGGGAGAAAGAAAAGGTTATTATATTATACTGAATCAGTACAGGATTCAATCTGTCTATTGCCTAGTGCCTTTGCCAGGGAAATTTGAAATTACTCATGTCATGGGGCTTCCACCCCTCCTCTGACATTATATTTTGGATAGACTGTTATTTTTCTTAGTTGTAATTGTCGCATTTGCCACATATCATTTAGGTTTTGGCCGACATTGTCCTAACCCAATAACTCAGTCAGATGCTTCCATGGTTTTAAAATTGAAACCAGAAGTAGGTCAAGTAAGTCTGACCAAAAACTGATGAAAATTATTTCCTGTAGGAAGTGAAATGTGCAAAATTGTACTGACAGACAGTGGTGCAGAAAGGCTGTTTGTACTTGGCCACCCCATTCTTACAGGATCAAGCTGTATTGCCAAACATTCTTTGTATTGTGTGTCCAAGCTACTGGTTTTGCATAGATTTTACTGGAGACCCTATTGTGTTGTGGAATACTCACAACACACCACATAAATTATGAGGAGTAAAAGTGAGTGCTCCAAGCCCTTGCTTCATTTTCCTTTCCTTCATCCTTTTACAAAGCTGCTTACACCCAGATTTAGAAGAGTTCTTAGCTGTGTAAAGACACAATAGGTGTCAATTGAAAACCAGGCTAAACACCAGTTCCCACCATTTTCAGCAGAATTTAGACATCTCCTGGCCTGCTTCTTTGCATAAATCTGACTGGACAGTTATTTGCACTTTTAGGCATGCATGATTTGTAAATTTTTGGCTAAATAACTTGGGATCTTTAACAACAATGGGAATCAGACAGATATTTTTGAAGAAGCTAGCTACTGTCAGGTAAAAACAGACAAGCAGGCATATTGGTAAAGATTATGGTACTGTTACAAAATAGTATTACCTGAATAATTCCCCTCAATTAGTCAAGGAGTCTTGACTGGTTTCACCCAAACTATTCCTAAATTAACATTGTGAAAGCAGAAGTATCTGTGCTCTGATTTTATGGGGCAAGGACAATCTTTCTTTTGTATTTCTGTAGTGTCGCAATACAAATGAGATTTCCACTCCTGATGGAGTCCAGAATCACTATGTTATTATTGGGACCACTGCTACAGGAAGTCTTCTCACCAATCTCTGAGCAAGTAGTACTATATTTTTGAGGTTCATGCTATGCCTCAGAGAACTTTGCCAATATATAGCATATAAAATTTAGATTTGCTTGATAAGGTGACAGAAGAAAAATCAAATCCCTAATAAGATCACTTACACAGCTTTAGTACAGCAGAAAACAGTGATTTCAAAACAAAACTTCAATTGAGGATAAAAATAATTCTGCAAATAATACTGTATTTGCATGGGAAATATGCAAAATAACATCATGCAATTCTTAATCAACCAGAGAGCTGTCAGACGTACAAAAATAAGTTAATTCTGCTGTTAATATTGCTGCACGTTATAAATATTAATTGAATGCCATTCAACATTAGTTTTATTGTTGTTTAGAGACTGTTTTAACTTCCCCCCACCTTTTAAATTGTCAAATAATTGGCTTTCTTCTGTTCACGTCTGTTCTCATAAAGCGGGTTCATGTGGAAAAGAAACAAAAGATCATATAAAATAACAGAAAGGACCAAATAATTCTATTTCTAAGCACAGTGCAAGCCTGCCCTTTTTACCTAAGTTTGATAAGCCATGAAGCAACATTTAGGACTGCAGGCCAGTGTCAGTCTGTCTCTAGGCATCCGTCTGCACTTAGGAGACTATGTGCCATCCTGCGCACCTACTGTGTATCATGAGTGCTCTGACCAAAATTCATGAAATGCCAGAAGAAAGCTGACAGACTGCCTGTGGGAGAAACTGTCTGATTTTCTCATTAGCAAGAGCTAAAGGGTCTGTATCAGGGCCTTTCATGTGGTAAAAAGAACTCACTAATTGCTTAATTCTGTGGTTGCTATTTATGTCATTATTTATTAATATTCTAGATGCTGACACTGGGGCAAATTCTAGCCTTAGTTAAATTAGTAAGTTAATAGTAAATTGTTAAAGTGACTTGATTCACTATTGTTCTTTTGGATTTCTTCTGATTAATACAAAAAAGTAGCCCATCATAGGGTTTCGTCCCTGTTATCACAAGTGCATGTATCTCTTTTCGTATAATCATAGTATTACATTCATAGAATCATAGAATGGTTTGGGTTGGAAAGGACATTAAAGATCATCTAGTTCCAGCCCCCTGCCATGGGCAGGAACACCTTCCACTAGACCAGGTTGCTCAAAGCCCTATCCAGTCTGGCCTCATCCAAGGATGAGGCATCCGCAGCTTCTCTAGGTGGCCTGTTTCAGTGTCTCACCACCCTCATGGTGAAGAACTCCTTCCATATATCTAACCTAAATCTACCCTCTTTCAGTTCAAAGCTATTAACCCTTGTCCTATCACTATATGCCTTTGTAAAAAGTCCCTCTTCACCTTTCTTGTAGGTCCCCTTTAGGTACTAAAAGGCTGCTATAAGGTCTCCCTGGAGCCTTTTCCAGGCTGCACAGCCCCAAGTCTCTCAGCCTGTCCTCATAGGAGAGGTGTTCCAGCCCTCTAATCATCTTCGTGGCCCTCCTCTGGATGCACTCCATGTCCACATCCTTCTTACACTGGGGGCCCTGAGCTGGACACAGTATTCCAGGTGGGTCTCATGAGAGCAGAGTAGAGGGGCAGAATCACCTCCCTTGATCTGCTGGTTACACTTCTTTTGGTGCAGCCCAGGATGCAGTTGGCTTTCTGGGCTGTGAGTGCATGTTGCTGGATCATGTTGAGCTTCTCATCAACCAACACCTCCAAGTCCTTCTTCTCAGGACTGCTCTCAATCCATTTTCCACCCAGCTTGTATTTGTGCTTGGGATTGGTCTGACCTGTGTGCAGGGCCTTGCACTTGACCTTGTTGAACCCCATGAGGTTTGCACAGGCCCACCTCTCAAGCACGTCAGAGTCCCTCTGGATGGCATCCCTTCCCTCCAGTGTGTCAACCGCATCATGCAGCTTGGAGTCATCAGCATACTTGCTGAAGGTACGGTCAATTATACTGTCCAAGTCACCAAACAGTGCCAGCCTCAATACTGACCTGTGAGGAATGCCACTTCTCACTGGCCTCCACTTGGACATCGAGCTGTTGACTGCAACTCTGTGATTGCAACCATGCAACCAGTTCCTTATCCACTGAGTGGTCCATCTGTCAAATCCACATCTTTCCAATCGAGAAACAATGATGACATGCAGGACAGTGTCAAATGCTTTGCACAAATAGAGGCACCATTGCACTGCAGTGGTGCAAATTCCTTCCCAGGTTTTAATGGTTGTATATTGAAACAATGCAAGGTTGATAAATACAAATCCATTTTACAGATATTGGGAACATACCTAGTCAGTCACTTTGCATGCTAGAAGGTACCATACTGAATCCATGCAGAACCTATCAAAGACACCAAAATACCAGCCCTTGCTGTAACCACAAACACATTTTCTTCATCACTGGACTTTATTAGCTCCTCGGCAAAGACAGTCACCTAGGCTAGCCTTGTACAGCAACAAACTATGTGGCTCTTATTTCAAGCACATGCAAAACATCATGTTTCGGGTTATGTCTGTCTTTACATTGCTGAGAAATCTGATCATCACCATGAAGGGTGAGTTACATCTGTACAGCACTTCAATGAGTGACTGTTAGACCTCTGGAAACCTAATTCAAAGTGCTGAAAAAAGACCAGACAAGAGAAGAACAAACTTACATGAGCCAATCAGTGTGAGATTGTGCAAGAGCTGGTCTCCTGTCTTTATCCCAGCTAACAAGCAGATAACATGCTTTAGCCAAACACATATTATTGACCACCATACAAAAGTAACTAGAGGAAAAGGTAAAAACAGGTGATCATGAAGCAATTTTGCTTTTGCTTTATGAATCTGAGAATGGAGACTGAGGGATATTTACACATAAGAAATGTAGTGCTTTTACATTTGCTTTTTTTTTTTTTTTTTTTAATCTTGGTTCTCTCACCATTATTGTAAAGCATGCAAATAGCAAAGGGACAAAGGCTAAGGATCCCCAGGCTCAATGAACTGATTTCTCTGGAAGAGCAGACCATCACTTTCCATGAACTGTTTCAAAAATGCACTCAGAGTCTCACTGCTCTGAGACTTAATAATCTTTTCTTATTTTCAGCCCAAAATTATTCAGGCCAGACTATAGCAACTTTTTACTTTACTAGTTTTATCATTTACCTAATGAGCTCTTCTCCCTCCTAGTGTTTATCCTCAGATGTAGGCAAAAAGGAGTCATCACCCTCAAAGAATTATTTTGCAATGCAAAAAGAGTTAAGATCTTACTCTCTGTTCATATGATGTGCTCTTCATTTTCTTCATCTTCCTGGCAGTCTTTCTTTGCATGTACTTTAGTTCATCTTTGCAGACTTTGACGGCCGAAAGACGTGTTCTGTATTCCTGATGGAGCCTCACCAATGCCTTCTATGATAGCAATGATATTTCACCGTCTCTCCTAGAAATCCCACCCCTGACACATCCAGGTCACCGTCCATCACCTTGCACACATTGTCAGTCCAAAGATGGGATTATGTGGTGAGACCAACAGGTTTGTTAGGAGGACAGTTAACAGCAACAGACTCTGTTATGTGATTGCCAAGGTTCAGCACAGTAACAGATTCTGGCAGGATTTCAAGTGATCATTTTGTATTTCTTTAAGATAAGACAGACCAAGATGTGCTTGGAAAAGTGAGCACAAGAGAAAGAAGGAACACAGTTGATGCCTGTACTATGACCTGGTTAACAAGTGTTACTTGTGAGAGAAACTGAGAGGTAGGTAAATTAATGGTTATCTTCTCTGCTGAACTGTCAACCCTTTCCTGAATGACACAGATTATTATTTTGAGCACAGATGGGTATGGATGGCTGCTTCGGGGGAGCGGGCTGTTCTAAGCAGCAATGTGTGTTGTGTGCACAGTGGTATTATTATAGCATGGAACTGGGCCGATGGAGGCACGATGCCTCTGCTTGTTTCTGCTCTACATGAGCAAAGATATGGCACAGAAAGATGTTTAAAACATATAGAGGTATTTCTTACATGGCTCTATGTGTACTTCTACTTGGCATTCACTGCATAGCTCCCTGTGTAGTGTGCCCAGTGGCTGCAGGAATTAAAGGTCCATGTGACCGGTGTGTCTGTCAGTAACAAACTGAGGACTTTGTCTCTTCCTATTTGGAAATAAATAAAAACAAGAACAGGAGCACTGTGGTTAAGACAGCAAAAATAAACACCTCAGAACTCACACAGTTCTCATAATGAGTTCTACGAAAGCACAATGCTTCTTCATACACATATATTCTATTTTTTGGCTTGCATTTCCTTCCTTTAACATATGAAGGAGTGAAAACTGGTGAATGCAACATTAGCACCCACCCTAGCCACAAGTGTATCTGAGCACTGGCTGAGCAGTGCATGCCTAACATGGAGAATTTTGCCCATTGTCCTGGTTTAACCCAAGCTAGCAATACAACCACGATAGCCACTCACTCACCCCCTTCCCCACACCCCCTCAACAAGGGAGAGAATCAAAAGAGAGGAGAGAAACTTGGGTTGAGATACAGTTTAATAAAATAACAAAATACTAATACACTACTAGTAAATATATATGTATGTATACATGTATAAAAGAGAAACAAAAGATACTCAGGGCAATTCCTCATGAACTTTGTCCGCAACTGGGTAGCCAGTCCCATCAAGCCACACCTGGTCCTAAAGCTGACCCTTCTTGGAAGGACATAACCAACCGGAAGGCCCTGACTCCTTATATACAAAGCATGATGCTAATGGGATGGAATGTTCTTATTGATCACTCTGGATGTCAGTCAAGCTCTGCCCCATCCATGCCCCCTGTCCTTGCTGCCTCACACCTGTGGGCAGAGCGCTCAGAGTGTCCTTGGCTCTCAGACCAGAGCAATTAAAAACATTAACTCTGTGCTGGTATGTTACCTGCTTGTTCACGAACTAAGTCCAAATAATGAGCATGCTAGCTATGAACAACAAAGGTTTCTAACTGCACAAAGAAAATCAACCCATTTTCAGTCAAACCAGCACATCCATGAAAGGTATACCCATGTCAGGGTGTATTGGTATGTACCTATGTAAGGCACCAGGAGGTTTCTTCTTGAGTATTCTTGGGGAAACCCTGGTTTGGGAGATGTATAGGGATGATGCTGGGAAGAGGATGTCTGAGTTCACTACAGTGAACAGCACTGAAAAACATCCAGGCAATACAGAGCCCAGGAGCAAATTTAGGAAAGCTGCCAGTAACACAGAGATCCCACAGAGCAGCGTGGATTTCATCAGGATAAAAAGTCCTCTCCTGAGATTCTTCATTTTCTCAGGGCTTCTGTACTTACAGAAGTGAGGTATAGATAGCATTTTATCCTTCTTACTTTGCAGATAAATATATCAAATACACTTGAAACAGAAACATTCAAACAAACAGGAAAAATAAATAAAAAATAAATTAAAATACAATAAGATTTGAACTTTATATGTGCTATTTATTGTGGAATCATGTTTTCTTTAGATTTCAGGTGCTAGAGCTTTGGTTTTGCTTGTGTTTGCCCCCATAGCGTTAGTATGAACCTCTCCAAATGAGCTGGTCTAAAGCAGAGTGAGGGGGACAAGGCACGTATCCCAGCCAGGCCTGGCAAGGCTTGTGAGGTGCTGTCCTGGTTTTGTTAAAAACAAGTTTCTCTTTCAGTGAATTTTGCCTGTCAGCTAAAGCCTTTGTATTAACTGCATTTTCCTGGAGAACCAGACACATATTTTGGTAAACCTAGCAATGGAATGCAAACTTATTGATAAGCATGGATGGACATCTCGCGAGAGGGGCGACAACTGTGTATAACATTCCATTCATGTGAATACTTCATATAAAAGTGGGAGATCACGAAGATCTCATCCCTTTTCCCTATGGCCGACATTAGGAGAAGACCTTGCTAGTCGTCCCTGCGAACTCAGGCCTAGTGAGAAACTGAGTCCAGCTCCGGTTGGCTGCAGAGTCCAGTCCAGGACTTTGGGTGCCGGCTCTGCAGTTGCTGGGACTTTCAAGATTGGTTTTGTATATTTTATATTATTTTCTCTATTCTTATTAGTAGCATTAGTAAAACATCTTTAATTTTTTCCAACTCTCTTCTCTCCATCCTTCTTTTCCTCCCAATCGCCTGTCCTTAGTGGAAATGGGGGAGAGGGAGGGGCAAAAAGGTGGAAGTGGTGGGGGGGAAGAGGGGGTTAACAATACATCTGCCAGGGTTTTATTGTCACCCCGCAATCTAACCCTCGACAGATGCCTCTTCCCTTTCCAAGGCAGCTGGGGTGGGAACAACAGGCAGCGAAGCTCCCAAGCCCCTGCGCCACCGCCTGCGCTTCTAAAGCATCAGGATGTGCCACGTGCCTGCACCTGAGCGCTTTCTCAGGCACGAAGCATCCCTGGCGCTGGAATCAGGTCCGTAATCGGAGTCACAAAGGAAAAAATTTACAAGAGTCCAGGAGCCAGCTCAAAATATTTTTCCCTCTGGAGATGTATCATGTATCCCCATTGCTTGCAGCAGTGGAGGAGAGGAAATCTGTCACCAAATAGATAACCTGTTAATGTGCTGGGAAACTCTATTCTTTCAACTCCCAGTTAAGGATGACAAAATTTTATTTTATTTTCTCTAGCTCTTTTTATTTCTTCCCATCACACACTTTTTAGCAATATTTGCAAAAACTTTGAGGCAATATTGCTACAAATACATATTTAAGATTTGATTACTCATTCTCATCCACTCTCATGTGCCAGACATGCAGCCTACTCTAACAGATTACTGTTCTTAAAGTTGTTACAGGAAGGTTAAATAAAATGTTACTTTTATGACACTGAATATCTTTATGATGTTTCAGCTAAATCATACACTGTTTAGTGATGCCACAGATGTGCCAGGTATTAAAATCAAACTGGCAAAATGTCATCAGTCCTTTACTCAAGTTATTTGGTCTCTGATCTCTTAAGCGCCTACCATTTGTTTCATTGCACCTCAGAAGCCTGTCCCTGCCACCCTTCCTCCTGCACATTTGAGGACACAAAGCAAAATCAAAACATGCCAAAAATGCTCCAATAACAAAATCAAAGTCTAAAATTAAACCATCAAAACTCTTCATTATCCAAATTCCCATCTGCTCCAGTTATTAACCACCCCCTTTCAGGAGCCTTCTTCACCAATTTTTTTCACTTTTGAAGCTTTGGGAAAAGGCAGGTAACACCCCAAAGTGGTAGATAAGGGTATGTGTATACATATATATTTAGGGCTACAAAGTCGGTGAAGGGTTTGGAGAGGAAGCTGTATGAGGAGCAGCTAAAGTCACTTTGTTTATTCAGCCTGGAGAAGAGAAGACTGAGGGGAGACCTCATCATGGTCTACAGCTTCCTCACAAAAGAGGGGCAGGCACTGAACTCTTCTCTTTAGTGACCAATGACAGAACCCAAGGGAATGGCAGGAAGATGTGCCAGGGGAGGTTTAGGTTGGACATGAGGAAAAGGTTCTTCCCCCAGATGATGGTGGAGCACTGGAACAGGCTCCCCAGGGAGGTGTCACGGCCCCAAGCCTGACAGTGTTCAAGAAGAGACTGGACAAGGCCCTCAGACACGTGGTGTGAACTGTGGGGTTGTCCTGTGCGGGGACAGGAGCTGGACTCAATGATCCTTGTGGGTCCCTTCCAACTCAGGACATTCTATGACAGCACATTGTGTGATCCTCTATGATATAGTCTATGGAAAAAAAAAAAAAAAATTGAAAGATGTAGCTTCCAAGACAAAAGTGGTACTGTGAAAAGAATGACTGGTGCTGCAATCTTTATGCAAGAACAGGAAAACTCAGAAAATGTGGATTAAAGAAAAGAGGGAAAGTTCAAAATCTTGGTATTGCATCATTGAGTTTATTCTTTAGAATACAGGTGGAGCTGGCCAGTGGTGTTGAATGCGACACTTTGACACGCTCTTGGTTGAAATTTCATATTTAAATAAGAAGAAAACCAGGTTGAAATGTCTGCAGATATTTTTAGTCTACTTGCTACCTGTTCTAGTTCTTTCTGTTAAAAAATATAAATAAATGTTTAGTCAACACATTTTAAGTGAAAATAGGATTTCTCTTGAAATTACATAAGCAAGAAATTAAAAGCAAATACCTTAAGGAGTTCTAGGTCTCAAAAAGTTTTACAGAGTAATTCAAGTATAAAGAAAAGGAACTTCTTTAAAATATTTTGAAATCTTTATTTTTTTAGTATCACAATCTATTTTTCAGCACATTTGAAATGCTTCAAGAGATGAAAGCATCTCATTTTTAAATCATTCACATTCTTGTGCTAACCTCTTTTTTTTCAAGACTTAAAGCAAAGTCAGAGCTGAAGCTGGCCAGCTGGTTAACAACCCATGTTACGAAGGTACTGATCTAAAAAAAAGAGAAATATTTCAACGTGTTTTGATACACATTATTTTGAGAATATGAGAACAGTGGAAGAATTGACAATGTAAGCATAGACTGCAAAGGTCTCTGCATCCACTTTCAACCCCTTTCCCTTGATGTGCTGGTGTGAAGTGGTCCCAGTATGGATTAAAAAAAGGTCAAAACCAAAACTTTTTTGCCAGCCTTAATTATGTGTTGTGCTGCCTTCAAATATTTGTGATTGACTCATAGTACTTTCCTTAGCCAAATAACATAGAAACATACTTGAAGTAAAAAGTTGAGACAAGTCACTTAGAGAAACATTTTCTACCTGCTGCACTGAAGTTACACCCAAATCTCTCATTAAAGTTAATGCCAGTTGTGTATCTAACTCTTCACACAGTGACCTGTAAATCTGCTTTTAAGACTCCAGAAAGGATAAAGGGTGCCTCACTTTTCTAGGACTCTTGCCAAATTTACAGCACTAAAGCAGAGCAACGGTAATCATACTTCATGTTTCAGAGTAGAAGAAAATTGCTTCATGGCCTGGAGATGAGACTTTTTCCCCTCAGGTATTGCAAATTTGGGCTGCAACATTATGTTTCTTTCTCTGAAGTGCTATGTACTGGAGTGCTGGGCACCATGAAAACCACAATGGGGAGTTGACAGACCAAGGGGGAAGCCATATCTACCAAGTATTTGAAGGATGGTTTTTGTTGGATTGCACAGAGAAATAACCCCAAAAATTCTTTCGCCTGGCTACAACCAGATGTCTTGAGTCTTCTGGCTCCTGCCTCATTTATGGCAGGTGGCTGTTGAGGGTTGTGTGCCAGCTTAACTCCCTACCCATCTACAAAACTGCAAAAATCTTTCTAAAGATTATTTCATTGTTCTTCTCCCAGCCAAGAAAAAATATATGGGTAGGCAAGACTCCCTTGCAAACCAGGAAATATATGGGTAGGCAAGACTCCCTTTTCCCTTGCAAACCAGGAAAAAGGTTTCAGCTGGGTACAGTCTGAGAGGTAACTGAATGCCGACAGCTCCATCACTATGGAAGCTTTACCTCAATAATGCTGCAGTATGGAAACTATTTCTGTTTAAATAATGGGTGATCTATTTGGTCACTATACAGACAAATCAGTACTCAAGTTGCTAGTAACTGCAAAGAAATTAGATACCTGTTTTCACAGAGAATCTTTACATTTAAATAAAATGGAAGTAGGAAAAAACAGCAACGAGGTGATAACATTCAGTTGGAAGCTACTTCAGTTTAACAAACCTGTGAATTCTGAGATGCACAGGAGGCTCCATCTGAACATCAGGAAACTCTTTGGAGTTTGGAAACTCTGTATGGATTACTGAGCACAGGAACAGTTTGTATGGAGAGGTCATGAAGTCTCCATCCTTAGACATATTCAAAAGCCACCCGGACACAGTCCTGGACAACTGGGTTTCAATGGCTCTGCTTGAGCAAGGAGGTTGGACCAGATGACCTCCTGAGGTCCATTCCAACCTACCTTCTGTGATTCTGTACATCACAGCACTGCTTAGAAATTGTTTCTGACATTGTACTAGCTTTCAACTAGTATATCTCTGTATATGGAGCAGGCTTTAGTGATTTGGTCTTCTCTTTACTATTTACCGTTATGATTATCTTTTGCTTTGACTTTGATGTAGAAATCCATGTTTAAAAAATAGCTAAAATGCTGGGACATCAAAGTGAAGCTCCAGTTTATGGGGGAGAACTTCTGGCTTCTCTGGTTTTATTTGTATTGCTCCCATTTGAATTTCATGTCCACAGACCTTGTGCATTTATCTTCAATCTCACAATTTTCCCAAACTAAATTTAAAAAAGAAAAACTTAAAGGAAAAAAAAAAAAAGCCATCTTCAGTTAACTTTGAAGTATAATCTGTTGCTTTTTCAGAAAGGGCAAAAATCTGCCTCTTGCTCTAATGCAACCAAGATGTACATTCTTAGGTACCATTACAATGACAAAAAAGATGAGGAGAGGTAAGGCTGCTGAAGCAGACATCCTTTGTTAATTGCAAGCAAATTTTCTCAATTTCAGCAACTCACACTGCATTATTAACTAGCAAAGATTTAGTAAAGCCAGAGCTATAACAGATAATACTTTGTACTTAGAGCCTTTCATCCAAGACTATCAACACACTTCAGAAAGGCACTCTTTGTTACTACCAGAACACAGATGAGGAAACCAAGGCATACAATTTATATGGCTTGATCTTGAGTGTAACATAAACTCAACCACAAATTGAAGAAACCAGGGTTTTTTTCTTTCCAGTCTACTTAGCTTATCTCCATGGTGTAACTGTGTTTACATGCTGACACTTCTATGCAGATTTAGAACTTGCTGAATGTCTAAAATAGTATATAACGAATAGGAAATTATCTGTTGAATTACAAACAGTGGATAGAATAATAAATGATAGTTAATTATGTATAATAGATTTGATCATTTATTGCTACAGGATGTCAGTAATAAAAATCATTTTAAAAAGCTAATCAACTTCATAATCTTACAAAACAAAACATATTAGCTATCCATTACCTTCCTTTCATGTTTTATTATTAATTTTCAATTGTTAGCCGAATGCAGGACACAACATAACACAAACACCATCATTTTCTGTTTAGAGAATGTCCTTGTATTTCAGGTAGGTACATGATTACTTACTCACATACTAAACAGAATGAATATTCAGCTGTTTTTCAGGATAAAACACTGGAATAAAGAAAAGGGGAAGTGGAGAGGAGAAGCAAGAAAAGAAGCAAGAATCACAAATAAGTAAATAAAATCCAGTGGAAAAAACGTGATATGTAGTATTTCATTGTCTTTGAAAGAATGATTTTTGCTACAAATCCAGCAGCTAGATTTGCATTTTTACTTCAACCCTTCAGACTTCTTGGGTCCAAATTATACTTACCTGAGGATATCCTTACACGGTCAGGATGCTAGAAACCCATCTTTTTGTAAGTGAGAAATCAGGTTTTAAAACTCTGCAGTTTCATTATAATCATACAGTCAGCTGTCCAAAGCTGTCAGCCAAGTCATGAATTTGGGTCAAATGAGCAGTTATTTTTCTGCCTCTGCAGCAGTATACATTTTTGGTTAAATTCAGTACTAGCAGTCTACAAGGGGCCCGTTATTTTATTTTATTTTATTTTATTTTATTTTATTTTATTTTATTTTATTTTATTTTTTAATGATGCCTGACAGCTTTTGTAGCAGAGTTTTTCAAAGAGGATTTCAAATTAGCTGTAATTTACAACTAATATGACTAATAAAGTGGTATGAATTTACCCAAAAGCTGCCATTTTATATTGGACATCTCTGGCTGTTCATAAACACTTGGAAATTAATTTAAGGGAGACCTATGAAGGAGGCAGTGTAGACCTGTCCTATATTGGCTTGAGTCATCTGATGAAGTAGCTTTTTACTTATAGAGTGTTTCAAATGAAAAATGTATTGGTTACAAAATTTGGACAGTTTTCCCATTTATGATAGAAATCCTATTAAAATTAATCAGCCTTTCAATTTAAAACGGCCTGATAAAAATTTAAATCATGAAAATGCTATGCTACATTTAAACTATCATTCAGTTACCTCATTAATGAGATCAAAAGTTACCACTTTTTGTGACACTTGATCATTTGAAAGCATGTCAAGAACTTAAATCAAAGACCTTTCAAATGCAGTACATTTCTATGGAAATAGTCATATCTGAGCCAAAGTTAATACCTTTTCTCTCAAACGAGTGCATTTGTCCAGAAAATAAAATATTGAATGGAATAGGAACTAATTCTTCACCCCAAAGCTGCAGCCACTCAGCACAACGAATATATGGCCTGAAAGTTATACACAGTTTAACACAAGCACATCTGGAGTACAATTCCTAATCAGGTCTGGTTTTATAAAGAGATTCAAGTGCTCTTTCACTAACATAGCACATTTACTATGACTATCACAATACTCATGCGTAGTGGCCATCATTATAGGGGTCTCACTATTTCTGAGGAGCAATCAGAGGTGACTAATAAAAATCATCCTAATCAAGTGGTAATAATAACTTTCTACTTCATTTTCAAACACCTTATTTCTCTTATCAGTCTTCTATTTTGTCATATCTCTGTGAAAGTCTCCCTATATTCCCCATTTAAAATGCATTCAGTACCATGAAAAAATTTTTAGTCAGCTTCGAAAATCTCTTTATTTATTGATTAAGCAGCAGTTAAAATGTGTCACTTAAAATATGTATAGGTATCAAACTCTGATCCAGATGAATATCAGTGTTGCGCTGGTGTGAATGTCTTTTAATGGAAATCCAATTCAGAGATTAATCTTTTGACTGGAGGCATTAGTTTGAAGGTTATTCTACTGTCAGTGAAGTACCGTTTTGGGAGTAAGGTACATCATTGCACTTGAGTTTGGTCACTATATAGTATATGTGAGGCAGAATTAGGTCCACTGGAATCCAGGGTCCCCCAGAGTAGAGCGAGACTGATCAAGGGGTATCGTTTGCTCGAGTGAGCTGTCCCTTGTTCCCACTGCCTGGGTGGTAAGAGGCAGAAGAGCCTCAAAAAGGAGGAAACAGGAACCTGTGGGAAAAGTGAGGGGCTGGGAAAGCCTGTGGGGACAACAACCACTTGGTGGGGAGGAGTCAGGACCACCCAGGGATGCACTGACCAGGGAGGGCAGGTCCTTTGCAGCAAACAGGCTGAGCATCCGCTTACCACCTGTAGGAAAACCTGGTTCTTGTCACTGCCCCTTTGGTCATGGAGCACCTTCCTGAGGTCCACTGTCAGTAGGACCTGCAAGCAAGGTCACAAGGGAAGAGCAACCTGTGGGGAGTCTCTCCGTAGGCCTGAGGAACCCACCACTGAGCTGCCAGGGTAAGACGAGAGAGGCGTGAAAACTGTGTGGCCGAATATCTGGGTTTTCCAATCTGTAGATAAATCTTTACCATTTTCTGTCATAAGCATACAGTGAAGCATTATTGACTGTCTGCAGGGCACCCTGGGTTTCTTCAAAGTAATGCAAAATATCATTTCTGGGAAGAATCACAGAGTGTTTCACTAAACACATGTGAAGAAAAATGCCCAACAGGCTACAAAATATGCCACAATGTTGATGAGAACTCACTAAATACCTACCTTTGCCTTGGTTTCCCCTGCAACACCTTTCAAAAAACAAACTTTGCAGCTGTCTCTTAAAATGCAGGCACGTACCAGAGCCATGTTGTTCAGTAGGTTTGTTTATCTTGGGTTCAGTTGATTTGTTGCAGAAATATGCTAGACCCTTAATCCCAGTAGGAAACTGAAACTGTGAGAAAGACAAAGTCTGGCTGACCCCCTACAACAACAAGCAGCAAATCCTGCTGAGAAACAGCAGTAGCAAAAACAGAGGGTATTACCAGAGAGTTTTGTCTTGGAGGATGACAACTGTTTAAAAAATGCAATGACTGAAGGAGTAATTCTTTTACACCCTCCCACTTTGTCTGTATTAAGCATGTAACAAATGGTGAATTGAAATCTATACTGGTAATAGTGTCAATGAGGGATCAGGATTATACATGATACTTCCTCAATTTGTTATGCCTCATTAGCGTTGTGGCTTATTGCACAGAACTACACAGTTCCCAGGCATTCCCTCATGGCCAGTCCTGATGGATAATGGAAATAAAGAAAGGCAAGGCACGGGTGACACACTGCTCTCACGACATTTATCAGGGGCATAGTTAGCTGGGTTAGGTATGCTTCACGTTCTCCATCAGAGTCACACATAGAACTGAATTAATAGTCGTGCTTGCTTGGTGCTTTTCCAAGGAGCACCTCATATGGAAGGGGCTGTGGTGCTAATGAATACACAAGTTTATTCTCTGAAAAAATATTTACAGTGCCGTGAGAAAAAGCAACAAACACGGTTCTTTGCATCAGACATGCAAACTCCCCTCCATTTAAGGTGTTTCTGCTGACCTGTTTTTTTCACTGGAGGCAAACGTCTGCTGGCATGTAAATTAAACGGATCTATTTGTCTTATCTGAGCTTAAATTTTAAGAATGGCTAAATGATCATTTTAAAAGATGAGGCCTTTTTTTTGCAGTTCATGTGGAATCCAGATTTCATTCTGCAGCACGTCTTTGCCACACAAGCTGAAAAACAGCCGTAGTACACAACATTTTCACTCAGGAAACCCTGATTTCAAGTAATATGGCAAGTCGAGGAAGAAGTCAGGGACTGAAGCCCTGCATCAAACAGAACAATGCTGAAAACTAACTTGGCCTATGTTCACACCATTAATTAGGACCAGGCTTCTGTCCAAATAAGAACCTGAATTTTCTGACCACCCAGACCACTCTGATTACCTCCCAGGGGATCCTTTCTGCTAGGAAAGCCACAGGGAGGTCACCTGGCCTTCCCAGGAAAGCACCTGCAGCATCACAGGGAAATTCTCATGATCAATATAATGCACTTGGCTGCCTCTTTCTGCTCCCCAGCTAAGATGCATGCCTGGCTGCATGAGCATTTCCCTTCCTACCTTCTGCTCCAATGCAAGGTCAACCAGTAGAGCCTAAAGCCGAGAAGGACTTGCGGGTACTGGTGGACAAAATATTTGACAGGAGTCAGCAATGTGCTTTTGCAACCTGGAAGGCCAATCATATCTTGGGCTGCATCAAAAGCAGCCTGGCCAGCAGGTTGAGAAAGGTCATTCTACCATTATACTCTGCTCTGGTGAGACCCCACCTGGAGTCCTGCATCCAGCTCCGGAGCCCTCAGTACAGGAAAGACATGGACCTTTTGGAGATGGTCCAGAGGAGGCCACCAAGATGATCAGAGGGCTGGAACACCTCTCCTGTGAGGACAGGCTGAGAGACTTGCGGTTGTTCAGCCTGGAGAGGAGAAGGCTCCAGGGAGACCTTATTGTGGTCTTTCAGTACTCAAAAATGGCCCATAAGAAAGACAGGGACAGACTTTTTAGAAGGGTGTGTTACAATAAGACAAGGAGTGATGGTTTTAAACTAGAAGAGGGGATATTTAGGTTAGAGGAAGAAATTATTTACAATGAGGGTGATGGCCTCAACACTGGCCCAGGTTGCCCAGGTTGGTGGTAGATGTCCCATCCCTGGAGACATTCCAGGCCAGGATGGACGTGGCTCTGAGCAAATTTATCTAGTTGAAGATGTCCCTGTTCATTGCAGGGGGTTGGACTAGATGAGCTTTGAAGGTCCCTTCCAGCCCAAACTATTCTATGATTCTAAACTCTCATCAGGCAAGTGTGTCTTGAGCTGCTGGGATCAATTGGTAAGTAGGTTTAAAGTCATCTTCCATCCTACCTGCTTCTTGTCAGACGAGACGTTTGATTGTATCCAAATGCACTCCCACTGGTGTCCTAGTTGCTTCCTGCTGCAGGTGGTCTGAGACCTTCACTTAGGGCTGGGCCAAATGTGCAGTTGTTAACTGAAGATCTTAAGAGCTGCTGAAAATAAGGTTTGGGACTGGATTTTCTTTGGTATTAGTCATGCTAGTAGTTGCACGATTTTAAAATGCTAGCTAAAGTGAGTGTCATAGGCATAATAGCAAGCTAGGACAAGATTTTGTATTCAAGTGCAGCACTTTTAAGGACAGACCCAGATAGTAGCAAGTCAAGGCACTCTCAGAAAACATACTTTCCCTCCTGGCTTATGTTGTGATGTATACTATTCTAATAACAAGTTGCAAAGCAAACAATTGAGGTTTAGGAGCAAGGAAACTTCATCTGCATCCTCAAGATTTTTGGGAGAACCAGAACCAGAACTTGGAGTTGGTAAGTGTTAAAAAGGGTCAGCGGGAAAAAAAAGATCTAAAAGAACAGATTTGTAATTAATGCTAGCTACCAGCAGACATCTTGTAAGAGAAAGAAAGTGGTAAGCAGTTTTTGCCTTTATCTGTTGAGAAGGCAAAGAGCAAGACTGGTGTGAAACCCACTCTGAAGCAATGAAAATCAACCGAAAAAAGGAAAGGGAAAAGAATGGAAACGAACATATATGACCAGCAGATACACAAAGAATCTGCACCCAAGTTGGTTCACAGGATGGTTGTATGATATATAGAAACCTCTTTCTTGTCTAGGTTTTCAACACTTAGAATTTCACTTCCACTTTTTGTAACAAGTATGAACAATACGGTGTGTCCCTCTGACCTCAGTGAGACCTTAGCAGTGATGATACAAATGTCTGCACTACTACCTGTTCCATCTCTTGCATGAGAAAATACAACGAACACCAGGGAGAGCTGCACATTTTATTACAAATTGGGTTTCACTTCAGTGAAGCAAAGAGTTGGCATTTGGGAAACACCATCAGAGAAGAAGGCTAGGCCTAGAAGCTTAGTTGAAGTCACATGAGTATTTAATATCCATCTGCTTAAGAGCTGAGATGAACGTTAAGTAGTGCACAATCATATCTCTACAGAAACTCTGGGGATGGTGCTTCATTTTAGTGACTTGCATGGATGAAGCTTGAGTAGTGGGAGAGGCTCCAAGGGTAACAAAGCCACCTTTCCCATCAAAAGTGATTTTTTGCTGAGACACTAAAAGCCTGAGGTTCTTTCAACAGTTCAGCTGATTACTCACATGAGGATTGTAAACCTTTTGCCGTCAACAGTGCCCACATCCCTGAATATGTATGAGAATGTTACTATTTCTAGGGGTAGTGTATTTGTAGTCTTCCCTTCAAGATAATTTAGAGCAGCACCTGAATGTTCATGTCAGTAAACTGCAGTTTCTTCACACCAGTCATACACTGTGAATTGGTCTATCAGCAGCTGGGCTGGGCTTATATAATCCAAACTGTGAAGTTTCAAAAAAGGTGGTTAAAAAAAAACCACAACCAACTAAAATCAGAAAATATAGACAGTGAAAAATCTTTATTGTGCTAGAATTATCACTGGAAGCCAGGTCTTTAAAATTTTTTAAAAATAATAGCATTAAATGTATATCTATATATCTTTTTAACCTTTAGACAGACAACAGGAGCACTGCAAGCTGAATTTGCATTTCATAGTGAGAAACAAAACCATCCCACAGATATGATAAATCATCAGAGGAAAAACGAAGTGCCCTGATACATGCATATGTTTTTTTAAAATCACACAGAACGAAGACACGAGACACACAACCCAATCTCCATCTCAAAGGTTTATTAACTATAATGAAGCCTGGCTACATCAAGAGCAGGCTCACTGAAATTTGAAATATGGATTTGTTTCCAACAGTTATTCCCTGTTCCTTTTTTATTATTTTTGTGGACAATTAACTGACCTAGTTTTCAAATCACAAGAATTCTTAAGACAGTTTTCGTTATGTAGGTGCAATAGAGATTTATTTCCAGTGATATTTTGGTTACAAGGAGGAAAAAAAAGGCTGCCACTCCTGCGAAGCATGTAATATAAGAGGATTATTCATTCTGGTTCAACTTTGTTGACTTCTATGAATGTATAGCAGATCCAAGTTTGGACAAGTAAGTTTTGTAAGTGAAACCAAATGAAAATTTTCTATGGAAATATTATTTTGACAGAAGAAGCAATTTCTACAAAAGAAACATAACTGAAAAAATTTCATATGAAAATTTCAATTCACGTTTTTAAAGTCTATTCTTTCCTATAGAAAACCAAACCTAAACGTTACAGTTTGGCTTTGTTTGACCCAAATTAGAGTACTGGGGGGGAGGTGGGAAAACCAAGCCAGATTGTTTTAAATCAACTGACTTGGCATAAAACTGCATTTCCTATCAATATATTTACTTTGCCAATCATAGTTTCAGTCCCCCATTTCTTTTGGGCCAGCCTTCCTAGAAGACCACATATCCTATAAAGTAATAAATGGATTTCACTGACACATGGCTTGTCTACAAGATAATTAATTCTCAGTAAGCGAGGATATGAATTTACAGCGTACTAGCGCTATGCCGCACTGACTCTCCATATGGACATCCTAATTGCATTGTGGCTTATTCTATCTAAAGCACATTAAGGATATAACTACGCAGACTTGTTACTGGGAAGAAAGCGAGGATAAGGGTTTACTACTCTCCTATGGCATTAGCTGCTACGCTTAAATTGCCTTGGTGAGCTCTCCTTTCTTGCAGGAATGTGAGAGAGTAACTGAGTGTCCAGGCTGGACTTATTGCAGACTGTCTAATACGCTACAAATCCACATCCTGATTCACTCTTCCTTTTCTGGCCTCTTCACTGAGGTGTTGATCTGTGCGATGCATCATACTCCAAATGTTCAAATAGCTTACTTGCTCTGTGCACTTTGAATTCCCTCCTGTGTGGCAGCATATGGAAGAGGGGCATCTCTGCAGTATCCCTCATCAAGATGGAATTCTGTAGACATTTACTGCCCAGTATTTTCACTTTATCAGCAGGTACTGCATGAGGGCCATGCTCACCACTAATGCCTTTAGTCCATATTGTGGTTTGATCCTGGTTGTAAGATGAATGCCAAAACCTGTTCTGAGCAAACCTCAGAAGAGAACTGGCTTGGTAATTCAGCCTGGATACCATATATTAACTGACCTTACTTCAGGCTTCACAGCTGTCCCCATTTCCAGCTGTGCTGGTGAAGGGAGGTGCTAGTTACTGGCAGGTTTGGTAGGGGGACTCAAGCTCAGGACTTTTTCCACTGCAAGCCCAGCTTTAGAAGTTCAGGCTCCCAGTGCCAGGTTATATGCTGGCACTCCTTCCAGCTGTTGGTGTTTGACTGTGAGAGTGGTCTGTGCTGCTGAAACCACCTTCTTCCATCACTCCTCTGAGGATGGGGCAGGAGGCCATCCCACAGGTGAATCCAACTTATTTGTACTGGTAAGATCATTTGTAGTTATTATTGAATTCTTTCAAGCTTTTCATGTCTGCTATATCAATTGGAAATCTCACAGGAGGATTTCTTGTGAGACTTCCATGAGTGCTCATTCCCAGCCAGGACTAAACTACCCTGGGAAGACTTCATGGCCACTGAATTCTGGAGCTGCTATGACCAGGGAGTTCAGAGGTGTTAAAAAGGGGGAAGCCTCTTCCTTCCTCAGCTTTGAAACAAATATTGTAAGCCAAGGAATAGCAAAATCCAGTTTTCTAAGGATCTGTGTCCACTCCCCTGTATTCCCTCCCCCAAAACCTGCAGTATCCTCTCATCTTCAGGAACTGCTCCCCTTACCCAAATGCCTCCAGACCTGCAAGCCTCTATGCTCTGTGCCTCAAGAATCTCATCACTCTCCCATACTTCATGTGCATTTTCCTTTCTTGTGCCTGGGCACATGTAATGTTGACAGATACCTCTAGGTCTCCTCCCTAGGCTCTGTTTTTCTCTGTCACTCAAAGGACAGTCAGTGTTGGATCAAGTTTGAAGCTTGCCTTGCCTGTGTGTGTTGCCCTTTGTCTTGCCAGCCATGGCAAGACTTTCATAGCATGGAACAGAGAAGTGTTTGTTGTATCTGGCAGTCAGCAATGTCTCCTCTACTTCCACTGTTAATTTTCACTATCTCACAATCCTGAAGGCTTTTGACAGACTAGGCTGACAGTAGGTAGCATGTTCAAAACTTATTGGGGAAAGACGTGGGGGTAGTGACAGACAAACAGCTGAACAGATTCACATATGGAACAATGTGACAACCCCGAAAATCAGACCAAAAGTTCCCAATGTTTTGTTCATTCCATGTGAGCTTCCTTGTACGTGATACGGACTTTCAGAAGTTTGTGCTTAGGTCCGTGGTAATTTTATTTCTAGCCAGGGACTGACATGTATTATCCATGTAAGGAAAATTGACGAATTCTACATCAAAAAGTATTTACAGTGAGTGGTCATTCTGAACATACAGTTAGACCCAAACAAACATGAATTAGCAAGGTGCTTTAAATCTAAAATTAGATCTGAATTTAATAACTGTATATAAACGTGTGTATATACAAATCTACACAGGTAAAATCTACTGTCACTTTATGAATAGCATAAACCAGCATTTCCAAACTGTGGTACTGCAGCCTGGTATTGCAAGAAAAAAAAAAAAAATGCAGCCAAATTCCTCAGCATCAGTTCATCTTGGATTTAGACCACCTAAAGCATGCAGCACAACACTGGGGAGACTTGAGGAGATCTAGTAACTTCATATAGCAAAGACATGCTATCAAATCTGAAGTTTTCTGATGTAAGTAGATCCTTTCAGTTGAAATAGATTGTAATGGTATGTTGTTTTATGGGAATAATTCACGCAATGAATATTGCACTTAGAAGTTAGGGTTTGAAGCAGGAGATTCTCAGATAATTTATTTTTCCTCTTGCAAAATTTGGCTCCTCAGTTTTTCAGCCTGAGGAGAAAAAAAAAGAGAGTCTCTAGGAATTAATTTCTAATGCACTTGAAGAAATTTCTGTACATGATTCATTCATAGGGAAAGAAACAGCGAAAACCTTTTTCCACATCAACTTGCAACTCCATTCATATTTATCATCCGGTTCTTAATCCATTTAATCCAGCCAGAGTGCCTGTGAAAAGGAGAGAGGTATGGTGTGAAATGTGACAGCCACCAGAGCAGCAGGAGGAATCTGTTGTTTCATACCCATCCTTCCATGTGGCGGGAGTTCTGTGGCTCCCTGTGCGCGGCGGGGCGGGCGCCCACAGAGCAGCGGTTCCCAGGGAGCTCGGGTCTGTCTGCAGCCGCACCTCAGCGCTGATTCCTCCACAGTTTTCTGCCCCAGCTACCAAGGCAGTGTCAGGTGTGGGACAGGTGGAGCATAGGTGCTTGGAGGTGGGAAACATTTGCTTTCATTCATTCTTTTTTCATTATTATTATTATTATTTTTGTGCTCTGTGTCGCTACTCGCCCTACCTTTTGACTTTGGAGGTCTAAGAGGCTGGTTTTGCCCTTGTACCTATCCCATGACCTTTATGATAACAGCCCCTTACAGATCAGTTCGAAGGCGTAACCGAAAGTTAGCTGCAGATTTTGAGGTTTGCAGATGCGTGTATCTCAAGCGCTTGGGGTAAAAATGTGTTTGAATCATGAACATCGTCTCAAGCTGTAAGGCTGCTTAGCTCAGCTCTTTGCTTTCATGGCTTCGGTAAGCTTCGTTCTAGCTTCTTAGCTGCAATTGGTATTTTATTGACACCAAATGTGTGAACAAATTCGGGATTTGGTGGTTTTCTGGTGAAGAGGTGAATTTCATCCTGTACAAGAGGAAAAGCTAAGAGTCATACTTGTTAATTATGAAAACTCATATTAAATTCAGAAGCTTTAAGAGAAATTTTAGATTATGTTACATTCCCCAAGTCAGGGGAAAGAAAAAAAAAATCAAAGCATTCTCAGCCATCCAGATTGTAGTCATGGTTAAAATCTAGAGTTGGTAAACGCTTACCACAACAGTAAAGAATTGTTCCAATGTAGCAGCTATGCCAGTCACACAAATGCATACAGCAGAGGGGAAGAAGCTTTTACCATTTTTTTCACTTGATTTGCCAAATCCCCAACCTCACAGCAGAGCTCCCTTCGACACCAGGGTTAACCTTCCCAGTCTGCTCGCTCCTCTTATCTCCTTGGGCTAATGGATTCCTTCACTCTCCTGCTTCTGGTCCATCGTGGATGAGAGAACCTGTATTCCCAGGCAGAGAGGTAAAGCCATGAGTCATGAGTTCATCTTCCCCCAGTCCTCTGCTCAAAACTTGCCCATGAAAAGAAGTAGCAGAAGGAAAAGGACAAATACTGGAGTAAAAAAGATGGTGTGGGAGGGGAGGGAACAGGTTATAGGAGCAGACTGAGCTCAGTGAGGAGGGTAAAGGGAGCCACACCTGGCAGGAAAACATGCATTTTTACCTCCTGCTTGGTGGCAATCCCTCCTGAAGTGTGGAGACTTCATTTCATGCAGGTGTGCAATGTCTAATGCTGGCTTTACAGAATTGTGTAAACTCCACACACACAGGCTTTTCTGTGGTTTCACACAGGCAGCTCTTTCCTCATTTAATGCTTAGTATTTTACTAAATGACATAGATGAAGAATTAGTTTATGCAAACTCACTGTCAACTGATTCTGGCACACAACTAAATTTTGTTTTACATGTAAGCAAATGATATAGAGGTGCTTGGAAATTCCCACCTGGGCTGCTCTTCTGACAGTACCAGCAGACTTAAGTGCAAACCACTGCTTGCCGCAGAGAGACAGACTGATTCCAGGTTCTGTTGATTTATTTCAATTAGTTAGCCTAATGCAATCCCTCACTGAACATTTCTGATCTTCAAGGTGTCACATTTGCAAGAAAGCAATAGAGTCAAGAGGAGGTATCTTTGCTTGCCAGATTAAAGAAACTAATTAGTTAAGGATTTTTTAGTACTTAAAAAACCAAGAAGTGTGTGTTAGCTCCATGTCATGCTACAAAACGTCAACATGGTGACCTCATTTAATTATTTCCCTCATTCACACAGCTCGTAGATCCTCAAGACTTCTTGAATTTTCTAGGGACAATGGAATATTCGAAAGATGAAAGATTATATACAAAAAGAAAATAACTAATGAGATGTCAAAGCCTTATTTAAAAAATGCTCAGTGGAAAATTAGTGAATGATTTTTCTCAGATGCAAACAGGAAGTGTATGCTGCTAACTGTGTACTTCTAATCCATATATCCACTCCAGATCTAGTCATTTCATCTGAGACTGGGTTGCATTAAGGGGAGGGGTCAAAATCTGAGTCAGGGATGTGTGCTTGTATGGTTTACTATACTTTTTTTTCATATGTGGCTACTTTCCTGCATGAGTAGCTTTCCCAGAATGATTGCTGAAATGAAAATGGTATATGACAATATCAGTCATTCTGTATGTCTGCTACTAGTGCTTCTGCTTCCATAATGCTCCTGAATTTTTTGTTCATAATGCACAAATTGACGCAGTTTTCATTACAGTTCTGAAGCAAGGGTAGAGAGAACTGGAAAATAAGAAGTCTGCAGCTTTCCAAGCACGCACAAGTGCAACACATAATTCAAAACTTCAGTAAGACCCAAGTGCCAATATAATATTGTTTTAAGGCATAAAATCATGGAATAGTTTTCCTCAATATTCAAGGTGTGGTTATAGCAGAAACTTACATGTTGGTGAAATACCACATATGTTATCAGCAATTCTGCAACGTAGTTATAAGGAAAATCTTTTGCATATTATTACATCAAAAGAATGAAACAGCAGCTCCCTGACTCAGAAGACACACCTAGGAAGTCAGCAAGAAAAGCTCCAAGTGGAGGAACAACATATAAGGTGAATAGTATCTTTTTCAGAAAAAAAAAAAGTGTTTGGGACTAAGAACTTGTGAAGTGCTGGTAATACACTACATGCAGATTCAAAAGTGCAAAATGCTACTAGATAGAAGATGATGACAGATCTTTGCTCTTGTCAGCAGAGAGACAGTGACTGTAGCAAGTCATTATCACCCAAGTTGTTGCTGTGAAGTGTAAATAAAACAAAAATAGCGACACAGAAGATTGTAAGATGGTTGATCCAGGTTCTGGGTATTTGGAAACCAGCAACAGTAGAATCAACCAAGAAGCACCTTCATCATAACTGGAAACAGAGTTTAGAAGAGTGAGATGTTTTACTGTGAAAAGAAAAATCATCCTGTATCCAGACAGCTTGTGATAAACCTGACACAGATAATCTAGCACTAAAGACAATCTAAAGCAGCCAATTCAAAAGAAAAATACCTGCAAGTGGTTCTGAGTTAGAACAGCTTTACAGATGAGAGATGACATCAAAGTAGAAACTGTGAAAGAGTTGTTGTCTTCTTGAGGCTGAGAATTCAATCACGGTTAACTAATTATACCTATTTCAGTCACAGTCTTTCCTGCACAGCATTAGCAGAAGAAAGATTTAAGCCCATCAGCCATAATACTTCACTCACTTTAAGTTCTACTGCCAGGATTTAGTTTATACAGTCACCTGCTCAGAAAAACCCATCCACCAAAGCACGTCTTGCTGCTATTTATTGTTCAGTCTTTAAGAGGCAATGTGGAGCTTATTTGAATCTCATATGGCAATTTTCAAACTAAAGAGGCTGATATGGCCCTTTTTATCTACAAGCTAGGAGCAGTCTCAGAAGAGGAGCTGGTACAGTCACCATGCATTGTCTGCCATGCGTATGGTGTACTGGCTTGTGATCATGCTGATAGAGTTGAGGAGACAGAACACAGAGAAGATACATCACAGCTTCTCAGCCTCTTTTCACTAGGTAGCAGCAAGAAAAGCCCCTGGGTAATGCTTTGAAGAGCAACAGAGAACAATTACTATTGCTCTGAGAGACAGTAGTGCCAGGTGAAGGACAAAGGATTGCAGTGCTCAAAGAGCCTGGTTTCTTTGCTTCCTCACCCACTAAAACCACCTTTGAATGCTACAACTACCTTGAAATGCTGTTTGTACACATGAACTTTTAAATATACTTGACAATATACAAGGTATAAATGAGTCTTCCTATTATTTGCTATTCATTTATCGATCTGTATCATAGATGGGGAGAATTCTGCGTTTAAATTGGTTCCCTAACACTCCTTGGGGAAAACAAAACAAAACAACAACCACAACCAATATATTAGATCATTGAGGAGGCAATAAATAGATATACTTAGATTCAAAGACGTGAAAGGATTTACTATCAAATCAGGGGCAGTCAGTAAGCACCACAATGGAGAAACATAATACAACTGTATAATTGCAATTCAGCTCAAGTATATTTTTAGATACCTAGGATTCACTGAGGCTGAGCAGATGTTGAATGCATACTTGCTGGTTTTGAGGATAGTTGGATATGCACAGATAGTGTTAATTGAACAGATTTTGTGTATTTGTCAGCTGGTCAGCCTACAGATAGATGCTGAAAGCACACAGAGAAGCAAGCATACATTGATTTCAAGAAGATACTGTATTAATAACAACTTGTCTTCATAGAAATGTTATGACCAGTTCTCCAATCAGAAATTTTGAATGTTCCAGACATAATTAATAAGAAAGGTATTACTAAGATGTCAGGAGAGGCACACATCTTCTGAGCAGACAGGAATTCATCTTGAAACCTGACTGTTGCTCAAAGCAGAGAATTAGTGATCAGAGAAGTAACTATCGTGCCCACGTAGATCTTGTTCCCTGAGAGCTGGTAATACGGGAAAAACGATGAAAAAATGAACACGACAACTTTAGGTATGGAATAAAAAACAAAATGTGGACCCTCCTGAAGTGATCCTCAGGTCATCTGTTTGCATTTCTGGGAAACAAATGGTTAATACAACATTTCCAGAGTGTGTCTCACGGTTAGCCTTCCCTGGCAGTGCAGAAAGCTACAGAGCAGATGCACTTTTCATTATATCCTGGGAGATGCCACAAAAAGTCTGAGAGAAGCAGCAGAAGATCTAGGGCAAGAATTAATTTTAAGGATATAAAGCTGCACACAGCATCCAAAAGGAGGAAATATTTGGGTAGGGCATCAATAGTCAGGCCCTATCGAATTCTTTGCTAAGGAATGGTGGAAAAAGGATTGCGGAGATAAGCTGCACAAAAAATGTTCTCCTTTTCCCATGAGATCTGTACTCCATATGTACACCATGGTTCAACCATTGAGGGTAAATAAGACATAATCACTTCTGAAGACAATTTTTTTTGTCCTCCCGCTTCCACAGACAGCTTTATCTGGTCCAATAGATGAGCAGGTTGGACCATGAGTATAAACGAATTTCACTTCACTCAGCAAAACATAGTACAACACTGAAACAAGTATGCACAAAACTGTGCACAAAGTCTGCACACCTCTTCCACACTTTCAGTAGTTTTAGAGACAGGAAAGCTGGGAGCCTTGAATCAACTGCAAAGAGAGTATGGTTATTTACAGATCTTCTCTAAGCTTTTATAAGCACAGGATAAACAGATTTCCTTCTGCAATTAAAAAGTTTATGTGCTATCTGTCCCTAAAAGTGCAACCATCAATATCAGTGAATGTCGTTACCAACATTTCAGTGCCAGCTGGAGTTAAGCTGTTTCCAGCCAGCTTCTTAAGGTAAAGACTCTCCAAAAGGCACTGCATGCACACTCTCAAGCAGAAATTTGAAGATAATCTCTTCTCTGTTACTCCCCTTGTGTTGAGCCCTGCAGCATGGGCCAAACAACCGACACCAAGGAGATCTGAACCATCCAAAGCTGTTCTGAAGCCTAAGGAATGGAAGCCCATCCCATCCATGTCACACCAAAGCGTGTACAATTCGTGAGAATGACCCCAAGTGCTTGGGCCATCTACTTAGCAAAGCTATACTAAAGAAGAATGAAGAGCTCTACATAGTTGTTTTAATGAAGATTTAAATGAGGAAGAGATCAGTGCCTTTAGGAGTATGCATCTACTGTGCTCCTTACAGAGTAGCCAGTATTCTTAATCAGGGCTAAAGACTCTTCCTTCGTGACATTTTTTCCACATTTTTGTTAAAAATGTTCCTAAATAATAAACAGGTGTGAAGACTCAGCATGCAAAATTAATCATAAATACATTTATAATTGCTGGACAGTCATTAAGAATAAAATTGAAACTACTAAGCTATAAATCTTTGATTATCATATTTAAATAAAAGTAAATGGATATAGATGCCTTCAAAAAGTATTATTAGAATTTGCCACCTTACATGGCAACAGCAACATGGCAACAACAGGACTCCCAGATTTGTTCACAGGCTTATTTAGCAGACATTTTTTTTAAAGACAATTGCCTATACAGAGTAATTAAAAGACAATGATATTCCTATTTCAGGAAATAGTAATGTTGTTTTTTTGAAGACAGAGCAATACTAAGGGGAGAGGAGTACAATGCACAAGCAGTAGTCTCAGATGAGTTTAAATTAAAAGTAATTTAATTTCTTGAAACATGGAATGGTTTCAAAATGTATGAAACCTGCATCAACTTAAAATGAAGATACTTTGAATTGAGAATACATCCAGATTTGCAAGAGGCTGCTGTAGCTCCTACTAACATTACAAATGAGGGCCGGATTCAGAGGCTGAACTTTGGTGTCCTGTATCCCTGTATAATATTCCAATAGATAGCACAATAGCTGCTGTCAAGAAGGGTTTGGGTTTTTTTTCCCTTCCCTCTGCCTGCCCTCTTCTCCATTTTTCTGTGACTTGGACCAAGGAAAACTTCTCCTTGGACATTTTCTCAAAACTTAAGGGTTTCTTTTTGACGTATACTGTCTCGTGATAAAACTCGTCCATGCCACATATCCCTCTTGCTGGTTTTGGGTGACTGGAGGCTTGGGCAGTGCCTGGAGCCAGGTGACTGTGCTGTGCTTCCAAAGTCTGGCACGGGAGCTTCCAGCTTTCAAAGGCCATAGCAGTACCTTCACTAACATTACCCTGCACTCCACAGTTCCTCAGTGTCCATATGACAGGTGGCTAAATATGTTCCCGGTGATTCCCTCTGAATGAAACAAGGAAAACAGTTGCTGAAATAGAGCAGGACAGTGAAAACCTGCTTTGACATTTTAGAGCAGAATCCAAATCCATATTCTTGAGTTTTCTAAAAATGTATTTATACTTCTAGTCACTATGAAGTTTGCTAGATTTGAAGGGCTGACCTAGTGTTAAAAGATTGTTTGCTCCTTTTAGTACCTTCCTGACTTATCTTGAGCAGTGACTATGATTGCTTATAAAAATTAATACAGAAAGAAAAGATTTCTGCTATATGCCGACTCAAATCCCAACATGGAGATCTGACCAGGCCAATTCAATGAAAATAGCACCAATATCAATGGTAACAATGTCTGAGGAAGGAATGAAGGAAAGGGACATTCTATGCTCATTTCTAACCTGTAGTAACGCTACCATTAATTAATTTTAAAACAACTGGAAATTTGCCTCAAAGGCAATAATGGAAACACCAACAAAACCAAAGTTTTGTCACTGAGGATGGTCTGCAGGCATAATTATTCTAAAGGTAGTTTAATACTAGCAGTACTAGCCAAATATAGGACCTAAGATTTTTAAGTAATTTATAGTCTAATTCAAGACTTTTTATATTTCTTCTGGACAGTCCTTTGAACTACTGTAAAGTATATCTTCTTGGAATTTCTTCAAATTTTTCTGTGCCTGAAACCAAAGGAATTTGAACTCTCTGGGTTTTATTTTGTATTTCTTTCAAAGTAAACTCTTTTATAGTCTGATGTGTCATCAATGAAAAATGTGTTGCAAAGAAAAATAGCTATTGAATACTACTCTCCTCTAATTACTTTATCCAGCAGGTGGTGAAATTATTGTCTTCTGTAACACTATCTACTATAAACTACAAATAGCACAGTTGTAACTTAATATGACACGAACATTAATGCTCTCTCCTGATGTTCTGATCTTTTTTCTTTTAATAATTGTGAGAGTAGGGAACAATAGAATCAGGAGCACAAAGTTTAATTTAATAGCAAAATAGCTGGGATACTTTGCTTCATGTATCATATGTATGCACCTCATTATCCTAGATAGTAGAGCGTTAACAGTGTATAATATATTTTTTTTTTACTACAGGGTCAAGAAGTGAATGGGATATGGTATGATCTCAAATTAAGGTCCCTTGATATTATTTCAAATTAAGGTTCCAGTCCTACAAATATTACATCTAGAGTAACTTCCCTTCAGAAATCTCAAAGTCAGTAGGATGGCCTGCATGTCCACAGTTATATGAATATCCAAACCTCGAAAACTTCTGAACATGCCTAATTTGAAATCCCTGGCACTTACCGTGCTTCAAAAATGGGACATGAGCTTTTTGTTAAAATAATAATTATTCATAAGAACAGAGCAGGCTTTAAACTGATTCAGCTCTCAGCACTTCAACACTAGATTTCATGCAAGAAACCACCAAATAACAGTGACAGTAAAAAGAGATAAAAGGGTTCAGTAGGCAGATATAAGTATCTTTAAAAAAACATAAGTACATATCTTGCTCTCTCTATATATCTCTAGTTCATGAATGGCATATTCCAACTTTGGTCCACCAAAATCAGTTACCCACCTCCTATTTTGAATGATGCAGCTTGATACTGAATCACAATGGAAGGATTGCAATGACAGGGGTGTCCAAAGCCATCAAAGCTCTTTAAAAAATGTTGAATGCTGGGCAACTTAAACACACGGACAAGCAAATTCCTAGCCTCATCATTTATGAAGGACGCAGCTGTGAAATTCTCCATGAAACAGCAATGGAAAGCCAAGTTATAATAATTGAATCAAAATTAATCATTAGTTACAACTGCAAACTTCATTCAAATACCATCATAAAGGATGTAAAGTCAAACATTAAAAAATGCAGGAGATGCCGGAACTAAGGCTGTGTAACCTCGGTTTAGCCCCTATAATGAATACACCATATAATGCAATCCGCAATTATGTGATAATACATTATTTTCTATAGGATGCTTGCCTCATTCAGTTCACAGCAAGGATTAAGTACATGAGAAAACCAAAAGGAACAGGATTTGAGAGCTTTCAGAACTTGGACCTTCTCCAGTTGAACACAATGACAAAACTTTTCAAGATTTCACCCCAGAAATGTTCTCAAATGGGACTGTTAATTTTGTTGTGGAAGCATGGCTAGCAACCATTTGGGAAAAAAACAGACACTGAAAGGGTAAACCCCCAGCCTGTTATTCTTCCTCCTCCTCCTGCTTTCTTGTCCCCTCTGCTGGTGTTATTTGCCTCCTCAATTAAAATGAGCCACACAGAGCCCACATTGGACCCACAGAAGATGCAGAAGCTCTGAAAGAAGCACAGGGACATGTGGCTGGAGGTGGTGGGACCTGCAAGGGTGGCTCTTATGCCAAGCAAGGAGCTCCTCTCGCATCAACGGGCAGGACGCATCCTCTCTCCCCATCAGCCACTCATTTCCTGACCTCTTCCTCCCTGACGAGGTTTTTACACATAGTTATGCCAAACATAAGTCATCTGTTTGTGTAGTTGTAGTCTATTGTTGTGGCCTCATCTTGCCACAGTAAGAATGTGCAGCTGGGACCTGGAGCTAGGCTGTAACCTCTCTAAATAAAAATGCAAACAGTTTACTTTGTAAAAACAATAATCAGTAGACTAATTACTATTTCACACTGCTACTTTCAGCCACCACAGATTTCAGAAATGCGAATATTATTGTCGTATTGCACACTGAGAGGAGTACACCAGGAATATAAAGCCCTATATGGTGCATTGGCCTGCACTGGTGCAAGCAGGATGTTGAGACCTGGCTGCTAAAAATAAATCCATTTTGTAAAGGGTCACTCTTCTCTGAAAAAAACAGTGTGGCATTTTTGAAAGGAGATAATACTGTGAGCAGATAGAGATGAAGTTATGAATATAATCTGCTTGGATTATGAAGATTAAGTGGCATTTGACATACTTCTGCATGTTATACCGGCACATAAGGTCAGAAAATGCAGGACAGAAAGCACTGTCCTTGTCTGCTTATGAAACTGTCCAGAGGCAGATTTCCCTGATTAAGAGTTATGAGTTAATAACCCAAATAAAGTCAGGGAGTGGAATGGTACATATACGTACTGATTGGTGAATTTTACAAGTGCCTCTTTGCCAGGGTGGACGGGAGACGGCGACTCATCACCAAAAGACCGGCTGAGATGTCACGACAGCATGTTGTGCTGTCATTGTGGGGGGACGCTTGGGAACAAGTAACCTGTTTGTGAGGAGCTTCTCTTGTGGGAGCATGCTCAGGGTCCCGGCGCTGGACAGGCCATTTCTCATGGTGGCAGTGGTGTCTAGCAGAGGTGGTGTCTAGCACCCCTCCAGCTTGCACTGGCAAAGGGTGCTCCTCTCTTCCTAGGCCACCACAAATTTCTACCAGGCTGACTGCAAAGCTACTCAGTGGCTAAAATGCCCTTCCTGTTTACGTCCCATCTTTTCATTCCAACCAGCCAAAACCTTTTTACTCCTCTCAAGATAAAGAGAAAGCCGCAGTGCCTGTGGTGGAGGTTAGTGGATTTCTTTGCATTTGAGGAAGGGCAAATTATTCCAGAGAAAGTGATTAGATCTTGAAAGGCCCAAACAAGAAAAACATACTACCCATAGATTTCATTACCTCCATGCAAGAGTGATATTATACAGTTAGGAAGTGGGTCTGTAAGGCAGACACTGTATCTTCTATACAATTGCAAAGAGATTTTCAACAACTAGAGAGCAGAAAGCACCTTACAATGACAAGAAAAATAATGGGAAATCAAGGAAAATTAAGGGGACATATGGGGATATCAGAAATATTTCAGGAATTAAAACATTCCAGAAAGTGTCCCTTATTTCCTGAGGGAAACCATAGGCAACACCCTACACTCATCTTGGGCTGGTGCTCTAGCTGAGAGTCTCTGTCTCATCTGTCGGTCATAGGCCGGTGTTACAAAGAAGGACAGATCTGTAGGCTGCTGGACTGCAGGAAAAGCTGGGGCAAAAAAATTTCAAAGTGCCAGCTTTAAGTTGGGATTTACCATGAATGCCAGACCAGCAGAGCCAGCAAGAATACAGCTCTCCGAGGCGGCACGTAGCCACCCAGCAGGTTGTCAGAGGGTCTACATCTCCCTTATTTTCCCCTAGAGCATGTTGGAAGCTGGCAGATGCCCAGCTCTTGTGAAAAAACAGGCTGCTTCTTTAAAGTGTAAGAAACTAATTTTAAGTGGACATTTTTAGAAATTTGGCCTTTGTTTCTCCACCAGTTTTTCTTTTCTCCATACATCTTTAACAACAAAATATGTTTAGCAGCAAGAAGAAAAAACATTCTTAGCAGTGGATGGGGATTTTTCCAGGATCATTTCAGTGACAACTATGTATAGTCCTAAACAGTATGAGGGCATGATTCAGTGATCCAAACAAACTTTTGGGTTGAGACCAGCTGTTACAAATACTTTTTTGCTCTTTTTAGGAATAAAAAGAATCTATGTGTATATTACACTCAGGCTGAGACTTGGGCTGCTTCTTGTTTGCTTTTCATCATGTTCATGCTTTTTCTCATTGTTATTGTATTGCTCTCAGCTTTAATAAACAGAATATTTTTTAAAAAGTCCAGTGACTCTTGTATCTGCAATTCAAGATTCCTTCTGACTTGGCATAGCTCAGAGAACTGTTGTCTAAGTTGCTGACCTACCTCAGATCTTCTTGCTTTCTGGTTGCTGCTTGTATTTTTCAGTGGTAGGAAAGTGACAGTAATATATATATATAACATGAGTTAGCGCGTAGCTTTTTCATTCTGCTCTGATAGTTGAGCTACCGAACAGTGAGTGACAGAAAATAAAAACAAAACAAAAAGAAAAAAAGAAGGCATGACATATAGTAATAAGAAATGAAAAAATATGAAATTCAGGCAAGAATAATAAAAGCCAATCCTAAAATAAATGGCAGGATTTGATTTTGCAGTGCTGGCTTGCAGCCAGGTAACTGTCTGAAAAGTGAAACAAGTGAAGCAGATACACCTAAGGTAAAAATAAAGTGTGTATTCTTTTGAGGGGAAGATGAACTAGAAGAAAATAAAAAGACCCATCAAGAACGATGGAATTGTGTGACTTTAACCCCTTCAGTCCCATGTTGTGTAGAAGAGCTGCTTCTATTTCTCCCTGTTTCTTTTGAAAGAGGCAAATTAGTAATAGAATGAGAACAGTAGTATGTTCTGAACAGAGGGAGGAGCTGGAAGCATGTGAAGGTGAATCCTACCTCCTTTCACACTCCTCTGTGAGTCATACCGAGTCATGTCCTCCCAGCTTTGCTCCAGCTATAACTCCTCTGGTCCTCTCAATCTGGTCAACAGGCCTTGTGAAACCACTTCAGGAGGACAGATAAAAAAAGATCTGTTCTTCCAAATTTCAAGTACTTTTCTTCTCGTTCCAGGAAGCCTCATAAAACAAAATGTCTGCTGAACTGGATCCAATCACCACTTTCAGTTACATGGATGAAAACAGAATCTGGTCCAGAACAGGAGGAACCATCTCACAGGAAAAAGTGCTTTTTCACCCACAAACTTTCAGTAGTAGCTTGTTTGGGTTTTGGCACAATGTTCCAAGCCAATTTTAATCTTAATTCCTTCTATCCCACAGGGATTTTATTATTTTTTTTTTACCACTTGACTGGGAGCTATATTTCCATGACTACAATTCTTAAAATGCTTTAAAAAGCATTCAAATTAAATGGTCCTCATTTTTTTTTTTTTTTTTTTTTTTTTTTTTTTTAAGTAAAAGCCAATCCTAACATGATAGCCAAATCTAAAACAACTTTTCTATGGCTAGGAGAATTCCTCTCCTCTAATCCCTGTAAGATGTGAATTTTACTGCTGTTTACTGTCAGCTGTCAACTGATAGGAGCAGACTGGCTAGGAGGAAGCAGGCAAAGATGAACAAGGTATTCTCCAGTCATAAACTCATCTTTCACATACATGTCAATGGAGATAAAAATCATCAGTCAAAAGGAAGCTCCCACAAACATCCTCTTGCAGCAGTTTTGATGCACAATGGACACAAATCCCAAATTAAGTCACTCCCTAATGGAGCCTATACAAATACCCTTCTGCAATGAACTCTGCCTGCTGTTATTCTTCACAGCGATAACAGAGGCCAAAAGAACTCTTACAATCTTGTTAAGCTTATATGAAATAAAAGCTACTTATATGTCTCTGAAAGCACTTCATGGTGAAGATGGTAAACACTGTTTGGTTTTGTTGTGGTTTTTTTTTTTTTTTTATGGCTACTGCTGCATATATTTTTCTCCTTATCTTAGTGCAGCTTCTCAGTATATCGGTGTAAAAATAAAGGCAACCTATCCATTTCCCTTCCAGATTTCCAAGAAAAGTTACAAGCCAATTAGCTTTGTATCATAAGCTTTATTGGCAGCAGAAAGCCAGAATCACAGGAACATTTGGTTCCCAGGAATTTGGATCTTGTAAGAGAGGGCCAGTGCCAACACTAACCAGAGTGTCTGCCAGTTGTTGTTCTTCACAGCTACAGCTGGCTGTCATTTCCAGCAATGCTGTAGATTAAAGATCAATACCTGATCAGATTCACTCTGTGGGAGCTATGGCAGCAGCAGGAGATCAGGCTGCCACTCCACTGCCCTCTAAGGACAGAAGTTAAAGAGAGGTGAGCAAAAGTCCAAAACCTGGAGGGAATGCTGAATTTGAAGGCAGCCTTGCATGGTCCCCCTGGCAGATGATGTGGTATCTATAGTGTATAGATCGTGAAAGTAAATTTCTCAGAAATAAGATCATATGGGTCTCAGTAATGAATCCCACACAATTTGCTCGGTTCTGCCCTGATCTTGGAATCCTTTCTCCCTTCCTCTAGTCTTCTTTTCTCACACTAAGAGTGATATTTCTTGGACTGTCATGGCCCCCGAAACATGTCAGAACATTATTGTTGTAATAACTGCATCTCAATATGCTTCCTTGTGCAGTCTCCTGGGATATAGAAAACATTGCCTAGGAATCCTTATTTATGTCTCTAAAGCAGAAGGGCAAGGTTACAGCTTAGATACATGAAGTGCCCTTCTCTTTTTTGCTTTCTGTGTCCCCAGCAATTGCCTCAACAGAAGAGCAGAAGAAAACATTAGAGAAATACAAATGGCCTTGATCTTGATTAACTTTTTGGGTCACTCTTCTTAACATCATTATATAAAAGAGATCATTCATGTTTGGTCCATGAGGCCCTACGCAGCCTCACACTGCCTGAGTAATTGGTGTCTTTCCTCTGTGAAAAGGGAGTAGTAACACTTCTTCAACTCACAGGGATGTTGCAATGGAAAATTAGTCAATGTATGTAGCATACTTTGAACAAAAAAAATATCTTTCTGTATGCACCAAATTTTATTGGTGCACGTGGGTATTGTTTTTCCATAACACAGCACAGATCCAAAAGGAAACATTTGGTTTTTTGTTTCGTAATCATTTATTGTTAAACACAGCTAAGACAATCCAGCTAAGCAGTATTTGAGTCGTGCAGTTTGGTGTAGATTTTAGGAGGCCTTACTTATTGCTGTTTCAAGCTGGGTTACTTCAGGGGTTTCCAGAGAATCCATCTGCCTCCATAGCGTGGGTCCCTAAATCTCTCCTTGAGCAGCCAGGCCACCGGCACAGAGCAGGGAGCGGAAGAAGCGTGCCATTTCCCAAATGCAGTAATTGATTTAGCAGCAGTTTAAAACAATGTTGAGCATTGTCAAGGATGTTCCTTTGTGGCACTAAATCAAGTTCCTCAAGATGGATTACATACTAACCACATACTATGTAAAAATCTCAAGGGCTGTTTATTGTTCAACAATTTATGATAGCTTTGTTAGAGTTCTTCATATCAGGCGTCTCTGGAGTATGAGAAGAAACAGAGACAAATAGCATACAAACTATATTGAACAATTCATTACATTATATTGTCGAAACCTAAGCACAGCATGCAGATAACCCTTTTATGCACGCTGCCTTATTGAACAATAATCACTCTGTAATGTTTCAGATATTTAAATCATATTTATAATCACACATTTTAATGCAACATCCCTCATAAAGTTCTCAAGACATTTTACAGGATGCATAAAGCATGGAAAAATACAAAATTTTAAAATGCAGATTCACCTACCACAAGCCCTGGAGGCAAGCTAATAAGGTAGATATACAAAAGCCTAAGTTGACAGTTTAACGGTTTAAGTAGTGTATATAATAATTCAAACACGTTTTAAGATATCCTTAGTTATAAACCTGTTCTTTAACTAAATATTTGGGCTAGGTTGTATAAGTGCTTATTTTCAGTTTACAATTATGGTGAGAAAGCGCAATATTTCTTGGTTCCTTATTTAGAATCTTCTCCTTAAAACCTTTCATGGATACCAAGCTGAAAGATAAATTACTGGAGGAGGTTTCTAGTGTCTTTCCTGAGCAGCATTGCATATAACAACATTTTTCCAAAGAGGACCAGAAAACTTGTCTTGCTCCATGGGCCACAGGACCGTGAGTCACGTCCTCGCAGCTGCAGCTCTGCTAGTGATATTCCGCATTGGCTGGAGCACATCACCCTGTGCCTCAGTTTCCCAGTGTAATTAGACAGATTTAATAACACTTTTGTTTCAAGCTTTTGATGCACATATGCATATGTGCGCATGTAACATCCCATATTCATGATCATAAATGTTATTCAGCCAAAGCTCCCATTCATTCTTGTCTAAAACAGCACTTGAGGATGCTTTCCTGAACTGGTGACCAACACAGCTAGTGCAGCACTCGGCATGTGAAATGTGCAGTCAAGTGATGATCTTTTAGCACTCAACAGCACACAGGCACCTGAGGTAGACTTGGTTTGCCCAAAGATATCTTAATTCTTATTATAGAAGTGCTGTTCTTCCTACCAAAGCAAGTAGTAGCTAGCCTAGTAACAAATTAATTCCTTCTCCTTTATTCCCATTCTTTTTGGTAGAACACAACTTCCAAAAATCCAGATTGGGTTAATAAACTGTCATGAAAGTTTTCCTGAGCAAGGACTGTGCCTCTGTCAGTGGAAAATTCTGGAGGTACTGGCAACTTTGTTTTTTTGTTTTTTTTTTATTTTAACATATTTCACTATGACCAGAAATATTTTCTAATATGTTGTAATGTGTAAAAAGTGTGGGAGGGTTGGGATATTTTTCTTGATAGCACTTTGTGCACATGTCTATATTCTCATGTCATATTTGTGGCTTGCATTCAAACTATAGATCAATTCTCATTTCTCTACTTCCAGACATTTCCCCTTCTTTTAAGTTAACACTTAAAAATAAGGATCAAATGTCAGGGAACTTTAAATAAAAATACATGCTATTTTGATGTTTCAGGATCTCAAAAACAGTATGTCATAGTTTGATGGGAGATAATTAAGCAAATATAGAAACAAAAGCCAAAGCCTTTAGGGAAGAAATAGAGCAGAAAGACACCCTATGGTGGAAAAAGAACTGGCTAAACAACAAAGTCTAAGGATAGGAACAAACTAGGAGGCTTTGTGATCCTTCATCATTTTTTTCAAAGTTTATAATTCTATTTTTGCAAATCATTTATGTCCTGAGAGATGACTAAGGAAGCCCAGTGAGTTATGGGGCATCTGGTTTTGGCTGACACTCCAAAGGACAGCACCTTCCCCTGGCTGCTCTTGCAGCTGGACACCCAGTGGGAAGGCAACAGCCAAGAGCAGCCTGTGAGAGAATCTGGTCAAAGCTCTTTTTAGTTTACTACATGCCCCTGAGTCAGGCATGAAGTACGGTAGTACACACTGTTGTGCCACACTGCCATGTTTTTATCTTTAACTTCAGCCTGTACCTTGTTTCCATTGGAAATGGCTGTGTCTAGGGTGACAGGAGAAGCCCAGAAAGACTCACTGCCATGCACCGAGACCATGTATACACAGTCAGCTGTTTGCATTGGTTTCCTGCAAGCCCTATCAAGCTGGTTGGCTTGGGAGACACTATCTTTCACAATGGTGAAACCAAGCCAGACTGCTTTTCAGTGGCATCTTACATCCCTGAGAGACAGCAACCCTGGCCCACAGGTCTTCACAGATCCTGAGCTCAGCAGGAGCCCATTTCTCCAACTAAGGTCTTATCTTATAGTTACGCCTCAACCTTTGCCAAAGGTAGGGTTATAACCTACCCTCACTCCTTCACTTCAAACACTGCTTCAGAGAAGAATTTGATCATCCTTGCAAAACATCTGTATCCAAACAGATAGGAGAAAGAGGGAGAAACTGAGGAAGAACTGGCTTTTCTGGAGCCTGCTGCTGGCACCCGAAGGCAAGCTCATATCCACGGGTTGCACTGGATCAGGAGGGCCTGAACTTGCCTATGCTTAAGAATATCCTTACAAAATGTTTCAATGACGTGTTACAGACAGCAAAAAGGGCTGGAAAGACTGGTTCTGTGTCGGCATGAAGGTACAGTTGGAACTCAAACACAAGGCATCAGTCATCAGCAGGGACAAACTGCAGAGACAGTCTCAGATGACTTTCCACATCGTTGTGCCGACACTTCCTCATTTCTGTCTGAGTCAAAAAAATACTGCTATTTTGGAGGCAAACCTATATTGAGCCTTCTCTTGTACTTTTCTACATGTTTTTGTTGTCTCTTTTCCTGTCTAGTCATAATTTTCACCAAAAACAACATGCAAGGATGAGTTTTAGTTAGTGGCTTGAGCACATGGTAGGTTATAGAACTGTGAGCAGTCGGAAACTGTCAGCCTTACCTAATGAAATAACAGATAGAGGGCGAGAATAATAGCTCCCCTGTCTGCTAGACTATTAATAGAGGAACCATCAATATTTCAAAATGACTGGTAATAACAATATTTTAAGGATGGGGGTGAACCTTGGAAAGAAATGAACTTTCATTACTAGCAGGATTGTTACAGCATAAATTAAGTGCTTTGAGAAATAGTTTGTTTGGTTACCAAGCAAAAATACAGTATCAAATGTTAGTTATTGTTGTTATTTTTTATTATTCTGCTTTTCTAATGTTTAGTCATTCTTTTTTCCCTTTAACATCCATGTCCAAAAAATACATAGAACTTCTGACCTAGGAATATATTTATACAACATCACAAAGCTTTTCCATGGCAACAGGCCTTGTCAAGCTGTCACAAACACCATAATGACAGATTTCCAAGCAGTTCCCAAATAAATATGATCCTAGCATGTAAATGGAGAAAAAAGCTTTTCGTAAGTGACGTGTAGTTCTAAGCACCTGGGCCTTGAGATAGGGTGCAGGTAGAAGAGTTAAGAGCCAATATTTCACCATGAAAACTAGCAGGAGATTCACTGTTCAATTAAGACTAAAGCCCATGCATTTGCAAAACAAAGAGTAAAGGCTAGTTCTTGAGACCTTTGTCACAAAACTAAGCATGACCTGCCTCAGCCAAAAGGGCTTCTCAAATGATTGAAGACATTTCTCGGGAGTTGAAGGACTGGACCCTGCCAAGCGAAGAAAGATTTAGAATGATAGCTGGCACTGGCTCTGCAGCACATAGAGCTTCAGAAGTCCCTACAGAAGTCAAGGAATTCAGGATTGGGCACTCTGATATAAAAAATTTTCTGGAAGTCACATTCTGCCTTTGAGACATTTTCTGCTTTTTGCTGAATTCCACTGCAGTCAGCAGTACTAGTAGGAATAAGGACCTTGGGAAAAATGTTTTTAGAAATGAGCTGCAGCTATGAGTTATGAGAAGTGGGTTTAGGCTGTCCCTCCCCTCAAAATTTTGTAAGCACTTACATTTAAATAGAGTATCTCTTAAGGAGGCATACTTTCATCCACCTTGCCATTAGCAAAATACCTGAGTATCCCAAGTGAAGCCAGGTGATCATCTGTGTATTACTTTAACTTAATGATCATAACAGTGGACCTCTGATACTATCCTTTTTTGTACTATTGTACATTTTTTCTCCCATATGTCTTCCCAGAACACCCTCCAATAGCGTTACCTTGCTCTTTTCCTCCCCTTACTCTCAGCTTTATGCCTTCACTCATGCTACTTCCTAACACATTAAACAGTCTCCATGACCTCATCTGTCAAACGTCCTTTTATTCACATCCAAAAATCTCTGAAAACCCACCTCTTCCAGTAAGCAAGCTTTGTCCTTTTGTCATTTATAATTCTGTCTGTCTCTTTTTTCTCCTTGTTTCTCTTTATTTTTCACTTTGTAACAGACAGAGCTGGTAGTATCATCAGTAGCTAAAATTGCCTGACATTTCCCATTACAAGATTTTGTTTTTAGTTGCTTATAATTTTGCAGCTTTAAATTACTTGGACTGAATTTTTCCATGCCAGGTGTCTCAAGCAAAATTTTTCTGGAAAGTTTCAGCTAGACTGGTTTAGACAGTTCTGAAAATGCAATTAAGGAAAAATGCCATGGTTTAGCCACGTGAAAGAATTCTTACAGGCACTTTGTTCAAAAGCACTAGCAGCACCATGTTGTGGTGTAGCAATTTGAAGGAGTCAGTGAATCCCTTGCTTTTTTTTCTGGGGTCTGCCTTTGTCTGCACCCCCAGAAAACTGTCAGCCTGTGGCTCTCCCCCCAAAACTCACCTAAACTCATGCTTCATGGAGAATTGTGAGATTTTGTCAGCTGAATTCTCTAACGCAATAGGGGCTGGAGTGGAAAAAGTTGGGAAATTCCAGAACTAAGGTTGCTTTGGTAGCCTTAATTAGACCTCCACATTGTGTGTAAGCTTTAGCACACTGTATTTAATTACATGATCACATAAAGATTTTTTTTTCCCCACTGGACCTGGCCTCACGTAGGGCACAGGATGGGCCTGTGCAGCCTGTGGTGAAGAAGGCCTCATCTGTTTGTTGAATCTGAAAGGCAACCACTCAAGAAGAGCAGGCATGGGAATTAAGAAAGAGGAAAAATTGCTTGTACTTTGCGTAGTCCAAAGCTTCCTGGAGATTTGGATATTGCCTCTGTCCTGGTAAAAGATGGAAGATTTTAAGAGGCATTTAGCTGGGTAGCTCCATGGAAAATAATGCCTACTGTTCAGTGAATGAACTAGGGATTATAGAAAAATTGGAATCTGATCATATATTTAAGGGCAATATGGAAGTACATACTTGAAAGAGGTCTGAATTAAAACAGCGGAGACTTAATATCTAGATATTGCATGTTGTGCTCTAAAGCTTTGAGTCTTCTTTTTCAAATACAAAAGCCATGTATTACACTATTAGATAACCACAGCAACATAGATAAAGACCCCATGTATCTAATCCTTGTCAAGGTAAATTACTTAAAAGTTGTACGGTTTCACTAGTAGAGGGGCTCACACATGCAACAAAAGCAGAAAAAATAATTTTGGGGGGGATCTGGAGCATGTTTAAGACAAACTGCCACAGCTGGTGGGGCAAGGTGTCACAATGATTGAAATGAAAGTCTCATTCTCATCTGTGCAAATCCAGCTCTGGCAGTGGAAAGGGATGATGAGGTGGGGTGCAGATGGTACTGCAAGGACAGTGGGACGGAGCCTTTTTGTGTAAACGGGAAACTGCACTATGGGCACAAAAGTGTTCATTTCAATAAAACACTTTGGAAAACAAGTAAGGAAGACACCTGGCACTGTGACAGAGTTTTATCAAACTACGAAGTTTTCCATGAGGCCCTAGATGTGCTGCATATACAGTAAAAGAAAACAACAGCTAGGAATGTTTGGCCTCAGCAATAGCTCAGTAGATACCAGTTAGTTGCCAAAAACTACTGTGTATACATGACAGAGATTAAAATATCTTGGAAGGTTTTATTTCTGAAGTTGTTCTCTCTGTAACATAATTTAATAGTCATATACAGTAAGCACTTCCCTAGAAGTGAACCAAACATCATCACATTAAGAGCTGAGAGCAAAAAGGATAATTAACCAAACAACTAAACTGTTTCCCACAATTATTATTCAAATCCTTAATAAAGGATTTGTGTTTATTACAACACAGTCAAAGCCTTTTGTCTTGAAGTATTTTATTTTATAGAAAAGTAGCACAAGTAGCTTCTATATGGGTCAGATTCTCATTGCGCTGAAGTCAGCTCCTCATTTTAGGAAGATGTGTGATTGTTTTACACCTCACAGTCACATTTCTGTACACAGGAAGGCAGAAGAGCTCACTTTGAAGAAAGGTAAGCCTCATTCATGAAGACAGAAGTTTTATGAACCTTCAAATTTATTTCATAATTTATTTCCCTGTGTTTCTTTTCAAGGATTGATTACAAAAAGAGTGTAAAAGAATCTCCTGAAACACCATCATCAAATTAACTCAGAACTGCACATCTCTACTGTGGAAAAAATAACTCTTATAAATGCTAGACATTTTGAGAGAGGTGAGTCTTTGTAAAGAAATTTTTCTATTGTGTTTAATATGACCTTCTCTTGACCAGTGTTGTTTTCTCATCTCTTCTGTTTGTTTTCCTGAATCTCTCCAAAGCAGTCTGAGCGCTACGTATAGGCTGAGCAATGCCTTAGACTCTGCAGTCCTCCACTGAGTTTCTAACTAGGTTAAACATGTTCACCCACCCTTGTTCTGAATTGCCATATGCCTGCAACTTCAGTGAGCTTTGATGGATATAGCTGTGAAGAGGCATTTCAGAAAGAGTCCCAGCTCTTATATTCATCTCATTCCCCACCACCAACCAAATTGTTTATCCGCACAGCATTTTGCTGTTATTGAGAATTTTTGATCAATTGTGCTGAATTTCCTCAAATTTTTTGTTTATTTTCCCAAAAGCTGGGGATGGGAAGAAAAAAAAAACAAACAAACCAAAACAAAACAAAAACACCACCACAACAAAACCAAACAAACAAGAAAAACCAAACAAAAAAGAACAACAACAAAACTAAATTTAAAAAAACCATACTTTAATGCTTTACGGGTGACAAGACTGAGGTCCAAGCAAATTAAAAGGCTTGTGCAGAGTCATGCAGTGAGTCATTTTTGCCATCGTCTCCAAGATTTCTGACTTTCAGGACCAGACTGCTACATGAGAACATACCTCAGCTTGTGTCTGGTTTTTGATCAAGCTAAACCGTTACTCTTGGTGAGTACAGGTTTTATTCCTGCACTCCTCCTCCCCAAAGATGACACAGAAGTGCAGTATCTGAATTTCAGTTGCGACAAACCTCTGTTTTTGCAGGAGGATCCAAGGTCATAGCAGTTAATCTAAAAAATGCTTTCACAGTGTATTATCTCAGGTGATGTCTTAAAAAATACTCCATATGACACATGTACCAAAGTTCACATAACTCTTCCTCTGGACACTTCTGTCTGTCACGTCATGTTGTTACCAGTAGGTTAGCATCTAGTAGAGAGCGGTGGAGGCTGCAATTTTTTGTGGAGTGTTGCATGTCTACCAAGGAGGAGAAGAGAACGTGACACAGCTCATGTCTCTTCATCTGAGGTGGCTTGTGCACAGGCATTGCTTTACCTAAGGGGTGGAATATTTTTTCTGCCTGACACAGTCTTCATTTCAACAGATTTCAAGCCACATTTGTGCTGTGAGCTAAAAGTGCCAGCCTTTTGCCTGTGTAGACATTCTCTGGGAGATTTCTGTGATGAAGGCATCATTTCTGTCTCCTTATCTGGAATGCAGAAGAGACTGTAGATGCCCCATTTCCATGAAGCAGAAGAAATAAGTTATTAAGGGCTTGCCTGACATAAGCTGCGTAGAAAGGATTTTGATTCTAATGAGTCAAGGCAAAGTATGAATAACTGAAGGTCTAAGTCACTGGATGACCTATCTTATAATACTTATGCTTCAGCTTGCAGGAGAACACATCCTGAACAAGTACTACTATTATACAGAGTTGAAAACCCATCTTAAAACCCACCTCTGCAAGCCTCCAGATACTCCTGCTGAACCCCTTCACAAGACTCGGAGATCAAGGATGTGAGGTTTCTGTAACACCTATCCACTGACCCCAGACAATGCTTCAAACATGAGTCCCACTCCTTCTCGTCTGTGAAGATGTCTCTTGCATGCCCATAGAAAGGTTAATTGGACTGTCATGCTTCAGGGATAAAATGCAAATGCTGTAAATATTGTTGTTTTCCTTAATAGACTGAATATTGTCAGTAAGATGATGATGAAAAACATCACAGAACAGTGGTGAGAGATGCTGTGCCGCTGAAGGTGGCATTCTCTGTGCTACAAAGCTAGCATCCCTTCCACGGGTTGTTTGTACATCGTCCTTTTTGCACATGTCCTCCTGGAGCCCCATCTGCCTGTGAGCTTATGCCTTTTCCAATGCCTTTGCCGCCTCATATTTGTGATTTTAGTGTCCCACATTTGCTGCTTGGTATCCATGTTCCTCCAAGCCACACTGCATAAATACAAACCAGTGTCCCTGTCTTCAGCAAAGCCTGACTAGGTGTGCAGCAACATGGAGACATGTATGATGATGGGTCCATCCCTGCTCTCCCTGGCCTGCCCAGCCCCACACTGGCTCTGTGGGGTGAGCCTGGACCAAGCCCTGGGTGCAGTTCTGCAGCACCGTCAGGTCTGCCTCCCCTCCTCATCCAGTCCTGCTGCAATTCATACATGGTTTGGGGTTTGTTTCTTGGATTTTCATGCTAGTAGGCTGGTAGAAAGATGATTTGTGTGTGACTTTTTAAGTGTCTGCCTTTTTTTCATTTTTTTAATATTTTTTTTTTTAGTAGGACTTTCCCCTATGCCTCTGCAGCCTTCAAAGGACACGCTGGTCCTGTACATGGCGATGGTTAGGCAAATGTTTCTCCCCATTGCTGTTTACCTGAGCAGACCCAGACCTCTTGCTGCCCAATCCAGGATGTTCTGTGGTCTGTTTCCCAACCAATTTTAGCATGGAAAAAATACTAGGTTTTCTCATATTTCCAAGGCATTCTCCAGGAATGGATATTCCACACTAAATTTAAGCATGAAGTACAAATGGGCACTGTCAGAAGAAGTACATACCGCAAGTGTAGATTTCAAACTGCCAAAATGACATCCATTTCTTGTTTTCTGTAATGGTCTAGCAAACATGCCACATATGAACCACTGTTACCTTAAAAATATAAGTGCGCATGATGTATTTTAAACCCAGTCAGTCTTCCCTGCAAAGCCAGCTCAGACAAATCTCCTTCCTACCCCCTCAAACAGATGGAGCATCCTGCTTTCTGCACACTCCTGGAGCATCACTAGAGGTGGACACTTCACTTGTCAGGAGACCTCTTCTACTTGCACCCTCTTCCTGCCCCAGCAGCGTCCTGCAGGGCCCAAACCCCCATTAGCAGAGTTTGGGGAGGGGGTGAGACAGGACAGGGCTGGGAAGGAGGATCCTCTCACAGATAAGCAGTGGTGTATACAGTTGGCTTTTATTCTCCCCAGGATGAACCACTGTCTTACAAAATAGCAAAGCTGAAGACTCCATGCAGAAGAAACACATGTTTAATATATATGTGCTTTCCTGTAGAATTCTTGCGTATTAATGCACAATATATTGACATTTAGTGCTAGAATTCATGGTTCATAAACATGGAATTGTTCTGTTTTCTCGATTTGTGCCAGTTTCCTATAAATACAGAAATTGGGTAGCTATCCCTAAAGCTATCTGATAGAATTCAAAAATAGATAAACAAAGAATAGCAATGCAATTCTGTCATTACAATTAAAAAAAAAAAATCTGCCCATTATCCTTTTGATAAATCTGGCCTTTTGCCTCAAAACCACTACCAATTTCAGCTGGCATAAGAGGAACATTTTATGAATACTACCCAATGTTCACTGCACTGAACTGGAAATGCTAGTCAATAACAGCTAATTATCATTATCCAGATGAGAGGCAAATTAAGCATGGGAACACTATGCTAACATAATGTAAAGGTTGAAATGCAAAGCAGCAAAAGCAAGAAAAATTTGGGCTAAGACTCTCTACACAATAACTTAAGGACTATTGAGACTGGATCTGAATTTGCATTTTTTTTAACATGCTGGAGCACTCTTGCAAGGATATAGGTGAAGCACCAGATGTATTCCTACAGAATTTATCCTTTCCAAAGAATCTCGATAATCAAAATAAAAATGTTTTGCAGGAAAGATGGAACGCAGTCAAGGCTCTGTCTAAAATTGGCCTTCTTCCTTCATAATTTGTCTTCCCACCACTTAAGCAGCCGACTTGAATGGCCTAGTTCCCAAGATTGTATCAACCCCTCCTGCTAGTTATTTTTGAGATGCTGTCAGTTTTGCACCTTAATGACTCAGTAGACCTCAGCTCCCATACCAGCCAAGCTTTCAAAACTCGAATTCTTCAGCATTTCAGGTGGGAGGAGAAGGAACCAGTTTGCAGCTCCCCCGACATTTGCCATTCTGCTGTTTTGGAGAGCTTGTGCTCCAGAGATGTCTCTACAATGATGTCCCTGCAGTAGACAGCTCAAGCTTCAAAATACGGGGAAAGTCTGAACTTCGTGACAGTTTTTTCCCTCAATTTCAAAATCTTATTTTGGAGTCAGCATTAAACCAGACTTTTAGAAAATAAAATCATTGAAATGGAGTCTGCACGTCCTTCTGTGTGTTGAGTCAGAGCAGTAGCACCAGCACTCAAAGCAAATTCCTCCTTTTCCCCTATGTGCTGCACATTGGTTTGGTTCATAGCACTGCCAAATGTCCCTATGGGATCTCCTAAGGAGGCAGTTGACCTAGATGACCCTTCTCAGGTGTGTGCAATAATGTCAGTATCAAAATTGTGACTTCTTACTAAGAAGCCAAAATCCCACAGATGCAAACAAGTAGACAGGATATGAGTAGAAAGGATATGAACCACATATATGGGAGAGCCGTTTGTCCAAGAGGAGCAGACTAAATCTCATCCAAAGGAAAAACATGCACCACACATAGCATAGCTTGCATGGATCTCACCATAGACTGCTTCAGTCCACTCATCTGCACCGATTACACCAAATTACCTGCTAATGTAGATGTAGGTAGGTTTGCTGGTGGCCAGAGTCAAAACACTCTTGAGAACACTGAATGTGATAATGTCAGCTATAACTGGGCTGAAGAAGGCAGAGAGCTTCAGTGCTCTCCTTGATTGATTATAATTTAGATAATTACATGTTATATTTTCGAGCCTTTCATCAATAAGTACAGATACTTCACTTTGCAAAGTAGGGTTTGTGGGGAAATTTAACCTTTACAGTGCTGGGACTGGTGGAAGGTGAAATAAGCTGTGATTTAGTGGAGGGGGCAGGCTGGGCCCAAAATACATCAGAAACACTTCCACTGGCAGTTGAAACATCATTGCCCTAACAGTAATTACCCAACAATTTAGGACATGAAGGTTCAATTAACATTAGGAGGACTGTAGAGAAAACTAGGACTTACTTGGACCCAGAGTCTGATAATCTTATACTTAAGAAAAACAATGAAATGTGTACGAATTAATTGATTCAGACATGAGGCCACATTTTACAAAATTGTAAATCATGTAAGGTCACTAATGGAGCTTTTTTAGGCAGAATGTCATACAGTTGTGAAAAAAAAATAATTAATCTACTTACCCCTCGGTAACAGTATGTCTCCTGAACAGAGGTCATTAGAATTCTGTCTGGGCACATATGTATGTGTACATATATCCATCTATTTTATAAGCAACTTTATTTTATTTCTGTCTGTGAAATTCAGTCAGAGAATAGACATCCAAATCTTGGACCTGCTAATTCTAGTGTGGATATAGCTGGTGCTTTTTAGTGACAATTTTGACTCAAATTTCGTTTTCTTTTAAATAAAATAAGCCAAAGGTAAAAAAGTCAATGGTTGTGGGTTCACTTATGGCAAGTAAAGGAAGTGTTAACATGGAAAAAAATATAGACTATAGAGTAAATCTAAATAAAAAAGACAGTCAGTATAAAAAATGACAACACATCACTGTGGAAGATGAGAATCAATGCAGCTATTTTATATGACAGATTTCCTATTCAAACTAAATATATTCTGTCTTGAGCATATTGTGTATTGCCCTGACATCATTTTGCCTTTATTCACATACTGTGGTAATGCTATCTACAGCATATAGACTCCCATTGACAGCATTTTGCCTTTCCTCAAATCATAACATTGTCTACGCAGACATCCACTGACATTGTTTTGCCTATATTTTCCACTATAGACTCACAGTGACATTGTCTGGCATTTCAGTATGTTACATCTCAGCAGGATTCTGCAGGATTTTACACCAATTATTAGAAGCTGTATTCACGCTCCGGAGTGCTCTAATAACACAAGTTGGCTTCCGCTTCTTATTGAAGGATCACAAAATGGTGCTTTATTGGGTATTTATAGGTTTCTTAATTTTTGGTTGGGCAAGCAAGCGGGTCCCAGCTGAGGAACTGGAACTCCTCATCCTCTGGATGAAGAGTGTGGCCTCACTGACTGCCACACTGCTCTGCTGAGTGCTGCTTCAGGTGCTCGCTGCCATAATTCCTCCACCGCCTGAATTGCCAAAATACAGGTGCCAGCCAGGGCACCAGCTGTAACACTGCTCTCATGTCCCTGGATAGGGAAAAGGGAATTCATAGCTAAATGAAAACTGGTGTGTGCAGGCGAAGGGTCTTACTGGTACCCATGCACTTCCCAGGGGCAGCAAGGGGAGCTGGGGCTGGGGGGTCCCGTCTTCACTGGGGGCTGCAGACTTCAGCACGCTTCTCTGCCTGACTGGGCAAAAGCCACTGCTGCATGGGGCAGACGGCTCTGAACAGCAGAGCTCTTCTCTATCCAGCTAGACCTACACTGATTAAATTTCTACTTTTAAATCTGTAGATTTCCAGGTGCTTGAAAGAAAGTATTTTGCTAATTTGGGAATGCTTTAGTAAGTATATTTGTTATGGCCATTGGAATTTTGCTTGTTTAGGTGAAGTTAATGCACATACAACTGTGCTTTTTCTTATTTAATGCATTCCAACTATTACTGGTATACCTAAACAAAAGGAAAAAAATTGCCAGCACAGACAGAGCTATACTAATTAAAGTCTTTTTGAGGTAAGGGTATCTGCCAGCATGTACACTGTGGGTCAGCATCTCTTCTGCCAACTGTCTAGACTTATCTGTCCATACAAATATATGCAATGTAGACCTAGCTTCACCTGCAATAGGTGGGCAAAACACTTCATCTAAGAGGGGGATTAAGATTAATACAATGAAATGTCACTATGTCCTGATATTTCTGACATCACTGGAATCCCTTGTGACATACCAAGTGTAAATGAAGCAATGTGGATGATGTGAATTTAGTGGTTACATTGTGAGCTTGCCCCACTTCTGTTATTTTATAATCCACATGAAGTGTTATCGTGGTTCAGATATGTCTGCATCCATGGGTGAAAGAAAAGCTCAAATTATTTTATTTCGAAAATACTTTTCTAACACATTAATTCTATCTGGTAAACAGAAAGCTGGTGATGCTTCTTTTTGTTTTCTCTAAGCAAGGAAGCCTTTCCATGGTATAGAAACCAATTATCTGCTTTAGTCAAGGTGATTTCCATACCAAGGCCATTGTTCCTGCATTGAAAGTGGAGAGTGATTAAGTGGAGAGTAATTTTGTGTGTGCATGTTAGTATACCTTTACATTGTTTCCAGATAAAATTAATGAAAAAGCCACACTGAATACAATGAGATGTTCTTTGCCTGCCTTTAGCAGCAGCATTAGTATCTTCCTATTTTAATAAATGACTGTGCTGTGTGAAAGCTGTAGCTGTCCATTGTTTGGTGAGCCAGAATGGTCTTCATTTTGCTGCAGACAGTTTGGTCCCATAAAATGCAACACAGTCTGAAGCACTATCGTCCTCAGTAACAAAACAAAAACTTGTCATATACAACACTGACGGCAAAATGGAAATGCTTAGAAAAGACCATTATCCGCTGAAAGATATATAGTCCAGAGGGCAAATATTCATTCAACATATTGCCAACAAACACATAACGTATTTTACTGAGGTCGTCTTTCCAGTTCTCCCTGTGTCGTTAGATATCTCAGCATAGGTATAGGGCATTATTTCATCTGTCAGCCCATCCTGAGCCAGCAAACTCTGTAGAGTTTGCGAGCACAGACATCTGACAATGGTTAAGAATAGTGTCTAATATTTGTGTCTAGCATGACACAAATTCCAAATTACTGGTTTAAACTTAAAGCTGATATTAAATTGGATTTTTTTCCCCTAAGACCATTAACATTAATAAGATGATGCCCATTTGTTTCTTTTTCTAACATGGACTAGAAAGTTTTTAAATGAACTTTTCAATTTGGTAGCATGAAGCCCAGATGAAGAAACATTGTACAGTAGTCACTTTTTTCTTTTTTTTTAAATGCAGCCACATGTGACTGTGGCAGGAAATGATTAAAACAAAGTGAAACTGTCAGACTTTAAAGTGGGGTTTAATTTCTTTATGAGCTTTGTCTATCATCTGATTCATAATTATTTTATTTCATATACTCATCTTATGAGAACTTGTCAAAAAGCTTTTGAAATCCTAATAAGTAGGTTCACAGGGTCTTCTTTAGCCACAGTTTTATTAACCTTTTCAAAGAAGACAGAAAGCCTTTAAATTAAGCTGATCTGTAGACAGCTAATTTTTGTAGTGTCAGAAAATCATCAACTTCTGTAGTTTGGACCATTCTTTTATATATAAATATTTAAAAAATAAAACTAAAACAGCTTTTAATGCAATCTGTGTTTACTAATATGAGCTAATAAAATAACATATTACTTTGCATTGTGTTAATGGGTATTGCATTATGTTGTATGAATGCTATATTAATTGATGTTATACATCACTACAGCACTTGCTGTGCGACCCAGAGGAAGAATAATTCTTGACTTTGCTAATACATTAGATTTGCCAAAGCCATAAAAACCTTTAGAGGTAAAAAATATTAAAAACTTAGTGAATACATTTATTTGCTTTGCTTGTTATTGCATTACATTAATTTGGATTCATCATGTCACGTGAGAGAGATTTTTGCTACCTGATTAGGAGGTCCCAGATATACTTTCATGTAGCTCCTGGGGACAAAAACTACCCCTCAACCTGAGATGAACCAGACAAAACAGAGAAAAGGTGGGAGCAAAGGTGACTTGTGTCCTTTTTAGATATATAAACACATACATAGAACTACATACATATATAATGGATATAATGTAGATGAGTATATAAATGTACAATATCCTGTTTGTATCATATACGTGTATATGCTTCTATACACACAAACATGTATATAAACACACACACACATATATATACACATATAATTTGTGCCTATCATCAAGTATCATTTAATCTTACCAGTTTGGGTACTGCTAGCAGCATAGATGCTAGAAGCCAAGTGCTCAGCACAGGCTACACAGCCCTTTAGAAGGGCTGGAGAAATACTTGGACATCTTGCCCATTCTGGACTTGGTGCTTTTGCAAGTCCTATATTATTATTCCCCCAAATAACTAGTTTAAATGAAGGTGACATCTACTCCTGTGATCCACATTGCTTTGGCTCTATCCAGCCTGTTCTCAGACTTGGGGCAATAACAGAGAGATACTGAGAGTCTGCAATGACTCTCTAACATCCAGTACTAACGAATTTATTCTTCCTTTGATGAAAACGAGAGTAGGACAACAAGGTTCAATTTGAAAATTTCTCAGCTGATAAATCTGTCAAAAAACTGACTACAAGCTGCAGTTGCACTTACAGTGCTGCACTCAGAAAGAAGCAAATTGAAGGAATACAGTTATTAGCATAGTTTTCAACCCATCAGATAAAACTTTAGCACCGCAACAATTATCTTTGCACTGAAGCGCAGCCAGGACAGATTGAACCTAGGGCAAGAAATGAGTTCAGACTAAGCTTAACAGGAAGGCAGTGACCTTATAACATCATCATTTCAAAGCCAAGAACTGGAGAAACAGCAATGGGCCAGGAGGAAGAGGTAGAAGTTGGGTGCCACTGCACACTTGTGTGCAGAGCAAAGAAGGTCATGAGGGTGGACTCCAAAATGTCACCTCTACGAAGAATCTTAATTTAGCACTGTAAGGATAATTTAAAAAGAAAGAAGGAGCAAGTATCTTGTGTTTTCTCATCTTTCTGAAGTAAAAAATGAAAAAAAAGTCCTAAAATCAGATGCAGGAAATTAATGATTGTTACTTCAGAATAGATCAATGTCCAAAGTAGCAATGGGTAGAGGGAAACTTTGCATACCAAAACCCCAGAGAGTATGGAGGTGCCATAAATCTATTTTGTAACCCCTGGTGAATTTTGACTGTTTCTGCATTGTGGATTTTGAGTGAGCAATTGTTAGGTAGGCTTTTCTGGAATTCCATGTGAGTCCACTTTAAATGCATACTTCTGCTGATCAGGGTCAGAGAGCTCCTGAAAACCTGTGGTGGCAATGATGTAACCTGACCTAGTACCTTAATAATTTTATGTGCCCCACTATGCAGTTCATTCGTGGAATCACTGGCAACATTTACGGGAGCATCGGGTGAGATATAAAGTGATGCAACATGACAGCTAAATGGTAGTTTTGTTTGTTTATTATCTTGCAGAGTCTTTATTGAAAAAAAAACAAAAAACCAAAACAACAGGCTTTCCATTTTCTTTCTGCATAGAGCAGTTGTGACACTCAGCACCCACTTAGATCCACACTTTGACCTGGATCTTTAGCTGTGTAGTGGCTGCCTAACATGTTTGACATATCTCAGTACTTAAAATGGGCGCTGGTTTTACCCTGTTGTTCTGATGGTAATTCTTTTCTGCAATGGCACCAGTTTAGTTCATAGATAGCTTTAACGGGCAGCTTCCCACCAAATGTTTAATCTTACATCTGGAACACAAGATTACCAACACATATCTGGGTGCAGATTTCATTGTTTAACTTCTCAGCTGCTTAGTATTCTCCTGTTATTCTATCTAAATATTTCAAGAAAATGAATAACACAAAGTCAAGCCACTTTTTACACTTACTATATACGGTCATCAAGAATATTTAACTAACATTTGTATTTTACTTCAGTTCACAGGCAAACTCCACTACTTTTTTATTATCTCTTTCTATGGCCCCAGAACATTGTTGTTCTTGAGACATGTACAAGCTTCCCTGCTCCAGATGTCTTCAGGAGACCCAACATGAAATGGGACAAGCGTACTTTTGTGGAGTTTCATTGTCTCTATATACAATAAGCCAAATACTTCTGCTCAAGTGCCACCAATTTATCTGCACAGGTGTATTAATTCTAGTGAATCTGCAGGATGTCAGGCTTCCCACACCACATGGTAGCAGCACGACATCTGACACTTCTTGGAAGTGCCCAGCTTACTGGAGAGCTGTAGCAGGGCGGCCTCACAGACCTGGGACCTCTGAATAGCCAGCAGCAGGGTGGGAGCCACTGTTCTAGCCAAGGTGACGGACAGTAGCATGACACCCTCTAATTCTAACATCACAAATAGTCAAAGTCAAAAACAAGCATCGTGACCAGGAAGGAAGGCCATCTGTGTGATAGCTCTGAACTGTGTAGCACAGTCCTTTCACAAATTAGAAGACATGCGTTCATATTTTGGGGTATCAAAATATTTTAGGCACCTTGAAAAAGTACTTATTCTTACTGCCCAGAATACCATTATTAGAAAGATAAGTATCTCTAAATACATCCAACTAGCTACTATTATTTTAAAATTACTTCAGTTTATCCTCCCCTTTTGGCAAGAACTCTGTAGTGCAGTGCTAGCAGATAAGGATTTGACATCTCCAGTGATAAAACACAGACCTTTTCTAATTCTCTTCAGCTCTATATTATGTGGTGAAGAGTAAATTAATTTTACAACTCCAGATCAGAGATCAGATGAGTGGCAGTAAGACAACCAAAGAATCTTTAGATCAAGGAATTTTTTTCTTTAAATATGCATTTTATGACACTGCCCTCAGAACGGTGATTCATACTTATCCAGATGTGCTTATCTGCATCAGAAAATATGACTGTCCTTCAAACCCTCACACTAGTTATTTACTGTGTGTGTTTTATGGCTTGGGTCCTGGGACTGGAACTGTTGTGGAGTTGAGAGATGAAGTAGCCCATCACTAAGAACTCTGACAAATTTGCATTAAACAACAGGATAGAGCCTGAACTTCTCCAGGCATATCAGTGTGCATCAACCAACTTTGTTTCTCCAAGTGTGAATGTTTGTGTGTGGTGTGTGTATGTGTGTGTTCAAGTCGGACGCTAAATACCCTCAGCACCAGTAATGCTCCTTTTTGCAAACAAGCTAAGGTAGGAAACAAAATAGTCCTTTACTTTAGCAGATGCCATCGTTGTCTTCACAAGTCATATCAGAAAGCAAGGAAAAAATTACAGCAAATACATGAATTAATAATAATAATAATAATAATAATAATAATAATAATAATAATAATAATAATAACAACATTTGCCAAGTAATATCTGATTAATACTGCAGCTGCTGGGCACATGCATCTTCCATGGGTATTGGTGAGAAACGTACACATGAAGCTGTTGCAGTGTTATGTGCAGAGCCACAACTTTCCAGCACTGGTAATCTTTCCAGGCTGCTAACACAAATGTTTACCCCTCCAAGAGCTACATTTTCTCTAGCTCTCTCAATCATAAGTTCAAGACATACATTGCTCAATCTCCCTTCCAGAAAAATATTCACTCCAAAGTGGTTTCTTTTCTTTTCTTTTCTTTTCTTTTCTTTTCTTTTCTTTTCTTTTCTTTTCTTTTCTTTTCTTTTCTTTTCTTTTCTTTTCTTTTCTTTTCTCTTCTTTTCTTTTCTTCTTTTCTTTTCTTTTCTTTCTTTTCTTTTCTTTTCTTTTCTTTTTTCTTTTCTTTTCTTTTCTTTTCTTTTCTTTTCTTTTCTTTCTTTTCTTTTCTTTTCTTTTCTTTTCTTTTTTCTTTTCTTTTCTTTTCTTTTCTTTTCTTTTCTTTTCTTTTCTTTTCTTTTCTTCTTTTCTTTTCTTTTCTTTCTTTTCTTTTCTTTTTTCTTTTTTTCTTTTCTTTTCTTTCTTTTCCTTTTCCTTTTCTTTTCTTTTCTTTTCTTTTCTTTTCTTTTCTTTTCTTTTCTTCTTTTCTTTTTTTACTTTTCTTTTCTTTTTCTTTTTTTTTTAATAATAAAAAAAAAAGAGACAATTTTTTTTTGGCTGTGGACCAATGACAGTCAGTGAGCTAAATTAATTTGAGAAACAAATTGTGTTAAGGGGGGGAACTGATAGATAAGCAGTCATGGGAAATCTATCTAGAGGGAGGACAAACGAGCACAACTTGACTTTCATGTAACCCTTAATCTATTTATAGGAGGAAGAATCGGGAAATGAAGTACCTTTCAACAGCAGTTTAAGTCAACAACTAAAATTAATTGCCTTCACTTTCAAACTACACTACTTGTGCAGGCTACACATGAACAGCCAATTTCACACTCCTAGACTCTGGCAAAACATGGACAAAACAGCCTTCTCTCGGAAATGGAGAAGAAGTCAGACCTGCCTTCCCTAGCTTTTAGTAAGCCTCCTGTTTGTCAAAGGGTGGAGAAAGTGATCTTGTGCTGCAGACGTGAGACCATCGTTATGATTTACCCGGTTTTGCCTCTGCAGCCAATCCTAACTTGGTAGGACTCCGGCTGGCACCGGTCTGACCATTCCTGGCTGTGGGGCTCCAGCCCTTAGATTTTGGTCATGGTACCCAGAGTTGTGCCCCTGCTAACCCTGGCCTGGGCTCATCCACCTCGGGCCTCAGCACTGCGGCACTGGCCTGCAGCGCAAAGCATGGGCTCACGTTAGCAGTCTGTGAACCGGAACTTGCCAGTTAGTCCCACTACTTTTAGTGGATCTGATTTAATAACAGCAGATTTTCACTGTAGACCCCTCTTTTTTTTTTTTTAGTTTGGACTGGAGGTTGGGGCAGTTATAACTTTTTGGATTTTTCTCCCTTTGCACAGTTTGATGGCATAACCACTCTCTGAATGCTCAGCCTGCTGCTGCTGTGGCTATTTCTTATTCACAATGCCATTTCTCTCTTCCAGATGTTTTAGGTAGGAAACAGATGAGCTGAAAGCCCAGCAGTCAGCAGATCGGACAATTGGTGCTGCCACTTACCTGCTGCCTACCCTTGGCCAGGTCACTTAAAAGCTCTGTGCTCTATTTACCACATGTGAACACTGAGGTTCGGTCATGTCAGTACTGCTCTTGAGCCCAATTTTTACACTGCGTGTGTTTATTTCTGCAGGCTGAAGAAACACAAGCTGGGCGTAAAATGAGATGTTTTTCATTTGCCTGTTAAATGAGATCTTTTTGATGCACCTATGACCTTCAGCAGGAAGAAGCAGCTTGTATGTCAGCCTCAGCCTACCTCAGATCTACTAAATAACTCTTAAAATAAATTGCAGTAAACATGGGGTATGTATATGCTTATTTGTATGCCATGTTTATAAGAAGTTTTGAATTCCATCCCATTGTTTGTAAATATTCTATATAACTCATCTGTTTTTATGTATTAATTTGTATGTGTTCATTTATTTTTGGTAACAACCTGTTTTATGGAAATATTTTAATAAAAATCTGTGAACATGAGGAAAAGTAAAGCACAATACAGATGCACAAACAAACACTCGCTGCATGACTCTGAGGAAAAAAAAGTGTACATGGAATTCACACATCATCTAAATAGAGAAATGTATAAAATAGAAATGCAGAATGAACAGAGTGTGTAAATAAAGGCTAAACAGGATCACCGGTGGTCCTGCTTTCCTGCTGGTCTATCCACTGTGCCACAGAAAGGAAGCACGAGGAGTCAGCAAGATAGTGGCATATGGGTATCCCGATGCTCCTGGCTAAACGCCTAAATCCACAGAGAGGACCACAAGCAGCCAAGCACCGGACCCGGCCCAGCACCCAGAAATTTCAGAGGGCAGTGCTGGGTGGAGGGAGATCATGGCAGGGGATCGTGGAGGCGACACCCTGGCAGCGTGCTACCTTGATGTGACAGCCTTGCTGCTGCGCCAGTGCCGCTCCAGCGTGCCTTGATTTATCAGTTTGGCTGGGTTTAATATGGCTGTCACAATATTTCCAGACTCACTGGGCGTCATGTGTTTTTATTAAAGTTTGCTGAGCATTTTGAGATCCTTTGACGAACTGTGCTAAATGCCAGGTGTTATTTTCACTTTTCCCCAGTCGTAGTTAATACAGTTGTCTGCTGTTTTGCTGATTGCTACAGTTACTACAGATATAAAGATGTGTTAAGTAATAAGGCTATCAATCAACCGATGCACGGAAAAGCTCAGGGGGTGCTTCAAAAAGTACCAAAGAGTGTTTGGCTTTTGCTGTGGCTTAACCTGATGTGCAGGGAGAGAGACCAGGTAGGACCTGGCTTCCCACTGCACCACAAGCAAGCAGAGTGGGGAGCTCACAGGGAGGGTTTCACCCCCACAACGCCCTGTCCTGCCCTCGGCCTTGGGCCTTGGGCTTAGATCAGGTCAGCTCCAGCCCAGGCATTCAGTGGGACTCGTGCCTCCTTTCTGTCTCTGCCCATCCCTCACACTCATGCAGGACCCCCCAGTATAGCTCTTGGAAAGCCTTGAAGGATGACGGAGAGCCATCTGACCCCAAAGTGGCATTTGCCCTTTTTTTTGTTCCTATTCAGCAGCACGATGTGGAAATCCCGCTCCGGATTTCCTTGAATGAAGCCCCATTGCCAAACTGTAAAGCTGGGTGCAATTTCTGAAGCGCTGACTCCTGCGGTTTCAACATCTCCCTTTCCTGGCCCCAGCGCAGCAGAGGAGGCTCCACCTGGAGCCGAAATGGTTACAGAAGGAAGACACAAGTGACCTTGAAGTTTATAGTAAGGAGTGTTTTGGAACACAATGGTGAATTTTGTAATGAAATACCAGAGCTGTTTACACTTCAGAGAGGATTCTTGACCAAGTTCCACATCCAAGGTTAATAATAATGCTTCGGGCATGGGAGTCATGGAATAAGTAAAAAGTTGGCTCAGAAATTAATGATGAAGAATGGGAAAACAAAGAAAAGAAGCGATATGAGATGAATTATAACAGGAGGAACTGTAAACTAGACCAGAAACTAATCCATGAAGATACAGAAGATTGCAATCACATCAAGGCTAATAGATAAATACAATATGAGTCCTTCAGTATGCTTGTTTGACATTAGTCTGTGTGTGCCATGAAACACTGGAGAGAACAAAAAAAAAAGAGAGAGAAAAGAAAAAAGAAAGAAATCGAATGGTCAAAACTAAGGCTTAGGTCAGTATAAGTATTTATCTGTTGGGTTTTGGTTTTTTTTAAAATATATATATTTGAACATTTGCCCAGAACTTAGAATGAACCCATCTGCAACATTTATGAGATTCATGCAGTTAGGTAATATTTTTGTTTTGTTTTTCAATTCTCGAGTGATAACAGAGGTGATAAATGAAGTGATCTACATCACTCTTGAAGAGGGTTGCCCTGGCTGCTGGCATTAAACAGTGCAGAGCTGGAAGTGAGATTGCCCAGCCTCTCTGGCAGGGCTTGAGCAATGCAGGGTTGCATCCTTTTTTCCCCACATGGCATGTGGTACCAAGCCAACTGAGTGGTTTTGCCTCCACTGAAACTGCCAGCTGTGGACACATACGCATCTCTCCGCATCTGGCCATTGGTGTCCCTCTTGCTACATTTCAGGTTCCCCTGGAAAACTGAATCAAAGCTCTTCTGTCCTGTGCCGAAGTGCCAAGATAATGCAGTACCAGCAGATGTGAAACTGCTTTATGTGAACAGGGAGAACTGGCTAGACCCACAAACTCACGTGTGAGTACGGATGCACAAGTACACACAGACGCATGTAAGTCCCTTTGCTATACCAGAACAAAGTCTCCCTCCCGAAGTGCATTCAGGTGATGATACTGGCAATGCTGTGTAAGCTCATCCAAAAGATTAGCATTTTTCACCTACTTCTGCAGTTCCCTGTGGGGGTGGTTTCCGATGAGTGCAAATATTTCCTTGCAAAGAGCTGCACAACCTTGAGTTGAAACTCAGAGTCACAGGCTGGATCGGGGAAGAGGCTGTACGGATTGGGTACAGGAAAGGTAAAGTCTCCTGTGCCATCATCCCAGTTCAGTAACACGAACTCCACTCTTTTTAGAAATTCTTAGTAAAATTAGTAAGCTACAGCTTGGAGGAGGTGATCATCCACATGACCTAGGAGTTGTGAAAAATTATTGGAAAGCATTAAAAGGTAGAATAGGCAGACAGTTGAAAACAGAGTGCCCCATTTGAACATTAACTAAGATGTTAAGAATTCAAAAAAAAAAAAACAAACAACTGAGAATTTAAAAGACTGTTTCCCATCACACGGTAAGCATTTCTTGCCTATGTGGGCCTAGACTTACTATGTCTTTATTAATCAGTCTCAATCTCTGCAAGCCAAGACACATATTCTGTGGTAGCTCTCTGTAAGTATACTGGTCCAATTTTATGTGCTATTGGAAACTTAGACAATATCAATCATAAAGGCATGAAATGGTTAAAAGAATAAAAGTAAATGATACTTTCCCACACAATGCTCAGACCAGGCAAACTGAACCACTCTTGTGTGTTACTGAGTCATTGCATTGAAAAACTCTGTAGAAAGACGTTTATTTCTAAAGCAGAAGAAGTTTTTTAGAACATATGCTGGAAGAACAGAATCTGATATACAAGGACTTGTACGTTTCAAATTTATAGACCTTTTTTTTTCCCCCCAGAAAGATACCTTGCAACACACAGTTACCTTTCAGCCAGCTCTCACTTGGGAAAGAAAATAATGTGGCCTGCAGCATGTATCACTTACAGCAGGGTTAACCAGGAGTTACTCCACTGACACAAGTACTTACATTGGTGTAAATCCCACGTAAGTGAGGCCAGAGTGATTTCAGAGTTACAAAGAATGTGACAACAGCAGCTTTCAACCGGTGCCTACTGGTGGCCCCTGCCACATGGGTTTTTGGAATCAAAGCCCAGTGTGTTTGAACCTGTGTCGACTCAGACAGTAAAATAAAGCAGCTTTTCTAGTCTGCTTCTCAGCATGATAATGCTACTACAGTATTACTCTAAGGTCTTCTGAGTAGCTGCATTTAATAATGCTTTACAGTAAGGTTCCATTTATAAACACTTCATTATTAATAAAGCATGGCAATTTGTAGCATGCATAAAAATTATTTATATTCATGTGCTAACCAAGCCCATAGATTTAATAATATTGACGTCTTATAACACGCGTTGTAACAGCTTGTCACAGCATCATCTGTTAAGCATTTCTTACTAATGCATTTCATACCATGCCTTATAATAATTTGTTAAAGGATGCAGCTGCATCTATTAAGCCTTTCATAAATATGAATAGCACATTTTCTAAAATGGCACTATATATTAAATTATTACTGGATATTCTAACTGGAAACAGAATGTCTCCTTTCTTTCTTTCTTTCTTTCTTTCTTTCTTTCTTTCTTCCTTTCTTCCTTTCTTCCTTTCTTCCTTTCTTCCTTTCTTCCTTTCTTCCTTTCTTCTTCTTTTCCTTCCTTCCTCCCTTCCTTCTTCCCTCCCTCCTTCCTTCCTTCCTTCCTTCCTTCCTTCCTTCCTTCCTTCCTTCCTCCCTTTTCCTTCCTTCCTTCCCTTTTCTCCCTCCCTCCACTTTCCTCACACCCCACTCCCAGTCTGTCCATCTGTCTCTTTCTTAATTCAGTTAAAACCCCAGCTTTCTACTTATGCTTGGGCGGGAGAGCTGTTTCAGCTCAGTAGGGTTTCCTGTTCTGATGTACCATATGATTTGGGCACCTCAGTGTGAAAGCAGCTTGAGGGCAACTTCAAGAACTGAAGTCCATGGAGACACAATATCTCACCGGGACCAGCAAGTGAGCCAGCTGTGAAAGGAGGAGGTGAACAAACATGAGTTTCACACAGGTATGGGCTCATGACATGCTCCTGAGCCAGGCAGCAAATGAGCAAATATTATACCAGTGGTGCTTCTTTGCTTCTTGGGTAGCACGACCAGTGTGCAGTCTTTTTTTTCTTTTTTTCCTTTTTTGTTTATGGTTTTGTTTTCTTTCATTTGTTTTGTGGTTACAGAATAATTTCTTTTCATTAAGAAAATGAGTTTAGGATTAAAGCTGAATGTAATAATAAATCATCTTGTTGTCATGGAGGTCCAAATACAAAAGATTGATTTGTCCATTTTCTTGGCAATAGCAGACATTGTGCATCCCTGGGATGCAAGCGACGGCAAGAACATAGTGTGCGTGCTGGAGCAGTACCTGTGTGGCTGCTTGGGGTAGCTAGGTTTATGAAAATAGTTGTTTGATTGTAGACGTGAGGTTAAGTGACATTGCAAAAGCTGAGAGCACAAGCTAGGTATCAAACCCTCATGTCTACTGTGAGACCCACACACATTCCTGGGATCCACCAGCCATCTTGCTTGTAAGTTCGGCTCTGGGGTCCTTCGTTGATTTTGTCCTCACTTATCACAACATTACGTTCCCTGCTGGCTCTTAGATAGAAACATCCACACAAGTGACAACTCCTTACTCCATCTCTGACTTTGGTCCATAGCCTTTTGTTCCTGATGAAACGTTGTTGAATGTTGCTATACAGTACTTGTCTATGCTGCTGTACACATATATTCAAAATGCCAGGTTATGCTTTTGCAGCAGTCCGCTTCTGCACTTTATTCCTGTTCAGGTAATACCTCTTTTTGTTTTTTTTTTTTTCTCTTCTTCTGTGATATAATCGAAAAATGTGGTACCCTGCAATGTTATTAGAGATTAAATTCTTAATTATGAATTTCCTTGCTTTTGTGAGTTTGCCTCAGATCCTTAACATTTTTAATGTCATTTTTATGCGAATTTCCATGCTATTTTAATTCATTAGTCATGGGCTATCATTTTTCGATGTAATTACTGTAATTTCATCAAGTGACATAATTACAGTAAATACTTTGAGTAATTACTATTCATATGGAAAAAGATATCTGGAGGTGTAATAATGTCATATAATAAAATATTTATGATGTGTAAAGACAAATTATGATGACATATTTACATCACGTAATGGTGTGACAGCATTCCATATTTACCTTGGGTAGGGATAATGACATAAAAATAAGTTTCAGTGACATCATCTGTTGGTTACGATTACAAAGAGTTGTGCAGCATCCAGGTACAGCAAATTCAACAGCTCTCACCTTTTAAAAGTAAATAATCTTGCCTCACCCCCAGAAATGCCACAAAAAGCCAGAGGGTTGATCTCTTGCCAGTTGAGGTCAAAGGAAGGATTTATGCCGACATTGGCATCGGATGGCACCGTGCTGGATTGAGAGATTTTACTGTGGGAGAGCAACTGCCTGTCACTTTTAGCAACTCCAGGTATAAGGGAGACATTTTGAGAGAAAAGAAGAAAACTAGTGTGAAATGCAGTTTAGAAAAATGTTCAGACAGTGAGAGGAGCGTGTATGGATATTTTGGGGTGCATATGAAGCGATGGATACGTAGCAATGATAAGAAACACTGCCAAGGGTTCTGCAGTTAGGAAACGCCGAGTTTTATAGATCCATAGTTTTGTAGTTCAATGTAACATTTCATCCCCAGCCTCTGTTCCACACGGGTAGGTTGACATCTAGTTTCACTGCAGTAGCTCTGCCTTGCTCAGGGACTTCTCCAGCTGAGTGGGAGTAAAGGAGTTACCTTTTGGTGAGACCTCTGACTCCCATACTGCAGAGTATGGTCGTGGTGGGGTGTAAGAAGTGAAGACTTTTAACAGATGAAAGAATAAAGAAATAGATGTCTGAATTCTCTGCCTATCCAGACTGTTCTTGACAAAAGAGTCACAGTTTAGCACTGGTTATATAGTCCCCATTTTCTGAATCTCAGGCTTAATCCACCTGGTGGAAGCACTCAGTGCTCGGAGTAGCAACTGAAGTCTAGGCTGGCACTCCTAAGCTGCTCCAACCAACAGGCAGGTTTGGGGTTTATCCACTTGCATGCTTAAAATTAGTGAAGTTTTTTTGACCTTAAATTCACTCTGCCTTTGCTGTTCATCAAGAGAACAATGCTTATCCTACCCTCCGACCTTCCAGAGATCTGATGAAGACAGCAGGCACTTGAGAAGAATGCAAATAATGTGGTGGTGCAAGCCAAAGGGAGTTAATACATCTGCCTTCCTGGCAGGGCTTACACAGTGGGTTTGGTGAGGCCAGGAGATACGGTCAGGGCATTGAGCTTCAAGGGAAATGCTGGCCTTGGGTCTGCATTAAAGTCAGTATTTCTTGTGCTCTGTGATAAGCCAAGGCCCCAGGGAAGAAAAAAAAGGCAACTAATCATGTAGCTGGAGTCTAGAGCATAAGCCTGAGGAGGCCTACGTAGGTTTGCACATATAATCCAAGTTTTGAAGCTTTGCTTCTGTTGGTAAAGGACTATTCTCACAGTAGCATGGTTAGGGACACTATATGCACCTAACATGCATCCAGTACAGTGATATTTTGTTTTACAATGACTTGTTCTATGTGTATGCAGTACTACTCTGCAAGTGCTACAGTTGTACTTTTTCCTCCCATTTACATGGTGGTTGCATGGGAGATGACTCCTGACACTAGTTAGCATGTGACATATAAGCCACCCCATGCCACAACCCACTTATACCTTGAGTCTGTGAGCAGTCCACATTTTACGTCAAGGATTATGAAAGTATCATGGAGGTGGAAGGTATACTAATCAAAGAACCATTAGTTGATTTATTTTGAACTACAACTTTCCTCTGTAGCTTACAGATGGTTTTCCCTCCTCTGCTGAGAAGGGTATGGATCTTACTGGGACCTTACTGGAAAGCAATGTCTTTTTCCTCACAATCTGGAAGAAATACCATAAAATTGGTGTTATCATTTCTGCATCTGTAATTCCTAATGAAGTCACCTGGGACCCCTCCCAAAAAAGGGAGGGTCGGAAAGTGGTGTTGGGAGCAGAGTGATTCTTTAGGAAATCAGTTGAAAATAACAGCAGTGATGTGCTGTAGATATTTGGGATTTGCTATATGTTAGTATCACATGTCAGCAGTGTCATTCCCTTTCAGAGAGGCATAGGGCCTGGATGCCAAGGTCAAAATCAAAACAATATCTGCTTCAATTAAAAAAAAAAAAAAAAGGCTTTTAGAAGGATTTTAGAAGTTTGACAAATGCTTTCTTCCTGTAGCTTTAGCTCAATAAGATTCAATGCCACCATTATGACATACAGCAAACACCTAACGTCACTTAAATGTAAGTATATTCATGCCACGCATACACACATGTTGTTTGTGTTTGCATACATTAACAAAACCAGATCCTTACTATTTCTGGAGAATGAACCACTGCTTGATTTACAAACTTGCAGAGGTTTTGAAAGGTGTTAATAAACTTCAGTGCACTGTAGACAATGTTAAACTGCTTGCCAAAGCCCCAGGCGAAGTTGGTCTTGTAAAGCTTAAACCAGATCCTTGAAACTTGCAGACAAATTCGAAGACTAAAAAAAAAAAAAAAAAAAAAAATTAAAAATCAGATGCTCAAGAGAGAATACTCTTGCCAGTAACATGACAGAGTCAAGTTAATTCAAAGTGATTCAAACAAGCAAGATGATTTTTTTTTAGGATATTGCTGGCCAGTTCTGCATCCTGAGTCTGATTGACATACGATACTACTAGGCTGAATGAAGACATTTTGCACATGTTTTTGCTCTAAAGAGCAATTGCTAGGGGTAACACTGGTTAGTTACAACATGGAGACATGCCAAACTATTCTGAAAGAGAGTGGATTGCTGGCTATCTACTGCTTCAAGGTTTGTAGGGGTGGGTGGATAACTGAGCATTCCTGACAGCCCCATGTGGTCATATAAACTCAGAGGGTTGGAGAAATTAATGTGGAAGCTCAGGTTCCTACTGGGTGTGCTGTCCAGTTCTGTAAATGGGGATTTCCACTACAAGAAGTTGAATGAACTCCACAGTAGACTTTATGGGAATATCATTGACTATTATTGAAATTTCACCACAAAAAATAATGGTTTGAGATCTTTTTTTATAAGGTTTTTTGGATATTTTTTCTAATATCCATCTCTTTTCAATGCATCCTTTAAATCTATTCACCAACTTTGCCACAGAGATTTGTTATTTTTTAACAATCTAAAGCTTTCAGAAAATAGTTTCCATATTTATAGATTTAGAAAGGTTTTTATAAATGAAAGTTCTTCTGTCCCACAAGGTGTTGATGCATTATTGAGAGCAACAGTAAATCAGCTCATTAATTTTGAACAGCCGTCTGAGCCTGCAGAGGCAAGCTTGGGTGCGAAAGTCCTTAAATCTCTGTCAGCATTTAAGCTCTTTTCTCTGTTTGCTTGGTTTTCAGCCACCATGGTTGATCCTCCTGTTAGAGCGCCTGTTCACACTTTTGAGTAGCTTCAGTTTTCCTCAGCCTGTATATTTCACATCAGATAGTTCAGCAACATAATGCTTCCCAAATTCTGTTTAAAAAAAAAAACAAAAACCAAAACAAACAAAAGCCAACACCATAAATCAAAATGTTAAATGTTTCTTTCCAGTCAAGAAAGAGGATTCTGAGTTTCTGAACCAGCCACTCTCCTGAGTGTTACATGGCATTAGCACAGAGAGGGAGCGGGGGAAAACCATACAAACTATTATAGAACAGCTGGCTCAAACTTCACCTGGCAAACCCAGTAATATCTAAGACTTGTTAATTTAAGTTTCCAGTGCTCAAAATGGAAATCTTCTATCCTTTTCCAGCCACTAATTTTACCTTACATTGGACAACTCAAGCTCTATCTGAGTTATGAATCTGTATTTTTAGCAATGGATCTTCAGCTTTACGCCATTTAGTTCCACATTATTTGTATACGACCACTCTGCATTTGTGTGTATTAGTGCTCCCTCTATTTTTTGTCAGCTTGTGTGGCTGAGATCAGGCCATGGCCCAGCATCTCCAAGGGATTGTTCACATCAGGGTACACAATGTGTCACAGCATCATGCCTTAATCCGGTGAGCATAGTGACAGGGCTCGTGATGTGACAAGGCAGATCAGTCAATGCTGTAGATGTCTTGCCAATAGTGGGTAACAGGGGTAACAAACGTAGGGAGGGTGAAGAAAAAACAGTGCACAGAAAAATGGAGATGCCCCTCCACTACACCCCAGTAATGATGACTTGTGCCCACGGCATGGGCATTGCCAAGTGGCTTGGAAATATTATATTAATATATCCACATCTTAGCAGCAGAGAGTGCAGTTTGTTAACTAGCAACTAGGACTCAAAGTAAAAAAATCTAAACATCTACAACTGAAATAAGTCAGTGCTCTGTTTCAAGAAACTTAAAAGTGGCATTGCAGTTTGGGTTTTTTTGTTCCTGTTTTGTTTTGGTTTGTTTTGTTTTTCTTTTTTTCCTTTTTGTATTATATTGTCTTTCATGAAGGCATTTACTTCCAGACCGTATTAACAAAAATATGTTGTTTGACAGATATCATCTCAGCAGACAGGTTGCCTAATCTGTTTTATTGACAAATTGACTTCTTATTTGATCAACTTGAATATAGTCTTCAAGATATATTTCTATTACAAAAAAGTACATGGAACAGAGAATAATGTGTTTAGTCCATCATCCTCTTTCAGCTGTCATTTAAACACTGGTGTGTCTGTAAGAAAAGAAAAGAAAAGTTATACAGTTGTTTTGATCATGCTGTCAGAATTGTCTTTATTGTCTGTGAGGGAATCGCCTATATAATTTCTTCTTCCTTGATACGATAATATATTGACCTCCCTCTTTCAATCAGAAGAAAGCAGGTTGCAATGGCTCTACCCACCACCTACATGAAGTTTCATATTCCATCAGAAGAGAAACAAAGCATCTTCAGGAGCCAGAATCACTTATACTTCACTTCCCCTGTGTTCTCTTTCAATGGGCCCTGGAAACAAAGTGAAGTTAAAAGATTTTCCTCACCAAAGTCAGAAACATTTTTTTTTAAAAAAACTGAAATAAATATCTAGGCTGTTATGTTACAGTCTTTTCATTAAAGAGGGTGGGGAAGGGACAAAACTGTTGATTATGTTTAAATCAGTAAGTTGTACTTGAAAAATTTCGAAGATATAAAGAATATGGAAAACTTAAAATCTGGATTAATGTGTTTAACAAGGTAAGTGTGACAGTTTTAAGATTGCTCTTCAGTTGATTGTTTTGAGAGCGTTACTTGTAGCATTATCTTTGCTGCCTGGCTTTGATGGGAAAAGTCCTACTCACCCAGATCCTGTGGGGCTCTGATGTGCCCTGAGTTAATGCACAGGCACTGCCACAGGCATTGGGTGAACTATAAGATTAGACAACATTTACATCTGGACCTACAGAAAAACCTGCAACATTTAATTGTTTGCTTTTAAAACCTAACATCAAAAAGATATTAATAATTTGGACCAAGGCACTTATTAAAAAAAAATAAATCCCTCCAGTTAGTCCATTTGCGAGTGTCTGTTGCAGTTTGTCCATTTGTAGTTGGGCTCACAGTAGATGAATCCGTTCTGCTGGGGGTAATAAAGAACACCCTGATTTGTGTGTTTTGTATCCCTTTGGATTCAAAACAGTTACCAATGACAAAAATCTTACCTCCTTTAAATCAAATGGAAAAGACTTTTTAGTGGGAAAGTGAATGCTCAGACTGAATTTTTAAAAATGCAGGTAGTCAACACAAAGTAAATTATTTTCTTCTTGTTTAATTCAGTGGGTAAGTATGCCCTTAGAGGGAAGTCATACATGCTTTTGAACTATGAAGTCAGGATTTTGATAAAAAGAAGCCCCAAATCAAAATAGTTACATTTGCAAAGTGGGAGCTCTAGGAGTGAGAGCAAAACTGGGTCTTGAGCTGTACCACCTTTGCCCTTGGTTTAGCAAAGTACAGATCTGACTAATGTAAACCTGGCCACGATAAAAAAAACATACCACCCACAATTTGCCCATCTTTTTTTTTTAAGTTGTTTTTATTTTTTAACTTTTTTAAACCACAGGCATTTAATGCCATGCTTGGCTGAGAGCTTTTTCCTGTAGCTAATAATACTTTTCACTGCTGTAGTGCCTTTAATCCAAAGATCTCAAAGTGCTTTGCAGGCATTAATGAATTAAGCCTCATAACACCCCTTTGAAGTAGGTATTATTATAGCAGTCTCAGAGATGGGCTGAGTAATTTTCCTGAAGTTGTAGAGCAAGTCTCTGACAGAGTCAGGAATAGCCTGCTGAAGTCCTGTGTCTCAGCCACTTCCCTAAACACTACGCCATTCTCCCAGACTAAGTCTCTTAAATAATTTTAATTTTAAATAATTACTTTGATTTACTTACTGTATTTAAGTCATATCTCGGTTAAATACAAGGGGGGGCATTGATTTATCCTTGGTGGGTTAGGCATTCACTGCCTGTGAAAGCTGCACTGATAATGTGAAGTTAAACTGACACAAATCCCTGTGTGGGGATGCTCTTGCAGGGGGATAGGAGGGGCTTTTCAGGGCTTAATTTGAGCCCCTGTCTTCACACACACACTCAGTACAGTACAGCTACGCCAGTGGGGATGACACCCCCCAGTCACTGGCGCATCAGCACAGCTGCCTGAAATTACCAATGGCATTTTATAAGGGCAATAATTTGTACTGTAAATGGTCCTTCACGTGGCTACAACTGTACCTATGTGAGCAGTTTACATTATTTGTATGAGACCAGCCCTCCTTCCTGACATTGTTAGCAAAGACTAAACATATAGTTAGGACTTAAACCAAGTCTAACTTATCTTACAAAGCCATTCAAACTGCAACTTGAATTGACACACAGGGCTGTCAGAATTTTATCTAAACCTTAAATTTGTGCTTTTAATTATATTTTCAATTATGTATGTACCATTAGGACCCCGCTCCACTGAAAGGCTCCTTACTAGAAGTGGTTTATATTTTGTGGAGGGTTGTATTTTCGTGTGACTTTGTAAGTGACGTGGCCTCCACAGGAATGGGGCCAGGCACAAGCCTGATTTTTGGCCAGAGTAACCTTCTGTGCTGCCTCTAGCAGCAATTTTAGAAGCATCCATTACATTGGTGTAAGCCTGCAAATAACCATAGAACATAGAATCATTTCAATTGGAAGAGACCATTGGGATCATTGAGTCCAACCACAACCTAACTCTAGGACTAAACCATGTCCCTAAAAACTTCATCTAAACGCCTTTTAAAACACCTCCAGGCATGCTGTCTTAACCACTTAACTGAGCAGCCTGTTCCAATGCCTGACAACCCTTTCTGTGAAGAATTTTTTCCTAATATACAATCTAAACCTCCCCAGGTGCAACTTTTGGCCATTTCCTCTCATTGTGTTACTTGTTACTTGGCAGACAAGACCAACACCCTTCATCCTACAACCTCCTTTCAGGGAGCTGGAGACAGTGATAAGGTCTCCCCTCAGCCTCCTTTTCTTCAGGCTCAACCGCCCAAGTTCCCTCAGCTGCTCCTCATCAGACTTCTCCTCCAGACCCCTCACCAGCTTTGTTGCCCTTCTCTCAACTCTCTCCAGCACCTCACAGAGTGGTCAAACTCTGAGGCTCGGTATTCAGTCAGGCGTTGACCAAAATGGCGTTCTAGAAAGTCGTGACCAGTAGAGATGGCATGAACCACTCCAGCACTAGGAAAATGTAGATTTGGATTGCTGTCTTTCAAGTGGCCTCTATCCAGTCAGGCAGCAAAAAGCTTTGTGAAGAAAGCCTAAGGTGCCCGAGAAACTTCCAGGATGGTGCCCTGGTGTCTGTCAGGAACCAGAGAGCTCTGAAACTCCATGGGAGTCCAGCACCCTGATCATGCGGGCATGATCACCTGTCTAAGCAACATGAGTACACCTCCCTGGTTAGATCTCCAGGGTGCAGTGATAGCTACTGGCCCTGAGGTAAGATTGATAGTTTGGAATCCAGAAATACCTAGGGTTCCATGCTATTTCTAGGATCATTTTAATCCCTTTAAAAAACTATTACCCAATTATTGATGTTGCAGCATTAAAAAGCCACCCAGAGAATGTCAGGCAGCAGCAAAGCAGGAAGGTGGGCATGGGAATGGAAAGGGCCTCCTAGTCAAAGACAGGGACCAGGAGGTGTCACAGGAGTGCAGATGCACTCACCAAGGTGTCAAGTAAGCTTGGACAAAAGAGTAAAAGATTTTTTCTTGTCATTTATTGTCTGGTTATGAAGGTGTGGAGGAGAGTGGGGAGCTGACCAGGACCTCCCGTGAGGCTGTTTACCGCCACGTCACGCACGGGAGCCTGATGGCTGGGGAACTGCCAGATGATCCCCGTGGCAGGTGGAGCCGTCGCCACGGATGATGGTTATTGAGGTGGATCCACCTCCATGGGCTCCTTGGTGTCTTGTGCTGGCTGAACAGCCAGTGGGGGGCCCAGCTGCCTACACACGGTCTCCCCGCGCTCCATAAAGGAATTGCTGATTGCCAAGGGTTGCATGGACTCTTCTTCCCTGGGGATCCCTTGGCCCTGCTCCCAGAGCATGGCGACATGCCACCTCTTGTGCTCCGAGCCCCGGGGGAGAGAGGAGCAGAGGGCCTGGTGTCCTTTGGGCTGTTGCGCCAGCCCGACACCAGGAGCCTGTGGGAGGCCACCAAGACAGGTCATGGAATCACAGAATCATAGAATTGTTTTGGTTGGAAGAGCCCCTCAGGGTCATTGAGTGCAACCATAACCTAACTCTGGCACTCAACCATGTCCCTAAGAACCTCATCTAAATTCCTTTTTAAACACCTCCAGGGATGGTGACGCCACCACCTCCCTGGGCAGCCTTTCCCAGTGCCTGAGAACCCTTTCTGTCTAGATTTTTTTCCTAATATCCAATCTAAACCTCCCCTGGCACAACCTGAGTCCATTTTCTCTTGTCCTATTGCTTGCTCCTTGGGAGAAGAGACCAACACCCTCCATGCTACAACCTCCTTTCAGGTAGCTGTAGACAGCAATGAGGTCTCCCCTCAGCCTCCTTTTCTCCAGGCTAAACAGCCCCAGTTCCCTCAGCCACTCCTCATCAGACTTGTGCTCCAGACCCCTCACCAGCTTTGTTGCCCTTCTCTGGACTCTCTCCAGCACTTCAAGGTCTTTCCTGTAGTGAGGGGCCCAAAAAGGAACACAGGATTCAAGGTGGGGCCTCACCAGCACCGAGTACAGGGGGACAGTCGCTTCCCTAGTCCTGCTGGCCACACTATTCTCGATGCAAGGCGTCTCGATACACTGCTGGCTCATGTTCAGCTGGCTGTCAATCAGCACTCACAGATCCCTTTCTACCAGGCAGCTTTACAGCCACTCTTCCCTGTTGTTACGACTCAAGCACAGGACCCGGCACTTAGCCTTGTTAAACCACATACAATTGGCCTCAGCCCAATGATGCAGTCGGTCCAGATCCCTCTGTATGGCCTTCCTACCCTCCAGCAGATCAACACTCCCAGCCAATTTGGTGTCATCTGCAAACTGACTAAGGGTGCCCTCAATCCCCTCATCCAGATCATTGATAAAGAGATTCAACAGAACGGGTCCCCACCTCTGAGGAATATCACCTGTGACCGGCCACCAACTGGATTTGGTTGCGTTCACCACAACTCTTTGGGCCCGGCCATCCAGCCAGGTCTTTATCCATCGCAGAGTACACCCACCCAGGCCATGAGCTGACACCTTCTCCAGGAGAATGCTGTGGAGTACGGTGTAAAAGGCCTTACTGAAGTCTGAAGTACACAAGATCCACCGCTTTTGCCTCACCTACTAGGTGGGTCACCTTGTCAGACAGTGAGATTAAGTGGGTCAAACACGACCTGCCTTTCATAAAGCCATGTTGACTGGGCCTGCTCACTGGGTTTTCTCGTGTGTGCCGTGTGATGTCACTCAGGATGACCTGCTCCGTGACCCTCCCCAGCACCGAGGTTAGACTGACACGTCTGGAGTTCCCTGGATCCTCGTTCCAGCCCTTCTTGGATACGGGAGTGAAGCTGGCCAACTTCCAGTCAAGCGGGACCTCCCCAGTTAGTCAGGATTGCCGAGAGATAATGGAAAGTGGCCAAGTGATCCCTTCCGCCAGCTCCCTCAGCACTCTTGGGTGTATCCCGTCTGGTCCCATAGACCAGCGGGTGTCCAAGTGGGGCTTCATTCTGCTTGCCGCACCTGTGTTCTGGCTCAGGGTGCTGGGTACCTGGAACACTACTGTTCTGACTATGAAAGGCTGAGGCAAAGGCGGCATTTAGTAGCTCAGCCTTTTCCTCAACTTCTGTCACTACGTTTCCCCTCCACATTCACCAGGGGATGGAGGTTCTCTTTAGTCCTCCTCTTCTTGCTAATCTATTTCTAGAAACATTTCTTGCTGCCTTCCACAGCGGTGGCCAGGTGCTGCTCTGCTTGGTCTTTGGCCCTCCTAATTTTCTCCATCCATAACCTCACAGGATTCTTGTGTTCCTCTTGAGTAGCCTGCACCTCCTTCTGAAGCTTATACATTCTCTTTTTATTTTGATGTTCCAGCCGCAGCTCCCTATTCAGCCACGCTGGCATTCTTCCCCGCCGGCCCGCCTTCCAGCACACGGGGACAGCCTGCTCCTGTGCCTCTAAGATGACCTTCTTGAAGAGAGACCAGCCTTCCTGGACTCCCTTATCCCTCAGCCATTCCTCATCAGACTTGTGCTCCAGACCCCTCACCAGCTTCATTGCCCTCCTCTAAACTCTCTCCAGCACCTCAAGGTCTTTCTGGTAGTGAGGGGCCCAAAACTGAACACAGGATTCAAGGTGAGCCCTCACCAGCACCAAGTACCATGGCATGATCACTTCTCTAGTCCTGCTGGCCACACTATTCTTGATATAAGGCAGGATGCTGTTGGCCTTTTTGGCCACCTGGGCACACTGCTGGCTCATGTTCAGCCGTCTGTCAATCAACACCCCCAAATCCTTTTCCCCCAGGCAGCTTTCCAGTCACTCTTCCCCCACCCTGTAGCATTGCCTGGAGTTGTTGTGACCCAAGTGCAGGACCCGGCACTTGGCCTTGTTAAACCACATACAATTGGTCTCAGTCCAACGATCCAGCTGATCCAGATCCCTCTGTATGGCCTTCCTACCCTCCAGCAGATCAACACTCCCACCCAACTCGGTGTCACTTGCAAACTTACTGAGGGTGCCCTCAATCCCCTCATCCAGATCCATAATCAATAAATTTGTAATCTCATGACAAGCAACTTGTTTTGCTTAGTTTAATGGGTCAGGAGTGACCATCCCTTGGTACTTCCCACGTGTGCCTTTCAGCCATGCAGTGCTGGTGTGGTGGTGACAGCCGAGTTCGTCGGGTGTACAGTGCTCTGAGTTGAAGCTGGTCTGAGGTGGAGGAGGTCCCTAGCTGAGTGCTGGGTGCTCTCCCTGCTGCCCTGGCCCCTGCTGTGCTCTGATAACACTGCTTCATCAGCAGGGAAAAAAAAAAGAAAAAGAAAAAAACCCAAACCAGAAAAACCCCAAACCAATAAGCCCTGGCTAATCCCTCCAAGCAGTGGATACAGATAGCCAGCTCCCAATGACAGGATTTTCTGAGTGGCCGTACCGGGCATGGTGTAGAGTGAGACAGAGTGGGGAGGTGGGGGTGTGTGCTTGTGTGGTGAGGGGAGTGGGAACTCATCACCTGGCTGAACCACACTGTGAGACCAAGAACATCATAATGTGTGCAAAGTTCTTGCAACTAGAGGCTGGAGAGCAACGGTTACAAATCATACCGGGGAATCTGTAGGATCTCTTTTGCATTAGCTGTCACATCAAATTTATTTATGGGAGAAGGAACCTTTACTGAAACCCCAGTGTTTGCTAACTGCCAGGCCTGCAAATGCAGCCCAGAACGGGGAAGGGGGGCTGCCACCCCTCTGCCTTGTGCAGCCACGCTAACGGGAAGGTTTTGCAGCTGGGATGTGGCTGATGCTCACAGGGCTGCTGACACTGCCAGCCTTTCTGATTTAGGCCAACAATGCCGCGGTGCAATTTTCTTTTTCCTGTACTCATCGTTAGCTTGCAAGCAACCTCTGATTTCAGTGCAGGGCTGTCAGTGCTACTGTAATACCAGCAGATGTGAGCAGAAGCATCCCGGCGACTGAAATAAGCTACTCCAACTATCTTGACCCTGCCAGTCTCAGGCACAAGATTACCTTGATGAATATGTTCACAAGACTTTTTGTACCTTTTCAGCATGTGCCTTCCACTGGTTGGCCCGACAGTCACTGCCTGTTCCTCTCCCACATTGCTTTTCTACAGTATTGCTGAATATTTATTAACTGAAATCTTACTGACAAGCTCCCATACACTCTTTCTCACTGATGCCGAAGTCACAACACAATGCTTCCTCGTGAGGCACATACGTTTTCCATACCTTTCATGGTTCCGGGGTGGGGGGGGGGGCGCTTTTTGTTCGCTTTCCTACATACATATAACTCTATATGCTACTTTCTTGGTGGGAATGCACTAATTGTCACGTCTTTCTTTTTTAAATAGATTAATGTTATAATTATCCTCATTTTCTTTCTTCCTGCTACAGGCAATTGCTGGAAAAAAACCACCAAAAAACAAAAACCAAAACAACAACAAACCGAACCAAACCAAAGCCTCACAACTTATCTGAAGAAAGATTTGTTACCACTCCCAAGTCTGGGCCATAATATCACTTAAGCACTTTTTTACTTCAACTACACCTTTAGGGGTTAACAGGTCTCCATTCCCATTTTTGCAAAGCTCAGACTAGCCCACTCATATTGCAACTTAGATATATCTTCAGCTTAGCTTTTCTCATGTTCTCCTAGACATTTTTTCCCACTGGTTGCTGCCCCGTTAGGTACCAGCCCAAGTTTGAAACAAAAAGAAATAAATCCTATGTCACTCCACCTCAGTGAAGGGTGGTGAGAAGGTCTACATGCTCAGTGATGTTTCAGGTAGGCAGTGTGTGCTGTACCAGCAAAGGCATAAGGTAGCAGGGCTCCAGCAGAAGCGTTCCTTGTTACAGGGTCATATCTGTCAGAAGGGCAAAGAAACAAAATGTTTGCCTTGGCTCAAGTTGCAGGTGAGGTTTCAGGCACACGGAATACAAATGACACTGTAATTTGACAGCCACGCCGCCCAATGCAGTTGTTTGTTCCCCTAGCCTTTCAGGTAGACAGGTGCTCCCTTCATTGCATGTTGAAGACAGTCATGGATAAAGGGACTTTAAGGGGTTAAAGGATGCCGATATTTATTGGCCTGAGCCTCACATTACACGGCTCTGCTCACGTTCATTTCCACTTCCACTGGACAGTTTCTATATAGGCTGTATCACAAAGCTGCCAAACTAGACCTCTGGCTGACGATCGGATGTTCCAGGTGCCCCCCTGCTCCCAGGAGGAGCAAAGAGGACAACCTGGCAAACAAAAGCTGTGCGGGCCGGTTCATAGGACCTCCGCCAGCCCCCTCCTGCTTTCCCAAATATTGCCTTTTCCCTTTAGGAAATTTGGAACCATGGAATGGCATCTGTCAAGCCATAGGCGCTTGAGAGTAAGCACCCATCAGAATAACTTACTGTCAAAAACAGGCACAAATTCATTTAATCCCACTTTGTGCCATATGCTGCTGTCAAAACTTCATGAACTGTTTAGGCAGCATGTTGGGACATTTTGACTAACTATGAGCAGAGCTATTTTTTTCATAGCTTTGTGTCATGGGCGTTTATAATTGGGCATTTCCCTGAATTTGCTTTGGCCTCCAAACAGATGAGCCTGTGAACATAACCCGGGAAGGTGGGCACGGACCAAACCTCCGCATTCAACCATCCCCGCTTTATGAGGTGTCCTGACTCTGAACTGGAAATTGCAGGGTCCTACATTGTTCAGGAACCAACCTTTTCCTCTGATTTAACACCAATATTTTAAAGATAGAGTGAAATTTTTTCCCACAATTTGATGAATATTTGGAATTTAAGCCGAATCTAATTCTTGTTTTTTGCTCCTTAAGCCCAGGGGCTTTGCTCTCTTAACAACAAAATTAACTAGCGCACCCTTTGCTATAATAAGTGGGAAACAGACCACAGTGTAGGTAAAGAACACATTTGCTGTTTTATTGGTGCCTTGCAGGGCAATAATACTGAAAAAGGGGAATGCAAAAGAAACAAAAAAATCCCCAAACCAAAAACCCAGGATGGTGGCAACCCACATTGTATTTTTTTTAAAGAGTACATCAAGTCCTGTTTTTTTTCATTTATTGTGGCATGAATGATAACATAAAACCAAAACATGAAAATATACAACTTATATTACACTATGTGTTATGAACAAAATATAAATCTATAACTCTATGTTATATTTACATAATTATTTCTTTTATTAAATTTCAAGTGAGATGGTAGGTTGCACATACTTTGTTTTAAGCTCCAGGCATTTGATTGTCTCTATTTCTTTTCTATTTTCATTTCACTTGTAAAATCCAAAACGTTAGAAGGAGTAAGAGCTTTAGAGCCAATGGAGCTATGTAAATACTGTTTCAGCAAACCAGTGACAAAAACACTGGGGAGTAGAGAAATCAGTCAGTAGAAAAAAACGAACTTGACATGTTCTTCAATCTGGGAAACTGACAAGTTAAGATAAAGTTGAAAAAATGCAAATATAAACCAAGCTAAACAGCCAGCCCATGCCCTGTGAATTGAGGATACACTTGAATCCACATCTAGTGAATTACACACAGTTCTTTGCAAAATTGAAGGAATGATTCTATCAAGAAGTGGGCAGACAAAAATACTTACTATCCGATAAATCATGCCCTTAAACATAGGAGATATCATAGAGTTGCCATTCATTCTAGCAGATGAATCCTTGCTAAGTAAGGTCTACATTTCCACGGAGTATAATTATTTTTGATGTTACGAATGTGATGTCAGAGGCTTCTTCGGGGACAATAACAGCTCATCTCTTTGGATTAAAAAGAAAAAGCTCCGAAAACGTGCTGTAAAAAGGTTAAAGACAATTTACTTTCTAAAAAATGATTTAATTAAAGAGAGAGTCTACTGCAGTAACCAAATCTTTGAAATAATGTCTTCGAAGAAAGAATTTCTTCCATATGCATTCGTAATAAGAGGATTTGGTTACAAAACTAATTAAATGCTATAATAATAGCTAGTGTTCTTTTCTGGGGGCCTGATTAATATAGCGGAACGGTTAAATAAAGATGTTAAATGCACTTAAAAATCCTATTTTACTAATATAAGGCATGAATAAATTGAAAAAGGATATACTCTGTGTTATTTAATTGAGCTTAGAAGCAAGTGCCTCAGTTTTTTTTTTTTCTCTTCTTCTTTCTTTTCCCCTTTTCCCCACTGCTGCTGTTGCTCTTTTGTAAGTTCGCAAGACACAAGCGGCTCCCCCGATGTAGGAGGAGACGGCCTGTACGCCCCCCGGCAGCTCCCCAAGACCACCCTTGCTCGCCAGCTTCCCAGGGAAGAGCGGAACGAAGCCCGTCTCAGCATTAGGGCCTCGATGCGCTTTTAGGTTAATGCAATCCTAATCTCTTTTAACCTGGTCTTTCTACACGCTCCAGGGCACAGAACCCAGGAAAAAAAAAAAAAAAAGGAACAAGACAGGAATATCTTTTTATAAATGTATGTTTTGCTGTGTTTTGACCTTTTTATTATTTTTTTTTTTAATTTTTTTTTTTCCCTAAGAAATTAAAGAGGGACAAACAGGGCCTCATTTTCAAATCTGGTCTTCTATCGCCAAAGGATATATGGGTGCTCATCCTTGGACCCAACGAAACACTAGCACAGTCATTAAGTATTTTGCTGGTTTCAGACCCCTGATCCTTTTTTAGAAAAAAAAAATGTGGGTTTTTTTTTGCCTTTTTTCTATTGAACATCCCAATGCAGGACGTGGATAGTCTGCTGAAGCTACCCATTCAGAAAGCCTGACCAAACCCCAGGCTCCAGCATAGCCTCTCAGACGGAAATGTGCCCGGTAACAAAACCAGCGTTAATCTGAGCCCAAGCCCAGGCCGAGGTGGTGAGCAAAGCGGAGCCCATGGCTGAGAGCAGAGCCAGGTCCTGCCGCCCTGGCCTGGGCGCTCGCTTCTCTGGCCCGGGACTGACCCTGCCCGCAGAGACGGGGCTGCCTCCAGGAGCACCTCCTGTGACGCAGTCCATGGTCCGGGGCTGAAATTCGGTCCCGCTACAGTCAAAGGGTCTTTTTTGCCATTGACTTCCCCGCGGCCGGCTTTCCAGCCCACACACCTAAGATTTGCTCCAATCACGCCTGCCACAGTGGCACCTACCTGGAGCTAAAACAAAGTATTTCTGGTAGCCCAAAGTGACACGATTAAACCAGAGAGTCTCTATAACGTGGTGGAAATCGAGCATCCAGCAAATGCGAGGTGAACCCACAAGAGTCAGAAGTAATTTGTTCACAAAGACAGGGAACAAATTTAAAAGTTAAAAAAAAAAAGGAGCAAATATCTGTTTTCACATTGTACATAATAATGATATAAAAACAATTGTCTATTTTTTTTTTCCTTCTTATCCAAACAGAGTGCTTCAAAAAAATTGGCTCTAGATGACTGGTGTAATTAAATAACTAAAATGAGTGATGAGAGAGCAGAAGTTAATTAAGATTGAAAACAACACTCCCATTAATTCACTCCATCATAATAAACATCAGAAGTTGACATGGCTGGGGCCAAAATTAAAATAAAAGAAAGAGGAATGGTGTGAGCAGAAGAAGAAGCGATTTGTTTTTATATGTATATATATATTTATATATATATAAAAAGGCAAGGTGGGGGCGGGTATCCATTTTAAATAGCTAACAGCTTCATTCGCTGCACTGCCAAATTAGAACAGAATAAAATAAAGTTAAAAAAGGGGGGGGATAAAATAAATTATACATAATTTACTAATCTGGGAACAGCTGACCATTATTATTATTATTATTATTATTATTATTACCATTACAACACTAGCAAGAAGAGGCAGTTCAACTGAAAAAAAAAACCCCAACACAGTCATAAAATACAAATAAAAAGAACCCTCTCTGACATGGAGGATATGATCAGCTACTCCAAGCATAACTTCAGAGCAATTCCGAGAGAGAGAAAAAAGAAAAGAATTTTTTCAAGGCAGAGGTGGAAATCAAAAAAGGGAAATCAGAAGAAAAATAAAACAGATGCTTCAGGGTAAAACTATCACACGTCCAAACCGCTCATTGGAGTATTGTCCTAAGCCTTCCACGGCATTTGCTCGTTTGCTTTGCACAAGGTCTGCAGGGGTCAAGTTACACTTCAAGTGGGATTTCAGGCGGCAAAGACAGACCCACCGCCACGTCCTCCTTCCCAGTCTCTCCTCCTACCTGCCCCTTTCATCCTGCACCGGGACTTCAAAGGCGGATTGCACCATGAGCTAAATTTGCCTGATTAAGTGACCATTTGCAATATCAGTGTTGCCAAGTACTGAAGACCATGGCCCTGGTGGACCCTGGGGCTGCGTTCTCACTGGCACTAAGACGCACAGGGCTATTTTTACAAGTAAATATGATACCGATGGCGAAGAGTCTCTCTCTAGGAGTAGGAATTTACCAGGGAGCGACGTGAATATGAAGGTGGCATCCTCAGTCACAAAGTCAACTTGGAGGAAGGGTTTTGCCTCAGTATGATCCCAGGACTTGGCTTCCCAGGCCACAGAGGAGCTCCTGGATAGCTGCTGTTTGAAATGAGAGGTAGCCTTTAGTGCTGGTTGGCTGGTTTAGATCTAATGCTTCTGCCTTGCTACACAAACCTGGGTCCTCTCCTTCTACAGGAAGATCAGAGTGAAGAGATGGAAAGAGACTCCTTGGTTCACTTGTATTTGCATTCTGGTTTTCTGAAATGACATGTAACATTCAGTTACCTTATTAGAAATACGAGAGGTCAACCTCTGCTCAGGATTATGCTTGTGTAAATCCACCTTCCTCATCTGGTTGCTGTTGCCCAAGGAAGGCAAAATTGCCCCAGCAATGCAAAATTGCCCCAGCAACATATCTAAGGGCTCTGCGACAACACTGAGAATATTTTAGCCACTTTTTTTCACCTGTGAGAGGCAGCAGCTAGAGAAACTCAGCACTGGTTTGGGTTCTCACATGCCCACTTTGAATATGGAAATCTCTTCACAGCTATTAGTCCTTCTTCTTACACAAATATCCCACTAATAAAAATGGATTTCCGCAAGTGCAAAGGATTAAAAAACGTCAGTTTAAAAAAACCTGCCTTTTGAATCAGAAATCAGTACTCAGCCACCCTGAAGGTACGAGTTCATCAAAACTGGAAAGCATGGTAACCTAACTATGCTCAGCAAAGAGGTAACGCTTCCAGTTGTCCTGTCCTGTGCTGAACAAGTCACATTTTGGACAAGTATTTTTTAAGTTGTATATGCTGCCACTTGAAGTGCAAATTAAAAGCAAAGGCTCCTTACAGACCAAGTTATTTGGAGGGTGCGGGACTTCATTCTGGAACATGATTTTTGCTCACAATAGTCCAATATTTTTCGTATTAGTACCATAAACACACACACATGAAAATCCAAGATCATAAAATATTTTCTCTCTAAATTTATGTCTCTCTCTCTTTTTTTCACCTGAGAACGGCACCTACAGTTTCCTTTAAAAAGCAAAACCAAAAATATATGTCTAATCTCACCAGCTGCTGGTATATCAGGTTCTTCAAGGGATTGTCTAAGATACGACACTGTCCTAACTTAAGACAGAGCAGGAAGCAAAAGAAAAGCAAAAGGAAAACAAAACAAGAAGAAGAGACCAACCAAAAAAAAAAAGCAAATTGGACTAGTTCAGCGCTTTAGTACAAATTTGGCACTTGCTCAAAGACTCAGTATGGTGTGCAACTGATGAAGAGAAGTCCTCTCTTGAAAGGAAATAATTGCTTGTTGGGGTTAACAGAAACAGACTCCCCACTTCCTTCCTTGCCAGCCACGCACACAGGCACACACACACGCACACACTTCTGACCCAGATTTGCCAGGGAGGAGGAGGAGGAGGAGGAGACAGAAGGGGTAAAAGGAATTTTATCTTTTTTCTTTCCTGTCAGGTGCATTACCAAAAAAAAAAGAAAAAAAAAAAAAATTATTTCTCTTTAAACTGTAGCACAAAACAACAAAACACATTCACAAGCCACTTGTTGGCACTGTGTACCTGAGTGAGAATTTCTAGAACATTGTAGAACAAACAGCCATAAAGTTTATTTGAAAAAAAAATAATAATAATAAAAGGTCGACGGGTAAGACTTCAGTGCTTGGGTATAGCAGCTGAATTACTGGCATTATTTTACCCATAGCTTATATCATTCTGTTGTTGTTGTCGTCGTTGTCTTTGTTTCCTTTCTTCTGAGCCTTTTTTCTTCTGATGCAGGCTGATGTCTATTAGTCAGCTGATGTCCCAACTAGTTAAGACTAACAGTTAAAGTAACAGTCAGTGTATGAGAAAGTTAATGTGCTTGGCCACTGGCAAAGATAAACCAGATGGAGCTTTATTTATTTTTTCTTTTCTCCTTGAAGTCCTGTAGGTCATGGGATATTTGGACCCTGATCAGTTGGCTTGGCCCGCAATGTGATTTTCACTGTCACTGCCATAGTCCGCATCAGGGTCATCGTCTTCCTCATCGTATTCATCGTAGATTTCTCCATTGACGTCATCGGTTTGCATCTCCTCCTTGATATGAGGCTCCTCTCCTTTGATGCCGTAAGTGCTCTGGATGACGGGCATCCCGGGCTCCGGGCTGCTGGACACGCTCGAGTGCTCGGAGGGCAGATGTGGGGAAGGCATTCCTGCCATGGCAATGGCTCCTGGGTAAACTACGCCCGCAGTGGCAATGGGAATCTGTGCTTGTTGCCTGCCGAGGAGAGAAAGTAAAATGGCATTTGAACACTGGAAGGAGTAAAGGAAAGGCAAGTATAGCAGCACTTTGCAAGCCCATAACATACGCTCTTGGGTATGCAGAGGAAGCTCCTGGATGGCCCGTGCAATACAACCCTTATACCAATATTCCAAACTCACCAGCTGATGCTCTTGAAATGAACATCAAGCCCAAACCAGCTTCACTGGTAAGAAAACCCAATTTCTGTAAACACCTCTAGCTGTACCTGAACTACACAGCTTCAGCTTGCTTGCTTGTGACACAAACTTCTTTGCTGGGCAAACTGGGTGTCCCAGGAGATGCCAGCCAAAATTTCAATTGTGGTTCAACTTCAAAACCATGTATTTTAAAAATCTTCCTTTAAATAATCCAAGTTGCTAGCAGGATTAGACATAAAAGCAGCACACTGCCAACAGGAGAGAGGCAGTGAGGGTGAGGCAGTTTTTACGGGAACGGGCAGGTGCTGTAGGAAACTACCAGTGGATCAGGAGAAAGCAAAGCAGGTCTCTCCAAAGAGGTAATGTTTACTCCACGAGCACTCAGAGACTTGGCCATTATTAGGGAGAGGAACAGTGGGCTCTAAACATGGGTTTATAGGATGATCACTAAGGGCCTCCAACTGGAAGGTGATAGTTTCCACAGTGAGTGGCATTTGTGAAAAGCAGAACCTTTGAAGGCAGGTGGATAAAACTGGGCAAAGGCAGACTTAAAATGGAAGTATGCATTATTTAAAAATAAATAAAAAGCAAGCAAGCAACATGAGCATTTGAGAAAATCCTCTACAGGCTGCCTTTATACGGCATCTAAGCCTCGGAAACCTGTCTGCAGTAATGAAAGAAGAATTATTCCGGGCCATAGAAATTCCCTTTGCATCAAGAACACTAGCTGTGTTATACCAGTGTTTGTTTCCCTGAGAAGCTTCAGGGTCCCAACAAGCCTAGAGGTTTAAAATTCATGCTCCTTTTGTTTCCTTGCTGCATGAAGTAATTCCATTGCAGTAATACTCTTCAGTACATGCTGCACATTGTAATGTCATCAGCAGTGTGTCCATCTGCACTGAAAAGCCTTGCCACAGGAGACAGGGCAGAGTCTCTTGAGATGAACATTCTTAATTAAGAATGAAACCCTCCCCTGTTCCCCTGCCTGGCTGTGCCCTGGCTGTACAGTAAAGCCTTCCACAGTACACTGATCCTGAAAGACTTTCCTCTGCCAAACAGCTTTACATTTGTTTGGAATCGCTTGCTGCATTTTCAGATACTTCCTGCCTGCCATTCGAGCGAAGCCTCCTTCCACACTGTCTGTGTTTCTGAAACAAGCAGAAGTTGTCTCATCTGAAGATATAGCTCTTAAAGGAGGGAGCAGATCTCATTTGCATTTTATTCGAAATTCAATAGGAAGGCTTTTGTTTTCTGGAGTCAGCATTTCTGTAACAAGATTCAGCACACTTAAATTGCTTTTAATATTTAACAATAAGAACACTTTGCACTTAAATGCTGCTTTTCAGAGTGCTTTTCAAATATTAAATTATTTAATAATGGTATTTTTCCACTTCTCTAGGATGTCCACTCCAGAGGATCTCAAAGCTGCCCTCAGACACTAATGTATCAGGGCTCTCAGCAGTCCAGTGAGGTGAGCTTACCCTACCACCATTATAGATGAGGACACTGAGATACAGAAGAATTAAGAACAAGAGTTGCAAAAAACGCTCAGCCCTTCTCATTGTGATGCCTTCAGACAGGCTTTCAGCATTCCCCAGCAGCTGGCACAGCCACAGCTCTTGAAAACCCAATCACTTATTTTGGTGCCTAAGCAGGAGCCAGACTGGTATTTAGAAGTTTAGCCCTAAATGACCTGTACCAGGTAATGCAGCAGATGGAGAACAAAAAACAGGGATGCAACTGTGGTGCTGTGACTGCCAGCATCAAACACTGACCCCGCTGCAGACACTGGCCACCTTGCCAGTAACTTCCGTAAAGATTTTACCTCAGCTTCTCTGCTCTAATGCCCCAGTGCAAATTATCTCCTGAAATGTCTTGATTTCAATGTCAGCCTTGTTTGGAAAGCTAAATCACACGCTGAATGTTGCAAGGTTAATTTTGTTTCCCATGATGAAGCATGCATGTTAACCAGATAAGCGGTGTTTTAGGGGCTCTGTTGCCACCTATTCTTTTTCCAGAAGGCTCCCTCCTCTTTTTTTAATCTCTTGATGCCAAATGTTGGCTGACTTCCCTGTGTTTGTTTCAGTGCTTACCACTGGGATCACTGGACCTGCCAGCGCCACAGGGTTAAGCAGCTCAAATTTCTCCGCTGAGCAGCTTATTATAACAATGCACACTGTAGCTGTTTAAAACACAGTCTGATGACACTTAACAGTTGATAGATATTCTCTCCTTTATTGTTACTTCTAGCTAGGAACTAGAGAGATGTGCAATTCAGTTAATACTAAAACGATTCCAAATTCAGATGAAACAGAGCACAGATTCCATTACTTCTGAGAGTCATTCTTGTTGCTCATTTGCTTTTTTTTCAGGCCACTGTGTAGCTCTTGATTTTCTGGAGTGAATACAGAAATATTGCAGAATATTTGATTACTGACGATTCTTTTGATCTGCTGTAACCAAAAGAAAGAAGTATCTGCAGAAGGAAAATACATGCTAGTTTTCGAGGCAGATTTTAATCTAATCATATCAAGCTGATCTATTAGCTGTTTACCAGAACCAGTCTTCTTGAAATTTATACTCAACACAAAGGATTTTGCTTACTGAATTGGAAGACATTCCCTAGTATGACAAATGCTGTCATGATGCACAATGCAGATGACTTCACAACTGATAAGAATTAACTGAGCAAAGCCCATATTCCAGTTCAAGTTCAGTAGGTGCAGCAGTCCTTTTGCACACCAATTGCCATAGATCATATTGAATGCAAACCTGTATTTTTGGCTTTCAGATCAAGAGGCACTACCATAGATTCATACAGATACACCCTCTAAGGTCCTATAATAAAGTAATATTTATAAAGCTTTATTAGAAGACTTACATTTCATTGGAAAATCTTAAGCCTTTTTTTTTCTGTTGCATGATCAGAGTGGAAATGAAACAGTTGGCTGAAGCTGTAAGATGAGTATATAGCAGAGCCAACAAAATAATCCCTAACTGCCTAATTTCCCCCTGGAACACGTTGTTTTAAAGTATAAGTTTCATATTGTATTAGCAATATATAATGTTCTTCCCAATAAAATAAATAAATAAATAGATAGACAGATAAATAATGAATGGTAGTTTTTAAGGTCCCATACCCAACATTAAAATACTGCCTCATCTCCTGGCGTCTGTTGCGCATGATCGCCTTGTACTCGCCAATGCGTAATTTTTTGCCATCTACAAGGCAGGTACGCTTCGGCCTTGGCTTGTATTTGTAGTCTGGGTATTTCTCCAGGTGCTGTTTGCTGAGTCGGGCCTGTTCCTCATAGTATGGCTGCTTCTCTAGGTTTGTCATAGCTTTCCAGCGAGATCCTGTCACAAAAAAAGAAAAAAAAAAGAAAAGATAAATGAGATTCTACTCATCCACAAACACTGAAAGGCAGAGAAACAAGTAGGTCACCCAGAACAAGATACCTACGGTCATATTGCTTTGGGCTGGCAATCTGTCAGAGCTTCTAGACAGGGGTCAGGTCTTGTTTGTATGTGATCGGTAAACCTCTTGGGTATGGCCAAGAGGCAGAGAGAGATAATACTAGAAGTTTTGACTTGAGAATTCACTGAAACTTATCTACATTATAGTGTCTTTCAGGTGGGAAGTAAAACCATCACTCTGATAATGAGCAATCCCTGACACTGTTTTAGAAATCAAGGTGGGGTGTTTTAGCGGACTGGATAAAGATCCTTTAGACTCCCCGCGTTTGCTGTGCTAAGCCCCCTGCACTCCCCTCTGGCTACGTGCTTGTTTTCACCTCCTGTTCCAGAGGAGGCAGCACTTCCATGTGCTGGGATCTAGTTGCTCTGCTCCACCACCACAGCTGGATCAAGGCATAAACTCTGGATACACATCTGTCTACAGCTTATTCTTTCATGACAAATAACGTATCTTTTCTAGCTGCCGGGTTTCCGTAAAGCAGAATATGAACTGATCGTAAATGCAACGCTGCTGGGTACAGGAACCTGCAAAGACCCTGAGGCAATGCCTCTAAAAGCTATAAACTATCCCATATGTCTCAGTGGGGTTTTAACTCCGAGACGAAGTCCTGGTGAACACTGCCAGCTCCAACTTAAAAGAATTTAGTATGTGTCATGACGAGAAGGGCGCTGGGACACTGGCACACCTCTCCACAGAGATGCATTATGGCATGATTGCTGGAGCCTTGTTTCTGACACTTGGTCTATGTTAGTGTGGATATTTGAGTGAGGGAAATAATAAAGCCTTCAAAATTGTTTTTAAATACTTCCTGAAATTTATAAATCAATATTTCTTAAACGACATAATATGAGAGCAGAAAGTAAAATTTCTTGAATCAGTTATCCTATTTTATTTTTCCATGAACTACAGAAGTGCTTCAGGGTAAGATATATTTCAAACAACAGGAACGGTCCAAGCTGTGAAACATATGGCCTAGAAGGAAAAGTTTATTGGAAAATAGACAATTTTCCCATTGGAAAAATAAGTTTGAATAGTTTCTCAATTTAATGGGTTCATAATCTCACATGTCATACTTGACTTCCTCTTGTTCTTCATTTTTTTATGGTTACTCATACTGTACTTAGCTCACGCTATTACTCAGGCCAGTGTTAGCTCACTGTGCCCCCAAGACTTGCAATATAGAGAGTGTGGTTATCGCTTCCCAGGAAAGAACACCGTTTGATTCCTTCTAGAAAGGCCCTCTCTAATTATTGACACCATTTTCCCCAGTGTTCTTTGAATCTTTATTCCAAGCTGCAGCCTGGGCTTCTGGAGTGAAGGGCTAATAGCCTGGTTCAGCCTGACCTTACACCTGGAGATAACTGCTCTGTAAGTAATGAGACGTCTTTGTTCTGATGAGGAGCAATGAACTTCCCTTTCTTAGAAAACATTACCTTGGAGTCAAAACCATAGTTTTTCATGATGTTTGCAACATGTAACATGCAGACATCCTGCAGCTACTGTTGGAATGGGAAGAAGTTTAATGACTTTAACTCAGGCGCAACACCATTTAGTGTGACTAGATAGTTTCTAAAACTCCTGCATGGCACTTAATATGTCACACAGAGGTAGTAGCTGTGTCTGGACACCTGTGGCCAGGGCTCTGTGTTATGCAGGGCAGCAAACCTCTGCGGCCAGAATCCTGCTCAGCAGCTTTGTCTGCTGCAGAGAAATTATTCCAAGCTTTTTCTGGCAAAGAGAGTGGCTAGAAAAAGTGACACCAACTTTCCATGCACAGTACCCCCTAGATTTTGGGCTGAATGACACAGTGATAAACATGTGGAGGCTGCCAAAACACTGAACACCTACTAATAAGATGGAAACATAGATAGGGCTTGTGTTGAACAATGTTAAGAATTCAGGGTAAAGCGTATGAGCTGGAAGATGCCCAGATGCAGGTCTGCTCTCAGATTCTAGCTCGTAGACACACTGACGTTTTATAATATGAAGAAAATCATGAAAGTTAGTCCAATTCTAGAGTCTAACAATCACAGACATGCTGTTATCCCAGTGGCTTTGAAAAACAGCCCCTGCCTCATTTCCTGCTGATGAATCAGTTTTATTTATGAATAACAAAGCTGAAAATCTCACAAACTTTAAGCAAATCTTGACATTTGCTTTACGTGCTATGAGGGAACATGCAGTGTAGGAACCTGGATATATTCTGAGACAGGTGGACAGACAGAAAGGTAGAAATTAAAATCAGGTGTTGTGAAATTGCAATGAAAATGTTATATCCCAGCACAATTCCTCTTTCACTGTACTAGCTCACTTGCTGCAATCCTACAGTCAGATCTGGGCAGGCAGATTCCTGCCCCCTCATGTGAAAAGAGCTGTAAATAGTGGGTGAAGTAAGGGAAACACAAAAGTCTTTGCAGGATCAGGGCCATAAAAACTGAAATCTTGATGCATAATATTTGTACATACAGTTACACATACAATATTTATACATAAATGTCATTCGTTATGTTTTCCTTTCCTAAGCTACAAACTCAATACAACAAAAATCCTGGCAGTCTTACCCTCTTCCTAGCAAATTTTTAATAGCTGCCTTCTGCACTGATACCTCCTCTTACTATGACTTTACTGATTTTACAAAATATACTAAATACAATTTACTAGTATGTTTTGAAGTATCATAAATAATTAAACAAACAATGCTGTCAAAATAAATTTTTTAAGAAGGGCACATTTTCTGATGATAAACCCTTGTTTTATACATTTTATCATCTTCCTGTATTTTTTAGTAATATAGAAAATACAATCAACTCTCTAATTGGTCTTAATCTGAGATTTTGAAAGTTTGAAGAATATATGACTCTGATCTCTGAAGTTGCACCCCCAGGCAAGCTAAGCTATAAATGAGTATCGTCAATCAAAATACTAAACCTGCTTTAAAATACCTTGTGTTTGGACGAACTATATTGTAATCTGCCATTGTTTTAGATTCTCTATAAGCACACACAGGCAGGAATGTGTACCTAAGCATAGTCCCAAGCCCAAGGAAAGTGTGACCAAAGAATTCTGAAAAATCTTTCTTTTTTTGGGGAAGAATCATACTCTCCAGTGGAGTGAGCTTTCTGCTCACCATCTGTGTACAGGGCTTTTCTCCTTGACTATGAAAACGAGAACCCGTTCCCTTCCCTGGATGAATACTAACGACAAGCAGGACTCTCGCACAATCCTTCCTGATCTGGTGGTTGAAGCATTTAGAAAATAAATGAGGAAATGCTAAGACTTTGCAGCACCAAACACGGCTCCTACCCCTAAAGTGAGCCAGGGCAGTTAAAGCTGTGCCCATACAATGACTGTGAAGATGGCAGTAGAGGGCTAGATATTAATATTTGAGCCCAGGGCAGAAAAGAGATGCCCACATGTGTGTCCTGGCACTTGTGCTTGGGCACACACGTGCATGCCCTAGGTGGGCTTACTGTTGATTTTAGGCCGAGTTTCTCTGACAAGATTTTTCAGCTGTTCATAATATTGCCTATCTTTTAGTCCATTAGACTAACATTTTTAACCTCAGTATCTGGATCGGGGTCACTTTATGTTTAAAAAATACACACGCATACTTACATAATGTATAGGTATGTGTACAGGTATGTATTCACACACATACACGTACGTGAGAGAACTTCTGAAGGTACTATCTAACATCATCCCTCCCTAATATTTCTATGTAGATTTCTCAGTGAAATTAATTAAAATATTTACAAAAATATCTAAACAATGCATTATTAAATTGATAGGGTCCAGCAGACCCATTTTAGCACTTTTTTAACAATTTACTAAAAAAAAATAATTATCCACAAGTTTAAGTTGCAATGAACAGATGGATGACAAACGTATGCACAGATGAATTTAGTGACAAATCCATGTATCTAATTTTTATGCTCAAAACATAATACCACAGTGTCAAACATAATCCCTAGAGAATTCTAGTGCTGGGAAGGGCATCTCCTCTCATTTTACTATAAAAATGGTCCTTGATCGGTGACAACTCTATCTAAGCTACTCCTCACGACAACAAGCTCTCTGACCTCAATGTGTTAACAGTGCTGCTAAAAAAATGGTAAGGAAAAATTGTGCCTTTCTAACGAAGAGACCCTAATACCTGGTTGAACTGTAAGCCTCTAGTTGCTCACCCTACACCAGTTAACAGAGAGCTCCCTGCTGACTTCAAAAGACTGGCCTTTTGCAATTGAGGGAAGACCTTTGTCACACTTCTGTCAAGAAAGAAGATGTCAGGACATCCCTCTCCATTGTATAGGTGGAATAAAAAAATAAAATGTGATGCTGGAAAGAAATAGAAACATCATCTCCTACTGCTTCAGACCTTCCTTTTCCCCATATCTGGCAGCAAAACAGAAAGAGTTTGGAGTCAGCTACACTGTCTGTCACCTCAACAGGATCTGTAATGAATTTGCACATTTTACTCCAACTACTGTATATCTAATCAGAAAAAGATGTCCCCATATCTGCCTGATCTAGCGCCAAATAGTAAAAGGTGATTCCTTATGTTAACAATTTCAGCAGAATGGCTTATTAAAACCAGATTTTAGGGTATTATAAAATGCTTAGAAGCCCTTTAAAATGTCAACCAGGATCCCCAGAGACTGCGTAAAATGTCAGCCCGGCTCAAGCGCCTGTTTTAAGCAGAATGAATTAGCAGCGTGCTGTCGGAGGTTGTTATCCAAAACAATCAGTTAAGAGGGAAAACATCAAGGTCTCTTTGTACTTTCTATATGAAAAGGGCCATTCAGAATGATCTTGTAGATTTCTGAAGCTGATTATTTAAAAACAGGTTTACGCAGGTCTACTCTCAATTTAGAAACAGACCAAAACTATTACTGTCCTGTCCTCAGTCTAATCACATTGTACACCTCTGACCAGTATAATCCCTTTTAACCAGTATAAGGTTATTTTACCATCAACATAAACAATTTAGCCTTCTAATCCTGTTCCCATAACTAATCTAATCATCTTGTACCACCCTTTTAATCATGGGTTAATATTATCACATCTGCGGTCCACAGCCAATGCATTCTGCCTCTCCAACCAATTTTATCTCATTTCCACTTGCCCCCTGCTAACTTTTCATAATACCATTCTCATCATGCCGAACTTCAAATCTCTGTCCAGTTTAAACTTAACATCTTTCCCAACCCTGCAGCCGGTTAGTGCTGCCATTGCAACTGCGCTGCATCCCTCCAGTTGTCTGCAAAACCAATGAGATCTGCAGCCAAGTTTAATGTGCTCCTTCCTTAAGCTTCTATCCACTGGTCGGTGGAACATTTAGGTCTTGTAATGAAGTCTTTATCAGCAGATATACAACATCTATACAACATCTCTGATTTGGTCACAGATTTTGTTTGTTTGTTTGCTTTTCCTGCAGAAGAGTAATTAATTGGCCTAGAGATCCTCATTATTCACCCTCACCATTCAGTCTGTCACAGGGGAATATCTTAGGACAGAACATGGTCCTGGGAATTTGAGCAAGTAGTGAAACGTTGGAAGACTATGTCATGAAATTCACTAGATGATGTTCATGACAAATATCGCTTGGGATTTGAAGAGGATATGGAAATTAGTTCTGATGTTTCTTTTTTAGGTTTCAGCATTCTTTTTCAGAATATTTAGAATACAAGCAGCTTGTGATAGAGATCATGTACTAAAAAGAAATTTAATGTAACAGAAACATAATAAAAATCTTTTAAAACTGTCAGTGTATAAAATAAAACGATCTATTTTAGGATCTTTTCCCTATGGCCATTTGTTTGAACAGGAAGGGCTATGGCACAAATCAAATACTGTGGTGTGCTTCCCCATAGAATGTAGTTACACAAAATATGTGGGCAAATAAATGATAGCAGTCATTTTGTGCTTCTTCAACAGCTTAATGAAATTAACTGGTTTTGTCTGTTCAGTTCATGTTTTTGCATCAGAACCACCACAATCTCAGTAATTACAAGACACAAGAACATTTCAGGTTATGGTTAATTTATACGACTGGGCAGTATGGTGGAAGCTCTTATTGCTGTTGTCCTTGATGCAGTCATTAAATAGCAAAATAGATGATCTAGACATGGTCATTCTGTTGTGTACGGTGCTCAGCTCCATTCAGTCAAAAGTTCTTTGAGCTCTGCTACTGAAAGGACAGTGCTCTGTATCATTCTTACCTAGTATCTTGCTGATATTCGAGTTGTGCATGTCAGGAAAGGCTTGAAGGATCTTCCTCCGTTCATCTTTAGCCCACACCATGAATGCATTCATTGGGCGCTTGATATGGGGCTCATTGCTACCACGTCCTCTGGATTCCCGATAAATTCGAGACTCTGAAACTCCTGCGCTTCCTAAAAAGAAAAACATTCCCAGCTTGTGTTTCGTTATGCAGCTTCCTCTGCCATCAGTAACCTATGTCAGGTGCTGAACATTCAATGAGTCAGTGTTCACAATACGTTAATTGTGTTCTTTTTAGCTGAGGCAGTAGGAAATACCACATATTGTATATTGTCTAGTTTATAGTTATCCTACTGATTTAGTATCACATAGTATAGACTTAATGAAGAGTTTCAATTGTTTTTTTCAACAAAAAGCACTGAATAGCTTTTCTAAAACATCTTTTACTACTTAACAACAGAAAATCAACACTTATCAATGCTAGATTTTCTTTTTACTTCCTTTCTTGCTTACAGAATGCTGGTCACATTGTGTTACCTATCTCCTACCTTTTTGTGATGGGTAGGGAGTGATATATGGCAACATCAGGCATTTCCTCTTAAGCTAGTCTCTGACTAGCAAGTGAACATTTACATATCTGCCTGGTCTTGTGCTGACCCCTCCATAACAACATAAGCAACAGCAGAGAAAGAAATGAATGGTACGCTTGCTTCATCAAACCAAGAAAGTTCCTACAGGTGCAGAGCATGCCTTGTCTGTGGATGGTCAGGTCTATGGACTTACTGTGTGATGTCATTTATCCCACATCTATTTTCCCCCTTTATTCCCTTTTACCATCAGAAATATATTCTTGGTCCAGCCTTGAGAAGTGCACTGGACAGAAGGCTAAAAATCACCTCCAGACTTAAAACATCACAGGATGACTCATTTTTTCCCACCTTCTTTCGTAGCCACTTATTGCTAACCGCCCTCATTCCTCACAGGCCTCCAAAGCACTGGGATTCTCCTCCAGATGCCACTGACATGTACACACAAACCTGGAATTAAGGGTAAGCCGTACTGACCGTCAGAATCTCCACTCATGTTGAAATCCATTATTGCGTGGCTAAACTTCCCGTCTTCACTCTGTTTTACTGCCAGTTGCTGAGTCAGGGTCTCCAGTGTTGTTTTGTCCTGTATGGGCAAGACGATGAGATTTGGATCAGGCAAATAATTATGCATTGTAACTCTAAAGTTCATAGGTAATTTAGAAGGTTGATAGGGAAGCTGGAAAACAATTCATTCACAACAGTTTACTGAGCCAAGTATTTAAGAGTACGTAACAATATTTTTTCTGGAAGGGATATGGTTGCAGACTCTACCAAGTGGTTTTTAGAACACGCTTGCTAGCTAGTGATGAGCAAACTTCATAGTGTTGAAAAGATTGGTTTAGTTAGGCATGACAAAATTGGCTGCACATCTGAAGAATACTTCAAGTCTCTATGTCCCTGGGACTGCAAAGCTGGACTGGAAGTTTAGATGATACATGCTCTTTTGCAATGTATTTATTGTTTTGCTCTATTTCCAGCTTGCAATCAAAGTGCAAGGACATGAGTGGCTTTGCCTTTTTTTTTTTTCTTTAAGGCAGTATTTTAGGAAGCAGCCCATTGGGAGAAAAAAAAACAAAACGCAACAAACCAAAAAACAACCCTGTAGTTCAACCTTATTCAGGCCTTGGGGAAGAGTCAGCCTGAATTAAGCACGATATTTGGGCAGTAGTTTGTGTTCCTGTCTGGACTGTTTTGCCCAGCCCCACTAACATCCTGTCCGTCATTCATCTAGTCAGAACTATCTGTGAACCCTGGACTGCAACAGGCTAGTGCGTGCTGCCAATTAATCTGTCAGGCTTGCAGCGGTGTCTAAAGACATTGCCAGAACAACGTGCCAGAGCCATTAATTCCAATGTTCTCTTCAAAACACCTTGCTTGCCCCCGAATTGTTTGACTTTACAAATACAAAGGTGTTCCATTTTCCAACTGTTTCTGTTTTCCCAGTGAATTTTATTCATAAACATTCTATCTTCCTGACAATCATATGTTTAAAAATAAATCTTTCAGGAAAGCAATACTGACATTTCAAAATGTTAGGCACTGTGCCTTTTGCAAAGCTAAGAAAATGACATGATATGGCATGATAATAAAGTGGCTCCAGTTGAAAAAATTCTTTTGAGCTTCTTCCTGAAAGAGAGAGTGCTGTTTTGTTCCTCTATTCTACTCCTGATGACTGCAAAAGATCAACAAACTAAAAAAACTTTCAGATTTCACATGGCAACTGGAGACTTTACAACTATTCCATGTAGCCTAATAATGTCACTGAATTGCATTATAGAAGAAAACGGAAAAGAGAACAATACAAATACAGAAATGCTTCTTGCAATGTGATGTCCCTGCATCTGCAATTCAAAGTACAGTTCAAATTCAGGTAATTCATTTCACAAAGATTTTCTTGAGAGAGTGAGAAAGGAGGCTAATCTGCTCAACTTCGTACGCTCGCATAGTTTAGGGAACACGAGGTTAACTTGCCTTCTCCTCACATTCCCTTTTATTGTGGATCCCTTTCTCACTCCTAGTCCTCAGTCTATAACCAGACACATAACCACCAAAATTGTGCAAGATGAGTTATCCGCTTGGTTTTTGCAAGAAAATCTCATGCAGCAGAGCCAGCCTATCACAAGCAAAAGGGTTTCTGCAACACCTCCAGGCACAGGAGATCCAGAAAGCTTGGAGAAGCTTTGAATAAGCACCTGAACTATTCAGGCATTTAGCTTTACCAAACTCTTTGATCTATCGGTTTTAACTCAGCTCTCATTTCCAAAGCAGCCTGTCAGCAGACAGAAGGTCAAAGGTCAGCAATAAGTTGACTTTGTATCTCTTCCAAATGGATCTCAGACATACAATGCAAGTCAATGTTTTTTCCTCAAAAAAAAAAAAAAAAAGGTATTTACTGTCAACTTCATAATGACAGAGTTCAAAAAATTTTATGTCAGAAATAATTTAAAAATGCTGCCACCAACCTAAAAATATAAAATAT